>NW_027269306.1:1243333-1865000 GCF_023055355.1 Agelaius tricolor
TTAAATTACCTGATCTGTCAAGAAAATAAGATCCTGTCTGTTGCTGTTTTGGAATTTCTCACTAATGATTGTTACATGGAACATTTCAGAGGATTGTCTGAGAGTTCATCACCTGAGAGTTTCTATTAATGACACAGGCAGCAAAGGAAGTTTAGTTTTCTAATCAATTATGTCGTAGAGCCCTGCCTAAGTTAATTATTTTAAAGAGTGTATAGTTATGATTCAAGCATAAAACTTTAATGAACTATAAGTTATGACCAGCTGGCAACCATGGTGTCATAAAATATTCCCAACAATAAGGAATATGGACAAAAGAGGGGTTTTTTTGTTTGTTTTCCAATTTACCTCTTTCAAAGTCCATGGAAGACCTATAAGCCTCCTGCTGCCTTTCCAAGATTAATGTTAGTTTAGAGAAGATCAATGATTCCTTAGCCACCAGCTAAGGGAAAAAACTTTTCATTTTTATATCCCACTTGTCAGTTTGTCACAGGTAAGAGTGAGTATGTATTTGGGTCCAATAGGCTCATAAATAAAACAAGTAGTGACAAGAGCAATATACTGGGAACTGCTAAAAATGTTTTATTTTTATGCCTGTTTCTTCCCTCATTCCAATCTCAAAAACACCTCCACAGGATCTATAAATTTCCAAAAGAAGATGTGCAAGACCTCCTACAAGATGATGTGTCTCAGTTGTCATGCTTTGACACAAATTAACCTGGTACACAGCTTCCCAGTTTTTTTTGGCCAATTTTAGTATTCAGTAGCCCTTGAGGAGGGCAATACACTGAATTTACCTAGCTGTTCCTTACATAAGGAAGGAGCAACTTCTCCATTTATTACAAAACAATAATATGAGCAACCTATAGATTTACTTTTAATTAATAGTTAACAATACTTACATCAGAAGTTTTTGTGGTTTTTAAATATTGAAAGTGAGATGTTGTCTATTGGCAGACAATTCTTAACAGTCACCCAGAAATTAAAAAAATCATTAAGGCAATAACGTGGGAGTAAAAAGACATGAAATACACAAGAAAAGAAAGAAAAAATATTTTAAAAAGAAACACATGTGGATTAAGCCTAATGACAGAGAGCTCATTGATGATGGTTGAACAGAACAATTTTTCCATCGCCTGAGATGGAAGTTGGGGAGCAGCTATTGGAATAAGAGAACAAATGTTAGACAGGTCCTGATATCAATTGTATGATTAATTACTGCCTTAAAAATACCTGTATGTTTTCCATGCTACATTTTAGGATCTAGCAAAAAAAAGGCTTTGATGGTAAATAATATTTTTAAATAAATAAAACTTTTGCAGTAAGAATTTTTTCCCGCAAAAGCATCACAATAAAATCACAAATATTGTTCACAAAATTGAAAATTTGACAGTGGTTCCTTCAAAAAATTAAAGCTAGATCTCATTTTCAGAGAACCTGTTGGAAATTTCAGTTGAGGTTTTCCATAATTAGCAAATCTGTATTTCTAAATTTTGGGTGCCTACCTTATTCAACTCCAATTCTGCAATCTTTTGCTACAATTTAATTGTTTATTAGACCATTTCTATATGTGATGGGATGTAACATGCTAAATGCTGCAGTGCCAAGTGTCTGTAGAGTTTTATTACAATTTGATAAACAAACAAAACCAAACAAAAAACCACAAATGAATGAGTTCCTCTAATGCAACACAAAAAACAAATACAGAAGATTTAATTAGATTACTTATAACAGTCAAGTATCAAACAGCAAAAAAAAAAAAGGCCACTGCATTAATCTCTGAATACAAATGTAAGTCAGTTAAAGACCAGTGATTAATAAAAAACTTGCATTCTTGAAATCTACAGCAATCATTACAAACAGAGACTGGAGATAAGGCTGAAAAGCAGAGGTAACTTCCTTCTCCTTGCTATTCTAATTCAGTTTCAACTGCTGAAAAACAGTAGGAATTTTACTGATACACTGTTGAATTTGCAGGCAGTCCCAACATGGAAAGAGACAAGAATCTTGACTCCATATTTCCAAAGGTTGATTTATTATTTTATGATATATATTATACTATATCAAAAGAAAATTATATATTAAAACTATACTAAAAGAATAGAAGAAAGGATTTCATCAGAAGACTAGCAAGGAATAGAAAGGAATGAAAATAAAATCTTGTGACTGCTCACAGCCTTGACACAGGTGGCTGTCATTGGTCATCAAGTAAAAACAATTTCACATGCTGGGTAAACAATTCTCTAAATCACATTCTAAAGCAGCAAAACATGGTGAAGCTGAAGCTTCCTCAGGAGAAAAATCCTAACTAAAGGATTTTTCATAAAATATGTCCATGACAATACCCTAAGGGAGTCCAGGGACAAAGACAAATTTTGACTGAGGGCAGAGGGTTTTCTATGGGGAAAAGGGGCAGATCTGAGGGACAGGGGCAATGGGAACAGGGGAAAGTGGTGCGGAGGAGGGGCAGCCAAGCAGGGGAACCTGTAGGGCAGCAGGGGTGGAACACTGCAGGAAACTGGGATCAGTGGGATCAGGGGAGGGGAGAACATTCTAGAGAATATACAAATGTGGTGAATGAGGGCTGAACTGGGGTGGAACAACTGTACAAACCAAGAGAACTTAAGATACTAAGATGTGCCTGCAAAGGTCTGTGGGAGGGAGGCACTTCTCACCCTAATCTTAGAGGGGAGTTTCTCCTTGCCTGCTTCTGCCTCTCCACAGCTGAGACAATACAGGATGAGGATCAGGTCATTGGGGTTGCACACCTTGCTGTTTTATTTCAGAGCAGCAAGAGAATGTGCTCTCTCCTTTTGCCCACCTTAGCTACACAGAGGTGAGGAGGGGAGGCCATCTCTCTGCCAGTGCAGGTGTTAAACCTAAGGAAGCCAGTCTGTAGGGTGTTAATGCAAATAAACCAGGAACAAAAACATGCCAAGGGAAGGGCGTTGGGAGGGGAAGAGGGCCTTGACTTCATAGCCAGCCCTTCAGGGTCCAGCTCTGGCTCAGCCCACACTGAGCAGGATTCCATCAGGCCTTGGCTTAAGGCAGTGGTGGGAGCAGCTGGAATGCAGGGCCCTGGATTCCTTCTCCCCAGCCCATCTGGGAACATCTGGGCAAGGTCTCCATTGTCTGTCTGCAGCCGGCTTGGGAGGCCCTTCCTCTCTTCCCCCGGCTTGGGGGACTGGGCTTAGTTTCTCCTGTCATCCTCCATGCTGAGCTTCTCTCTCCTCAAACCTGACTGTTCAGGGTTTGTGTCCCTGTGTCTCACACCTTCCTCCCCTTCCTCCTCCCCACGTGCTCATGGAGCCTCTTTGGGCAGCTGCCTTGGGAATTTGCCCCTCTGGCCTCCAGCCTTTCTGAAGGGCTAGCAAGGATGCCAGAGCTTTCCTTCCAGTGGGGAGCCTCTTTCCTTTCTCTTCCTGAGGGAACACAGGCTGACTCTTGGCTCTTCCCTCCTTTCTCTCTCTCTCAAGGGGTGCAGAAATCCTGCAGATGTGCCTGGTGCTGATGGCTGTGGTGGGCGTCAACCAGCTGCTGCAGCCCTTGGAAAAAAATGAATTTTTCCCAAGGGCAGGGAGGAAATGTCACATTCATATTTTCTGAAAAATCCCTTGGCCCAGGATTTTCTCCTGGGAAGCTGAGAAGCCTCAGAGAAAAAGGAAAACAAATTCTTATCTAATTTGCTTCTCCTGTGTTGTGCTCACATGTGGAATGTGTTTGGAGATTGCTTATCCAACAGGTGATTGTTTCATTATTTATTTCATTTATTATTATTTAATTTATATATAAATATATGTATTTCTCATATATATATTTATCATATATTATTTCATTAATTCTGCTGTGGGTTGTTTTGACTCATTGGCCAATCAGGGCCAAGCTGTGTCAGGGCTCTGGAGAGAGTCACAAGTTTTCATTATTATCTTTTCAGCCTTCTGTAAGTATCCTTTCTGCATTCTTTAGTATAGTATTTTTTAATATAATATAGTATCATAAAATAATAAATTAGCCTTCTGAGAACATGAAGTCAGAGTCTTCATTCCTTCCTGCCATGGGGCACCCTGCAAATACAATAAGGTAACACTCCTGAGGATTAAAGTGTGCAAGGTGAGGCTTTGGCATCACCAGCTGCCCTTGGAGAGGGAAATTGCAGCCCTGGAAGCTGCCCAGGAGGCTCAGGCACAGCCTGCACCACATCAGCACAGAAGATCCAGCAGCACACGAGCCCAACTCAAGGATATCTATGGGTAGTTGCAGGTAGCCTGCTTCAATTCCCATTCAAATTAGTTCATTCCACTAACTAAGGCTTTGTGCTTTAATAAGTCTTTTCTTTTTGTATTGATTGTTAGACTCTTATTGACTGTTAGATTTAGTATCTATTGATTGTTAGAAATAGTCTCCAAATTTATTGTTAAAAAAAATAGTCACTGTATTGATTAAATAGGCTCTGTAATGACTCTTATAATTAATCTGTATAATGGTGCACTCTATTGTTTGTTAGAAATACCTCCTATTGGTTGTAAGAAATACTCTGTATTGATTGTTACAAATAGTCTCTGTGTTGCTAGAAATACTCTGTGTAGTTTTTACAGTTTCTGTATTGACTTAGAAATTGTCCCTGTATTGATTTATACAAAGAATATTTATTGATTGTTATATTCTCTCTATTAGCTGCTAGAAATACTCTCCATATTGATTCTTATAAATAATCTCTATAGTCAGAGTATTTATTTGTTCTTATAATTAAGTATCTATTATCTTTATCTATTATTTATTCTTATAAATAATCTATATTGATTTTTGTACTCTCTTGATAGGAATAATCTCTGTATTGGTTGTCAGAACTACTAGGCTTCTGTTAAGAAGACAAGATTCAAGCAAAGGAATAAACTTAGAGTTGTTTGCTTGCAACCACACGAGTTCTTTTCTTTTGCCTCTGGCACTGTCCTTGCACCATGAGCTCCTCTTACAGCCCCAAATACAAACACCAAAGAAATAGACACCCTGTGTGCAAAACACAGCAAGGAGTGTGCACCCATCCACCCTGCATATTCCTTCTCTCTCAGGAGGATATAGCAAAGCATTGAATTTCTGTCATGGTTACATGACAGTGCTCTATATTCCTGGCCATTCTGTATGCTCAGAAGGCCTTTTTTCACCCTAAATAAAAGAGAAAAACATCACTGTTGGCTTCTGATGCTTTGTTTTATTTGTTTATTTTTCTCTCCTTGGGGCAGTAAAGCTGAAAACAGCCAAGAGATAAAGGAGGAGTGGGGGCTGGACTAGATGGTCTTTAAAGGTCCTTTTCAACCCCAAATATTCTGTGGTATTTAGACTCCTCCCTGAGAGGAACCAATCACCCACTCGCTGTTTGGACAATCTCTCCCGACAGGTTTGCTCCCTTTTAACTTCTCACTTTCCATTTCTGCTGAGCTTTTTAAGTTGGGAAATCTTGCCTGACAACTCTTTTAATTTTTTCTTTAGAATGGCAAATGAAAGCATCTGGGACTTGTTTAACTTCAGCAATGTGTTTCATGGAATTTTAAATGACACTGCCCCTCAAGATTTCTTTAAATTGCTCATGTATTTTATACCACCTACAGAATAATGTATATAAAGTCCATTATTATTCTGGCTAAGTATTTATCCTTGACAGATTGCAATGCATAGCACAGCGACAGGAAATAGGGGAAAGGTGTCAAAAGGCATCAAAACCACTCCAAAGCAGGTCTTTAATCATTGCACCAAAAGGTCCCAAAAGATAGTGCGGAAGTAGAAAGTGGAAGCTCTATGTATAGCTTTGTACAAAAGAAAATTATTTGTCATTTAATCAAAGAAATCAACTGACATAAGTTGAAAAGATTAATGCTACAACAATCACATCATTTACTTTCCAAAAGCTCAATGTGGAATCATTAAATATGAAGTTTTCTCTTTCAGGCAACAAATTTACACAGCTGGACAGCTAGAGCAAAATTCTGCTAGATATAATACAAGGGCAGTCATGATGAGATGGAAGGATAAACAGTTTTCCTGCCTAATGCAAACATCTCAGATGTTACAGTAAAGCCAAGCTGAGACTTTTAAAAGCTGTTAAGCCTGTGCCCACTTATATTCTCAAAATGGAGATAATTTTGTTTAGAGTACTCAGGAAAGGGAGGTTTAAGGACTTAAATTTGTGTTTAGATTAGGAAGAGGCCAGCTTTTGTACTGGAATATCCAACCCTTGGGGAATATTAGCATTAGCCCCAACCTACTGTAACTTTTGTGGGGTAAGGGAACGTGGAATGACACCTCCCCTTGTTTTGATCTGAAATTCTGCCTTAAAAAAAAGAATGGCTGAAGGTGTGCCAAGATTTGTTTATTTGGTTGAAAAAAACCAAAGCCTTCTGGTCAAAACAGAAAATTTCTCTTTAGCTCCAGAGTTCCTGATGTGACAGCAAGAAGAAAAATTCGCAAACTAAAGCCTAGTACAAATGCACCAGTCTGTTCTTTGGTGTTTGCTTACGGATAATACCTGTTACTGCTGCTAGACATTACACAAGCATGTGAAAAGGCTTATTTAGAAATCAGGAGGCAGAAATGCATCACCCCAGGCACCAGCAAGTTAACTAATTTAAAATATAAACCTTAGTACAGAGGCAGATTCCTAACAGCTTCCCCCAAGAAATGGAGTTATTTAGCGACCTATGGAAGTCTATTGCCTCCAAATCAGACTCACCACTAGGCAGTCAACAAAGCCAGTGCCTAGAATACAGCAGGGGTTTTGGAGTGCCTATAAAACTTCCAGCCAATCTGCTCCAGCTTTTCTGGCACTGTTAGCACACCTGGATTTTCCATTACCTCCAGCCACAGCTCTAAAGAGAAGCTTGAATCACCACATCAACCATTCTAGCACCAAGCACTGCTCTGTTTATAAATGCTTCTGGAAGATAATCTGTATAATATGGATTCAGAATTTTATATTGGAGAAAAGACTCAAGGAGTACACCAACATGTCTTATGTTTCCACTGAACAGTTAAACAGAAAAATCTTTTTATCATACTTTAGCTACGTAACATTTCCTTTGGGTACCATTTCAAAAACTCCATGCACAAGGTCAATCTCAATGCTGTCCAAGCATATGTGCGTTTTTCAAACACAAGCTTTGTGTTCTTTAACACAACAAAAGCCCTGCAAAAATTTTTTCATTTTCTTTTATGTTTTCTTTTTTAAGCTATTTTTAAAATGCTTCATGCCTCTATCTCCCCAAAATCATCAGTGTGCTTCATTTACAAGATAAACTGACTTTATCTTACAATATCCTGGATCTCCTCTTTGTGTGCAATGGCCATTGAATGAGCCCACGAAATGCATGCTATAGTAGGTATTACACCATAAATATTCTGCAAAATGAGAGCTGAACACATGAGTTAAAGTCCAGGTAAGCAGACTTTTCAAAACTCAGGGCAGTTACCCATCTGAGATGAAAAATTGGTAGCTCCTGAGAGCTGTGGAATTCAGGAGACATTTGCCATGGTGAGCAATTACTTTATTTACCCAGATAGGTCTACAAAATACATTCCCACGAGGCTGCATAAATTGCAAATGTTCCAAGCAGGTCTTCTTTCATTACCAGCCCACTAGAGAGACATTATTCCTCTCTGAGAAGAAACTAACCTAAAATCATGCATGCCAATGCTTTCATAACATCAGAAGAGGAAAGTATGCAAAACTCATAATAGATTTGCACATATGACATTCTCTAATCAATGCCATATTAAGGTACTGATTTGATGATAAATCACTTGTGTCCAAACTTTGAGAAAATTATTTAAAATATCCAAAGTTCCCTCTGGCTTGGCTCCACAAAGCTCCAGCAGCGGCTTTAAAAGATCCAGGTAATACTGAAGAACATGGAAAGTTTACATAACACTCCTTCCTCAAAATACCCTCCCTATCCCCAAAAATAAAGAGGATTGGGAAAGTATCTTTGGATATGATAATCTTATTTGATTATTATGCTTTAATGTATGAATTGAAAACTAAAGATACCTACTGGATATGTTTATGAAATAAAAATAAACCAGGTTGCTCAGGGCTCCATCCAGCCTGGCCTTGAATTCCTTTGCCTATGTGAATATTTTTGCAAAGGAATAAGCTATAAGACAGCAAAAAATTAAGCCAAAATAAATCATGTGAACAACAAACAGGGAAGCACTGTAATGCCAGAACAGGTGGACAGAGAAATTCAGTGCAGCTCATTCTTTGTAATAGAATATAAAGTGCATTAACTTTCCTAGGTTCCATTTTCAAGAATGCTTATTAATAATGCATCATTTAATTTAAGAGTACTTTTTAGTAAGAAAAGAAAGGTTAGTGATTACAGATTTAGTGCTCCTAGATTGTGCATGTAAGGAAAATGCTGAAATACCACGTACAGCAAAGTGCTGCAGCTATTAATATAATCTCTGAAGGGTTACAGATTCTGTCTTTTAAGCAAAAATATCAGTGGCATTTGGAACTGTTTGTTTAAAACTGCAGACTGACAGAATGGGGACATAAAAACATACAGCAAAAGAGAATAGATGCAGTGAAGTTATACACATCTACTTGCTGTATTGATTTTTAAAATATATTCCTTGGTGGGCATACTTTTCTCTGTTTTCACAAATTAGTTTTCTGTAAAGTGCCTGCTGTGATACAAAGAATGATAATTGGATTTATTTTTAGCATGAAAAAATATGCACTTAAATGTCTCTTCACAGTGTGATGGTCTTTTTCTGGTAAATTGTAGAG
The DNA here is from genome assembly GCF_023055355.1 of Agelaius tricolor. Lineage (NCBI taxonomy): Eukaryota > Metazoa > Chordata > Aves > Passeriformes > Icteridae > Agelaius > Agelaius tricolor. Next base: position 1,252,113 of record NW_027269306.1, read on the forward strand.
CTATCTGCCAGTTGTCAAAAGTACTTTAAAGTCTTGAAAAATTAAAGTCATGAACTTAAGATAGTTTAAGAAAGTTTTACATTCCCAAATTTCACTCAGTGCGCCACAAGCTGAGAACATCCTGCCAGTGAACCAGCAGGGAAAATATAGTCAAATAAATAAATAAATGTCTGCTCTTACACAGGGAAATGGCTCAATACCTGCTTTTTACTAAGGTTACCACTGTTCACCTTACTTAGCTAGTTCCTGAAATATGAAGTATGCAAAGCCACAGAGATGGATTGTATTATCACAGCATTCCCTTTCTCCCTAGATCCAAGAGCTTGTGGAGGTGTGAGGGTGGTGTAACCTGGGAATTAGACCATCTCAAATATGAGCATTTGCTAAACAGCAGAAATAGAAAGCCAAATTTCTCATAAACCAAATTATTTGACATTTCCTGTTTTCTCTCAGTTTGCTCAGAATTGCTGAAAGCAATTCTTCTACTCAGAAACAACAAGCATGTTGTAATTTCTATTTAACCTTCAGGAAGAATAACCTATGAAAGTTTAAAGACAGAACTGAACTAAGGTCTGCCTTATTGCCAGCAAACCTTAATCAAATGCAGATTGTGCAAATTTGAAAGATGCAAATGTGAGCCTGGAGCTTGAGGCCATGTGTCCTTTCTCCTGATGATCTTCCTCAAGGTTCCACTGGATAGCCACATCCTGCACTGGCATTGACACTACAGCTGATAGTGCTTGCAATCTTTTAGGAAAGGTTTAAGGTGCATTTTGCATTCATTTTTAGCTTTTTTTTTTTTTTTTCCTTTTTGGGGAGTTTGCCTTTTTCCTCCAAGAGCAATATCTCAATATGAAGCTCAGAAAATCTCTTACCATAGGACAGGTCTTTGAGGGTTGTCAGGGAAGTTGAAAAAACAAGTTGAGGAAAAGAGAATGCAGCTAAATGCTGTAACACCATCTGACTCAAGTAAACACAAGTAAAAGACCAATTGCAACTGTTTTAAAGACCAAAGGAAGAAGGGATTTAAAATAAAATGGTACGGAACCCCTTAAAATAAATTTTTAAAATTCTTGATTTACAAATGGAAGGCACAAGCACAGACTCCAAGCCACAAGACCAGGAGAAAGACTCATGGAATTATCACTACTCTTGCCTTTGGAGACATCCATTATTATTTCAAGAAATCCTAGTTGATAACAAAAAAAATAAGAACATCTCCAGCTGTCAGGTAGCCTCTTTATTAAAGATCCCAGATTAAGGGGAAGCTGGAATGCAACAGAAATATCTATCAAACAGCAATTGATTCCACCTAGGTATATCTCACTCCATTTTTTTGGCTGCTGCAGATGCTTGACAGCAAATGCATCTTGATCCCTGCTACTCGGTGTGTTGTACAAAAGTAATATCTCCCAGATTAATTGGCTTAATTTACTTGTTTACTGCAGTCTTCATCTGTAAAACAGGGTATCCAGATGAAACGTAATGGACTGTGAGATGCAAAAAGTCACATTGGATAAGCCTAATGGTTCTTTCTGCTTCTGAGCTAGAAAAAGAGGCACTGTCTAATCAGCACTGTTTACAGGGCTTATATAACAATAGTCTGACATATTTCAGACTACTGGAAAAGTTAGAGCTGTTTAAGGTAAGATATAAGCTAACAATAAATACTACAAGTTCAGAAGTCTAAATGAATACTACGCCCTTTCAAACAGGCAGTGCAGATGCTGGCAGGATTGTCATCACCTGAAAGTAGGAGAACCTGTGTATAGCTCACTATCACTCTCTTCTTTCCCTTTTTAATTGTCTCACCAGCACTTAAAACACCCCCTCTTGGGCATATTTCTTTTATTTTTGTAATCTCATCAATTTTCTTCCTGATTTCCTCTGACTAGCCCTTAGCAGCCACTGGGGTATTTATCCAAGAGAATGTCATTTTTTCCTTCTGTCCTCACATCACCCCACCTGGAGAATGTCTCTCAGGCACAGAATTTGTTTCTGCACATTCATAAAACTGAGATAGACTTGATAAGGATCTGCAATGATGTAAATAAGGTGTTCATCCTGTGCCTCAATAATTTATTTAAAACTACAGCCATATTTCTTTTATCCCAGTGGACTTTATATACATATTATATGAATATACATATTTTTTAAACCTCTATTTTCTTATGCTCAATCATCACATCTGAAACAAGGATGTAATTATGAAAAGTTAGCATTTGGATTTACAAATAAACAAGCAAAAAACTACTAACTGAAGAAAAAGTACCTTAATTGAGTACTACTTTTTTGAAGTAACAGGCAGTACAAATGTTTTTCCAGAATTTCTGTAAGATTGTTTAAAAATTCATCAAAGCACTTCCACATAAAGTTGGGCTTTGAAATATATAATCAAACTCAGTGTAAGTACAGACCTCCCTGCTCATTTTGAGCTTGATTGCCTAAGGAAGCACATAAAACATGACCACCCTCTATGCCAGTCTCCCTCCTCCAGCCCTAACATTTCCAAAACTGTTGACCAGTTTCCTTCAAAGACACGAAAGCATCAAAAAGGCTCAAAAATAAGAGCATTTCCTCAAGTTGAAAAAATGTTTCTAGGTATAGAACAGAGATTAATGCTGTGGACTGAATCACGTCCTGTGATGTAAGTACCTTTTAGCTCCAGTTGTCTGTACCTGAAGTATCCATGTCTCTTCATCTTTGTTCTGTTGGATATTTAAATTGAAACCTTAAATACGTACAGAACAAAGCAACCCACTTTATGCATGGCAAAAATAACCCTTCATGAAAAGAGTACCAAAAACAAATTAAATACTGAAGGACAAAAAACCAGTCCTGTTTCCACAAATCAATACAGTGAAAAACTCTCCACATTGTAGATGAGCTCTTGTAAACTATGCAGCTCAGCAACCACGTATTAGATTTTCTGTGCAGGAATATACTGAAGCAAACACTTGAAGGCAAGTGCAGCTGCCTTGGATGCTGGAAAAAAAAGTTTCATTAGCAGGACAGGAGGAAAGGTATATTTTAAATTGCAATTGACAGTTCCTTTACTTTGAAGGTGCTCTCAAAGTCTGAGAAATTTTGAGAGATTTTGAACGCCATCTACCTAGTTTTTATTGAGATGAAAGACTACTGAATAATCTTTTAGAGCTCTTTATCTTTTTCCTTTTTCCATTGGTCTGATGAAAACTCAACAACAGGAATAACCTGTGGTTCAAATTGAAAGCTACCACAGAGAGGATGCTCCACTGTAATAAAGTGGAAGAACTGAAGAGGTTGATACTCTCACATTGTCCAACATTTAGCACAGTTGTGATGCTTAATAGCCTGATGTAATTAATCACACCCACATTTTTAGAATTGGGTTCCTGACTGTGTTCAGAGGTGCTTGGGTTTCACCTTTAATATTCACTCATTGCTAATTTTAAAAACAATTCTTTAACCTGCAAAAACTTACAAATCAGCTTTCGGCCAGAAATCGCATAGGTTGGATTTCTATATAATTCATGCTCCACTGCAGTTGGATTCTCACAGAAGCTCCCTGAAACTATTTACCAGGTGATGGTTTGTCTTGGAACTGGCAGCTGCCTTTGCTGGGACACAGGTGAAGCAATAAAGATGAAAGGTAAATGAAAGAGATGTAAAAAGGAAGAACTCCTTTGGTTCTGATTTTCTTCCTTGAATTCCCATGCTTTCAGGGACCAAATATTATGGGAAAAAAATAAAAAAAAATTAAAAACAACCAAAACCAGAGAACCCCAAATAACCACCAATGGGTTAATAAAGCCTGTCTACCTCTACCAACTTCTATTTCAACTTGCTCCAGAGCTGTGTCCATTGACACCCAGGAGCCTGCACAGACTGGAACTCATGGCCAGGGTGACATTGCTACGTGACAGAGCTCTTCTAATCAACCAGAGATTTCCACAGCATGCTGGTTAGGGAGGAAGGCACTGCCAATCAGTTCTGAAAAGTTTCTCCAGACATAGCACTGCTGACAAGAACATGGGGACATTTTTTCACCCTCAGGAACTTGCCTGTGACTGTCAGCTGATAAAAAGACTTTGTGAGAATTACTGAAGCAACATGTACTCCATGTGGCAATCTGTCCCCTCATGTTGTACTGAAATAAAACAAGCACTCAGTATGTTTTCACAGAACATATTATATTTTATCTTTTTTTTTTATCTGTTAAGATTAGATTCTTTAGCAAGAGGCTTATGCAACTTCTCTGATAACAATCTTTATTAAGTTTAAGAGGGGTACACTTCCACTTCCATGTCCAAGGTCTTGAAGTGAAAATAAAATGATGCAGTACTTTTTGTCACCTCCTCCTGACAATTCTTTGCTTTGACTTGGCAGAACAGCCCCAGCAAACTGTGATTGCTGGTGTACAAAATGAGAGCATTTGTTCCATGAACAAAGGGAAAACAGAGTCCTGCAAGCTCCCTACACTGCTGACCTGTTCTCTGGGTACTACTCAGAAAAAAAGTAACAGGACATTTCAAGAGCATCTCAAATTAATAGTTTTTATTTGAAACAATGTCATCTATTTCTGTCAGAGGGAGTCATTTAGAGCTTTCACAGCCTGCCTCAGGGTACTCCAGTTCTGAAGACCCTACCCAGGCAAACCAGGATTCTGTTTCAATAAGGACTTTATCATTCACCCTGAAGCACTGGGTCCCACTGCTGCAGTCCCTGTATATGCTTATTCCATGAAAAATACATTCTGCTGCACTAGGCTGTCTTACTGCCTCCTGTGAGTGAAGCTGCAGGTCTAGGCCATTTGTATTTTGCCTTGCCCTACTTCAAAAGATTTCAATCAGAACTTGAATATTGCCTTCTGATACGAACATGGAAAAATGCCTAAAGCTATCTGGATTAAATTTGGCACAAAACAGCACTCTGAAAGTATTATTTAACTACTTTTAGCCTACAGCAAGGGCTTTACAGCCAAGCTATAAACTCCCTAATAATAAGATGCCTAATAAAAGTGCTGACAGACCATTCAGAGCTTCAGCAGTGCTCATTAAAATGCACTAGAATAGAACATTCTCAGGATGACAGATTCTCAGTGCCCAGGAACACCCAATACCTTAACAAATACCCACATTTCTCAGCATGTGCACCACAGACTCACTCCTTCTCTCTGGACAGCTTGGAATTACATTACTTGCTGGAAAATAATGACTTTGGCACTGAATATTAATGACCTGTTTAATAACTAACATAAAATCATATCCTACCTCTCTGGAAAGTACATGCAACTTTAACCAATATTTCCATAAAAATTAACATCAAAGGAATATTTTTACTGAAGGATTTCATAATGGATTGCTTTGCTTCAGGGCTTTATTTTTTCTGTGTGTCCAAACTCTTCCTTTTATTCACAAATCTGTTTAATTTTGAAAATAGGTCCACGTGCTACAGTATTTCCCTTTAATCATACAAGCTATTCCTCTGAAACATCAGGAAAGGACATAAATATTGTTTGCTCTTCAAAAAGTCACATGTTCAAGCATTTATTATACACAAAAGTGTTTTGGTACTTGCTCCCATGAACAGCAAAACAGCATCCAGACTTGGATTAGTAGTTTGCAAACACAGGACCTGGGAGGATTTTTAGTTCCTATGGAGGGAATTCCCAAGAAACAGCAAACAGAAACCTCACAGATGTTTATGAGATTTTTATGAAATTAGTATGCAATTACAAATTCACAGTGGAATTTATGCTTTTTCTTTTTGTTATCTTCTCCTCAGAGTAGGGATAACTTCAACAATAAATTAAGGATAATATGAAGGATGAGTCAGCTTGCTTATTACAGTCTTGTCTCACTAAATTTTGGGTTACACTATAGGTCCCTTCCAACCTCAGCTATTCTGTGATTCTGTGAATTTTGAGTGTCTCAAGGGAGGAGGTCCTATATCTGCATTTTCCCCATCAAGACACAGAGCTGCTCCTAATCCTCTTGGAAATATGTATCATATATGTAATCACTAAATCTTTACTGAGCTCTAGGGTAAGGGCTGAGCCCAGGCCCAGCCATTCTTCCTGGTTCTAGTGACTCTGAGCAGTTGGTATGAATCATAATTAATAAAATGTCCAATTAATGCTGAAGCAAGAAATCCCAACCTAAGTCCTGGAATCACCTGCCACTGGAGCCATGTTTAATCTTTTCATACTCTTGTTAGTCCATGCAGAGCAGGACATAAAACAAAGCAAGTCCCACTGACTTCTTCAGTCACAAATCTCCCCCAGGCAATGATTACCTTAAAACACAGATGGAATTTCGACACAAAGCCTCACTGGCAGGACACTGGTCAGCAGAATGCTTCAATCCAATAATATGAAAGGTACAAAGAACAAAAAAGGATATTGGCTAGAGAGCACACGTAATACTTGACTACTTAAATCTCAACAAAAGTAAATGAATTGTTTAATTCAAATGTATAAAACCAAAAATATTTCTTGTTATAAATCTTTTCTGATTTAGAAAAAGTGGGGCCTTTTTATTTTTTAATTGTCTATAAAGCATCTGTTTTCCAGCACAAAAACATGATTTTTCATAGCAATTATTGATCTCTACAGAGCCTCTAATGGGACTGGCAGTCACAGAACCACACAATTTTCAACATCATAATGCAGCCACAGGCAATATTTCTGCTTTTACAAGGCACTCGAGCCTGAAGTACCAGGTTATTTGAAACATCATTTCTTAGTGGGAAATAACTGTAACACACAAGGATCCAAGTTGTTGACAACTTTTTTTTTTTTTTTCATTTAAGAACTGAGTGACATGTACAACACATTCCTTTTAACCAAACAAGTTTTCTTTGTTGCTCAGAAACAGTTTCTGGAAGCCTGGAGCCAGCACTGCTCAATGCTCCTGCTGCCACAGTTCTGTAGGTCAGAAAGTTCTCCATACATTAACTACTCCTCTTTTATGGTGACCCACCTATTCAAGCTCTCTTATTTAGCTAGACCATGTATCAGCTGAGAAAAACTAGACAGCAATTACAGAAAATTAAAAAATGCTATTAATAGATGTGCTACAGAATAGACAGAGAAATTACACCCCCATTCCATCTCATGAAAGAGTTCAAGAATGGAAGGGTGGAAGAACATACCTTCAGCCACAATTGTGGATTTTCTTGCCTTACACATTTCTTCTCCTAATCTTAAACTCTTGGATGTTTCTGAGAAGACATACAAATACCTTTGCCAGTGTGTCCAGGACAGTATTTTATGCCCTTTCTCTGCTTTGTGAGAGAGCTCATGCATTCTCTTCTATTTCTGACTATTACAAAATTCTTTGTTAGAAATCAGATTTTTTCCTGTAAGAAATCAAGTACTTAAGAATTTATCCCATTATTACCCTATCCATTACCTCATTACAGAATCTAGTTCCTCTTAATGTTTTTTCTAAAAAACTTCCCACTTCATTCTCAGAAATCCTTCACCAGGAAAAAATATGAAACTTTAGATGGACTGTCTGCTTTTTGCAGCCTGAGGTCTCAACCACAAGAGATTCAATGTTCAGCAGACTTAGATTTGTGCTACAGCTGTCAATTGTTCTCTGGTCCAAGCAATCCATTCAGGTTTTACTAGCAGCCAGAATCACTGATTCAAGGTCAGAAATCTTTCTGTCAGAGCTGAAAAATATTCCAGCTGCAGCTGATCAAAACTAGAGAAACAGGAGTCTTATGCCCTATGAGAAAATGATGGATAAAGGAAAAAAACTTTAGGCTGTTCGTGCATTCCATAAATAAAGTTCATTAAAATCTCCCACAACAAGGGATCACCTCTGCTATTCATGTTAGTGAAAGTCTGACAATTTAATTAAAAAATATTTGCAACTGCAATTTAACCACCTTTTTCTTTCATAATGAATTTCTGATTCTTAATACACTTTTTGATGGCAGAGGGCCACCTCTTTGTTATAAAAGGAAACAACAAGAAAATCCATGTTTGTGGCATACAGTGAATCCCAGGAAGCTGCAGTTTTCCCCTCGTCTGCCCACTTTACCATGTAGCAAGGTCACAAAAAACAACTGCTTGATTTATCAGACAGATTTCAAATCAGGAAAAAAAAAAAAAACAACTAAAACAAACAACCCAAAAAACCCTGCCTCAAATCAATTTCCAGTTGATGCAGTGCTGTTCTATCTGACCCAGTGTTTCAGAGCATCAGATAATAAACCAAAGTCACTGCACAAAATCTCTTTAATAGCCTAGTAAAAAAGGAGTTGTAAATTAGGATGCCTTAGGGATAGATAAAAGTACAGCACAGCAAAGAAAAGCAGAGGAGTATGACAAGCTGATCAGGTTCACTTGAAATTTTCCAAGACTGGACAGGCCCTCACTTTTATAGAGGTTAGGTTAAAGTTAGAGAAGAAAACACCACAGAAACTTTGATAAGACCTGTCAAACTCTAAGGATGCATTGTATAGAAAATTAACAAAATCAGATATTAGGTATTAAAACATACAGCACTTCTGTGAATCTAATCTCTGGTATCTTTAGAGCTCCCTCCAGGACACTTGTTTCAGAGCTGTCACCATTTCAGGGGATCCAGAGACAAATGCTCATTATGAGACATCAGTCAGACACTAACCCTTTGTATGAAGTGGTACTGGGCACGTGAGAACACTGAAATTCTCCTGTTACAATCACACAACAGCCTGTGGTCCCACAGAGGCAGGCGTTTGTTACGAGATCACGTTGACTCCGAGATGTCTCCTCCACGATTGTTCTGCTGTCAAACACACACCAGCTCCTGTTTGATTATGCAAAAATGTCTGTTCCACAATAGTACCCCCTGCTCCAGCCACCAAAACACCCCATCTAGCTCAGCTGCAATGTACTTTGTATTTCAAGTGTCCTGTTTTGGGGACAGCAAGAGTAAAGCAGCAAGATGGTAGGATTACCATGCCAACACACTGTCATATTTAGATTCACCAAAAATTTACCTCAGAATTTCTTAGCGTTCCTTTGTTGATCCACATACAATATGCTGAAGAATTATTGAATGCTGGATTTCTGATACACATTTCAGATTGAAACCAACCCTCTTGATAGACCTTCCTATTATTCTACTCATGAAATAACGAAGCATTAATCCAGCTGAAATGAAAATCTCCCTTCAAATCCTAGGGTCTATCTATAGGTACAGTTTTTAATATACAGAAGATTAAAAACGCAGGAACACAAGGATAACCCTGTTGGGATGTTTCACTGGTATCTTATTAGGTGAAAGATATTGGAAAGTACACCCTTGCCTATTCCCTTGGTGTCTTTGTGTGGACTTGTTGGCCATGGATTCGAATCTGCCTCTACATCCTCCTTTGGCAATAAATCTCAGAATTCCAAGTGCTTTCTCCCAAGCTTTAAACCAAACTCCTAACAGTTTCATCAATACACTGCAGCTCAAACATTGCAGTATAAGGAAATAACAACTCTGTATTCATTTTACCCATGACCTTCATGATTTTGTGAACACTGATCATATCAACTTTCAGCCTTATTATCTCCTAGCTGCCTTTTTCCCCAGCCTTGTCTCTTCCTTATAAAGTGACTGCTCTGTTTCTATTAATCATTTTGACTCCTGTACACAAATGCATTGTGAAAATCATCCTCCACACAGACAGACATAAATAATGCATGAATTTCCTCAATACCTCTTGATCAAGACTCAACTTTGGCGCTTGGTAAAAACAGAGATGAATTCTGCTGAATCTAGCCCCCATCCTGTGGCAGGATTTTATCACTGATTTGCCAGATAAGGCATAGCAAGAAGTATGACAGGATCATGCCACAGGTCAGGAGAACCCTGGAAATCCTAAGTGTGATACAGACCTTTGCCGCTGTTGTCAGCAAGAAAAATTTAAAACTATCTTATGACAAATGCCACCTGGCTCTTCCCTTTCCCACCAGACATTTGTTTGGGTAGTTCCCCAAATAAATCACCACCAAACCAAGGAACTCTTATAGAAATAAAAGATATGCTGGTGTTAGGAAAGACAGTTTTGTAGGGGAGCTACACACACACAGACTTCATTATTTAATCAAGTGTTTCCGCTCTTCTTCTACTTCTTTTCTGATATTTCCCTCATTCAATATCCTGAAGGAATCCAAAAGGGCAGTGGACACTTCTCAGAGTACCTTTTACTGAGAATCATTTCTAAACAGAAGTGAGGTTAACTGCAGTTCAAAGCATTTGCAAAATCAGAGCCTGGCTCCAGGAGTACTGATGCAAAAAAAAACCCAACAGGTGCATAGGAGCAGGGCATCTCTGGAATTTTTTGGTATTGGAATTTACAGGATTGCAATTTCCCTGTGCTTTAAATAACAAAAGCTTTAGGCCTACTTCAAGTGCAGCACTGCATTATGTAATACAGTGTTCCTATACACTTTCTCCAGACTTCAAGAGTGAGATGTTGCCCCCATCACCACTATTTTACTGAAAAAAAAGGAAAAAAATTGGAAACTCTTGTCTTACAGAATTTAAATCACAGCAGAACATCTTGCCTTTTTTTTTTCTTGATATATGTAATTTTCTAACAGTTTTACATAACATAAATCTGAAGAGTAGCTCTGGCTCACTTCAAAATAAATAAGGTATCATTTGAACTGCCAAAAAGAAAATGCAAAACATTACTTTCTTTCAAGCCTGTAAATTGGATTTTCTTAACAGTAGAGTTACATGTTGGTTTGAGTCACAAATATCTTTGCAAAAATATACAGACACACAGAATTTTGGAGTTTAGATTCAGCTGAATACACCACTACTGATGGTGCTTAGGAAATCATGGCACTCATCTTTCTGAGAACGTCTCTTCAGAACAGAAGCAGAACACACACACAGTTATGTTCACCACCCTGCAAACATTGTCTCTATTTTGTAAGAAGCAGTCAGTGAAAATTAAAATTATACTGGCACATGACAGAAAAAAATTTTTGTGAAATAAAAAACATCAACTAGAAACATGTAGAATGTCAACTGAAGCAATTATTTCCATCTTGTTTGCATTTCAGATTACCTGTTCACACATTCTTGCTTACCACAACATCCCCACCACAATCAGCAAAAGGAATGGAGCGACTTAGAATTGGGAAAAGGTCTATTCTCATGTACTTTAGAAGTTTTCTTGGACAAATTCTGCTTGCAGCAACCAGTTTCCTGCAAAACCTTCTTGCCAAAAGATCAAACTGTGTAGTTTCACTCAAACAAAAGTCCCTGTGAGAATTCTGCTTAAGGACATATTAAAGGCTGCACATTAAAACCCGAAGGCTAAATTTTTTCAAAACATACAAATAATTTAGAAACCCTTGTCCCCATCAGTTTTAATGAATTATCTGCTTTGAAAACCTCAGTCCAACTGTGTATTGGATTGAAACAGAAGAGCCAGCTCCTGAGGCAATTCATAAGTGCATCAACAGATTTAAACAATGCCAAGTACTGGCATCAAGGGACAGGGCTTTCAGGAGCATTTATTCTTGTTCTTCCTTGGATCTGATCACAAAATTTCCATTTATTTTAACGAAGCAGAGTTCAGACAACATCTACTGTGCTTCTCCAGTATTAACTGATTTATAATGGCTATCTACCCCTTGTAGGATACATCTTCTAACTTGTCATTCCAGTCCACTCCTCTCCTTGCTTTACAGCATCTTACAGGTTCCCAGACCAAATCTGTATCATAGTTTAGAACTGCTAACAGCAGACCAGGATGTGTCTGTCTGTCTGTCTGTCTCTGCCCCGACACGGGTAGAGTGGTTCTTGGGTGGCACGCGATGCAAAGGATGAGTCCGGACTCTTCAGCTTTTCGGTCTTCAGGTTGTTTATTATTTCTTATCTACAAAATTTTTCTGTCTGCCCAACAGAGGTCTGATCTGCAAGCAGTCACAGGCACTCTCTGACCACCCACGGGGCGGTCATGTCTTTTTATACTAAAATCTACGTACACAATATTTACCTTTATTTCCCAATGCTTTTCACGCATGTTAGCAAGTGCACCTTCACCATAAACCAATCCCCAAGTGCCAACATCATCACAGGAGATGGAGGACAAGAAGAAGAAAGAAGAAGGACAAGACACGCCCTGATCCCTCCATCTTGTCTCCATAACCCCCCTGTACCAAAAACCTTAAAGTCTATATCTCACCCTCTAAATGTGTCTCTTTTACACCTTTTACTCTAAAGTGATTCTCTTGTCCTCAGACTCTTGTTACTTCTGTGGATGGATCAAAATCAAGCCACCAAACACTCTTGGCAACATTCCAGGATTTTCGAGACCCCCAAGGGTTCTCCTGGCATCTCTGGACATCGGGAACGATGTGCTGAGATCCCACAAGGATGAACCCCTACCCAGTTATTGCCTCAATCAGAGCTGGTTTTGGTGCAAAGCCCTTGGTTGCACAACCACACACAGCCACCATGAGCTGAACAACACCAATAATGGCTAAGAATCTGAAAACAGTCAAGTTTGGCAAGAGTTGTGGTTTTTTTAACTGGTGTCCCACACAGTCATCTAGACTTGTGCTACTCTAGAAGCAGCACAGTGCTTCAAATCCTGATTTGAATCTTTCTTAATGTATTCTTTCATCCAGCGGTGAAATAACACAAGTTAAGCCAAGGTTTTAGTTCCAAGTGTTACCATGGTAGATAAACAGCACATCCTTGTTCCACTTTGTACCCAAGAGGCAAGATGTAACCCAGTATCTTTAAAGAAGTCTTATTTCCTGGCCTTATAGGTTCATATAGGTTAAAAAAGCAGCAGATTCTCAGTCAGAGCTATCAAAAGCTGAAGAGAACTTGGTAAAATTTGCTTTTCCAGAAAACATTACCATACTTTCCTTCTACAGGAGTTTTCTTATTTTAAGATGGGTCGCAAGAGTTTACATGCAAAAACTTTAGCACTTAGACAATAAGCAAAATACCTAATCCCACCCAGCTGTTTATGAAAGGCAAATCACACTTCTCCAATCATCCAAACGTGGAGAACGGCAACCAGCATTCCTCACTGACATCCCGAATGCTGCAGAGTGCTGCTCTGGAGTGCTTGGGGCTCTCCTGTTTGTTGTGTGCCACTGCTGCAGGTGTTACTGAGAGAGGGACATTCATGCACCTGTGGGAGAGGCACACGTGGCACTGCTTTCCCAAGCTGCTCCCACAATAAAGGAACTGATAAAGCTTCTAAAAAGTCCACAGATTGTACACAATGTTCTATTGAGAGCAACACTCAAGCAAACCTAAAGACTAGATAAGTATTTTCACATTTTCTACCAGTCACAAGCAGTTCTTGGGACAACCACATTCTCTCTTTAAGATCTTGATGAATGTGATTGCTATTAGGTTGGTTTTTTTTGCTTTTTGGGTTGTGATTGCAGCTGGTATAATTTTCTCTTTTTTTCTTTTTTTTTTTTGTAATCATTACCTTGCAGAGAGAAAATGAATTGGTTCTTGCACCTAAATGTGTTAAAATCACTCAGCAGAGCATACTTCAGAATGAAGGGCCCTTGAGGGAAAGGATTAAAAAAAAGATTTTTAAAAATGGTTTAGTATCTAGATTACAGTTCTAAAAAGCAAGAAGTTTGAAAAGTTTTCTGTGAACTATTTAAGCTCCATGACATCAGCTTCAACTCAAGATTTGACAAGACCTGGCTCACTTGAGCTCAATTTTAAATAAGTTTTTTCAGCAACTTCAGCAGTTTTTGGTCAGTCATTCCATAGCTACTTAAGAGGAAAAACCACAAACTGTGGCCAAAAGTCTCTGAATAAGCCCTGAGATACAGGCACAGAGCTAAAAAAGTAATTTAACCAGTGTACATCCTAAGATGTACACTGGTTATATATCCTTACAGATAGCTTTCAGAGTGACACAGCTCTACACCACTTAAAGACACTGCTGCCTTCTGGGGCTTTTCCCTTCTGTAGTTGAAGTGGCTTGAAGTAACTTTCATTCATGCACAGCTGCACCAACCACCCAGGAAGCACAAAAAAAGAGGAATTTCTTCACAAAACCTTCTTTTATAAACATTTGAATAAACACACTTGGCTAAAAATTACTCATTTTCCAATGTAGAACGGTTTTGTTTTTTTAATCATTATCAGTGACTTCAATTTCTTTCAGAAACATACTGATTTCAGTACTTTTATATCAGCAAGTCAGTTTGAATACACATTTGTATCAACCTTGATGAGGCTAGGTTGAAATATCTCTAGATCACATCTAGCTCCAGTCAGTGACAAAATAGCACCATTTCCTTTCTATCTGCTCTACCCTATTTATTAAAGAATTTGTCTAAACAGCTCTTTCACCATATTTATGTATTAAGAATTATCTACTCCATCACCCTTTTCTTCCCTCTTGTACTACTCCTAAAGTGGTCTGTGGTTTCTCTTCACAAAGTTTATAGAGGTACTCAAAGATGAAACTTGCTTATCTCACAAACTGCAAGCTTTTAGTGCTTCCTTTCTGCAACTTGAGCATTTTAATAGCACGCATTCCCTTGGTGTTTTGAGAAAAGACAACATATTAAATCAAACTCCTGGCTTAGGAACTTGATCATGTCCCCAAATCACTGTTTGTCCTGAACTGCTCCCTCCAAGCAAAACAAAGAAAGTTTTGAAGGAAATAATTTCTCTTGTCTTTCCTGGGATAACAGCATCTATTCCTCTGTACACTGCCACCCTGACAGGCTTGCAGAAGCATTTGTGTGACCACTCCTAAAGCACTTGCAATGAAATACCTTACAAGAGGCTATTTCAGCTGTACTTGTGCTTCTGACATTCCTGTTAGCATCTAAGCGTTCCCTGGAAAATTCTGAATATTTAATAGTAGAAAAAGGTTATTTGGTCCTGGGGATTTGAGAAGGTCTACACATAACAGAGAAGCATGAAAGAAGTTATCTATGAGCAACTGGTAAATGGAAGCCTCAAGTCTTTTCCCTTGCCTGTTACTTTTCTTATTTGGGCTCAAGGATACAAGACACTGGATATTTTAATAATATATTTACAAAGACAAGAGGTGATGTCTCTCTATATGTATTGACATGTATTGACATGTGATTGACTTGTTAAAAAACAATTACCCATTGACAGTGGCTTTTGAACCAAAATCAGGACACAATAACAATCACAGCTGACACAAAAACATAACAGTTAAATCTTACTAAGTTCAAAGTAGTTAAGAACTCTTGCCTTGCCTTAAACACTCTCAAACTCTCTTTTAGCAATAACTCTAAAGAATGGCTCTTCATACCACAGATATCAATGCATGAAAGGAGAAAAGATGTTAAGAATAGATGGATTCAAATGCAGGGAAAACAGATTCAAATTAGGCTGAGAAAACCTCATTCCAAGCACACCAGGAAAGCACCCTGAGAGAGACATGAAACCAACACACAGATTTTTCTTTCACATTTGAAGCTGATCAAAGCTAAACCATATAAAGCTCTATGCAAGCTAAGTGCCAGAAGATTAAACAACATCCAGAACAAAAGGAAACACTTTTTTTCCATGAGCTGCTTTGTCTGACCAGAACATTATTTCATTAGGCCTTTTTCCATCTCCTAGTTCAATCACCCCATGGCCAGAGTAACTACCTGAAGCTGTGCCTTCCTGGCAGCCTGAAGAGACTGATGCCCTTTTTACAGCTCAGCTGCAAATCATGCACCTAAGACAGCTTTATGATTAGGTGTGAGGGAATGAGGAGGAAAGACAACTAATATATCCACATTTTAATATGGATCTGAAGTGCCTAATGATAACAACATGTTGATTTGAACAGCTACTCACTTCAATCTTCTAATTTACTGATGGAAGAACTAATTTATTTTATGCAAAAAATTCAAAGGAAAGTTCAAGAAGACAGCCTGAGAAGCCTTCTATAAAAAGATACTTTCAAATGATTGATGCTGCCACAGCTATCTGCAAGGCATTTCCAGCAGATATTGATTTTGTTGATGTAAGTGCAATTCATAGATAAATACTGCTCCACAGAACACCCTGTTTACAGAATTTTCTATGAGACTAAGGAGAAAAATCTTTTTGATCAAGTAAATTAGTTAGGAACAAATGTTGCTTTGAAAAAACTGAGAGAATTTTTTCCCTGTGTCTTCCTGTCTAATGAAAACATGAAACTGGTTAGTGAAATATACATAAAGTAAATGCATTTTCAGGCAAAGTCAAGATGAACAGTGATTTCCCTCCCCCCCATACTATATGAAAGCCAAGATATCCCAAAATTTTGCAGGGGGAGTGAGGGGAGTAGAATACATATTTAAATTGTATATTTTTATTTGATTGTTTAGTGTTTACTTTGGATTTTCGAAGATGAAAAAGGAAGCACCCAACAAGAATGTTGGTTTTCTGTGGATGTCCCAATATTGTTTCTGTCAGGAGAGGTGATGCACACCCAGACCTCATATTTTCTATCAGAAACACTGCAATCCCAGAAATTTATAAGATTAAGATTGATATTAAGATTAGGATGGATATCTTAATCATAAAATATCACAGTTTTTTTTCCTGCGACCTCAGCACAGACAGAAAACAGGGAGCACAAGCAATTGCTCCCTTTTGTAGGAAAAGCTGTCAATTTCAGCACTTTTAAGGGATAAGGCCTAAAAAAGGAAAATTAAAAGATAATTTTCCTTTTCTTGTCTTTGAAAGGTCTCTCAATTAGCAGGTGGACGGAGGAGTGCCGCGTTTTTATAACCGCGCCCTGTGCTAGGCCGCGCCCGTGTGAGGGGAGGCACGGCCCGGCCCCGCGGGCTCGGCTGGCAGTGCCTCGGGGGAAAAAAAAAACAACAACAAAAAAAAAAAACAAACAAAAAAAAACAAAAAAAAACAAAAAAAAAAAAAAAAAAAACAAAACAAAAAAAAAAAAACACAAACCAAACAAAAAAAAACCAAAAAAAAAAAAAAAAAAGAAAAACACCACTTAAAAACGGGCACCCGGAGTGAGGGACAAGTGTGACAAGTAGCCGTGACATCGGAGGAGCCGGAGAGGAAGGGACAAGGCGTGACTGAGCGTGACTGTCCCTGCATACAGTGCTGGGAGAGCCTGAAGGAGGAGCTGCCACTCCCCTCTCCCTGCGCTGCTCGGGATTAGTGCTTTAATCTGTTTTTTACCTCGCTGTACAGATCTATTTTCATTGGAAATAGTTTAACCTCACAAGCTGAGCCTGTTTTGCCCACGACAGAAATGGGTGCATCCTGTCCCTGTCCTTAATATAAGCCAGAAGCTTTTCCCCTCTTGCCAGCCAGGGTCTCTGTACAAATCACAAAGAGCATGGGACTGCTGGGAACGTGCCTTGAGCTGTTTGATTTTCCAGCATCAGTCTCCTTACATGATTATGACAATGGGAAGATGCCAGCAGCTCACATCCCAGGCAGCAGACCAAGAACTTAATGTTACAACTTACTTTAAAAGTTTTTTGACCAATCACACAAAGCAAAAGCACATTGAGAGTAGTTCTATCTAATCACTGTAAGCACATGTATCTTTGGTTAAAACAATGCTTGCTTATTTTGACTACAATACCTGCTTGTAAGCCTTAAAACATAATACACAGAGCTCCATTATTAAGCTTAGAACTTCCTTATATCCCGCAAGACAAACTTTTGTGTAGCTTAGGGAGTTATTCTAGACCAGCGTTAATACACGGACCACTGTTCTATTTGTCCTTACTTTTCTACTTCTTACATAATTTTTCTGCTGACCAGTCTTATAGCTACTGCTTAGCTCTAATCACAGTTCTGCTGTCTCTGAGGCCTGTCTTTTGAAGCTTTCCCAAAACCCTCAGATTTTAAGGATTCCCACATTCCCCCGTCTTTTCTCTCCCAGCTCTGAAGAGGAGGGTGAGAGAGCAGCAGGGTGGGCACTGGGTAGCTGGCCAAGGATTCCCTCCACACCCAGCCTGCACTTGTCCTTCGGATGAAAAGGAGCTTGAAATCCACAGGAAGCCAAAAACGTAACAGAAAAGAGCGTAACAGTGGGAGAGCTCTCTACCTGCACAGAAGCGTGACCCCAAATAACCTGATCATCCCACTGCTCTCAGGCATGACTCATACAATTGTCCATCTCACACATTGCTTGAAAATGCTGCTGTTCCAGCAGCAGGGCTTCCAAAAAACTTCTTGGGGTTTTTGTTTGCTTTTTCTTTTTTTTTAAAAAAAGCATGTTCATTTTTGTCAGGAAGGCTACAAAGTCACAGCTTCTAGGAGCAAAGAAAAGTATGTATGTATCTCCCTCATGGACAAACTTCATTTTAATATCTGTACTATGTCTTTTTAAAGTGGAAATTTAATCAACATTCAGAATGACATGCTGAGAATTTATGAGCTCTAGTTAAAAATCTGTTTGTGATTCTTTTCCCCCCCCTCACATAAAACAGACCCATGTTAAGGGTACTGTGCACATACCACTTTTGTTCATTTTGCTCCCTTAAAACAGTTCAAACAATATTTTATATAAGATTATAGTTGTACATAACTACTCTTTATTATTCCAAAGCACTTAACATTTGCCTTGCTTTAGAATTTGATGTAGAAGCTCCCACTGATATTTCTATCAGCAGAGTTAGGACAGGGCTAGCCACAGTTTGAAATGTCTGCCCTTACTTATCCAGAAGTTCATTTTCTGTCATGGTGCACAGCAATTAAGAGAAATACCCATTCTGAAGGATGAATTAATAACTCCATTAGCCCTGATTTAATTCCAGGAAGAGCGACCACTATCTCTCTCCTTTGAGAGGCAGCAACAAATTGGGCAGGAGGTAGGAACGCCTCACCCAGCTCTGTAACTCTGAACACACGGACAGGGAACAGCCTCCACAGCTGCCACTTTGGGGACAATTTTAACACACCCCCAAAGCATTAAGAACAATTTGGAGTCAAAGTCACTGACCTTGAAAGTTAAGTCCGTGATTAATTTTATTGCCAGTCATTGCATTTTAAAATAATGTTATTTATAAGAAATTGTACTTAAAATGAAGCATATGTGCAAGTCTGAGGACCTGGAAAAGACAAGTATTTAAGTATTTTCACTTTGTGCCTCACTATATATAACTCAGACAAAAAGACAATTCCTCTGAGAAAAAAAAATAAAAAAGGAATCCAGCCACCTTTATAGGCACAGCCCTTTATTAAAAATGTAAATTGAAACTCAGCTGCCCATGTAACCTTTACCTCCCACTACTGAAGTATCTGTTAAGCTACTGTCTGATGGGATAAGCAAAAGGCTTGCTACTCATTTACTGGGTGACTGACTAGCAGGGCATACAATTTCAGTCATTATAATGGCAGTGTTGGGGGGTTTGTTGTTATTGTTGTTTTGTTGTTGATTTTTTTAAACAAGGCAGAATGATCGATCTGCCAGACACTTTAGAGAGAAAACTCTCATAAAGTAATGCTTGCATGACTGTTTCAAACTCAATTTTGATTAATTGACTATATTATACTTCATAGAATGACAGCATGAATAAAATATAGAGTATTTTTCTCATGTAGCTCTTTAAATAAAAAAGTATCACACAGCAACGGAAGTATCAAGTTTCAGAGTTGCACTCAAAGCTTGGAATATTCCTCTTAGAGGTAACATGGTCCTCAGGGTTTTATTCCCTATGAAATGCAAACTCAAGTAAACAAAGCCCATTGTCAGTTCTTTGGTTTATGTATTTAGTCTTGAGGTTATGCTGTCCCTGGGCAACAATCACATTTCATTCTGCCCAGACCGGCAAAATAACACTGGCTTTTTATTTGATTTGATGCTGTAATGGATAATTAATCCAGATCAGATGGTTTAAAGCAAAGAACATTATTTCAGTGATGTACTCGATCTGTTGACAAGACACTAACTGTAATTCCTTGGAAAAAAGTCAGCCTGCAATGCTGACACATTAAAAAAAAATCAAAACTTTCTACCTATGAAGGTGCATTTTACCTTCCAGTTTTTAAATAGCATCTCTGAAGTGTACAACACTTCAGATGAATACACAGATGAATATAATAGCTAAATTTAATCACAAAGCAAATTTTACAAACACTAAAGTTGAAGCACATTGTTAGTATGAAGATGCTAGGAAAAATAAAATGCATTTTTGAAGAAAAATGTTGTCTCGTTTTATTTTTTACCAATTTGCAAAATAATTTGGCTGCATAGCATGGGTTGGGGTGGAAAAGCTATAAAATAGATTTTTTTTTCTTCTTAATCAAAAACTTATAACTTGGTACTAGAAGCCTACTCTTTAAAGGGTGATTATAATGGTAGCAAAGATGTTTTGATTAAAGAGCTTGGGATTTACTCCACTGGAAAAACACAAAGCTAACACTCGCTCTGTTGGACACTTCATGTTACAATTATACAGGATGGGGATAAAACAGTGAGAAAAAGGCAAAGCAAATAATTTGCAGTCAACTTCTTCTCTTTGCTAATATGCATCTGTGAAAGGAAGGAGCACAAAGGAGGAGGACAGACATTCAGAGACAGATCCTGTGTGTGAAAGTGCCCTGGGAAACAGACTCTCCTTTTTGTCAGTAGAGTTCCTACTACAAGAGAACTTTCTTCCTTGGCTGGCTTCCTCTAGATGAAAACGTGACTAAAAGTGGATGAAGGTGTACAAATGATGTTTGACATCACTGAATTCAAGCCATTCTCTGGATATCCAGGGGGGGAAAAAACCAAACCAGGCCATACCATTTATCCATTTAAAGGGTAGGATGTTGTGACCTATTCCAACCACGAAACAAGAATAGAGAGGATAAATTGCCAGTTTGTCTGTATGAAACAAATGTCAGCTGAGATTCAGAATCACTAAAAGTCAATGCTGTAAGGGTGTTTCTTGAAATGACTGAAAGTTGTTTTACAATATAACAGTGGTTTTGAACTAAAAGCTTTGATATTATGTAACTGTACTTCCTTTATCCATCTGGAAGGCTTTCAGTTACCAATTATGTTCATATTGTCAGAGTGATTAGAATATGAGCACTACTCAAAGGTCAAAAGCACAAGGAAGCTTTCTAAGAAGCTGTTGGGTTTTTTTTCTTCTTGTTGTTGTTCCACATTTGGAACTCTGTATCTTAAGAGAGCTCACATTCCTCTAATGTCTTCTAAACCCATAAAGCTTTTCACAGCCTGGAAGGACTTGTGTACATAAAACAGTATTCCAAAAACACTGAAATTGAAACAAATTCCTTGAAAACACACAGGGAAAAGATCCCTCCAAGAATTCATGAAAGCATGTTCTTTCAGCCTGTTACCCCACCTAAAACCACCAGCAACATGAGAAATATCAATCCTCATCATTCCTATAACATCAGCTCCTGAAAGGGCAAGTATCATGACTGCAGTTTGGATTACTTTAGTTGTTAAACGTAGAATGAATCTATCTATAGTCTTTCAGAATGGTAATTCAAGGACTATTGTAAAAGACAGATCATTCTGATTCCTCCTCATTTTAGTCAGTGTTATTTTCTTGAAACAGTTCTCTATGAAAAACAGTGCAACATTGGTGAGATTTCAGATTTGTTAATTCTGCCTCCAGGAAAAGACATTGTGTTAGAAAACATATCCCCCATCAGTTAATGTGCTTGTGTCAGGGTAAGTCAATTAGTGTTGCTATCTCACTGCAGGGGTTCCATACTGTTGTCTCCTTATCACAAAAGTTCCATACCTTCTTGGGGTTTTCTTGTGGGCATCTCCTCACAGCACTAATGCTTTCTTCTTCCCAAAGCAGCCAACTCCAGTTCCCTTCTCACCCAGCCACCCCACTCTTTTATAGCACTCTTCTTCTCATTGGTTACAGCTGTGGCCTGGTAAAGTCAGGCCTGCTCCTAATCTTTCATCATTGGCCCAGCTGCAACTCCTTAGGGCTAAGATTACTTTCTACACTGTCTTTATTTTCTTATGTTCTATCCCTCTACAAATTAGGATTCTGAAAGAGCATTTGCAGCGTGTTCCACTCACATGCAAAACCACCTCAAAGCCTTTTTAGGCTGACTTGTTTCTGTGTTACCACTCACATTTAGCAACTTGTTGATTAGCATGCTGTGTGATGGGGTACATTTTCCCTGGAAAAACAGGCTAATGGGTGGTCCTTAAATATATGTTCTGCACAAAGAACACCTTCATGGAAAAAGGTGCAATGGGAAAGTCACTCCCTGCTGCCTCTTAGGAATGTGGACCATCCTGTCTTTTATGCCTGTATAACATATTTGCTATTTTTTACCCTCTTTTCTAATATATTTAATAATTAATATATGGAAATAATGTCGTGGGGTTTTCAACACTTATTAGAAAGAAGAGGGCTAAGTTTTCACAGGTAATAAAGCAATCAGCTACAGGCATGCAAACAAACTCTTTTTCATCAACACAAATATGTTCAGCTATTGTCTGCAAACCTTTGTGTTTCTACAAAGTATTGAGCTTTAAATCTAAATCTCATTTTGACTCACTGCTTCTCACAACTTCAGTGCCAACAGTGTCTTAGTGCCAGTTCAGAAATTAAGAGAGAAAACTACAGCAGTGTCTGGGGCAGGCCTGGTTGTGAACTCCTCCCAAAATTCCTTGTAACAGAGACAGGAGTAGTCATATTTTCACAGAGGAACATGAGGAATAAGGTAGCCAGAAACTGTGAAAAAGAAAAGAAAAGGAACTCTGCCATAGCAGCTGAGAGAACAGTACTGTCAGTATTTTGGCCTCTAAGGTGGAAGTCTGAATCCTGCCCTTCCCATCACAAAACAGCTGCACAGCTCTTTTGGAGACAGCCCTGGAAAATTGAGATGTTTACCCCCACCAGCAGTTAAACTCCCACTGGAGATTACATTGAAGACAGCCAGGTTATTTTAAATTGACACTTAAGGTACACTGTGCTCATCTGTTTTGGTTCTGAATCAAAACAGATTAGAAACATTCAAAAAATCTTTTAACACCAATTTGACTACTCAGAGAACAGATTCCAGCTCAGTAGCAGAAAAGAAAAATTGTTCCAACTATAAATTGGACAAAATTCTGTGAACCCTCAGAAATGGAAAGTAAAAACAAACATGCTGAGTGGAAGTGTTCATAATATCAATACTCTGAGCAAGGTATGTAGTTTAACTGGAAAGCAAAATACACAGGAGGAGATAATTTCTGCCATTCCAATTCACTTAAGACACTTCATGATGATGAAGGCCTCTCTGACATTCCAAGACTAAATCCTAGAAATCCTTCCTAAGTCTGGTCACCATAGACCAGATTTATCATTAAGCAAAAGCAGGGTCACTATTTTACTAAAAGAATAGTCAGAGAAAAATCTGTTGACTCTCTGTTTTAAATGCAGTAGAAGACACTATTCAAGATGTGACAGATATGATCTTGTTGTCTCTGTTGTCCAAGAGGAATAGTATTGAAGGATAACTGAAGTCAGAAAGGACCTCAGGAGATCTCACAGAGTAAGGTCAGCTAGGAGATCAGATATGGCTGCCCAGCACTTTATCCTGTTTGAACATTAAAAATTCCAAGGCTGGAGACCACACAACCTCCCCAAAGAATGCATTTCAGTGCTTTCATAGACTCTTTGTGAAGTTGTATCCTTATGTGCAGTGCCTGTACTGGAGGAGTGTTCACAATTCCTGCAGATGCCTCCTTCACTCAACAGCAGCACTGCTGCAGAGTTCTTGCAGAGTGAACACAGGGCTAATTTCAGCCTCCTTCTCTAAGATATTGTCATTAGCATAAAGCAGCCTTTAAATATCCTTTGTTCACAGTTCCAAATCTCTGCTCCAGGATGGAGTAAATTATTTAGGCATCCTGAGAAGAATTTCACAACTTATAGATTCTTTATGACAAGGGTACAGAAATTCCAAATTTACCTTAGGCTACACCTGACGCAAATGTGTGGGTAGAAATGTTATTTAGGTACTTAAAATAGGGAATTCAAGCAAAAGCATGCCCCCTCACAGGAGTCTTTCTTGCATTCTTTCTCAGCAATTTGCCTAAATGGAATAAATTTTCTCCTTTTATGCTTATGCTTTTTACACAGTGCTTATTTGATATAGAGGACACGGATGAGGATGGAAAATGATAATATTTTATTTGCTCCTTGTACAGAGAGGGAAAATGCTTTCAAGACTTGTAAGTACTAGTCACATTTTACAAGAAAGTATTCTAAATCTTTAGAGAGATTACATGATTTCCCAAAGTCTCCTAGTGAGAGAATGGTTGAAACAAGAACAGAGCTACATTACTTCATCCAGTATACCCAGTTCTAACCCATCCTCTGATTTAATTCCTCTCCTCTAATATTAGATATTAAAAGTTAACAGGCTCAGAGAGTAATGACCATGTTCCTGGAACAGAATCCAACAAAGATAACTTAATACATAGAAACCATTCCTGGATGAGGAAGGCTCTGAGGATTTGGGAGACAAGGAGAGGACTCAGGTGAAGCATGGTCAATGTTTCCATTCTCCCCTAGCCTCCTCTGTTTGGATGGTGCTGGATAACAAACACCAGCTGAGATGATCTTTGGCCTGACCAGTACAGCTATTTATAATTTGCCTCCAGAATGTGTGCTAAGCATAGACAATTGGATAAATCACTGAATCACCAACAAAGGAGATAGTGCTGTAGAAATAACACAATGGGAACGTTTGGCTATTGGGATATTGCAAGAGGCCAACTGTTTAAAGGGTTTTGCCTCAGATTCCTAGACTTTTGGAGTTACTATAACAACACATCAGCACCACCTAAAAAATGTTTTCCCTTCTTCCTTTCTTATATATGCACAAGACTAAAGTGTTTTAGAAAATCTGATCTCATTGAGGAACCTCTGAGCAAAGAATAATGTTGACCAAAGCTGGCACAAGCTGGCAGTCTCACAGACAGGGCTGTATTGCACTGCTTGGTCACTCAATTTTCATAAAAGGGTTTTAGCCTTGCATCCTATTTCCCAGGATCCTCAACAGCAGTGGAGGTTTCTACCTAGATACAGAGGAATTCACTGATGGACAGCTTTGGACAGTGAAGAAAGAGCATCTTCATTCAGCACTACTGGGAAAAGCTTGGAGCCAAGAATGGCCCAGAATAACAACTCCATAGGGGCAGGATTTGCATATTAACAAGGGTGGGTGCAGAGGCTTTGCCTTCAGAACAGTTTTGGTCTCTGAGGAACAGGGTGTTCCTCTACACATCTGATTACATGTGGATCATATCAATGTGCCAGGGACGGCAATACTCTGCTCTTCAGGGAAATCAAGATGCTACTGAATATGTAATGTGATTATTTTAGGGTATTTTAAATACAATATTCCAGAAAATAGCCTGGCTGATCCTACTGGAAATGGAAGAGGAAAGACATAAGGGGCTGCCTACATTATTAAACTGCTGTGGAAACTGCAATGAATTGTCAGAATACAAACAGTATTTACATTCTTCCAAGCCCTTCTCTAATATCCAGTCTCAGCTAGACATTTGTTTAAGCTCCATGGCTTGGCTGTGATGACAGGCATAGAATTCTTATAGATGGGAGAAGCCACCCTGCTGGACCAGACACAGTGCTGACCTTCCCTGTGATAGTTCATTCCTGTACTTGTGAGAGCCTTGCTTGTTATTTTCTACTGTCTTAACCTATTGACCAGCAAGAACTTCCACATAGTCCATACAGATAAATCAACTGATGCTTTAAGGGGGAGTTTGCTGCAATATTATTTTATAACAAAAACCTCACTGCTAACTGCTAACTAACTGCTCTTAGTACAATTTAACACTCAAGCTAATCGGTTAAGAAAGAGAGAAAGAGAAGAAATAGGCTATAAAATAAGATACATTACTAAAACTCACTGTAAAGTTCTTGTGTTTTTTTTTTTTTAAATATACTGCACTTGTCTCTTGCCCAGATACCGATCTACCCTCAGAACTGGAAAATATATTTTTGATATCTCTTATTTGATGTCTTACTGGCTGTGTTATATATTCAGAGCAGATAGTCTGAAGCAAAGAACAAAGGCTGCGTAATTTGAACTTTAACTCATACTTCACAGGTCAATGCCTCACTCAGCCTGCAAGAAAAAGCAATTATTGCACTTGAGCTAACAATATTATAAAAGGGGGTCAGTGACACACCATTTCATTGGCAAAAATATGTGCAGTAAAACAAATTAAACTAAAAAGAATTTATTTTCTTAAAAACACCATAATTTCAACCACCCGACTGAAGAACTGTTCAAAAGCATAAAGAAATGCACTGACATGACATTAGCTGCTTGAAATCTTAACCCTGAAGTACTTCTGAATACAGTTGTGATTGAGCCTCTTTTTTAATTTTAATGCCACATTTTTCCCTCTGTGTCACTAATTAGATGCTTTTTGGACAAAAATTTTAAACAATCACAGCTTCAAAACAAACAGGGTGACCCATTCCTAAGTAATGTTAATTTAATTCTACCCACTTTTGGTTACTTCTGTTTTTAACAGTGGCTGCTTTCATGCTTGGAAACAATTGCTGTGCCTTTTGGAACAGGTAAATTGCTCCAGTGAGTGACAAGTTAGTCCTCTTACTGTGAGACTGGAAGCTGTTCTTTCCATCAGAAGTGAGCTGCTTGGAAAGAACAGATTTTATGCTTCACCAAGTTTTTTCCTGCCTGTATACAAGAGGACATTATCTCACTGGTGCCACAGCTAAGGAGAAAGGGAAAAAGGCCCTGTGTGACTGATGTGCAAAGTGCTCAGCCAGAACCTGCTGCTTAATGAGGGGGACAGGGAAAGGACAGAAATCTCCTTTCAGCAGCTCGTGCTTTCTGTGGAGGGAACCACTCCAAAACACAGCACAAAATTTGGTCTCTGGTACAGAAAAGCATCCCCCAGCTGTTCCCATGGGACATTCTTTTCCTTGAAGTCCCTGAATTGGAGCACATCCTAGAAACATTTATAGATTGTGGAAATACTTGACCTAATAAAGGACAGGGGAAAAATTCCCACTCACAATTCCCCAGATCAGTCTCATTTTGCATTTTCACCTGGTAATCAAAGTGAGGATCAAAACACTTAATTGGAGCCTTTGAACAAAAATCAACTTGTAAGCCAAGGCATTTGCTCATGCTTACCCAGGTCTGCCCCAGTCTCCCATAAAGCACTGTTTTATTTATCAGGACAGACTAATTAGCTGCTTGTGCTGTGTTCAGCTTTGAGCAAAGCAAAGAAGCTGGAGAACTGCTAGAGACACATTGCAGCAAATGGAAAAGCAGCTGGGGCAGCTACACAAATTCATCCACTGTGGGAAAAGAAAAGTTTAAGCCAGTAAATACAGCATCAGACAGTGCTTGACCTTTGAAACTGTGTCTCAGCCTTGGTGGGAAAACAAATATTCCACTTGTCATTAATGGGCATCTCTTCTGCATGTGAACAACAGGCTATTGTGCCAGAGAAAAAAGAAATGTCCTCAACATCTTGCATTAATCCTCCCTTGGGGGAGTACAGGGAGAAATGTGAGGTGGGGGCACACACACACACACACACAAAAGTCCCCAAGAGATCAATGCTGCCATTGTTTTCTTTAAATAAAAAATTGGTAACATCACTGTAACAAGTTCAGTTTTAGGTTCTATCTTCCAGGAGACTCCAAAAGCAAGGGTGTTTGAAATATTTAATCTTAACAACATGTGTATAATCACCTAAAAGCCATGAGGGTGGAACAAGAATAGCTAGGATGCAATGCAAAATCCTGGGCAAGAACAGGACAGAAATACTATGTAAAAACCAACATTGTCCTTGAATGTCTTCCCCTCCTAACTTTCTTTATTAATTTGCAGCTAATGAACAACATCACAAAAGCTAATTTCATTTGAAATATTGTTTTGGAAGGTCAGAGACTGCACACAAATAGCTTAAGGTGAAATAGCATAAGAATGAGAATGTTATTCCAACTCTAATACTCCTGCTGAAGCATAGTTAGACACTGAATTGACTCTTCTCTTTTTAGAGGACACCAAACACTGTGTGATGTCAAGATAATTAATCACGTTGTATTATTAATCTAGCATTTAAAAAAAAAATCTTTTACCTGCATCTTGATAAGAAAACTACTTTAAAAATTATATTAGCCAATATGTCCCTGTTGTCTTATCATAGGAAATAAAGCAGTTTACTTGTGAAATCAAGCAGAAAAGGCAAGTGTCTCAAATGATTAGTTGGCTGTATATAAAATGGAATGCATGTCTATTTATATTACTTGATAGGTTATATGTATGCACTGCAGAAACCATATTAAGAAATAAAATCAAATCAAATCAGAATATGACAGCTCTTGAACTGATCTTATCTCACATCTCTTATGTCTTATCTCTTATCTTCCTAACTGCAGACAGGCCAATCTGCTTGGTCTAGAACATTCCAAAGCAAGTGTCTTTCTTAGACCCCTCTAAATCAGGTAAACTAGGGATGACACCCTTGCAAGAGCAGTAAAACACATGGGGAAAAATGAACCTTCTGTCCAGTTTTTACAACAGCTGCAGGGGAGGTACCAGAGATAAAAACCTGCCTCAGTATACAAATCCTCCTGAGCACTCACTGCTCTGGTTTGTGTAACTGCAGCTTCTGCAGCATTTTGTGTCAGGGGGTTCCTTGCCTGGCAGTGTTCATTAGGAGACTTTATATCAAGGCACTGATGCTCTCCATCTGTTTTCAGCACACTGCCGGAGTAAATCAGCTTAAAGCAAGTTTATCCACCCCTTGCAAGATTAGGAGAATCCTCATTTGGCACGAAAACATCAACTCTCATGTGGTCCATTTCCAGGGATGCAAAGCAACTTAAAAAGGAGGCAGGCAGATGAGTGTAGAGTGCCAGTGTGTTGCCTCCTGCCCACAATTCTCCAGTAGCTCTAGGTCAGTGGATTCACACCTCTCAGCAAAGATCAGGTTAAGGTGCTTTTATCCTTTATCACCAGAATTCTGAATTACTGCCCTCTGTCAAACTGAATTGTATAAGCCACCCATGAAAGAGATGCTACTTGCAGAGTTTTTGTACCTATAGCATGTCTAACTTCTGCCCATTTATAAATCCAATTAAATCACACTACACCACCACACATATCAAAACCTGGCATAAAAATATAACTAGCAAAGACTCCACTTCGAATTTGCTGAATTACAAGAATTCTTGTCCTACCTTATACCTTTTAGGTTTTTTGGTTTTAAACTGAGACTTGAAGGAAAGCATGCAGAAAGAAAATCCACATGGAATTGTATGCTTTCATTCATATCCGCTAAAGAAACAACACTCCAAGGAGTGCTGCCAAGGACAGAGGCTACACCTTAACAGGTAAGGGAAAGGATTCATGTCCACTTTTAATGAAGAGTTGGTTTTAAGGATTCTTTTTAGCTACTTTTTTTTCTAAGTTTTAATTTTTTAAAGGTAAAGAATTATTAAAGACTAACTATAATCTATTAAAGGTTTAGGGACTTAAAATGTGAACAATTTTGTCTATCATCATAAAATTTATGCCAAATCAGTGTGTCTGTTCATCAATTCAGAAAAATGTGTTGAAATAAAATATTTATGATACAAGCCTCTCAACTGGATTGCTGCATTGAGCATGCATGGTAGAAGTAATCCAAATACAAAATTTCAGGTTTTTTTACATAAACATAGGTTTTATTTTTTAAATTATGGCAATTTTAAGGCAGGAGATATCCTGTCCACTTCAATATTTCTGGATTGTATCCGACTTACTACAAATTCTTTTGATATTTATAAAAGCAAACTGGAAATGTGTAATTTCCCTGAAGCTAAAATCAACCACACAAACAGAGCAGGGGTGGGTGTTCTATCTTCTCCCATCCACTGCAGAGGCAGAAGCCAAACCTTCCTTTCCAAAGTCTCCAGCCCACATGGACACAAACACTTGAGACTGCACTTCTA
Source organism: Agelaius tricolor (assembly GCF_023055355.1). Classification (NCBI taxonomy): domain Eukaryota; kingdom Metazoa; phylum Chordata; class Aves; order Passeriformes; family Icteridae; genus Agelaius; species Agelaius tricolor. The sequence goes on from NW_027269306.1 coordinate 1,282,024, forward strand.
ACAGCCAGACCATGCTCTGTTTTACAAATAAGCAACTTGTCCCATTCAAGCATCTATTAATTAAAGTCTCAGATATAGATTTTCCTTCAAAGAAAACCTTCACACATCTATTCCACTAGTGCGTACAGAATTCCAATTTATACTTCAGGATCAAACAACAAAGCATTGTAAACTTTTTTTCTTTAAAATCCAGTTCCCTTCTGTTTATCCTCTTTTTATCAGATTTTTTTTAAACCAAATTTGAATTATTTCTTTTTATATGGTCCAGGGTTGTATATTTATTAAAAAGATCAATGTGATTAAGATGATTAATAACCTCAAACAGTTCTCATCCCTGATAGAGGGATGAAGAGCAAGGCAGAGATTTAGCAAGAGGCATTCTTAGTTTTCATGTGAGGCCTCAGGTTGGAGTTTGAATATTACTTAATCATTGGGCTATGCCCTGGAAAAAAATGCCTTTGTAGGCAACAAACTTCATTTTATAGGGTTTTTTCCCCCTGTGTATTTTTAGATTTACTTTTTCCCCCTTATCTCACCCTATTTTCTGTAGAATGTTTTGTGAAAGACTTCTGCTCATACTCATGTCTGAAGTAACTTTTAGTGTTACTAAAAGTTTCCAAAGCTTGAGCAATGTTTCCACGAGGTGTTTTATGTCCATTGATACCCCATAAACAATGCCGGGTCCTGCTGTTCTGTTAGAATAAATCAGCATAAGCTCCTTGCCTACAGAACTAAACTGGCTCACATTTGCTGTAAATTTGGCCAACTCTTTATTTAGTGATATACAAATCTGAGTCCTACTGCTGAAACTTGGAGCTGCATAAAATGCAGTGACCATGAGAGACTCCATGCTTCTCAAACTTAGAATTGATAAAGTTTAACTCTCCAAGTTTGAAGTCTGAAAGGATCCCAGTGAATTAAGTTAAAATGTAGCAAAAAGAAAAAAATTTAAAAAGCAAACTCCACATAACTTTCTGCCAAATGCTATACAAAACTTTGAGTTTAATTCAAGGTCAAGATAAAAATGAGATTTAGAGAATAAGCAGACTGGTCAAAGTCACTATCTCAGTTAAAGAAGAGAGGAAGGGAGACCAAAGCACACAGAAAGCATCCATGATAAAAGCAAGGGACCACCTGGGGAACAGAGCCCTTGGCATCACTCAGCCATGATCCACTACACCTGGAAATACACAGAACAAGGGATGGTGGCAGCTCTTCCCTGGGGATGATACCTGAGAAGCGTAACAGGGCAGAGCAGGCTGTGCTGCCCCACAGCAAAGGACTCAGCTCAGAAAGAGCCACCAGAACACAGGAGATATCAGTCTTTCTATATCAATGACAAGTGCTGCAACAAGCTTGTTTAGAGGAAGTGTCACCCACACAGAGCCCTGGATTCCCACAATCTGTCCAGAATAGCAAACACCTCAGACTTGAGTGCCTCAGAGTAGCAGCTGTGGCGAGCAAGTGACCAGGTTTGTAACAGGCTCAGCCAAAGCCGCTTCTCGCCGTTCACAGTCTCATTCTCAGGATTTCAGCTCTCGTTGCTGGGAGGAGCCCTGGGCCAGGAACCAGCACTGAAATTCACACCTACAGACAGACCAGGTGCAGAGCTGATAAGCTGGTGGGGTGGTGCCTGGATCCTGGTGTTCTGTGAGCACAGAAGGACCAGCACCCCGGCTGCTTCACATGCCCCACCCGCCTTGTCTGCGCCGCTAACATTTGTCACACACACATTACGTGTAGTACCTTCACAGCAAACTTCTGCTCTGAGATAATACTGAGCATTATCTCTCTCCTGAGTGAGAAACTTAAGGTCCTTTGTGCTTTCATAATCTCTTCAGCAAGGCCAAAGTAAATCAAGGAGGAATTGGAGTCATATTTTTAGATTAGAATAAATACACCAGTTATGGTTCCCCTGGCTTGATCATGCACACAATACCCCCACACATCATATATGATGTAAATAAACAGCTGTAAATAAAGATTTGCACTTTGAGGAAGCTGTGCTTCAGGCCTTGAAGCACTATGTTTCCCTGAGTTAGGCAGTGAGCACACAGAGTTGTGATCTGGCAGCACAATTTCTCAGGATCTGTGTGTATGAGGTCAGCAAATACAGAGGAGGAAGAAATCAGGATGTACTGCAAAGAGGGGAAGCAGAAAAATGAGTGAAAAACTGTAAAAGAAAGAGCTTTTGGGGAAGAAATTTGAAGAAATGGGGATAATATGCACTTGAATGGAAAAGAACAAGTAAAAATTTGGGACCATAAATGTGCTTCAAAAAGCTCAGTTATAATATATAATGCCATAGGATTTAAAGAAATTATTTAAGCAACTGCCCCAATGTTTGCACTATCTTCCACACTTCTCAATTCGTATTTCTGCTGATGTAACCTCCCCTTGGCCACCAAAATTGTTTTACTGGGCAATCGTCTCCATACCTATTTGATGGGTTAAATCCCATAAAGTTTCTAGATATTGCATGCTATGTATAAGCTCATATATATGCACACCATATTGGGTAAAAACAATACATGAAAAGCCTACCACTTTGCATTACAGAAATAACTTTTCAGCTCATTCCTGAGTATGTCACTGATGGAACTATATACAGAGACTTTATTGCTTCACTCAGCTCAATGATTTGTGTGAAAAATTCCCTAATATTTTTTTTAACTTTGGATCTTTTTTCATAAGTAGCAGCTATACAGAATACACAAACTGAGAAATGTTGACAAATCTGCCATTAATTTATAGAAAAAAAGGACTATCTGCTTCTTCATTTTTTTTCTAATTCTTAACACTGTTTAATCTCAGGCTTTTTTCAACAGCTGATAATGATAGTGAGCATACTTCGCTATGAAGTTCTCAGCTGCAATTTCTTCAAGGTTATTCACAGTGTTTTACTGAATCACCTTTAGTATTAGTTGATTAGTGCAGTGTAAAAATTGATTCCTGACAGATCAGTTTCTAAAATGGTCTAGGAATGGTCTAATCAAAGGCAAGAAGGAACCTTCTAGGGCAAGCTCCAATTAAAATCAAAACAATACAATCCTAGCTCCATACTTAAATGAAATTACATTTCAGCTTCTTACAAAAGCATGAATTGAAATTACATTTCAGCTTATAAAAAAGAATTATTTGACAGATCAGTTACTTACAATGGTTTCATTCCTAAATATTGTGCCATTCTGTGTTCTGCTGCTACCAAACTATCAATAAAATCCTCATCTCTTATAACTGAATTAAAAAACTCTCTCTAAATGTGACCTTTTATACCTTGCTCTCAAGTGGACTGCAAATCAACTTATCTTAGAGCTCAGTTTGGGTTCAATCAAACCAAAACTTCAAGGGCTGTATTTAAGCAGTACTGTGATTTAAAAGCTCATGGAGAAATAGCATCAAAATCATCTCTGGCATTTGCAATTCTCCTGACATTAAGGCTTGCATACATGTACTGGCCTAAAAACTGTAGCATCATTTATTTCAACTTTAAAAACAAAAATCTAAGCTTTCTTGTGAGAAAAATTTGACTCAATACATTTTCTTCTAGTGTGAATGGCAGCTTGAAAATAGATGTTATTCAAAGAACATAGGACTACTGGAGCAAAACCAGTTCATTTCACTGAGGTGTTTGCAAACTTAAGAGAACAGATAGATGAATTTTCTGTAGAATGTGGACCGCTTCCCCCAAAGAATTGCAACAGGAAGGAAGCACTCAGTGAGCATCCCACTCAAGAGGGCAAATGTGTCTAAGTAATTATATGTCATCACTATCTGCAAAGCCTCAACACTCAACAAAACAGCACCAAAAAAAAAAAAAGTCTTGCCAACTCTAATGCAGATGCAACCTCATTCTTCCTTACCAATAATTCAACAGTGCAGAAAATTTTTTCAATAAGAAACAACCCACCTTTGGAATCCTAAAAAACAAATGAAGGGGAAAAGCAACACCCAACTACAGCATTAAGTTTGTGGGTTTTTAGGGGGCATTCATTTCACAATCAATTTCTTTTCAACAGAAAGCTCTTTACCTCAGTCCAAAAACAGACAAGGAAAACTGCTTCCTCAAAATCTGCTACCCACTTTGTCACCTGCTTGTTATTCCCTTCATTTTCATGCTCGATTTGAGATTTTGTCCTGTACAAAGGAAGAGGATGTTTCTGGCAACAACCTGTCTTCAAATTCTGCAGAGACTCAAACCCTTCTTGTCCTGTCATCGTAATGACAAAGCATCACAGTTTGATGCTGATGGGAAGAGACAAATTCTGTCTACTGAAATATAACTGGCTGCAGTATTTGCAAAGGAACTTGATGTGTAGGGCTTATGTGACAAGGTTTTGGCAGTGGGGGCTGCAGGGGTGACTTCTGTGAGAGGGCAGCAGGAGCTGTCCCACCTTGGGCAGAGCCAGGTCCAGCTGGCTCCAAAATGCACAGCTGAATAAACAGAGCTTGGGCCCATTTTCCCATGTTTTCTCCATGGTCTGTACACCTTGATACAATCTAGACATATAAATAATTACCTTCTGCATCTCAGAAGAGGCAGTAGCATATTGAAATTCCAATTGTTCAGGGAAGTTCTTTTCCTGACTAAATCCTGGCAAGAATCAGTGTGCTGCTAAGTGAAAAACAAGCCTTTGGAGGTTCAAATTGTTATCTCTGGAAAACTGTAGAAAGAAGAGTGACATCAGTGAGAGTAGTGCCGACTTTCAAAGGAGAAAAAAGACCAGAGCCTAGCACAGTTTTACCAAAAAATATATACATACATGTAACTCCTACCTCCTCACAAAATTGCTTATTTTCATTCTTTCCAGCAGCAGGGATCACAACTGTGAGCATCCTTCCTACCACATTAGTGTGAAATCGGCTCTGAGGAGGCAGTGGCAGATGCATCATTAAAAATGTGAGTTCAAGTGCTGGCCCCAAGCTGTCCCTGGGTTGTGCTCTGAGGTCTCCCATAATTAAGTGATGAAGCAGCTCTCAGATCACTGGGAGCACATCTGCAGCAGAGCAGGTGGGGAAATCAGTCCCATCACTCCTCCCAGCATTTCTCCCAGCTTTCATATTTACAGCAAAACTCTCCCTCTTCACTGACAAAAACAAACTCAGAAACCCAACACTCTCACACACCACCACCAAGAAATCCTTAAACACTGCATCCAGTCAGGGATCTCTGCTTTGTAAGTCTTTAAAAGTTCATTCATGCCATGAATTGAAATTCATGCATTGAAATCAGAGTTGAGGCACTGAGGCTCCTGAATCTTCCATGTATTGTGCATGAACACCCTTTCCACAAACAGTAACATTGAAATAAAGACCAAACCAAGAAACCAAAACTGAACTGGCAATGAATACAAAAGGTCTATTAATGTCATTACCAGGAAAATTTCCAATTCAAATAAAAAATATGCCAGAAATCTCACAGGATTTTTGGGTGTAGTTGGTTGTTATTTTGTATGGGAGTTTGGGGTGTTTTTTACAAGTCCCTTTTTATTCCTCAAGAATTTAAGCTTACAATCTGCTCAAACAGTTTCATGGCTTACAGGTGCTGTAACAACAAAGGCATCAGGTTTCCTAACTGGCATAGGAAACTACTGAAGAAGCTGTATCCTATCTTAAAGTGCCAATTTTAATGAAAGCTTATCTCACCTCATCATCTTAATGACAGGTTGTATAATTCTATGTCAAACCCCTCAAAATGTTGCCTGGTACTAAAAACATGTCTCAGCTATCACTACCTTCCACTTTTCAGGTAGTGATTTTTATTCTCATGTTTTTTATTTAGTCAAGACTCAGGCTTACGTGATCTCCTTTATATAAAACACAAGACTTTCAACCACCAGCAGATAGTTCCCTGGGCACATGTTCTGGAATAAAACATTTGTGTGATTGTTTTGATTTATTTCCTCTTGCCTCAGTCAGGTTTCAGAAATTGAGCTGCTTGTACTCCTACCCTGTAGGGATTAACTTAATGACTCGCTTTGTTCAATCTGTTTGTGCATCCCAAAGTCAATGTGATGCAGTCAAAGCCAGATGGGGGTTGAGGAGAGGGGGAAAAGTCAATCATTTTGCCAATAGCACACAAATAGAGACTGTACAGAAACTGGTTGGACTGTCTGAAAGCTATTTTATGCTTGTCCAGCCTCTGTTTCCTGAAAATAATACCCCAGTTTCAGTCCCACTGTTCTGTCACTGCACTTGCTCCTACTAGAATACAAATGCACACATTACAAATAATTTTCATTGTATATCCATATTTTTCTAGGAAACATAATAATACACCTTAAATTAATTTATCTCCTCCTCACCCTGCTTGAGTGAAAAATTACATTCTTCAGATCATTATTTACTTGATTACAGGTTGGAGCTGGGATATGGGTTTGTGGAGGCCCAGAGAAGCTGACTTTATGCACAGGGTGGGCTGTGGAGGTGCACCCTGACCACCCCCACCTCACCATGAGCTGAGAAATGCTCCTGAGTTCCTCACAATCACTGTGCCCAGAATTAACAGGTGTCCAAAGAGCACCTGGTTTTTAAACCATCAGCCTTGGAAACCTATTCACACCACCCTTGTAGCTCCTGGAGAGCAGCACAACCCAGCAGAGCACAAGTGCAGGAATGAAGCCAAGAAGTGGCCGTGCACTGGAGGGGAGGATTAAGACCCCCAAAGCCTCTGACCCATTTCCAGAAAGGCCTGAAGGAACAGACTGTGCATGAGAACTAATTTGCACAGCAAGTGAAAAACCTGTCCACAAATATGTGCCAAGCCTGGGCATTGCCCCCAAGACCCTGGGCATCTCCTCAGCCTGACCAGCACAGCTGGATTGATCCTGAAATCAGGACTGACATCCCTTCAGCTGGAACCTGCACTGGTGATCTCTTTTTCTCTCTCTCTTCCTATTCTTCTCTCCATTTTCCTCTCTCTTTTCCCCCTCTCCCTCTCTCTTCCCCCTCTTTAATCCCTCTCTTCCTTTTTCTCTCTCCTTTTACCAATAACCCAGAACCCACTGCCATGTGCTTGCACAGCAGCTAGGGAGTAATACACCAATTTCCTTGCCAAGGGTGTAATTTACCAATAAAAATTTCTGATTGGTTGTGGCCCCTCTGATTTTTTTTGTTCCTTTCAATCATGAACGTTTCTGAATCCTACGTTTCCTTCCCCTTAAGGGTGGGTGGTCACACGGGTTCAGGAGCTCCACAGCTGTTATCAAATGTACAAAATGTGGCTAGATGCTGCAAGGAATGGGAAAATTAGGTTTTCTGAGCTTCCCCAAACCTTGCCTTTTTTTTCTAAGTATGTGTAAAGGTACTATGAGAATTGCCTCTCTTCTTTACATCAGCCTGAGCTGGGGAAAGGGAGGGAGTAGTGTGAAAAGGCACGAAAAATGGAGAAAAAATGTGACAAACTTCCAACAGTAAGCACCTCCAAACAGCTGGATGTAACCAGAACTCACATCCAGAGCTGTAAGTTCTTACTGTATTTCTGAGCCTTTAAAAGAAGGAGCAATAGCTCAGGTCCTAAGCCATTCTTAAGTATTAAGAATGTTTATTTCAGCTTTCTGCCTGAAGCTACTCAGAATTAATAGCACTTTTTTGCTTGTGGCAATTTCTTTTTTATTTATTTTATTACTTTATGAGTAAATTTGTTCTTGATAATTTTCTCTGCAGGGAATGGGAAGACATTTATTTCCACAAGGAGCATTTCTCTTTCCTGGGGGTTCTAACAGTTACATTTAAAAACAAAAAAACAAAAGGACTAAAAAAAATGTAAAAAGTTTTAAAAGAAGGATATATACACTCCTCTTCTCCTCTCACTGTGAAATACCATCTTTTTTTTTTTTTTTCCAAGTACTGACAGTGAATTGGTTCTTTTAATTCCCAGGCATTTCAAGAACAGCATGAGACTTGCAAAGGCAAGAGAAAACAATACAGAATAAAAAGTACTGATTAACTCGTGGTGGCTCATTGAGTCAGAATGTGGTTCCCTACTGAGCTGCCTCTAAAAATCTTAAATCATCCTTCCCTTCCCAAAGCACAAAGAACAATTTGATCTCTCAAGGTAAAAAAGTTAATTTCTTCAATCCAAAGTAGAAGTTTTTTAAAGGTGAAGGACCTTGATAAATTGCATTTTTAATTATAAAATCTAATTAAAATGTTCACCAATGTATTACTAGACGTGGGTTTGGGGTGGTTTTCTTCTTTTTTAAGACAATCAGATACAGCTATTTCTTACAAAATAGCCCCACAGGTTATGCTAAGAAAACACATTTTTCTTGGTCCTACTTCATTGCTTTATTGCTGGCTCCAGTTTTAATTGCCCAAATGAGAAGGTGTTACCATCCTTGAAGCATCACCACAGAGAAAGAACATTTCCTACCAGCTGGCACCTCTCCTATGTTTTTCAGTATCTATTGGTTTCTTTCACTAGAAGTTGGTAAACTTTCCACCCATTTCTCAAGATCTTTATTACTTCCAAAAAGTAAGGTGTGTTACTACTTGAATTACTTTATTACCAGTATAATTATTCAGGGATGGGATAACACACAACAGGATGGACAAAGGACTTAGAGACACTTCCATTACTTTTTTTCCAGACGCAGTCCCATGATTTTTTCCTTCATTTTTCTTTGTTTCTTGATAATGTGTTATGCATTTCTGTTTGGAAACCACCAATACAGTCACCATGTCACCAAATCATTCTACTCAAGAGGGGTTTTTCCATAGCTGTCCCAGCCTTTTCCCCAATTTTAGTCTTTCCTCACTACAAAGTTCCTTCTCTTTACTCTCTATGGTTGTCTTCACTCTCTTCCAGGCATGTGAGCTTTGAGCAGTGTAACTCCAGCTCCTTCCCTGTTTATCTGGTAGATGCAAGTGATCTGTCATTTTTGAACTTATGCTTCTGTCAGTGCATCTCTTCACATTCCCATTTGTTGTTCAAATCCCCTCTTATTGCATCCAGCTGCCTCCAAAACATTCAGCTGATATGTAAATTCCTTCCTAAGGTTTTATTCACATCCCCTACAGGATGAATAAAGGAGAATGATGCCAGAAAGATGAAATAAAAGTTTCTCTGGGTGTTTCCAGACTTTCCTGCAAGTTAGAGAGATTTTATAATGGATTTTTCTCTTTGCTGTAGAGTTACAAACTTCAATGACCAAATCCTGCCTTTTCCACGCTGCAGCTCTCCCTTGCATGTCACACATCATCTCTTGGTGTGCACCCAGCCTTGCTTGTCTCAGAGGGTTTACTCACATCATAATGCTTCACAAATAGAGGCCCTGAAATAACATAACCCCAATTAGCCCAAACAGTGAAGAATGAAAGGGGCTTCTGAACGTAGCTGTCATCCGCCATATCAGGAGAGAGAAATGGAAAACTTTTTTCTTGGGAATATGAGATTAAAGCACCAAAATAGTAAATTAAACATTGTTGTGCTTTAGTAAATGTCAACAACTACCTCAGTGGGAGAGTGACAGGCCTCTGGCAGAGGAAGTCAGTATAAAAGAGCAGATTTCAAAAAGAACCTGTTTTACTCTTTAAAAGGAACCATCAACACAAGTCACAAAGGATGACAGACAAAAATGACATCAGGAACAGCTTTTTAAAAAACCTGTCATCGCAGGAAATCAATAGGAAATAATTAACTAATAAATGATAGCCTCTGATATCTTGGGATTTAGTGTTCTAATGAAAACCTTCTTTGCTAGGTTCATTAAAAACAATTAAGATATTTAGCACTCTGGGAAGACACCAAAGCCTCCAATATATATAAAAGAGTAACTTACAATGCAAATATATCAAAACTAAGGATTATCTCAAAGAAAAAGGCATTAATAACATTGTAGTCTTTATCCTTACTATTATCAGGACAGCCAGTTTGTGTTCTGTTCATGTCTGTACAAACACTATATATATATAAAATAAAATATACATATATATGTGTCAGTAGTGGACTCATGAGTTGTGCATTATCCAGGTCAAATATCTTCTGTACAAATAGCACATCATAAAGCAATGCAGAATGATAAGTGAAAATTATATATCTAATTTACTTCACTACTTCAAATCAGAACTTACAGCTAATCCCTTTGAGATATTGAAACCTCCATAGAACATCAGATTTCTACACCTTGTTATCATCGTTCCACACTGTAAATCTACAGTGACATCCATAAATCTATAAAACCTACTGAGCTTGAATCTAATAACCAAAAACTACATAATGAATTTCTACCTTGTCATTTTACTCTGTATTTACACAAAGGTATTAAAGGCTGATATGTCTGAGCTTCTGCCATGAACAGACTTGTGCAATCTATTACTGGGGTTAATGAAATAAAAGCAGATTAGCTAAAAAATATTCTTTCTATATCCCATTAGTAGCTATAATTGAGGCTTATGTACCACACACATATTTTGTATCACATATTTTTATAAAACAGTCCTGTTCTGATTGTGGGCAGATAAAACTATACCAAAGCAAAGATGGTTTAAGACCCAATGAACAGAAGTATCCTTTCTTCATCACTGGTTGTCAGTATTTCTGTACACATATTTACCCACCAAAATAGAACACAAGCAGCTAGAAAAATAAAATTTAAAAACAAGTCAGTGTGTGGCTAGAAGCTTCTAGCAACAAAGGTGGGGATGGAGAGTGACTGGCAGGGCACCGGGGAGGGGTTGAGAAAAGGATACATTGGTTTCTAGGGAAACCGGGGAGGAGTTTTAAAGTATACAATACCAATTGGGGTGGAGTTAGGGTGACAGACACTAACAGGGATGGGAGGGAGAACCGGGGCAGAACCATTGTCAAACAAGGGGGGAACAGAACAGTCCAACTTTAACAGAACACAATACAACAGTGGACTACAGGTCTGAGAGAATTGAAGAAGACCTTGCACAATCCAGATAATGAAATACCCTGGTTTATTGAGATAACAAAAAGAAAAGTTGAGAAATCTGAATGCACTAACTAGAGGATCTCAATATATGTATTTGTGGTCATCTTATTGCAGGGGTTCCATACTGCTGTCTCCTACTACTATCACAAAAGCTTCATAACTTCTTGGTGTTTCTCATGGGCATCTCCTCAGAGCACTGACTCCTTCTTCTTCACAAAGCAGCCAACTGACTCAAATTCCCAGACCAACCACCCACCCCACTCTTTTATAGCACTCTTCTTCTCATTGGTTACAGCTGTGGCCTGCTAAAGTCAGGCCTGCTCCTAATCTTTCATCATTGGCCCAGCTGCAACTCCTTAGGGCTAAGATTACTTTCTACACTATCTTTATTTTCTTATATTCTATCCCCTGACATATAGTAATAATATATACATAGCACAGTGTATATATATATAGCACAAAATAAGGAGTATCAATATATATAAGAAATGCATTAACTATGGGGAAATAATACGCACAGGAAATACAAAATTATGGGAGGTTAATATATACAGTAGAGGCCCTAGCTACAAGAGGTTAATGTGCACAGGCCCTGTCCAGAGGCCCCACAAGCACAGCCCTGGGCACCAGCATCTCTTTCAGTGGCCGCAGAGCAGCAGCTGCTGGAACCTGTGCAGCAGGTGAATGCATTCCTGCACGACCTTCCCGTGGGCATTGGGATCGCTCGCCAGCTGCTGCAAGAGGTTGGGAGCTTCAGCCAGCCACAAGTCTGAGGGCAAACTGATCTCCCCAGGAAGCCTCTCATTGCCTATGACAAAGTGCTGCAGTTGTTTTGTCTGCAGCGAGCAGAGCAGGTACTCCACAATGTCCATCATCCGCCACGAGAAATCCCTGCTGTGCCAGCCTGCCAGGGGCACGGTGCTCAGCAGGTGCATCAGCACAGTCTTCAAGGTGTAGCTGGACAAACTTACACCCACCAGGCTGTGACTGAGCAGCTGCAGGCACTTGCAGTGGCAGCTGTCCTTGGGGGCCTGCCTGGAAATGTGCCTGAAGAACTTGGCCTCTGCCATGGCACAAGTCTCAATCCATGTGGTGCTTGGCATGCCTACTGCTGATGGCTGGCTGCCCACAAAGATGTCAGAGCCTCCTCGGCACACCCCAAAGATCATCTCAGCCATGAGGCTTTCCTTCTCTTTGCTGAGCTGAACTCGGCAGGAGCACCTGGAGGGCAGCAGAGTTAAACGCCAGTGGCAGGATTGAGGCAACAGCATCCAGGCTAACCTCACAAAGCAACAGAACCACTGGGCAGTTTTCTCCACATCCAGATAGGAGCCGGTGCAGAGGGTGTGCAGGAGGCTGGGCTCCTGTTCCCTTCTCAGCTCCAGCTCAGGGTGGTGGAGGAAACACAGCATGTCCTCCCTCAGCTGCCTGCTACTGCAGGTGCACAGCAGCTCCACACACACCCAGAAGTTCCTCTGGGCCATGCCTGCAGTGTCCAGCTCCAGGTGGAAGGCATGTCCTGGAGGGGGACTCAGGGGTACAAGCACCTGGTACACAACACCTTCTGCACAGGGACTCCAGCCTTCAAAGTCGCTGCCCACACCAATGGCTTCTTGTGGCACTGGGTAGAAACTGCGTGACAAGCCCTGTTCTAAGACATCTGTCAGTCTGGCCATCAGGTCACAAATCACCGAGCAGCCTTTGTCCACCTCCACAACAGGCAACTGAATGTGCTCAGCTGAAAGGCCTCCAAGGTTATTATTAACATTGTGGTCCTCATCTTCTTCAGTTGCATGGTGTTTGTTACTGTCATTCCCAGCAGCACTGACTTCCTCACCCTTCTGTTTGTTGTACACGGCCTTCTTTGCATTATTGGAGCCTTGTTTTGCTTTGTTTCCACCGTGGCCTTTTTCCTTTACATCAACACCACTGCCTTCTTCATTTCCATCCTTGTCTTCTTCCCAGTTTCCACCCTTACATTCTATGTTGTCCTGTGCAACAACGTTGTCTTCCTCCTCCGTGTTGCTGCCAGAACTGTCCTTCTGGCCACAGTTGTCTGCATGGTGTCTAATTGTCTGCACTCCAAAGCACAGTGCTGAGAACAGGACAAGGATTGCCACAAGAGCCCAGAACTGCCAGGCCAGCAGGGCTCCCCAGGCGCCAGGGCCCTGCTCCAGGCTCTGGTGCTCCAGCTCCTGCATCAGCCGAGCCATCTCCATGCTCAGGCGCTCAGCCCGCTGACGCATGCGCTCCCGCATGGCCTCATCCAGCCCATCGCCCGCCGGCTGCGGCCACTGCACCAGGCCTTGCACAAGCCACAGCAGGAAGGTCGTGGCAGGCATGGCCTCAGGAACAGAGGGAGGGGGGCACTGCTAAGGGAAGAGGGGACAGGAGCCCCAGGGATGTGAAGGCAGCACAGAGGGCCCAGGCAGCTGGCCGGGTGGCAGGCCTGCACCGCTGCCCCAGCAGCAGCAGCAGCAGCAGCATGCATGCCCTGCCAAAGGTTCTCCCACCAGGGACTGGCCCCTGGATGCCCTGTGGGAAGCTGTTCCCGGGATCTCTCGTGTCTGCCCTGGCCTGGCTCAGCGCTCAGCACAGCTCCTGGCTGCGAGCACGCTGCCCGCAGGCTGGGGCTGCACTGGGGCAGCCTCACCCGCTGCTGCTGTGCCCAGCTGCCCCCATTGTGACACCTGTGCTGGGATGTCACAGGTGCCACAGGGCATCCCGGCCAGGCCAGCCCTGTCCCCCACCTCAGGGACTCCCAATGGCCCCGCGCCACCCAACACCTGACACACACCAAGGGCAGACCCACAGGTTATCTTCCAGCCCCTGGGCTTCCCTGCACCAAACAGGCAGAAGCCCCCACACCCTTTCAACTATGAAATTGGGTGACATGTCCCATGAATGCTTTGTTCCTGGAAATCTCCTGCTGACAGATGGAACTGGTTCCCTTGGTGTGGTGTATTGGAATAAATGACTCCATTTTCTTCATGTTGGAAAACACCCGTTCTTTATTCACATAACTTGTTTTTATAAAGTTTTGCAGACATCATGTGTGACTCCTAGTGTTTAGTAGCTTTCTTGCCAATTACTTTATTGGTTATTAACAAGTTACACTGTATTGACTGGTCACTCAAAGTCCCAGTGTGGAAGTGGGTGAAAAGTTCTTTGTGAGAGATAATTTTCTTTTTTCAATCTAACTATGTAAAAACAGTTTATACAGGTACTAGTTGTTTTTTTACCCAGGAATAGATTGTTATGCTAATGAACTGCTCCCACCAAGATTGCTTTCGCATCTGAACTAGCAAAGGCCTAGCCTGACATGGAGAGCAGGCTTGATATTATGAAGCTTTTCTTTATGATTTTTCTACCTCACTGCAATGTGGGTACTGACCTCTGTGCTTGTGGGGCTGCTCTTGGCACCTAAGTGACAGCCCTGGGTGTGCAGTGGTGAATTCCTTGGCATTGGCACGGGGCTTGTCCATGGCAAGGTCTCTGTTCCTGCTGATCCACGGCAAGAGGACCTCAATTGCAAAGGGACATTTCCCAGGGCTGATGAGCATGTGTGGTGCTGACTTCCAGTGGGCAGCTCCCACTGCTGACAGAGCACAGTGCTCTGCATGTGCTACGAGTTCATTTGTGTGGTGCCAAAGCCCTGCAGAGCGTCTGGGAGGAGCAGAATCTTCCTTTTTTTCCCCAGGGAACACAAGCAGGCACAGCAGTGCTGACTCTTGCTTGCTCCCTGCCCAGCCAGACTTCCAGGGACTTGCAGAGCCCATGTGAAATGGCCAGCATGGCCTGAGAGGGCAAGGGGAACACAGGGCAAAAATCATCTTTGTAGCCACCGTGGTCTTCAGTGGCTGCTGCACCAGGGATACCATGAAGAGAAGTGTCCCAGTGTCAGAGACAGACCAGTGACAAGACACCCTGAGTTCATGCAGCAATAGTTCACTTTATCCAGGTCTTGCTTCCTTAGCTACCTTAGGAGCCCATGAGGTTAATCCTCATTGGCTGAGCATGTTCCTTCCTGGCCAGCCAGCCAATAGAAGCCTGAGTCTCCAGCAGCCTGGGCCTGCTCTTACTGCTTGAATTATATCAGTAAGGTACTTATGTAACTGATCACATAATTCCAGTATAAATTTGTAATGATTTATACTTCAAGGCCTACAGGCCAGCTGTAGGCCACCACAGTTCCCCTTTTTTGTTTTTAAATACAAAAGCAGTGCCTGTCATCCTCTGCAGGGCCCTTGCAGACAAGATGACAGACAGGCTTTGTGTAAAAACCTCAGCCTAAGCCTTAAATGAGGCCTTCAACTCAATTCAGGTGGCTCAGGGCTCTTATAAGTTGGTGATGTATCCTATAGATCCTTGAATGTGTAACACTCACTCTAGGGAGCTGTCAGATGGACCACTAGCAATACAAGTTACCAGGCAGAGCTTCCAGGGACTTGCAGAGCCCATGTGAAATGGCCAGCGTGGCCTGAGAGGGCAAGGGGAACACAGGGCAAAAATCATCTTTGTAGCCACCGTGTCTTCAGTGGCTGCCACACCAGGGAGACCATGGAGAGAGGCACGGTGGAGTGAGAATTGTTTGCCTTTGTTAAAAATGGCTTTTTATAGCAGAGCCACCTCCAAGCCAGTCACAAATTCACAACTAGTGCAATTAACCTATACTGCATCTAAAAAATTTTATACTGCATCATAAAAGTTGTTCTGATTTACACAAAGCATTTACCACTTCCATATTGTTTTCAAAAATGCATTTTTTCCAAGTTTTACTATAGATACCTGATTATGAAATAAATTTTTTTTCATTTCACTGAATCCAGACTGTTTTTGCTGGGATACTTAATTAGGCATTAATTTTTCAGATTGACCATCAGATCTTTGAGACCCTCAGGGTGAAGACAAAATAACACATGTTTGAGGGTAATACCAAATGTCAGCTCTCACCCACCATCAGGTTATAGTTACCTGGAAGAAAATTCTTACTATGCAAGGCATTGTGTGAATACAAACGTGTTCACTTCATTTAAAACTAAATGCTATGGGTTTGGGGTTTTTTTTTGCTTTCATTAACAGCTCTGATTTACTGAGGGATTTTTTCCTTTCATTGTGTTAGGAAGACATCCCATGATCATTTTATTTGTGACATCTGTAGGGAGAAGTGACAGCAGGAAGTGCAGTACCAGCAATATTATCAATCTATGCAGCTGTTTCTATGTGCCACCACACAGAAGCCCAAATGGCCTTTTTATCCAGATTAAAGTTGACCCAGGCTGCACATCTAAATATATTTTGCTTTTATTTCCTCAGCTTGTCAACTTTAAAGGATGAACTGAGACAAACAAAAAGGGACAACACTAGTGGTAGCCTGTTACATTTCAAAATACCTCATACACAAGACCTCGAAAAAGGAGTGTCACTCAGTGCAAGAGATTGTCTGCTAAATAGCATTGTAATTGCTAATTTGGCAGACATATGGTTTTAATGAGGCTGGAAGAAAAATCCTTTTCTACTAGTGTAGCTGAAAACTATGAGCTGAGAAACAATTACTTAATCTGAAACGAGATTTGTTACATAAACCCATATCAAGCCATTGCTAAAGGATTTCTACTTCTTTACCCTCTGTTAGTTCTCTTACAGCAGCCTTCTTAGGGAGCTCTCATAATAGAAAAAACATAATGTCAGGGTAATTATCAAATGCCAAGGCCTTGGAAAATGTCCTGCTTCCTCAGATACCACTGATTTTAATTCCTGGGTTTGCTTCCTTTTCTCATAAACAATAATCCATTTGCTGAATGAGACCTTTCCTTGTCTTTTCAAATTCCAGAGAATTTTTGCTAATTACAGCATTCCCAGTGCAGAGAAATGCGTCTGCACTCTCCAGCCTCAAAGCTCAGCCTGGAAGAGGAGGAAAGAGGAAAAGGGAAGGGGCGCAGAGGAGCTGTGTGAAAGAAGGAAAAAAATGGAAAAGTCCTCACAGTGTAGGGCCAAGCCAGCACTCCAGCAGAAGCTCTGTGAGAAATACTTCCCCACAGTGTGAATGCTACACCCTGATGATTAAATAAAGCTCTTGGAGCCACACAAATTCCTTGCTGACTCCCTTTGATCCAGACATCTGACAAAATCAGCAACATCTCTCTTAAACAAAAGTAAATGTTTGCAAATAATTGAACAATTCCACTTCAACAGTTTCTCTGCTTGGTGGATAAGGAATTAGCTGGGTGCTCACACACGAGGAGTTGTGGTCAGCCAAGTAGAGACCATTTAAGAGTGGTGTTTCTCAGGGTGTGATATTTGAACTGTCACTGTTTACATCTCTGTTGTCCATGTGGACAGTGGGATGGAGGGCACCCTCAGCAGGTTTGCCAGCACCACGCTCTGTGTGCAGCCCCTGGAGGGCAGGGATCCATCCAGAGGGACACTGACAGCCTGGAGAGCTCAGGAGAACCTCATGGGGTTCAGCAGGGCCAAGAGCAAGGTCCTGCACCTGGGCTGGGGCAATCCCAGCACAAACACAGCCTGGGCTGAGGATGGATGGAGAACAGCCCTGAGGAGAAGGGATGGGGGTGTTGGAAGCTCAGCAGGACCTGGCAGTGAGCACTGACAGCCCAGAGAGCCAAATGTGCCCAGCAGGGCAGGGAGGGGATCCTGCCTCTCTGCTCTGCTCTGGGGATCCCAGCTGGAGCTCTGCATCCAGCCCTGGGCTCCCCAGAATAAACAGAATATGAACCTGTTGGAGCAAGGCCACAATGACCAGCAAGCTGGAGCACCTTGGAGACAGGCTGAGAAAAATTGGCTTGTCTAGTCTAGAGAAGAGAAGGCTCCAGGGGGACCTCATTGTGGCCTTGCAGTTCCTAAAGAGGGCCTAAAAGCATCTTTTTATGAGGGCATGCAGTGATAGGACAAGGGGGAATGACTTTAAACAAAATAAGGTACATTTAGATCAGATATTAAGAAGTTCTTCATGTGAATGGGAGAAGACATTGGAACACAGCCTGGAGCAGCTGTGGTAAACCCATCCCTGGAAATGTTCAAGGCCAGGCTGCTCTGAGCAGCCTATTTTAGTTAAAGGTGTCCCTTTAAAGGTTAAAATTAAAGGTGTCCCTGCCCAAGGCAGGGAGTTTGGAACTAGATGATCCTTAAGGTCACTTCTAACCCAGGCCATTCTGTGATTCCATGAAATGCAACCTGAACCATTCCTTGTTTCCTTGAATATTATGGTCAGAGAAGTGCTACCCCTTTTTACAGTATAAGATGGAAAAGGATAAAATGTTCTTGTCAATAAAAATGGCATCTTAAAAGGCTGGTGTCGGTGATCTTTAGGCTGTCTCCTGACCTTTTAAGAAATTTTATGAGAAAATGGGGAAATTATTGAACACTGATATAAAGATAAGGTTTACAGGGCAAAAGTTCCTCCTGCTTGTTTTGACAGGGGACTAGAATGCCAGGGCAATTAAAAAAAATGCCAGGACAGTAGAAGTGGATGGTCTAAAACCATCTTCCCTGATAGAAACCTGCCAGAGAAAAAAGATCAGTAACAGTGCTTTCAACTGGCAAAGTCAGGCAAGGCAATTTCTATATATTGTTCTGTGTCTTAGGAAAGAGGCACCAAAAGTTGGTTCCAGGCAATACTGAACTAGAAAGTCACCTTAAAGAGTATAAAAAACAATTATCCACCTCCTGCTGTCCCCTCACCCATGTAAAGGTACCTGACATAACCCTTCAAGTTCTTTTAAGTTCAGAGAGTTTTGCACAAGCAGCACAAACGTGTCATCCTTTTTTGTGATGACAAATTGGTGTTTAGCCAACTATCACTACCTAGCAGTCTTTTGCAGCAATCAGAATTTCACCTTAATTTCAAGTAATTTCCCCCATTTATTACATTCCTTTTGAGCTATAAGAAATTAATAAAAAGAACATATTATACCTTGGACAGACCTCTGACCTCATGCATGAGATTTTATTAGAATAACTGGTATAGTAATAGCTAGGATAGTTTGAATAATTCAATTATTATAATTCAGTAGATGGAATGATTCACTAAATAGTTCAATAGTTAGAAAAACAATTCAGTAATTCCATAGTAAGAATAATTAGAAAGTTTAAGTGACTTTTACCTTCAGTGCATGGTCAGGAGTGCATCTTGATGTGATTGAGCTAAGCAAGAAACAGGAAAAGCAGCTGCTAAAACTCCTCCAGATAAATGGCATTTGTTCAGGGGATCCACTGCACTGATGGGGCCCTGGACTGTGATTTTCTCACACATGGCAGGTCCTCACTGCAAAGAACCATGTTTAAGAGGAAAAAACCCAAAACATCAACAATAAAAACAAAAAAGGTAAGAAGTAAAAGTACTCTTTTTGGATATAATTTTTATTGATACTTCTAGCCATTGTTAGGAAAAATAAATAGAACGGCACTAAGTCTAGAGAAAACAAGAATTTAATATATTAAAAAGTAAATTAATGTTGCTACAGCACCCACAGGTGTTGCAGTAACTGTATCTCATAGAAAATACTTTAAGTGTCCTGCATATTTCTGCTGTTACAAATGCACCTTATTTATAATGTTCTATGGATTTTAATTGCATCGCTCTAGCTCAGTGCTTTCCTGGACTTAAAAATGGTAATTTTCTGTATCTTTCCTCAAGTGCAACACAAGCCTAAAGCAAATGAACTATTTCTATGGGCTCCTTTACCATCTACAAGCATAAGACAATAACTACAGCATAAGAAAAATCTTTTTGTCAAGGTCTGTGGGTGACTTCACCACAGCCTTTTCAACTGAAGGAAGCAGTGCACATGTTCCACAGCCAAAGCTGAGTCTGACATTCCACTATCTTTGCCCAAAAGTAATTTCCTGCTTTGTTTCATTCATGTTGATTTTTGAGGGGCCAATTTTCAATGTGGCGCTTCAAAAGAATAAAAATTATGTCCTTCACATATAGCTGTTTTCTCTTTTTCTCCATTGTTTTTCCCTATTCTGATAAGAAAACTAATTAAAATAGAGGATTCTTTCAAAAAGAAGTGCTGGAAAGTTCTAAATACAATGAACTCCACTAATTGCAAGCTTTGAAGTCAAAAATATTTTTGAAATGTATTAAAAGAGTAAAATGGTTGATTATAGTTTTTAAGCCAACATAAAGCAGCTGTAGATGCAAGATGGAAAATCTGAATAGAACATCAGCATGGCCTTGATCCTATGCAATATTGTCCACTGAGCTAAAGAAAAACATGACTTGGGGGAGAAAACATTTTCTGCCATTCCAAGGACAGATACATAGTTAAAGAGCAATGTGCCAAGCAAAGATGGCACAATACAGAGATTTTAGAACATAAACCCCAAGAAAAACAAAAGTTTAGACACACAGCTTGATGCTCTTTCTTTGCCACACTTTAAAAGAATCTTTATATGTTGTGAAGAATAAAGTGCTGCTTTGAAAAAAAAAAAAGTTACTGAAAGGAAAACTTTCTTCCCACTCTCCAAAACTGTCAGGCAACCTGTTGGGGCCTGTGCACAGTTTGTAACACACAATCACTAATGACTGGTGAGTGGTTCCATATCCTCACTAATTTTTTGCAAAGTATCAAAGAAATTACTGAACTGAGAAGAAAGAGATTAAACTAAAAATTAACTTCATCCATCACTCTTTATGAGCCATGAAAAAAGTCTTCAGAGGGAATAAATCTTTGTACAAGAGACTACTGCTGTTGAGAACTTTCCGTGCTTGAAAAGCGTGAATACCTTAAAGCTTGTCAGCTGCTCTGTTGACATTTTACTCTTTTGATTAAATTTCCTGTGCTGTTCTGTATAATATGAAATGGTGGCGAGTTGCTGTTGCATTTCAAAAATACCTTTGCTGTACAAACATTTTAACAGTCTATTTAAATTCTTAGATATATTATTACTGGCCTGGAGCTCTTCTGAATAGCAGTAATAAGCTTGAGAAGCATGTTTATTAGCACTGCTAACATACAGCAGTAATTAGCAATTACAGCACTCTCCTCAGGTTCCAAATGTTCTAGGAGTCTCAAGGAAGGCCTTTTTTTTTTTTGCAAAGCACAAAGAGGAGTTCAGTCTCTTTCTTATTTGTAAAAGGCATGACACACAAGATTAGAGGATAAACAGGGGTGTTTTACAAACATGGATTTGCTAAGGCCACAGCTAGAATCACCAGGACAGTGAGGTCTGAATTCCTAGTTTTCAGTTCCAGTATCAAAAGCGATTTCAAAGGATACAAATAATTAAATAAATAAATAAACAAGCATTATTTTTCTTATCCTCTTGACCAGAAATCCCCAGGCATGCAGTCAAGCATTCTTCACGAGTTGGGTGACCTGTAAAGCTGACAATAATAGCGGATACTCTGGATCTTTACCTGCACACAGAAACTCTATTGTCACTGAAAAGCCACAGATTTTGGAACAACATGATTCTGGACAGAAAAGCCATCGTAAGGATTCATTTCCGTGGTTGTCAAAGCAGACAGACAGTTTTTCCTAAGAAAAACTCAGCTAATCCTCTTTTCAGAAGCACAATTCACACCTCCTCCCCCCCGCTTTGTCAGAGGTTCTTTGGGATGTGTTTAGCAGGGTGAAATGGGCCGAATTCCCAACTTCAGAGCCTGCAGAGCCTGGCCTGTAACATCCTGTGCATCTCCAGCTCTGACTGAGGTCGGGAGCAGATCAAAGACTTCCACAGAGTATCACCACCCACACTTTCAGCAGGACTCATTGTCCATGAGAAAGTCCTAAATGCAGACTATCACATCCATGGAAATGCTGAATTCAACTTTTCTCAATGGAAACATGAGAGTTAGAGGGCTTTGGACCCTTTCCAAACAAGAGCTCCTCTTTTTGTACACACTGTTAATTTCTTTCCCCTTGAACCCAAAGGAAAAGTTTACTTACTAAAGAAAGACAAGTATTTCTTTAATAAGGCTGCAAGATTAAGCTTAATGATTTATCTAAAAACAGGTGCAGGCTTTGGACACTTACTATCAAAAGAGAAGTGGGGAGATGTTCTTTAGCAGTAGCTTGTTTTGCACAAAGTTGAAAAATTAACTTTAGCCAAAGAAATTGAGTTTTTTAACAGCATTTGGCTAAACAGGTGCCTCATATACAAAAGCAGATGAAGAACCACTACAGCACCACTCCTGTCTTGTTTGAACCCCAAATGAATGACAAAACAGGTGCCCTCCTGTGTCCCTGGCCTCTGCTCAGGGTTTCCCAGGCTAACATATCCTAGCAGCAGCCACAGGATAAGTCCTTCAGATGCTTCATGTTTTAAGGTGCTCAGTACTGTGGTGACAGAACATAAATATTTGACCAAGCCGGTCTGGGATTATGCATAAATCTCAAGGAAACCATGACTTTACTGAGATAACAATCTAGTTTTGTCAGTTCTCAAAAGAAATTCTTCTCCTGAATTACATCTCCAAGTAGAAAAATGCCCCAAAGCAAAACTACTGTTCACTTCACATCCAGGTGGAAGAAATGTGGTTGTGGATGAAGGGATGGCTGTTATAAGCTGATGTGTGAGAAAAGCACACTTGAAACTAAAGTGTCTGAATAATCTTATTTTATTCAGCATTTTGAACCCACATCCTAGAATTAAGTATCCCACATTGCACCATGGTTTGCAGGTGACTGAGGTATGAGGGAAGTACTCTGCTAAAAAATATATATATATAAAAAATAAATTTTTTTATGATTACTTTTTCACAAACTACAGTGGTAAATTACAGATATTTACAGCAATTTCTCCTCCCACCTTCTTTCAGCTGTAAAGTCTGAATGGGGATGACAAACATATCTGAACAAAACCTTAAGAACAGCAGAATCAGCACTTGGTGACACTGTTCCTCCCTTCATATACCAGGAGGCTTTGTGGTGATCCATTTCTGACATTTTCAGCAATAAAGAAGAAAGAAAAAGATGCTGCCAGCAGCCCTTTGCAAACTTTCAATTGATGGCCAAGAATGATAAGGGCTGACCTCTAACTCCTGTGTCTGACAGGCAACTCTCCAGTTGGGAGGGTGAGACTCATTCCTGTCAAGCACAAACGAGGAAGGATTGGAAAGAAAGAGGCTGCTGTGTATCAGCTTTAGAGCCCTTTCTGCTGCTGTGTGTCAGCTTTAGAGTCCTCTCTGCCTTTCTGAAGAGCCCGGATTTGCCAGCACTTCCAGCCAAGAGGCATTACCTGGAGGGAACATGAAAACCGGAGCCTGCACGCTCACGATGTAATTCCCCTGCACCAAAAAAAAAAAAAAAAAAAAGAGTATAGGGTACTCTGGATTTTAAGGGATTAAATATGGTCTAGTCTAGAGAGCCAGGTGCAGGAATTTTCTCTTTCTCCCAAAATTTAACAGAGCAGCAGTCCAACTGAGATGTCACAGGAAAGGGCAGTTGCACATTTATCAAAATATCAGGAGTTAGTGGTTTTGCTGTATTTGAATTCAGTAAATCCTGCCACAACCTGCAGTGCAATAAGAGAAGCAGATGGACAGAATTAATTATGGAAGAACTTTGCAAAAGTAGTGGAATGAGATGTGTTAGGTGCTATTTTTCCATAAAACGCTAAGAAATCTTCCAATTCCAGCATCTTATTCACTCAGCACCTTCTCAAATATGCTTCTAGTTTCACAGAATTAGAAAATAAATTTTCCTAGCATTTTAATTTTTAAAAAAGTCATTTAAAAATCTATACAACATAGTGTTTGAACCTCTGTATCTACATGGTGTAGATGTCACTGACTATTGTTCTTTAATCATTTTGGTTTTATGCTACGTTCAACAAGCATCTTACTACTTACCAGAGACAAAGAGAGAAGGGGTAAAGAATAGTGACAAGAAAATCAGAAAAAGAAATACAAGAAAAAAACTAAAACTGCTTTCCAGTATAAATTTGTACTTCATGTCACTCTATTTAGCTCACAATATAAACCCTATAAAAAACAAATTATATCTTGTTCTTCACCAATAAACAGCAGAGAGAAGGGAAAACTTCTTACCATCAGTTCAGTCAGACCAGAAGAAAGTAAAAATGGGGACTGTGCTCTGCACAGGTGATTTTTGTTTCACAGTGGTAAAAATTAAGCATAAAACTGCAGCGTATGTGCCTAGCTCCAACAATGCATCTGCCACATAAACGTGACTTCAGCTGGAGCAGAATAAATTAAAGAACAGAATGTTTGGAAAGCATCATCTCAGGAAAAAAAAAAGTCTGATTGTAATGGAGTATTGTAGGTCTGCAGGAAAATAGAAAGAATTCTTCTGAGTAGCTGACATTCTGGCAATAAAATACAAGGTTTCTCAATTATATGCTGCTTAGTTGATTTTGGTGTTTTTAAAATATTTTCTGGAAATTATCCAGAAAATAATCCAAATTTTATCCATCCAGTTGATAGATACTAATATCTTAATTACTTTATTGGTGTATTTTTTGGTTAAGATTAAGATTTATTAACAAGAGTACAATTCCTCCCTGTTTATCAGTGTATTAACTTCGGATTTATTTGTGTTTTAATCTGGCCTTTTATTATATTCAGTAGCAACACAGTCTGTAAACTTAAAAATTGGAAAAGCAAATCATGTATGCTGCTGTTCCTTTAGCACCAGCTCACTTGATTCCACATCAGTTTTGGTTTTAAATATACATCTCTTCAGAAAATCCAAGCAGCAGTAAATTATTTGTTTCACTAGACTTTTATAAAACAAGATTTTCCAACCCATTGTATTAACACTAAACTGTATTATTCTAAACTGAAGCTCAGTTTTTAGGATAAGTGACAAGAAGAGAGAGTAAAAATATGTGAACTATCAAAATATCATAATACTGAATCAGAAATGAGTTGAAATTCTGAAAACAAAACAAAGAAAACCCAACAAGTTTCTTCCAGAGCAGGCTTGTGTGGGTGGTTGGTATTTGTGAGAATCAAGCCTAGAGCTACTTTAATATTGGCATCCAAATTCTCATTAGACAGAGCAGAAATCCAATTTTGAGCAGCCAATCCTCCCCTGCTCAATTCCAGTAAAAATTAGAAGTCATAGAGAAACCTTTGATATATCCCACTTCCATAAAACCACTCAGGTATTTTTTTTCCAGGAAAAAAGTTATCATAGTAAGCTTCCTTTCCCATATCATCACCTGCTGTGCCTGCTCCTGCTTTAGAGAGAGGGATTTCCCAGGATTACACACAGGGATTTTCCCTGGAGCACTGCACAGCTGAATGCAGAGGGAGAGGGGGCCATAAATGGTACATAAAAATAGTAAATGGCGGACAAACCAATTGCCAAGGACAGCATAAACCCAGTTTTGTTGTTGAAGTGACACACTGATGATGTTCATGGGAGTGAGAGACAAAACCAGCAGAGAAACAACAAGCTTATGACACTCAGGCAAATTTAAGCCCAAGTAAAGCCAAAACTCCCAAAACTAAACTCAAAATAAACTCTCTCCTGTATAAAGACATTACTTTTCCCCTGGCCCTCAATCTATTAATTGCTGGCAGTGGAACACTTTCTTCACCTTTCTTTTTTATTGACAATACGCATTATAAGGTCTTCAAGCAAGCAAATGATTCTTATCATTCCAGTTGTTATTTTTTTCATGTGTCAACTTATTTAAGATTTTGAGTGCAGATGCAATACATCTTCAAATGAAAGGGCTCTTCTCCTCACCTCAAGAGAGCCTCTGTCCTCAGAAAACCTCAAGCAACCACAGGGAACAGTAGGGAGGGAAAACAAGGAAAAGAACAAAAGGAAAAAGTCTCCTTCACTCAGATATACATTTATAAGCAACGACCAAGCAACCAACAAAATACAAAGCACAAATAAGAAAAATTTCTGCAGACAAAGTTAATTCTGCAAAAGTCCTTCTGCACTATTGAAAATCTATGTAGCAAATTGATCTGACTGAAAAGATCAAGCTCTAGGCTGATGAACAAGGAGTCTCCCCCTTCTCATCTGAACAAACAAGTTCATTGTTTTACTGAACACACTTGTCATTGGGAGCACTCACAGGGTAAGATTTAAAAACCATTGGATGTATACACTTCACTGACATTCTCATTAATTTTTTTTTTAGGAGGAAAAGCTATTCCTCTTCACTGCTTCCTGCAGCATTCTAACTATTGCCACATTTCATCAGCTTTGGCTATTTCAGAAATTTTGTCAATAACATGGTGGGCTAAAAAAACACCTTAGCAGAAATATTTTTAAAAGATAATCAGGTTGTTGGCGTTCTTATGATCATTCACCTGCAAGCAGAAAAAAGGCCCTTTTTCTTCTGCATAATGCAGCTGGGCAAGCTCCTGTCTAAGAACTAAAATTAACAATTCAAGAACTCGGGCAGCACGCATGGGAATAAATGAGAAGCAGGTCACAGGATCATCAGAAAGGAATATCTGCTGCTCTTATTTTAGATTTAGGATGCCCCACTCAAGTGCTAGGATTCTTTTTCATCCCCTTGAAGTAAAATGCAGTTATTCCTCCTGGCACAAAGCAAGTAATTGAGATCACAATGAGTATAATTAAAAAGACTGCAAGATGTTGCTCCAGGTTCTCCCCACACCTCTTTGAGTGGCAAAGCCCTGGCAAAAATTTGCTTTACATAGTTCTGTGCCTGTAAATTGGGCCAATTCTTCTACCTTTGAAATGAATCTCAAGAGACAATAACAGAGAAAGGAGCCCCAATGACAATGTGAGCCTCTTCACAGCAGTAGGGTGGGGTGGCAGCAGATCCCAGGCAGGAGTCAAAATGGAAGAGGTTCAAATGGCCATGAAAAAACAGCTCAGCATTTTCCCAGTAGAGCAGAGGACCCTTCCAACCTCAATTATCCTGTCACCCCCTGGAATGGATCGTGATTCTGCACCTGGTATTTTTGGGGTTTAGTTTCATTTGTGACCTTGCACGTTTTTGACCTTATACCACCCAAACATAGCACTCAAGAAAGAATAATTGGTTTCTTTGAGTGTTTTGGACTTAGAAACTTGCTTCAGCTGCCAGTGTGCTACACATTTCAATTTTTTTTTTTTTCTGTATTTGACAGATGGATGGACTAAGACAGATGCATTGAGAAAGACTAAAATATAAACTATGAATTGGAAACATCTAATCACATCTCAATAAGACCTAATTTTATCAAGACAAACAAGTGTGCTGTATACCTGTTCTTTTACTTGCAACTACAGCTATACTTGTCTCAGTACACTTTTAATTGCAACTATAACTGCAAGTCCAGAATGGATCTGAAGAGCCACAAAGTAAATATGCGGGAAAGGAAGGCCACAGAGTGGCTAACTGTGAAA
Organism: Agelaius tricolor; assembly: GCF_023055355.1. NCBI lineage: Eukaryota > Metazoa > Chordata > Aves > Passeriformes > Icteridae > Agelaius > Agelaius tricolor. The sequence goes on from NW_027269306.1 coordinate 1,309,238, forward strand.
ACTGTGGGTTTGGTACTGCATAGTGATCAAGGCAATAAAGAAGAAATTTGAATGAATTCAGAATTCTTTGGTTTGAATCCAAATTGTTGTGTAGCCTGGCTCTGAAAGTCTCAGTATCTACATTTAGCATAAAAGGCCAGGCTTGGCATCCTGTCATGAGCTAGTCTTAGCCATCACTGGACAAAATCCAGCCCCACCACGTTTTACCACTAGGCCACATTTAATCTTTTAAATCCTTTCCTCATTTACTCTACTTCCAACTTCTTCAATTGTGTTGCTGTCCCACAGATGACAGCTTTCTTCCCTACTCCTGATTGAAGTCCAAGGCATGTTCCCAGCCCTGATTTAGCGGCAAAGCACCCCAGCAGACAGCAGTTTGGTGGGAATACAGTGCATACTTATTTAATTACAGGCAGTATCATACTGCATATGGACAGGAGAGCTAATTTGACATTGAACAAACAACAGGAAAGGAGAAGCCTGTGCATAATCTTCTTTTTTAAAGACTATGAATAACAGAGGTTTAATTGCATCATGTCATATCTATATGCATATAGATCATCAACAAGGCTGCTCCGGACAGCATTCCACCAGATACATTAAAGATGTATTTTATCTCATGCAATAAAAGCAGTAGGTTGTCAACTTCCTCATGAAATAACCTTGCCAAGAGTGCTATATTCTGGCTGGAGGTTGTCACAGGTATTTCCCGTCTAGACTGGAAAGGAGGGTAGAGGATTCCTAATGCCATTCCACCTCTCAAATAAATTTTCTTTAAGATGTTCATTTTTTCACCCCAGCAAAATAATTTCTCTGTCTTTGCAGCCAAGACGTCCCTAATGCACTTCTCTTTTTTCTTTGTTCTAATCTCATTTTCTTCTGCAGATTTATTATTTCTGTTCTACTTCCACTCTCCTTATCCAAGCACTGCTGAAGTTTTCTCTCCTAGAACATTCAATACCTTAAAGTTATCAGTCCCTCCCACTCAAATCAGCCAGCGTGAATGCATCCCTTATTTATTCATTTCCTGTTTCCTTCTCCCTCTGCTTCTCCCAGCCCATCAAGATTTTTAGAATTCCCATCAATTAAAGGAATTTTGCATTCTATAAAGCACAAAATTATCTCTAACGTAGGCATGAGACAGCAACAGCATGGGATGAGCCATGGAAGCACACAAGGGACCAGCATTTTGAAATATTTTGTCTCTCATGACAAAATGTCTCTCATGAACATCTAGGTTTCATTCCCTATTTATCATAATTCAAAGTTGGTGGGTTTTGGTTTTGTTTTTTTTTTTTAATTATAACCAGATTTACCTGTGAAATTCACTGTATTATCTATGGTTCCTGTAAAGTATGATATAAGGAAAAGCAAGAAACAGGCACTCAATAAAGCAGAACTTGTTCTTTAATTAATTCATGCTTACAAATTTCAAAGTTCTTTTACACATCGACCATCCAGATGGTCTTGTAAATAAGTAAGAGCTTGGGATGCCATTTTTAGAAAATAGTGGTATGAAAGATGTAAAGTAGAACGTGCACTGAGATGGGTGACATAATTTATTTGCAATGCTGTGGAGAGAATCTTTTGTGATGCAAGTCACAAACTAACCTACATTAATTCCAACACAGTTACACCTTAATATTCTGAAGTTTTAATGGGAAGCCAGAGAAAGATAATGCCATCCAGGACTGGCAAGACTATTAAATACATGAGGAATATTAGGCTTGAATGTATTTTTCCTAATTAAAATAAAATATTAAGATGATATAGCTTTTTTAATATGGGAAATCTTTTTTCTTTTTTTTTTCTTGTGCAGGCCACACTGCTTAGATGAGCTTCTCTTCCTGGAAGAGGTATCAGAAGAAAATACTTCTATTATTTCTTACATAATAAAGAAGGTCAATCACTTGATAAAAGCATACAAAGAACCACCAGCAAAGCAAAGTTATTAGAGAGTATTTTACATGGGAGAAGAGAAAATGCCCCATCTTACCCATGTCATAGCTCACAAATCAAATGAAAGTAAGAACACTTTGCATGCTTCAAAGAGCTGCTTTCCAACAATCCACACATTTCACAAGGAGGGTAGAATTTTCCTGATCTTGTTTAACAAGAATTCAGTCAGCAAAGGACCTCAGCATACCTACAGAATTATATTTTTTAGACTGAGCTTACTAAATCACAAACTGTGAGGTTCAAAACAGCTGCTACATAAGCAATTTGTTTCAACAATGTAAGAGCTGCTTATTTTGGTGATAAAACATAAGGGACTCTGTATTTCAAATCTTTGAATGTCTCTGCCTCCATATTTCCTGTTTCTAGTGGAGCTCAACTTTTGGTTAACTTGCAAAAGCATTCATTACTCGAAGGGGGAGATTGATTTAATCTACAGTGAAAATTGGCTGCTATTTTGGCTATATTTTGACTATATTGGCTGCTGTGCCCTGGCCCTCGTGGCAGTGCACCTGAACATGTGCTACCAACTCATCAGTGAGGTGGTGAAATTTATCATGTATAATGTTGGATTTATGCTCTCTAGAAGGGCCTGATACTAAACATCCATCAACAGCACAGATACAGTTCATGAGAAAAGCACCAGAGAAATAATCCATTTTCTACATTTGTGCAATAGCAAGGGAGCTCTGAGACAGGAATGCTCAGGTGACCTTTGGGAAACAGGTACAAGGAATGAGTTCATTATTTTTGCTTTCCCATACACAGAATTCTGTGGGAGATTGGGCACAGAAGTCCTCAGCCCTTGGGAAAAGGGATCATCCCTTTGACAAGACACTGACACAAGTGGATTGAATTCCCTCCTTGGCCCTGTGCACATCATTACAGGACACTGCCCTGCCTAAAGGCGACTCTGAATATCTGACATCACCACTTCATGCCCTACATCTATCACTGCCCTCCATGGCAGTGATAAAAACAGAATAGCAATGTTTGCTGGGGCAGAACATGAGGATCAGAAGTATATTTATCAGCTTATTCTCTCTCTCTCTCTGTTTGTTTGCTTTGGGGTTTTTTTTTGATACACGAGGAATTACTCAGTGGAAAGAGAAGGGAATTGAGAGACAGCACAGCCTCTGGGTAAAAGCCTTTCCAACAACTATTCATTCAAAGGTATAAAAATTTAGGTCTATTACAGCTGTTTTCTAATAAGATGGGTTTTGTTTGTTCTAAAGTGTTAAAATCCTGCACAGTCACAGACTGTAGGAATAAAGATTGTCCTAATTCACGAGGCTGCATGCAGGATTTTGCTTGTCTGGGATAGTGTAGATGGATATCTGTCCAGTTATTCCTTAGGACAACAAACATTCTTAACTAGGTTTTACCCTTCTGAAGTTTAAGGATCATTTGATTCACATAGTCATGCTTGTAAGTATATGCAATGGATAGCTTAAGGAGGTGAAAATCATTAATTTATAAAGAAAAGTGGATGACAATTTTTTCTTATTTGCTTTTTCCTTCAGCAGTGTTGATCACAGGACCAGAACAGCCTCAGTTGCCGATGTCTTAATGCAAATGAAACAACTCTGCACTATGCTGTTTTCAGCAAGGATTCTGTGTTTTACAGGAGTCCTCTGTCAAATCAAAATCTCAGTGACAATCTCACTGCCCCTGTTCAAGGTGATGAACACACTGTGTGACTCATTACCAACATGTCTATTTAATTTTTATCCAACAGAAGGCTGACTGAACTTAGGTAAGCAGCTGGCACCAGTGAAAAGCAAAACTCTGACATTTCTCTTGCTGAAATAGTAGAGAGCTGAATTGGTAATTACAGCTTTTGAAGCATAAAAAACTGCTGTGGCTTCAGACAAATTTTTACAGGGAAAAAATCCTGAGGCTTCTTGGGATTGAAATGAAAAGATGGATCTTAAGCGTACACAATGGTATTGGGAATTACATAAAAATCCAGACAACACCTTAAATTCTCAATTAAAGAAAAAGCAGTCAGACAAAATGAAAAAAAATAAATAAAAATCAAGATGTCTGTTTATTCAGATGCAATGTATAGGAAATCTATATGTATAGCAAATCTATGTCTATAGATATAGGATCCAATCTATATGTTTAGGAAATGTGTATCTATAGGAAATGGGTGCCCTGTTGCACTGCAATCTTAGAAGGAACAGTCAGATTTTTTTCTTTTTTAAGTTCAGAGCACAGCAATAGTGGCAGGGCTGCAGTCACACAAACACAGAGTCCAGATAGGCATAAATTTACACTTCAGCTTCCTGATTTTGTGTTGCAGACCTATTTCCAACCTTTCTTTAAGCTAACCGTGACATTTATAGAATGTGTAAATAAAAACAAATCAATATGACCTTGGGTGGGTATCCCTTTTCCTGTTTCAGTTCTCTTCTTTCTAGCATTAATTTAATGCATTACACCATGAATGCTTTCAGAAGAAAACATTCACTTTGTCTTCCAAGGAGACAATTTAACTCCAGAGTATAAAGCTTCTAAAAATTGCCAAAACAAAAGGTAGCAACCACCTTGGTAATACCTTATGAATGTACCAAATAAGCATTTATTGTGGTAAGGATTACAATTGCCTCAAAATCTGTCCTTTACAAATGTTTGTCTTTCAGTTCTTCAGGCAATTCTTTATTTGCAAGTCAACATGAAGATGCTTTCTCAAGACTGCCTTGTGCCCCACTTCTCTTTTTTTTGCCCCAGAAACAGGATTAAAGCAGAGTACCAGCCCTTAGCATAATTTTTTTTTTGGTTTTCATTGGCCATTGAACTGCAAACCTGATTTTCTCTTTGATGTGTTTATGGTATTTGCCTGCACATCCAGATTTACCCATGTCTACCTGCTGAATTCTCATACAGCATTTAAAGGACTGCAACAGAGGCTACACAGTCATAATCTGTCATCTTTGTAGTAAATAAATGCTGCGTGTGCCTATAAAACCACATTTTGTGTGTCCCACTGAAGGTACAACAACAGTTTCAGGAGAGTAATATATGCACAGCTAGTCAGGGCTTTATTTCCACCTTTCCATGTCTCAGACTGGATTAGCTGCTCAATTCAATCAAAACAAACAAAAAAACCACCACACAAACACCCCAGAGCTGCCTGGCAAATGACCATGGCACAGAAGCAAAGTGACTGATCTCACCATGGCCATGTTTGGCATTTAAAGCTTTAAAAATACAGCTTTTCTTATTCCAGACTGAACTCCTGTTACTATTTCCACACTGTTCAGGTTATTTTAATTCTATTAAATTGAAAGGAATAAAAAAAAAAGTGTATGGAACTAGTTCTGAAATGATTTAAAAATAAATACAGAAACATCCAATACATTTTTATATCTGTCAAGCAAAGCCAATTAAAGTCTCCCTGTGGTGAAGAGAGCTTTAAAATCTGAGTTTTCTCCTGTATTACACTGTGAGCTGCCTGCTCAGAATGATTCATCATGATCCTCATTATTTCCAGCTTCCAATTTCCCTGTGCCTGGCTGGGTTACCCCAGCAAACGACCACTCGTTTGCAAACAGTGCAAGTTATGCATTGCCGTAAACAGATCATTTGTGGCTTTCCCAAACTCTAATGGGCCTCCCAAATCGAACAATGCCTCCTAGAGCAGTAAAAACCTATTTTTAACTCTATTTTCCCTTTTGCAAAGTCAGCTTGTTTCTCAGTTAGTTTTACTCATACTTTGCAGTTTGGATTCCACAATACTCAAAATAAAATAAATAAAATAAAATAAAAAATTTAAAATTTAATAAAATAAAAATAAAACCATTAAAAATAAAATAAAATATGCAAAATTATTGGAATGGAGGGCTGCATTATTGCAGAGCACTGTCCATTAGCTTTAAAACAAGAACAATATCTTTTCAGAGCTTGATGCCTCTTGAGCACTCCAGCAAAGATTTATACTTTTGGTAAAGTTAGTAAATTGCTACTGCATCTCAATAAAGATGCATGATTATTTCATTTTCTTTCCCTCAGCATCATTACTCCTTTTACCCTTCCATATTTACAGAAAACTTTACACTTTTTGGTGAAAGATAATTAGAGTATCACACATAGCCAAAGAAAGAACAGTTTCATTAAGTCTCAGAAAAAATTGCAGGAAATCGAGAATAACAGAGACTAAAAAAATACTTATAACAAATGCAATTCCTCTTTCTTTCAAGGAACACCTAAGAAGAAATAATTAGAAGAAAAAAAACAGTTTTCACAAACAGTTTCTATAGATGTATTGTATTGTGTGCCTGTTGCAAAGCTCTCCAAAAGAGTGGAACACATAATCTTTTGCTTTGTCTTAATAACCTTAATAATAAAGATAATTTCATCACAACTCCTCACTTTCAGACCTCAAAGCACTACAACTGCTGAGCACACTACCTACCCAACATAACTCTTCAATATCCAAATACTATGTGTGTATCTATAGATAAAATTAATTTTCTTCCACATCAAGGCTGGTGATTATATTTTATGAAGCATCAGGAGATGCTGATTACCTCATGGGAGTGTTATACACACCAGAACTGCACACTCCTGCAGCTTGGGTTTTAATTCCTTAACCCAGCTCTGGTTTTGAATGAGGTGGCATTTAATAACATTCCCTGGCAAATGGCATTAACAAATGCTAATTCTTTTTTCCAATGAAAATGCCTGTTCACTTGAATGTAACAGCAAGTATTTTCTTCAGTGCAGTGACTGTGCACATGACTCTGGCATTGATGAATTCACAGTGTTTTTAGCTATTATTAACTTTTTCCAGTTTTGAATAAAAGCTTCCTTTTCCTGAAGATAAAATTAGTTTATAATTTACAATGTTTTCTTAGCACAGTGCATGCAATTTCAGGCACTGATAAAGCTGGTGCTTTCTTTGCTGATGTATTTTCTTTGAAGTGCCTCAGCAGAACTGATTATCAGTGCAGAAAGCATCTGTGTGCAGTGCCAGGAAGCACATTGTCATGCCAACTAATGTAAAATATTATTTGCAAATATTTCAATGTAAACAGCATTAATAGGATTCTTCATTATAATTCAGAACAGGAGTAGGCTTTATGTTATATGTTTAAGAAAACTTCTTTTAAATAAGGTTTTGGGAGAAGAAAAAGGTCCTTCTCATGATAAAGTACACCACTAGCTAAAAAAACACCAACCAAAAAACACAGGCCTAAAAATGTTACAAAATATATAAAGAAATCTACTTTATATTCTGTCGAAATATACTATAAATTCCTTGGCAACTATCACGTGTGATTTCACATCTCTGCAGCCTATTTACTCACTGAGGGTGTTGTTAGTGGTTTTTATTAAATATGTCAGGATGCCACTATTGCACTGTTCATCCAAAAGAAAAGCACAGAAAACAACTTCTGCTGGTTAATCAGTTAATTTAGTGTTAACTTCAGGGAAGGAAACATTGAGCATGTGGAGATATTAAAAAATACATATTTTTAAATATCTGACATAAGCTAGGGCAAAAAAAAAATTAAACATCTCTGGCATGTGTTGAACAATGAGTAACACGAGGCAATGCTATATGTTCCACAAGCATATGTTCTCTGATGGTGAAATAAGTATGTTGGTGTCTACACAACACATGTCTGAATGTCCTTTGAGTGGAAAAGCAGAGCTTTGGAAACAAGGGGAGGTAAGAGCTGCCAGTTCTGTGAGCTCCAGCTGAAGCCTTTGGAGGAGCAGGGACCAGGACATTGCTCTGGCTGCCCTGGAGGGCTCAGAGACCTTGGCATGGAGTCACAAACACCTGTGCCTTCCATTTTAGCCCATGGAAACAATTCCCAACTTTGTGTGAGGATTTAAAGCCACAGGAGCTTGAGTAGAATGATAGTGAATTTGTCACAGGGTGAAAAAGTAGAATTTTGGGGTTTTTAGAATGGGGGTTCAAGAGGCAAGATGGAGGAATCTGGGCGTGTCCTGCCTTTCTTCTTGTCCTCCATCTTCTGCTGTGATGGTGGCACCTTTGGATTGGTTTAGAGACAGACTATCTAACATACGTGATGGGTATTGGAAAATTATTGTAAATAAAGTACACATAGTTCATAGTATAAAAAGCTACCACCACCCCAAGGGCAGTCAGTGTGCCACAAACCAACCTGCTGGACAGACCTCAGCAGGTCAGAGAAAGAATGTAACAGATAAGAGAAAAACAACCTTGAAAAGCAAACCGAAGAATCTTGACTTCTTCTTCAGTTGCAGGGCTGGAAAAAAAGACTTTCTAACACCTCAGGGGTCATGTCAGCCACAGACACCCAAGAGCAGGGTGCTGCAGAGTCACCCAAACACAGCAGCTGACAACACGAGACAAAGAGCAGGGCAATCATTGCTGTGAAATCAAAGACCCTCTGCACATTTTCACATGGTGCACTGATGACAACACAACTGGAGGCAATGCCAAAATGTGAAATTCAGAGAGAAGTCAGAAACTCAGGTGAGACAGATGTTGGTTTGTTGCAGTGCTGTGAGGGTTTCTAGGATGAGGTGAGAGATGAGAATTTGACTCCAAGTTTTCAGAAGGCTGATTTAGTATTTTATGATATTATATTAAAAGAAATTATATACTAAACTGTACTAAAGAAAGAGAAAGGAGACATCAGAAGGCTGGACAAGAATGAATAATAAAAACCCGTGAAAGACCAGAGTCCCGATACAGTTGGCTGTGATTGATCATTAAGTAAAAACAATTCACATGGAACTAATCAAAGATGGACCTGTTGGTGAGCAACCGCCAAACCACATTCCAAGCAATCAGGTAATTATTGTTCACATTTCTCTTCTGAGGCTTTTTAGCTTGTCAGGAGAAAAATCTTTTCATTAAATTTTTCATAAAATATCATGGTGACATGGGTTTACAAAGTCATTAGCCCACTGCCTTAACAGACAACCAGGACACTGCACCCAACATGGAATTAAACTTCAGCTACACCTGGATGCTCCAACTGCTGCCCAATGAGATGTGGGGCTGTGCAGAAACCATTCCGTGTCTGCTCTCAAAGACAGCTCAGCCATGCCCCAGAAAATAGGGTCCAGTTCAATAAAATATCAATTGTGTGTCACTGTTCACATACCTGAAGAAAGTGCTCACATGTTTTAGGGGTTTTTTTCACCTCTTCCTCCTTTACTTTGTTTTTTCTCCCTATCTGGAACCAAGAACTCACTGCTTTATAACCCTTGAGGTCAGCAATAAACTGATTTTAATTTATTTTATGCAGCTTTGAACTTGGACAACTCAGTTTCAAGAACTTCCACGGCGTCTGCAAAGGCTTGGGAAACAACCAGCTTAAACTGAATATTAGGAAAAATTGGTTTCTCAAAGGGATTGTACAAGCACTGTGAAGTGGTGGAGTCACCATCCCAGGGGGTGTTTAAAAAATGTGCACAAAAATGTACACTTGGGGACACAGGTCAGTGGTGGACTTGGCAGTGCTGGATTAAGGGTTGGACTCAAAGATCTTAAAGGTCTTTTCCAACCTAAATTATACTGTGATTCTAGCAAATTAAAAGTAAAAAGCCTTTCTTTGGCAAAATGAGTATGACCTGGCAAGAGCACCTCAGGCTCTCCATTTTGGAGCAGTGTAGTTACTGCACAATATGATACACTAAATTATTCTAGTTGGCTCTGCCATTCTACACTGGAAAAATAATCTTTTGTCAGAAGGAGATATATAAGAACCATAGCAATAATTATTGTCTGGATTCAGTCTGGAAAAAGAAATTGTTTCTGATAAATTTAATAAGTTATGAAAAAAGTAATTAGAAATTTCCATAAATAAGTGATCAATTTAAAACTCATTTGGATTCTAGCTGACAATAAGTTCATTTCTCTGGGTGAATTTTTTTATGATTGAAAATATATCTCCATTAATTTCTTTGTGCCAATGCCTTTCTCTGTTGTTTCTCTCTACTGCAGAGCAGTTAAGATGTCAATTGTGTTGTGTTTCCTGGACAACAGGAGTTTCATTTCACTTTATTTTTTGAGACTCTGCAATTTCAAGGGATACAAAATCCACCTGAAAGCAGCTTGGAGGGAGGCTTAGAGCAAGGAATGAAAAAGCCAAAGACTCACATAAGATGGCAGCTTTTCCTGATGCAGCATGACAGTAACTTTATGAACATTAAAACGTCATTTTTTTAAATATCTCCTATTGTCATCTTATTGCAAAGCTCCCATACCTTCTTGGTGATTTCTCATGGGCATCTCCTCACAGCACTGACTCCTCCTTCACAGCACAGCCAACAAACTCCAGCTCCCTCCTCACCCAGCTAACCCACTCCTTTATAGCACTCATCCTATTTAATTCCTTTATTCAAATCTTTATTTTCTTACATTCTATCCCCCCCACAATCTCCTCCATATATTGATAGAGTGTGGGCTGTGCAAGACTCACTGGGACCAAGGTATAAAGTAAGATCATTATTTGAGGTACTAGAAATTAGCGGAGCACTTAATTCCTTTTGTTGTTCTTTTGGTTTAATAACCTTGGAAAATATCTCCTAATTAAAAAGTCCAACAAGCCTGGTTATATTCCTCTGTGAATCTGAGTAACTTTGGAGTTATTTGTTCTCATGCTTTATGCCTGTAGGACACATCACCTGCTGTGCTTAGAAAAGATGTCAGAACAATGGAGAAATTCATGTTTTCTTCCTCACTCCCAGAGAGAGACTAAAGTGGCTGGACAAAAGTGTCTTCTTCTGGTTTTACTTATTAATTTTTAAATTTATTTATTTATTAAATAAATAGTTATATTTTTATTCAATCATTTTAAATTTCTTTTTAAATTTTATTTTCTTTATATTATTATTTATTTCTTCTTTAGCTCTTTTTTTCCTATATTTACCACTTTCTTCTTTAGCTCATCCAAAATAGGGAGAAGCTGCTTCATCTCAGTTTTCTGCAAGGTTTTGGAAGTACAATATTTACAGACTTAAGTTCTCTTGGAATGGGAAGGAATCAACATACCTTCCTCACAAAAGACTATATTATATTATATATATTACATTTTATTAATTATATTATATTTCATATCATATTTATTATTATATTTCCAGAAACCCTCACTATTTCTGAATTACTTAAACTATTGCAATTCTTTCTCATGAGATAAGGGCCCATGAACAAGCCAAGGATCAGGTGTGTTTATTATGCATTTTCATTGTCAGAGCACACATATATTTTAAACAATATTTTTATAATAACACATTGTTTCTGCCCTGATAATACAAAATATTTTTGAGAATTAAGAAATATTTGGCTAAATAATTTGCAACAAATAATTGCTCATTATATGCTTCTGTTTCACAACACCACAACCTTTCTGAACACTTTTTAACAGCACAAATTTGAAGAATCTGCACTTTCAGTGTGCTTCAATATATTGCCATGAGGTAAATAAAGAGTCACAGTACTTGAAAAGAAACCTCTCATAGAGAGGAAAGAAACTCTTACTGATTGCATAGGTTTGAAATATTCTTTAAAGGCTGATATCCTCCCTTCTGAGGCTGCAAAACATTTTTAGAGAGAAACCTAAAATCAAAACAAAGTAAAAAAAAAAACCCTAATATTTAACAACTCTTCTTTTACAAAAGGAAAGCCTCACTCATACAAAATGGTCTTGAAAATTGTAACAAAGTCCAAGTCAGTATTGAGGAGTTAATCATGAGTGTGTGTACATGGAATTTCACATATTTCCTATGTGTTTTGAATACATTTACAGAACCTGTAGTGGTTACCCTAAGTGGGTACTAAACTAACGAGCCAGAAATGGATGATTTTGCCCTTTTTTTGTTGTTATTAAATAAAATAAACTATGACAAACAAACAAATAGTATCAGAGACAAAATTCAGTGCAAATCATCAGCTAAATATTTTCCCCTGGAGCATTATGTTATTCTTATATAAGTAATGAGTCAGAGAGCATACAGAACAGCATCTGAAATAAATACAAAATTAAGTGTATTGCAGAACACCAGCTATAGACAGAACCTGACATGTAACTTAGGAAACAGAGTGAAACAAAAATAAAGTCTGAGTTGTTGGGTTTGATTTAGTTTGATGGTTGGGTTTTGGGGGGTAGAAACAATTGAAAATATTTTCAATAATTGCTGCTTTATTTTTAATTGTAACTAGAGTTTAAAAGTTACTCATGGCTGGGTAACCCAGCCATGTGCAACTGATATTCTCAGAGGTGAGTTCTACACAAGCTTTACGTGGATGTCATCCAAAGGTGTCTGTCTGATCACCAGGGCAAGTTCCATTTGGGCAGAACAGGACAGCAGCACCTTCAGAGCTGAGCTGTCTGGCCAGGATGGGGGAATTTTCCTCTCTGGTGTGGGACCTGACCAACCTTTGCTCTCTCCAAAACATCCCACCGCATGGGATGAGTGCAAACGTCTGAGCTGGAGCTCTCCAGCACAAGAGAGAGCTGTCAGCATTTCATTCACACTGCCCCAGTGAAATCCAGGCTTTCCCAGCCTCCTTCACACTCTCAGTGCAAATCTGTCTGCCCAGAAATTTGAGGAATGGATGCCCTGAGATTTTTGTTTTCTTTTCTTCACCATGATTAACATTGCATTTTATAGCACATGCAACTTCTAGGCCCCAAGAGGAAATGAGCTGTCTCTCCCAATGCAATAGAAAAGATTATTTCACTCTGTATTTAACCACCCAGGGTTTGATACACAGCTTTCCACACCAAAATAAAACAAGTACCTTGTCACAGACATATTTTATGAAAAATCCTTTTGGTAGAATCTTTTCTCCTGAGAAGCTGAGAGGCCTCAGAAACGAAATGTAAACAATGATTATCTGCTGCTGTGGAATGCAACAGGTGCATCTGGGATTGGTCTCATGTGGTTGTTTCTAATTAATGGCCAATCACAGTCCAGCTGTCTTGGACTCTGGTCACTCACAAGATTTTATTATTATTCTTTAACTTGCTAGCCTTCTGATGAAATCCTTTCTTCTATTCTTTTAGTATAGTTCTAATATATCATTTTCTTTTAATATAATATATATGATAAAATAATAAATCAGCCTTCTGAAACACGGAGTCAAGATTCTCATCTCTTCCCATGTCAGGGTTGCCTGCAAATTCCACAGTATCTCATTTTTCCCTCCCCTTCCATCTCCCTCTCTAGTCACTGCACACAACATGTGCTGTCCCTGGCTAATTGCCACTAGCAGTAATTCCCACATGAACCCCTCAACAGGGCTTGCATGGCTTTCCTCTCCAGTCTTCACATTATATTGAAATAAAGATTCAGCATAACACATCCTGCACAGGCCATTAAGCATTATTTCTATGTGAAATAGAATGTAAACCATCTCCTACCCTTTCAACTGAAAGTGTTAACTCTAACAGTCTTTACTTCTGCCTGTGAATTAGCCAAATCAACCTAATTTATTTAAAAACTGTAAATTATTTACAGTTTTAACTGCCTGACTCAAGACACAGGAATAGAATATTTGAATCAAACAGGGGTAAAAAATTCTAAGTTAATAATAAATAGGGGATGATACTATTCTCCCCTCCCCACCAATGCCTCCCTTTCCATGACCTGCAGGAAAGCAGAGACATTCTTGTAATGAAAGAAAAAATATTTTAAAATATTTAGTAAGGTGTACAAAGATAGCTGTGCCCAAATCTCTACATTTGCAGCCACTTGCAGGGTTTTTATTTCATAATATTTGTGAAATATAACAGTGAGGAAAAGTCCTCCTGTTGAGGCTTTCTTCTTCTTTTTCCTGAAGATGATTTCTCAGGATTATCTATGTTACATATTCTGGTTTTAAGCCATTCATAGCAGAGATAAATGAGTAGGCACTGAAGGACCCTGTTCATATCCCTTGAAATTTAGTGGAAAGGTTGCTGGAACTGTCAGGGGGGAAGGAAAAAAATAATTTGATTTTACAGACGTGGCTAGTAATCTTTTCTTCATGGATACATCTATAGCCATCCAGGGCCTGATTGCTTTTCCTGTTTTCTCTTACTGAATTTCATGAGCCATTGATAATATATGAAGATTACAAAAGCAATGTATAGCAATTTCAGATGCAATAGTGCAGTATTTCAAACACTGGCATGAGAAATCGAGAGATAAAGTTAAACCATGTTTATTACAAAGAAAATGACAAATTTTAAGATACCGTGTTTCACTTGTGATTTTATGCATTAGTTTGATTTGAAGATATTCAGCATTCCCTTCTATGCCTCATTTATTCAGCTGCTGATAATACACAGATTCAGCTTGCTAGTGCAGCAAAAAAACCAACTTATCCAGAGAGGACATCAGCATGAGAATTAACCTTGAGTGGCAGAAGCTGATCTGTGCTTGGTAACTAATAAAAAGTTGGACTTCCTTAGGAAATGCAGCTGTGAGGAGTCAGACATGAGGTCTGGGCTAAATTCCATCCAGATCAGATCTGAACAAATGATCTGAATGGCAGGGGGATTGTTTGTCTATTTTAATTGATAACTTGAGAGTTTTTACTGTATTTTTATATGCATCACAAGAAAACCTTTTTAGCTTAAAATACAAAATGCTAAAATTGATGCAATCGCTTTATATGGGAGAGACTATTATAAACACACTTCAATCACAATATTTCATAAAGATGGATGGATAAATAGACAGGCCCTCACAAAAATTTCACAAGACAGTCTAGTTTTATACAAAAGCTCTGAAGAGGTAAGAAATCACGCCTAAAAAATCTAATCCTTTGAATACCCTGCCTACTAAAATAGAGAATAAAAATCCCACCACTTCCAGTAGGTAGTTCCAAGGTAACTCAGTGAAATTCAGTAGGAAGCATAAAGGAGACAGCCCAAAAATACTTTGCTTTAAATTTCAGCTGGAAGACACTGGGTGGAAATTTCTTTCCAAAGAAAACAAAACTTAGCAGTAAAAAACCAAAAATAGGGATAAACAAGCCAGCACTGAGCAACTTCAGTTTGTTCATTAAAAATTTGTAAATATCTGTTATAATATATCACCAACTTCCTAAATAAAGAGCACTGATCATCTGAAAAGCAAATGTTATTCCAGATTTAGATAGGAGAGTTCCTGAAGCTACTTTAAAAAGCATAAATAATTCCAAGAAGAGCAAGCTAGCAATAGATAAATAGTGAGGTAACATTTTCTCATCCAGTCCCAGGATTTCATACCTAAAATAATCAAGGGAAATCACACCATGTGAGTCACAGTTCTACCCTTCAACTTGCAAAAAATATCTCAAAAATCTCCTCAGAATACATGCTGCTAAAGAAATAAATGTGCCAGGGTATGAAAGAGTCATCCTGTTCAGTTGCTGGGACTCATATTAAAGAGTCTGAGAAATTATTTGGTTCACCACAACACACAGCTCCCCATGACAAAGAACAAATTCTCTTTATATCTTGCTGCCATTCCCCTCCAATTCAGAATTTAAATAGTAATTAGGAATGCATGATAAAATATCTCGACCATTGACTACAAAAACATTTCAAATATGAAATGCATGAGGAAGAGTGAGAGGAACTGCAAAAAGCTGTAGGCCCACACTCAGACAAATACTTCGATATTTAATGCACATACTGCAAAAAAAAAAAAATTATTACATCAGTAGAACACATGGATTTATTTAAACTTTAAAAACACAGCTTTAGGGCTGACCTGTAATTTCCTTGAATGCAGCCATTCTTCTTTGGATTTGCAGTGAAGGTATATCCAAAATCAGAAGAAGAGAATGAGAAGAAAAAGAAGAAGGAAAAGGAGGAGAAAAAAAAAAGAAGGAGAAGGAGGAGGAGAAGAAAGAATAAGAAGAAAAAGAAAGAGAAAAAAAAAAAAAAAACAAACCTGTCTTGCCATCAGCCCAGGGTAGCTGAATACTTCTTGCACAGTAAGCAACTCACTCAGCCCACCTGAAGCTCATTAAACCATTGTGGCCCTTGGTACAACGCAAATAAAGCCCAGGTAGGGCAGCTAGGGAGGGTTTTTTTTCCCAGAAGGGTTAATGGTGATGTTGTGGCAGCTAAAAGACCTCATTGCACTTTGATTTCCTGCAAGACCAGAGGGGCTGCTCCCTTTACCACAGAACTTTTGCTCCTTGGAGTCTCTAATTCTGTATTTTCTTCTATGCACTGGCACTGACAAAACAGGGAGGTGACATGGCCAGTGCTCAGCTGGCAGAAGAAAATTCATAATATTCTCTCCTTCACCCCAAGCAAATGATTTTGACACTGGGAATTTTTTGCAGCCATGCTGTCTCTAACCTCTGGAAATAGCAAAACAATTAAAAATTTAGGTAATTACTTGGAATACAGTCAAAACAGTTGTTGAGACCTTATGAGAAGAATAAACACACACATTATCAGTGAATTCTGAAGGAAAAAATAAAATGCTCTTATAATCAAAAAGTGATGTGGGAGCCAATTCATTTTTGATGTTAAAAGTTCGAGGGTTAAAATTACATTTGTCAATTAGAATAATTTGGTAATTAACAATAGCAAGTTATCAATATTCATTAGTAACCAGATAGAAGCAGGTATTTAGAAATTTGTAAAATCTAAACTTGTCTACTCCTGGTTCTCTTTGATTAACAGGACTTGAATTTCCTGAAAATATTGTTTCTCTTAAGTTAAAGTAGGAAAACTTATGAGTAAGGTATTTAAAAGAAAACAATGACTCTTTGTCATTGACAATAGAGGAATCACCACTTCATTAACAGAAACCTACCTTCACTTTCAGCCTTTTGATGAGGTTGTGCTAAATTTTATGGAAGTATTTACTAGAAGAATGCCAGGTAAAGGCTGTTCATTTATTTGGAGAAACACACACACAAAAAAAAAGGCATCTGAACTACTACAACAAGCATTGGAAGAGATACAAGATTTTTAAAAGAACAATAAGAGAAGTTTGTCAAAAAGGGAAGCAAATTCTAAAACTTTACATAGATATGTATATACATGTATATATGTAAATGTGCATATATATGTATATATACATATATATCTATATGTATATATAATAATACAGCCAGCAGTCTTCCATGTATAGGAAAAAAAAAAAAAAAATATATATATATATATGTTCTGTACAAGGAAGAGTGCTGGTTGTATTATTAGGCCAGAAAACAGCATTCAGGCATGGGAAATTCCCTTCATATGTGAATAAAAGCAGGGGAGACCCCTCTGAAACTCTTGCTATTTATCACCAGTACTGATAGAGCAGGCAGGACACCATGCTGCACTGCATTCAAGGTGTGCTTCAGGCATCAAAATAAATAAAAGTGTATGTGGAGAGCTAAAAATTATTTCAGTCCATGACTCTTCAGCAAATAAATTTGCCCATGAACACCATTTAAAAAAAAATATATATACCTCATAAAGTTGTGTCATGGAATAAAAATGAAAATAATGTATTTGCCATTAAAATAATTTCCCTTTCTTATGAGAAATCATTGATCTACTTGTATAGGGCAGTTAATGTTTTGCTTTCAGCCAGTGATTGAAGGGGTATCATTTTTAGGTAAATAATATTAACTCATAAAGCAGGATTTCTAATTAATTTTTCACTCATGTTATGAAATCTGATATTTTATAGACCTTTACTTTTTTTTACCAGCATATTTAGTGCATAAAACCTCTCTTGTGATAACTGCTTTTCTTCTTTCCCCATAATTTCTGTTGTTTGAAATGTTAAGGAGCCTGAAATGCATAAAACATTGCAACCAAACACCATTAAATGCTACATAATGTGACAGGGGAAAAGGATCGCAGAAAATTGTTACTACTTGAAATAAACTCCATTAATAAGCACTTAATTTCTTTATTTAGAAAACAAGAACTCTCTAGGCAGTAATAAAGTAGCATTTTTAATGCTGTTAACTGTAGAAGCTCCAAACTCCTAAGAGCTTTGAGCCACACAATTTCTATTTTCTTCTCTCACATCTCTGAAGCTCCTCTCTGGCACAGCACTGAAGGAACCATAAAAGCATTACCAGTCTTTGTGACAGACTTTTTCTCTCTCTTGTTAGTGAAGAAGATAAGATTTATTTTACTGTCAGAAGATCAAAAAATGAGGAAACATTTTGATAGCTGAGGAAAACAAGTTTTGATTCTGTGTAGCCAGCATTGAAGTCACACTATGAATTGACAGAAACTCCTTTGCACTTGACAGTTTTCATCACATTAGGGAAAAGAATCTCTCAGCAGTTTCAGATGTAGATTTTGATCTCACTTCTATTGCTGGAAACTCAGAGTAATTCCAGCAAAGTGTTTAATCCTGACAGAACATCTTGGTAGTAATGCTATAATCCATATTTATTTTGGCCCAAGTCGTTCCTCCCACTTGTACAGCTCCCTACCAGGAAATAACCAAGGGCTCAGAGATGGTTTTTGAAGGCAGAGGGAAGGAAAAAATCAACACCAAATCAAAGGGGAGTGGAGGGGAGGGGGGTCAAATGGCCACAGACAGAAAATAACTAAAATATCCTACAGCATCCCCCTGTAAAATAAGCAACAACCAAAAAAAAAAATCATCAGCTTTGCCACATGGCAAACCACAACAGCTTCCCCCCAAGGCAGGCACAGCTGCCTTCATTTAAAGGTCAGCTTCTGGTCAATATTTAAAAAAAATATCTCTCTCCTAGATTAATCAAGGAGGATTGCTTCCCAAAATATCCTTCCTGAGAATCAGTGTGAAATATTAAAGGAAAACTTCTATAGTGCAGCATATTCTGACATTTACTATGGGACTTGGGGGAAGAAGACAGAGAGAAGAAAAATATGCTTTTAATCCCACATTTTTCCTGTTAAAAGAGAGATTACTTAAATTTTTATTTAAATTATAATTTTATTAATCTGTCTTCATAGCAATGAATATTACAAGAAGAGCAATTTTTACTCCCATTTATACTGTGACCTATATTGCTTGCACATGCACATTTTTTAAGGAATAGAACATCAGAGTAACAGGAGACAGAGGCCTATGTGCATATTAAATACATATTATTTCACTGCCTTTGATGGTAAGAAGATTTTTCATACCCATTTTGGAAGCACTTAAGTTAGGAGAACAGTTATGTGAAATATTAATAGCTGATCAGAGCTTTGTTCTGGTCTTAAGACTCCCCAGAAGCTTGTGCCAGGTACTTGGTTTTATTTTCCATGTGCCTGATAGTGCCAGTGGCTTTTGTGTAGAAAACACAAACAGCTTTTATTCAGACTATTTTTTCTTCCTTAGGTATGTGGAGGAAGGAGCAGCTTCTCAATAATTTTGTCCACCCATTGCACCCCCTTTTTCTCTCCTCTCATTCCCACCAGGAGGAACAGCTGGGAAAATGGGGATGATTAATCAGGGTGGCAGCACACGTGTGAAAAATGGCAAAATGGCCATAAATCCCTTTTCTGGAATGGGCATAACCCTGCAGAGGCAAAAGCAGAAATCTAGCAGAAACACCAAGCACTTGGGAGATGCAGAGGCAAAACTGATGCTTTTTTCATGTCTCAGAGACCTTAAAAACCTTTTTTTTTTTTTTTGAAAGTTACCTAAGAGACAGCTTAAAAAAACCTGCGTTTTGTCAATCACCTTTAATATCCTTATGTGCAATTGCTGAAGTAAAAAGAACCCACAAAAATAATTTTCTGATCAAAGTCCTTTCCTGTGAAAGGCAATTACCTGAACTGAAGAACAGAGAAGTGCAAGAGAAACTTGGACTCATCCTAAAATCTCATGAGCCCTCCATGATTTTACAGGGATCAATAAGAAGAGAGAGAAATAGAAATCAATTGGTACAGACCAATAACCAGGATACTCCCAGGAACTGCTGCCTTTCCAGAGGAATTTCCCTTTTGCTGCAGTGTGATGGCCATTTCAGGTGTGCCAACCTTCCCCCTCCCCCTTTGCCCTCCTGCTAAGTGCTGTCCATCAATCTTAACCTTCCAGCAGGGTCATGGTGTGGTTGGCAGAAGTTCAAAAGATGCCCCTCAGGTCTGGGCTCATTGGCCTGTCCAAGCATCTATACCCCTGAGCCTTCCCCTCCTCACACCTGGTTGGCCCTCACCTGTCCCTTCCCTCCCCCGGTCCCTGGGCTTAAAAGGAGATGAGACCATGCGGCTGTATCTGTCGGTGAGCTGTTACCACATTCAGAGGTCTACCACCCTGAAATAAAACTCTGGAGTAAGACTCTACGACAGAACCCGCTCCTTTCTCTTCACTGCCGCTTGAACCTTTTCCACCAGAGGTAAACTGAGTTCCCACTTTGCCTGGATTTGTTGCGAGTGCCCAGCTGCAGCATCCAGCCAGCCAAAGGTATCTCTGGGGTGAAAAACGCCACAGCTGCAGCCTTTGGTCCAGCAGTGAGGGTCAGACAGCCAGGCACGTCCCACCCGCAAATATTGGGATTAATATTCTACACCCTTTCCCCTTTTCTCACCTTTCCCTATCTTCAAGCCCTGCTACCGTGGTTGACTCAGGCTTTTGAGATGCTGCTAATGAGAATTTTAGCAGTCTTAAGCATTTAATTGATTTTCCCCCTCAGTATCATGCAGCCCAGTGTCCACAGGAGGGGAATTAAGAACTGCCAATCCCACACACTGCTCATCTCTTACAGCCCCTGCTCTCCTGCTTCCTTCTTTCCACAGAGTGCATTTATTGCCCTGCTCAGCTCACAAAGCCTTTTCCCAGCCACATCAGGGGCTGCTAACAGAACAAATACTATTTTGAGTCCCCCAAAGTCTTGTAAAAGTGCAGGAATAATGGTGAGTCTCATTACATTAAGATGAAAGAAGGAAGAACTAAAGGCTTGAACAATCAGGAGCTCGAGCCCAAACTATTCTGCCAAGACCTTGCAAGAGCCTTAGGTCCTTAATGGATGTGAAGAAATAAATTCATTCTGATAATAACATTCATCGCTCTGTGTGGGATTTTAAGCCATTCTAGAGTGAAAGCATGATCTCAATGGATGACAGGCTTGTGGCACAAGCCACAATGTCACTGTGAATTGCTGCTCATAAAAGGTGTACAATCTCAATGCATTATCCTATAGAAGATGCTGGAAATTGTAATTAAAAAATAATTTTATATACACTAAAGATGTCTTTGTTTACAGAATGTCTTGACAAAAATCTAGTGTATGCACAGGTTTATTTTCCATAAAGTAGAGACACACCTGGCTCTCTAACAACCCTTAAATCTCATTTCCACTGATGTGTTGCTATCAGATTAAAACCTGTGAAGTACAAAGCAAAAAAATATGAATATTAAAGCTTCCCAGAACTCGGCAGCACTTTGCATAAGAAAGTTGCCACACTAAATTAGAAGTGCTTTTTCATTTCAGCAGAGTGCTCTGCAGCATGTTGTCAGGCAGAGAAGAACTCTGAAGTACTGTCCAGGAAAAATGAAGAGTCCAGTTAGCTGATATACTTTAATTAGAATCTAAATTTTCCTCTCAGTGAAAACCTTTGAGCAACTCAATTAAATCCACACTGATCCCACACCCTGAGCTGTGTGCTGGTTCATTTTCAAACCACAGGAGCTAGGACAGAACTCACTGTACAACAGAAATGTGCCTTCCCCTTTAGAAGGGTGGAAAGATCACTTGGCAATGAGATCAGGCTGTCTGCTTAGACTGAGGTTTTGCCACAGGCATTCTGTGCTCTTTGGAGCTTTTTAGCAGTTTATTTTTATGGCAGACACATGGCAAATAGCACATTGCTGATTTAATTAATCCCATAAATAACCTTTGCCAAGCTGAGCACTGAGGCTACAAGAAGTAGCATTAATCACATATCTTTGTTTGAATAGTTACAAAAGTTTTTTGAGGCAGATTTTTGGTTTAATATGTAAATGAGCCTAACAAGAACATTTAGATACCCATTAATCAGATTATTACCTATATTGATTTACATAATGCATAGAGAATAGAGGCTAAACACAGTTTAATCTAATGTATTTGAAATGCGATAGAATAAAAACCAGAAGATTATCTTATTTCTTGGCCATAGAGATATGTCATGAAATTATCTAAATATCTTTAAAAGAAGGAAAAAAACCTATTCAGAATGTATTTTAATTAATAGCAATAGCACATAAATATTTAACAGAAAAACTAGAATGCTTTTACACCAATTGAGAAATAACTGTACAGGAATCTGCTCTTTTCAGAGCCAGTTCAACAGCTCTCAATAATGTAAGCAAAACTGAATTTTGCCAATTCAAAAATAAGAACTAGTGAGAAAACAAGGTATAATCACACTGCCCCTATCCCAGAAGAGAAAAAGCAGAGCATGATGAAGTGCCTTGGTTAATGAAAGAGGAGGCAAAAAGGCTCATAATCAAAAAAACCCTTTTGATTATGAGAGAATGTCCTCTCTTTCTCTTTATACTGCCTAGACAGTCTCAATTTATTGCTATGATTTGCAGGACCAATATTGATTGTGCTGCATGTTTCAGAGCCATGTACAACCCATCAGGAATTGTAGCAACTCTCTGTCTACAAACGTTCACACAGAAAGGTACAATGCACTAATTGACAACCTCAAAAGAAGTGGTTTTACATTTCTTGCACATAAAGCAAAAGAAAAGCAATTATTTAATTTTAGATCTTAAGGTGCACTACTTACTTTTTTTTTTAATTTATCCCTTCATTTTTCTTTTTCATGCACAACATCTTTCCATTTTAAGACTGTTCTTGAATGTTGAACTCTTGGTAATGAATGTTCTTCAAATGCACATTTTTTGACCTAGAATAAAACTATAGCAGGGAAAAAATGTTACTGAGTCTACTGCCAGCTAAAGTGAGCTGATCTCTTCAGAATACACATGGGAAGGATGCAATGGGGACATTTTAATAAATGAGAAGTTGAGGGTTGTTTACCTCACTGTGTATCTCCTTAAGAGTTTAATGCTGGAAAAGGAGGCACTTGCAGTAGATGTGGCTAAATTCAGGAATTACACAGCATTTTCAGGCATGATGCATCACTGAGCAGTTACAGAGCAATTTCATTGGCAAAATCTTGCAGGAAAGTGGAAAACAGCTGATGGTTTGATATCACACATCTTGTTGCTCACCTCTAAGTGGTTTACTCTGCACACAGGCCTTTCCAAGATTCTGCATTCAGAATCAAAGCATTGAAGCATTCAGCCATTCAAATGTGGGCCTTTAGCACAGAAAATCATTAGCTTTATTACTGTAAAATACCTCTAGCTTTATTACTGTAAAATACCTCAAAGGGTATAGTAAACCTAAACATTCTGAAACAGCAGATGTTTATTTTGTAGGTGTCACCACTGCAGGCAGCAGGACAAAATTCTGCTTCCAGTGACATGAGAAGGAGTTGAAGAGAAGCTTGCAGCAGTGAAAGAGAGCTGAATGAGGACAGGTTCGAAGGGACATTAAATAGTAATTCTGGCTGGTGTAGGTGCAGTTTTCACCTCTCAGAAGAAACCATCTAAGGCTGCATTGAGGAAAAGCTGTGCTCACTTGTTTCCAAACCTGAGCCCGTGGGCGAAACATGCACAGGAGATGAAAACAGCCTTTCAAAGGAGAGTTTCTTTCTCTCCCTGAAACACATCTGCTGTCTGTTTCTGGGAGCTGGAGCACACAGCAGATTCACCCAAATTGGCTGTTAGCAGGCAGAAAAATGTTCTGTTGGACAGAAAACATTTCTCCTTGAGGTTTTCCAGACTTTGAAGCAGGATCTGCCTCAGCCAGGCTGAGCAGGGCTCCCGTGCCTCCTGCTTCCTCTGAAACTGCTTGGAGGACCAGATCAAAGCATCTCCAGCAAAAAGAGTTAACCTGCCTACAGTCTGTAAAGAGACAAGTCACTGGATATTTAATGTACCTAAATAGAGATGACTGGACAGAGCTTACCAGATGCCAAACAATATTCCAGCATCAGGGTAAAATAACAATTTTTCTTCTTTAGCATTCCCAAACATTCCAACTTGAAAAGCACCATCCTTTCCAGTACTCCCATCACCTCTTCTCACTCTGTAATATTCTTGGACACTACTTTTTTTAGACAAGAAATTTAAAAGGCAGAACAAAGTTGTGCTACATGGGAGGTAAAGAAGTCTGGAGTTTCCTCTCCTATGACTGTGTTCAATTAAAGAACACAGCTAGAAACCACAAAAGCACCTCAAGGAAATTAGTCAGATTGAATTAGATCTGAATTGTTTGTAAATATTTATATATTGGAGTATTTTCAATAATACCTTTCCTTGATTAGTGAAAAAAATAATTAGTGCATTTATTGGATGTGGAGGTGAGTGCAATATTTAAACTGTTTGCAACTATAAGCAATTAAAATTGCTTTTAAGAGGTCACCATTTAGTCTTATTGATGGCATCTTATACATATGTCAGTGCTCCTCTACACTTTATTACATTCAGGGGACAAAATTACACCAAATGTGCTTTTACACAATTGTTTAAAAAGCGTCATCCAGTCCATGCTCAGTGTGCAAAGTGCCATCAGTTGATTTTTACACCCATCTGCCCAGGTAGAAAGGGCTACAAGGAGTCCAAAGGAATGGAAAAAATCCACCTCTGAGTTTTGTATGCAGCCACTCGTGAGCATAGAGAGCTGGGAAAGTCCATTTTGAACACATTATTTCTCAGTAAAATAAACTGCTTCCCAGTTAACCTCACCAGGCTCAGCATAAATTGTGCAGAATTTCTCACCTCCAGCTAACCAGGGTTGGGAGCAGCTTTCCAGAATACACTTTTCTTCCTCAGATTTCTCCAGGGAAGAGGGAAAAGTAGTGAGCTTGATTTAGTTGGACAGAGCTGAGAAAGGCAAACATTTATTAGTTCACTTCAAGAAAAAAAGTCAGTGTATTCCAAAAGAGGTAACAGGGACTCATGAGGCAAATTTTCTTCTTGAAATGAGATCCCTGTCCAAAATACACTTTCAAGTATAATCTCAGAATTCTTAGTTCTTATGAATGGTTTTGGGGTTTTTTCCTTTGTAAATTTGTCTTTCCTCTTAGAAGAATTCACTTCACTAACTTGAAAATAAAAGCAGATAAAAAGCTTAGAAAACTGAAAAATGCTGATTTCCCAAAATGCAAGATAGTAACAGGAAAAAGTACCCAGGAAGTTGTTCCTATCTGTAAACTTATCTGTCTGTATATAGGGATACATGCAAATAGCTGCTGTCAAATTACAGATGACATAAAGATCTGATTCAGTTTTTAAATTCAAAATTTAAAAAACACCTCCTACTCAATTTTCCCAAGAGTTATTTTTTGATATTTAGCTAAAGCTAAATATGATTCAATGATTCAATTTTTCAATTTTTAATCCTCTTGCCTCTATTTTTCTATGTATCACAGGACAGGAACAAAACACTGTGGACAGCTTTGGCAGAACACTGGAAATGGAGAAATTAAAAGTTACTGAAAAACACTTTAATGCTTAATACTATGCTTTTGTGATCACACATGAAAATTTGAACAGTATTTTCATTTACCTAATTTCCTTTTATAATTTCACACACACACAAGATATCATTTGGCATGGGAATACCCTACTGTAGTTATGAATTTATACACTATATATGACAATATATATATAATTTATACACTATAAATTCTCATTTCTCCTGCTCTTGGTGCTTGGCTTGGGGACAGTTTTCAATAGCAGGTTGCAAGGCAACAGCACATCAGTCCATAATGTAAGAGTTACAGTCTCCAAATAAAAGAAATCTTCTTGCATTTGCACTAAAATGTTTCCAACAAATCAACAAGCATTTCATTTTGTTATTCTGGAAAAAAATAAAAGAAATCCCAAGGGGACTTGGCAAAAAAAAAAAAATTAAAACACAAAGAGCAGCAAGAAACTCCCTTAGAGCTGAGCTGAAAAAAAGTTGTGACTCTTCTGTGGGGTGTGAGATGACTTTTGCTTATAGTCACCTTGTATTGAATGTCCCCACGATGAACTTCACATTGTCCCTCTTTCCCAGGCCAGCAGGAACGTTATTTCCATGCTGCAAGAGATCTCCCAAAGTCAGTTCTCTTCTTACTCTTCAATTTTACATGAAACTCTGAAATATTCATTGGGACAAATAGAGAGCATTGAAAATGAGTTTATAGCCTTGGAGTCAGGGCACTGGGCTGGCAGGGGCAGCACCTGAGTGCCAACAGCTTTTCCAGTCAATATTTAAATATTTATACAAAACTGAGCAGCTCCAAAGAGAGAGAGAGAGAGAGAGAGAGAGAATCTCCAGCCAAAGGGCTTAGAACACCTCCCAGAGATGATTTGAGGTGAATGGTTCTGGAAAAAGCACCAGGGCTCTTCAGCCAAATCCAGCAGCTGAAGGAATTTTCTTCAGTGAAGAAGCCCAGTGAAACCAACCCTGGAACTAATAAAATGGTATTATAATAATGATGACAATTACAATGCTGATTAAAGATTTTGGTTTAAGAGTCATTCTCACATTTGTCTCTTATACAAGCTGGGATAAGCATTTTTCTTTAACCATAAACCTGGTTAAAGAAAATAGAATTTCTCTATGTAAGCTGTTCCATGTTATGGAAAACCTAAAGAGAAACCCCAGTGAGTGAAGTTTTCATTTTACCTATTTATCTATTCTTTGCTTTTACAGTAATTCATAATGCTTCAAAACAGACAGATAAAGTATTCCTCATTTTAAATATTGTTTATTTTATTATCTTCCCAATTAAAATTTTAAGTCTTTTTTTGCCAAAATAATGTCTCCCTTCCTTGAAACCCACGATCATCTATAAATAAAATCACACTGAACTTCTGACCAGTGTTTGAAAGTCTTTTGTGTCCAAGTCAATATTCTGACAAATAAAGGTCAGGTGTGTCAAATCATTTCTGTAAAATGGTTTTGCAGTTGCTGACAGCTTCAGCTATCTACATTTTTTTTTTTTTTTTTTGCAGGTCCAAAGCAATTTAACCACGTTCTCAGGAAGATCCAAGAGATTGTGTTCGGTTTCTCTGGTTGTAGAACCATCCAGAGACAGAAATGGTAACAAAATCTACTTCCCAGAATTCAGGAGATGGTTTAGCAATCCCATCCTTAATTAATCTACTTAATCCTTTCTTGAACCCACTGCTGCTTCTGATGTCCACAGTGTCACGTTGCAAGGACAACAATCACATTCCAGCTGAATTCACTGCCTGGGATTTTGCTGGCATCTTGTTGTTTCATTGACCATGATTTCTTCAACACAAACTCTGTGTGTCAGATAAATCACTTTGAAAGAGTATCTTTGGAGAATATTCCTTCTGCAGCTCTGGTTCTGTTTTCTAATGCTAAAACCAATATTTAACCTACCCTCAAAAACTGAAATACTGCATAGTATTAAAATTTGCCCCAAAGATCTGAGGGGAGTAGCTGAAAAACTCAAACTAGCTGAAACAAGTTTGGGGAAATGAAATAGAGATTAGTGCAGCACAGCTTTAAACTAACTGAGGTAAGGTGTGCATTTATGGCACTGAAAATGGATGGCAGCATCTACTTTACAGTTTACTGAGCCCTATCAATAAAAGCATCAGCATTTTTCACCCAGACAAGGTTTCATGTTCCTGTTAAACAGCTGGCTAAGCACACTCCATCTCCACCTCACAGGGTGCTATCACAGCTAGAACAATTGTCTTATTAAATTAAATTAAAGACAAAAGGGGCAAAAATGGGTGTAAGTGTGTGTGTGAGTGAAAGTAAATTTGTGGTGCAGTGTGAGGAGGAAAAAGAGTTGTGAATAAAAAAGATATTTTTAATTTCAGTGCTCATTTTAGATCAGGAGAGTTGGCAATGTCAATTCCTTTCCCTCAAAGCCCACCCTGCACAGCAGAGAACCTGGCCACTTGTTTGTTTTGCCATTTCAAGCAAGCAGCACAGGTCTTGTCTCAGCAGCAAACATGCTGCAAACAATTTGTCAGCTTTTGCAATTTAACTGGCTCTGTGGACCTTCCACTGTGCACTGTGTGGAGCAGCACATTCCCACCAATCCATCAACATCCTCCAGGTTTCACCCTTATGGAAAACTGCTTAGAAACCTGGGTCACACAAAGCTCTGCTAACTCTCCTGATCTAAAATGAGCATTGAAATTATAAATATCTTCTTTATTCACAACTCTTTTTCCTCCTCACACTCCACCACAAACTTACTTTCACTCACACACACACTTAGACCTGTTTTTGCCCCTTTTGTCTTTAATTTAATTTAATAACACAATTTAAATTGTCTTTGATTTTCATGCAGAATGGGTAAAGCTGTGAAACTTTCTACAGCTGGAGGGGATTTCAGGGTGGCTCCTCTGTACAGCTGCAGACAGAGGTTACCTTTTTAGGTCCTGACAAGCTAATTCAGGAGCAGCTGCTCTGCTGAAGCATTTTTCTTTGCTACTCTCCCCTACATGAGTTAACCCAGACAGCACTGAGGAAACCTGAGGGCTACTGAGCTTGACAAAAACGTGAGAAAGACATTTTCCAATAAAGATTCATGAGAACTTTGTGACTAATTTCAGATTAAACAGTCAGTCAGTCTTGGTGCAAATCAGTTCTCTATCAGAGCAGAAGAAAAGGTGCTTTAGGTTAGTTTCTTTGGGTACCCTGCTATGTATAGTGAAAAAGCTACGGGAAAAATAATGATATTGCATAAAAAAAGGATCCTCAAACACTGGAAAATTGGATCTAAAATGCCTCCAAAAATCCAAACATCTCATCTGAGACAGAATGGCCCATCTGGTCCCGAGGCAGAGACAAACAAAAGCAGCTTTTACAGACAAGACAATCAGTGTTATCCACAAAAGGGTCGAGACACACCATTGATTTCCAATAGTTTGCAGGTAGAAACAACAGAGAAATTGGCACCACCTGCTCAGATAAATCACTGACTGCAGCAACTGAGTGCTGCTGCAGCTCCAGCAGTGCAATAAAACCCCACACATTACCAAACCTCTGCTGGCTCTGATTAGTGACTAGAAAAGCCACAGACTGCAGATGATAAATAAGATGGAGAAAGGATGTGCATGTGAAAATTATCCTTATTAGAGGATAAGCAAACACTCTAATGAGGTGAACTCACTGGAGCAAACACAATTTATAAGTACAGGGGGAGAGGCCATTTGTTAATGGGTTGAAAATATGACAAATCTTCAAGTCCATTGCTAGATGTCACCAAGAGCAGAGAACTGACAAAAATTCAGTTTGACAGTGCATTCTGAAGTGCCACAGCAGTGGAGCTAACCCAAGATGTGTGACCTCTAAGATGTTTTTTTAGTTCTTTCTGAGCAAGGAGTGAAAGCTTTTCAATAAAGAACTCATGAAAGCTGGGAATTCTGTTCTGGAAATCTGGTTTGGGTTTGCATGGCAAGGTTAAGGCAGCAGAAGGGGCTACTGGGGTGGCTTCTGTAAGGAGCTGCTGGAAGCTCCTCCTGTATCTACACTGGAGCAGGCTGTTCCCAAAGACCTGCATCCATGGAATAACTAACATTAGCCATTGGAAAAGACAAACATTTATTAAGCTGAGAGAAAAATTGCAGTGCCTCAAAGGAGAAAAAAGTTTATTGCACAAAAGCATTTTCCTCTGCTGAGAATACTGCTGTGCAAAGAGAAGCAGCATCAGCATCTTGCATCTTTCTAAGGTGAGAAAGCACAATGCAAATGACTAACACAGTTATTTTTTAAAATAAATATTTCAGGACATTTGTATCAGTGGCTGATGCACCTCTGTTTCCTTAAATGCACCTCAGCTACCTCTGGCTTTAGAGTGTGGTTTTGGAGTTCTGTTCTTTAATATTTTTCTAGTGTTTGTTCTTTAATTACAGTAAGGATTGCATAGCTCTTGAAGAGGATTTGTCCCTTGGGTGTATGAAACATGATAAATCAAAATGTCCTGGCTATCAGTCCTCAGGCCAGAGATCTTGGGACAATACAGCAATCAATTTAAAACACATTCTATGTCCTCAGTGGTTTTCTTACAGGAAAAATTCCTTACAATGAAGTATTTTCCAAAACTGAACTTTTGTATAAATGATGGCTGACACTGAGCCACAGTAGTTCACAAAATTCAAGTTCCAAAACAATTGCCAAGATTATTTATCCAGCTATCAAGAAAGAGGAAAAAATCATTCATTGTGTACAATTTTACATGTTTCTTTTAAATTATTATCTTTGGGGGATTTAGAATCCAGGAGGAAAAAAATACCTATAAAATATTGGAGGTCTTTTTTGTCTGGAATATAGAAAGAACTGTCATTTAGTGTTATTAAGGTCTATTAATACTTTCATTATAATTGTAAAAAAAAAATCAAACACATGTAATTTTTCAAATGCTGAGAGAACTATCATTATGCTGATGATCTTCATTTGCATTGTTAAAAAGCCACTGTTGCTTCCTTAGGAAGAGAAGGGAAATTATATCTGGCAAAACATTTGCAGCAGAGCAATGGATCACTTCCAGCAGTGGAAAACCAAGGCAGGGATTCCATTAGCAGTGGCCAAGCAGCCACACATCCCCACCTGGAGTTTGGGGATAGAGGGAAACCTTCACCCTTCATGTGCAGCTCCATGAGTGACTTCATCTGATGGGTGACTTCAGCTACTGCCTAATTCAGGTTTGTGAAGAAGCTCCTGGTAGGCTGAGCAAGGAAAGAAAAGGAAAGAAACACCTCAAATTTACTGAATTTTGAAAAGATCATACGAAAGAGAATGCAGTCTTTTAATGGAGAAAAGATACAATCACCACAAAATTAGTGAAACTGAGACACAGCAGCAGCAAGCCAAATCAAAATTGTGGAGGTCGGAAATTGTGCTCGATGCAATGTTGATGACATTTCCTTAAGCCACCTTCATTTATTAATTTTCCCCAGCAGCTAACCATTCTCATGGTGCAACAGCTTCTTAAGAGCAAAGATTTTAAAATGCTAATTTTCAAAGCAAAATCTATAATTACTAAACAGAGAGACCAAACCAATGAAAAGAGTGACTTCATATTTTGCATGTTTTGGTTCCCTCTACGACTGCATTTTCAGCTGTAATATTTTACCTGGAAAAGAAAAAAGCAATAAACAATATGGTTTTCTTTATGGAAGTGCTTATGGTGGCATCTCCAGTTTAGCCATCAGAGACTAGGAAAGTGGGACTACTACTCAATGTTTCCTTTTTCCATCAGAGACTAGGAAAGTGGGACTACTGCTCAATGTTTCCTTTTTCCATCAGAGACTAGGAAAGTGGGACTACTGCTCAATGTTTCCTTTTTCCCCCAAATGCTGATGATGTGACAAGAATTACCATTACCCAGAATGACTCAAGAGCAGCTCCTGAAGCCCAGGTAGCAAACACTACATTGTTCTACCTGCACAAAAGGCCAGGGAGACAAACCCAGCATTAACATAATTCACAGATGCTGTAAACCTAGCAGGGAATTTTTCTAATGATGTAAAACTGCTTTTCTGCCACAGAGATATGGAACATTGATTTTTTTTTTCTTTTTTCCCCTTGATGCTAAGGAAATCTGGATTCTAACTCCACACTGTTTATCTCCTCCAATAGCTTTAGAACACATTCCTCAATTTTAACAAAATTTGACAGAGGGATATGGCCTCAGAGATAGTATGTTCCCACAAGTTTTGTGACACTAAACAGATGGGAAGAGGAGAGAGATCTTTATGTTATCACATTGCATATTCCACTGAGAGAGAAGCTTCAGAGCACACTTCTGCCTTTTTAAAAACTCCAAGTGCTTCCAGGAAAGAGAACTTATGCCCTATCTGGAGAAAAAACTTGAGACAAAGCATGCCAGCAGAGACAAAACACTCATGCACAGGCAAAGAACTTCTTATTCTGGTGTTTGTGAAGTTAGCTCGTTCAGAAGTTTATTATTTTTTATTATTTTAAGAATTAAAGAATATCATACTATACTAAAGAATACAGAAAGGATACTTACTGAATGTGAAAAAAGACAATAATGAAAACTTGTGACTCTTTCCAGAGCCCTGACACAGCTTGGCCTGATTGGCCACTGAGTGAAAACAACTCACAGCAGAATGCAATGAAACAATCACCTGTGGGTAAACAATCTCCAAACACATTCCACATGAGCACAACACAGGAGAAGCAAATGAGATACGAATTGTTTTCCTTTTTCTATGAGGCTTCTCAGCTTCCCAAGAGAAAAATCCTGGGCCAAGGGATTTTTCCAGAAAATATGAGTGTGACAATCAGTGACTTCATCTAGACACTGTTCAATTAATTCTCCCTTCCTCTTCTGTCCCTTTTTCACCTGCATCTCTCCTCCCTCCTCAGTGCCACAAGAACAGCAAGGTTACCAAGTTTAGCCTCAGAAACAAACAAACAACCAAAAAAACCCCAAACAAACCAAACCCAAAGACTCCAGCAGATTGTCAGGTGTGGAAAATCCAGTTCAGTTACATTTGGCAAAGACCTTCTCTTTAATTGCTCACAATAGGAGTTTTCAGCAGTAATAAACAACCCTGTCAAGCTCAGTAACAGTAAGGGCAACATTAGTGCTGAGTATATGCACACATTCACATCTATTTTCATACTGTGCTGGAGACATTGTGGTTATTTGTTCCCTCCTACCTGGCTTTGGAGATTCCCAGTTTATTTGTTCTCTCCTACCTGGCTTTGGAGATTCCCAGTTTATTTGTTCTCTCTTCCCTGGATTTGGAGATTTCCAGTTCCCAGCAAGTCTGGTGGCCTCAGTGGCAATGAAAACACTGTCAGGTACAATCCATGGGTCAGTGGTGCTGCTCTGCAACATCACTGTGGTAAAGAGAAATCAGAACAGGATTTTATGTCATTTTAGATTTGGGGGGAGGCAGTTTACAGCTCCTAACTGTATGCTGATATATTTTAAATTGTTTTTCTTCAACAATGTTGGACTTGAGCAGCAAGTGACTATTTTAGTGTTTGCAGTACACTTAGGGAAGTGTCAGCTTTGCACATCTCTGTCCTTTTTTTGCTGGGGTTACTGACCAGCAGTGCTTGCCACAATTTTTGCCAAGTTACCCTACTGGGTGCTATTTTTAAACAGCCAGGTAGCAGTCAATATTCCAAAGGAAAGCCTGAGGACCCATGTATTTCAGAGTTGTTCCACCATGGAGAATTACCCCATGACTATAAAATGAGCTCCCGACATGAGCTGCCTACCGCAATTTATTTTTCAGAATTAAAATTGTTAAATATTTCAGTTCTTAATCAACATTGGGCTAAGGAAGGCTGGATGATGTGCATGACAAGGCCAGTGTACAGCTGAGTCTCCTCAGGGTTACACAACCAGAGCTGGAGGGAACTAACTTTTCTAATAAACTTCTTTATTTTCTCTTCTAAGTAGGCTGCATCTGCTCCACTTTCCCTCACTCCTCCAAAGTGCACAAAGACACAAAATCCCCTTCTCCTCCCTGGCTGATCTTTGCTACATCTTCCTTGTCAGCTCTAATGTCAAAGCAGGCTAACTTTAAAAAAAAAAATTCTTAAAAATCTGCTTTTACAAGAGAACTGAAAGCTGCACTTACAATAAGTACTGATATTCAAACATATTTAAATTATAAGAAATAGTTTTCATGCATAACCTGATAGTATTAAGATAAGCTATTATCTGGATTTTCTCTGTAGGCAAGATTAGAAGGGAGAAACACCTAGGATAATAAGTAATTTTGTCTGAAAAGATAACTCAAATAAAATGTTTCATGGAAAATCAGGCACTGAAATCTGTGTAAAACTTGGTTCTACTGAATTACACTAACAAATTTCAATATTGCAAAGGCCTTCATACTGTACACAGGGACATTATTCCCATAACCTTCTGACCATCTCCTTGTCTCTGAATATTAGGCCTTTCTTCATATTTCTAATATATCCTGTGCCCCCAAAACTTTGGAAAAAAATGCCAAAGTTCATCAAATCCAATTTTATTTTCTCTTAGGTTTTCAAGTATATTTCATTCCTTGAATCATTTTTTAGGAAAAAAAAAACTTAAACCGTGTTTTCTTTCTTGTCCTTCCCTGCAAATGATAATCAAAAATTACAGATTCTGGAGTAAAGATGGTGAAAAAACGTCTCATGGTCTAATGGTATACAGCCAGCTTTGAGAGCTGCAATTACAAAAGCTGGAAAACTGTAAACAAAAAAAAAATATTTTGAATACTAAAAAACAAACAAACAAACAAATCTGCATTTCCTAATGAATACCCTGAGGCAGCTACTACAAATATGCCTATACTGCACACAAAATGAGTTACCAAAAGAGAAAGATGTAAAAGCTAATTTTGAGCAGATTAATCAGGATCCCACCCACAGAACAAGTTTTATCCCATCATGATCCAGGAGTGTGGTATTTTCTGGGGTCCCTTGTGGCAGGAAGGAATGAATCAGACTCCATGTTCTTCAATGGCTGATATTTTATATTATATTATATTATATTATATTATATTATATTATATTACATTACATTACGCTATAGTAAAGAACAGAGAAAGGATACTTATGAAAGATAAGATAATCATGAAAAACTTGTGACTCTCTCCAGAGTCCCGACACAGCCTGATGACTGAGTGATTGGCCATTAAGTAAAAACATTTCACATGAAACCAACGAAAGAACCACCTGTTGGATAAACAATCTCCAAACCACATTTCAAAGCAGCAAAATACAGGAGAAGCAATCAGATAATTATTGTTTTCCTTTTTCTCTGAGGCTTCCCAGCTTCCCAGGAGAAGAAATCTTGGCAAAGAGGATTTTTCCAGAAAATATGACAGTGACACAGGAGCTTGAGTTTTCCTGCCCCAAAGCTCCTCATTTGGGAGGGGCTTTTGCAATTCCAAGTGTCTTTATCTCCCACTGAGCACCTCCTGCCCTTTCTGCTTCTGCTGTGTAACACTGGTGTTAAGAAAAAGCTGTAGGACAGTGGCTCAACACAATTTGTGAGTGGGAGAGGTTTTACAGTCACTTCTGTGAGCCAGAGAGAAGTTTGATAAGAGAATCCTGAAAAAATTTGTTTTACCCCTGAAAGAATTTTCCTGAAAGAGTATGTTTACCCCTGAAAGAATTTTCTACCAAGGTCATTGACATGGAAACCAAGAAAGAAAGAAGGATAAAGAGAAACCTGCAACTGCCTATTCCAATGAGCACTTTGTTTGTCTTTCCTGACCTATGAGTAAAGTGTAAACTCAGGAGTTGTTTAAGAATGAATAAAAAGATTCATGCTATAATAAAAACAGGTTTGAAGACTTCTGAAAATGGAGAGTTGCTTTGTATTCTCTCCATCTCAATTACAACATTCATGTTCTCATTCTGAAATGCAGAATTCAGTGTTTAATACATTGGCAGCACACATGGGGAGGGAAACAAGCACACCTGGCTCAGTCTGACAGCTAATCTTCTTCCAGCTCTGCCTGGATATCTTGCTTCTACCAAGATTTAGCTTTTTCTCTTTTAGCATTCAAGGTTTTGCACACCAAAGACTCAGCAAGCCTCAGTCTCCAACTTCTCTCAACAACTAAAGGCAGAAGTATTTGAAAGGGAGATTCACAAATGTTCTGAGCTGGGAAGTCTCTGCTCAGAATTCATGTAGGCTCAGAAGCAAGAGCAGCACTTCTGCCAGCAGAAGACAAATTTGGTCTCTATTTTGAGCCTCAGATAAATCTTGAGCACATTTGAAGGCATTCAGGACCTGCAATGAGAGAGCACACAGCACTTGCATAATATCTGTCAGCACACAGCCAGCAGAGGCTGCGGGGGTCACAGGGGGGATCCTCTCAAAGCCAATGAGCACGGCTTGTTCTGGTTTTCCGGCTCCTTGAAAAGAAAAGATCTGTTTCAATTCCAGGGCTGGTTATTTTCCTGTGTGAAGTCCTGGCAGCAGACCATTTTCTTAGAAGCTGTAATTTGGAGCAGAGGCTTTTTTCCACTAATGGGAAAATCTCAAAGGTTTTGTGAAGATTACATTGGCACTTAAAGATTCAGAGGGTTGTTCCAACTGCCTGAGCTACCTGAATTTGAAGTATTTGTTCTTAGCTTTCACAAAACCAACTGGTAGGCATGGTTGAAATTTTATTTTTATTTTTTTAAATCACATATCTCTTACTGCTGGCTGTATTTTTCTGAGCTTTTTTATTTTTCCTGTTCTGTTATGGGAAAAAGAGATTTGTAACTAATTTCTCTAGTCTGATTTATCTATAAAAACACTAACTGTTTCTCATGAAACAGTAAATGTGAAAAATAGCCCTCTTTGCTTTTCTAGACGGTGTGTTTATTCCCAGATATTTTGAAAGCACATTTGCACAATTTTGTGTTCTCTCTTAAAACCTGAATTTAGCCTCCAGCTTTCTAAGCAAAACAACCCATAAGAGAATCTCTGGACCAGAGAGATCTTGAAGCCTGTACAGAAACACATTAAGAAAAATCCTGAAACACGTTAAGAAAGAGGCCACAAAAATAATCTATGGGCAGACAAGCCAGACAAACAATTAAGGCAGATCTAGCCTTCGAAAGCATGCCAACTACCCAATTCCAAAATTGAAAGGATATGACTATAATGTATCCTGTTTTGCATGGATTTGGAATAACACTTTTTATTTTGTCTAATTCATTGTAAGTATGAGACTGCAGGAAAGTACTGCCCTCCAAAACACACCCTCAAAATCAGTTATGAGGATGTCCCATGCAAATGTTCCCTGCTCCCAAATCCTTTGAGCAGCTTTCAAACTCTCATTCAAAATATTTTATTAACTTTTTTTTTTCCCAACTTTCCTAGCTAAGTGTGGGAACAGCAGTTTTGAGGAGGAACAGGGTCTACTCAGATAAAAATAAATAAGATAAAAAGCATTAAATAATAATAAGTATGTAAATAAAACAACAATATAACAACGACAAATGAAATAAACAAGCAATTGATGAAACTTGGAGGAGGGCAAGACAGGCAACACCTTAAGTGCATTTTAATGCAAGTTTGTGGCTCTTCCATGATGCTGAAGAGCTGCTGTCTGTGCTGCCATAACCAAACACACCTCAAATTGCTGGAGTCAAGTCTGACAATACATTTTTGCCTTTTAAGTCTTTGCATTTAAATAACTGCTCTAATTGTGAAGCATTCTGCAGGCAAAAATCTCCTACAATTCCTGTGGGATGCCTCTCAGGTGATGGGGAGACTTCCCACACCTCATCCCAGATGGACACAGGGATCTTGTAGCTCTGCATCTGTAATTTGCATCCCATTTTTCCTGACCACATCAATTCTGTGCATGCCCACCCAGCTGTAACTGTTGGGTGGATGGTTCTGCTCCTTGGAAAAGCAGCATTTCTTAGAGGGGTGAAGGTACCTTTTAAGGCTATGGACTAAATAATAATTTTAAAAAATTATGTGGCTTTTTCTTATTTAAAGCACACATCTCTCCATAAATGCTTCAAATAGTTCCAGTTTACTGCAGAAAATTTGTTTTTTGCAGGTGTGGATACTCCCCCTCTGAAAGCCTCTTTTTATATGTGCACTCTGCATGGTAATGCCCCACAGAGATTTTCAAGTTGAGCTGAAATTATAGGGAAGAACTGAAAAAAAAAACCCCACAGTCTTACAAACTTATTGAATAAAACTTCTGGCAGCACTTGAGCTGCCCCTGCAAGGAATGGGTACATAGGATAGCTGATATACCCTCCACTATATATGGAATTAAAAGCATTTTACTGCACCATTCCTGCTGTTTAATTTTAAAGCATCAAATTAAAGCTTAATAAAGGCCTAATTAGGTTGCTTTATGATAAATTATTCAAGAGACATTTCACATATTCCACAGTAAACTGAATTCCCTCAGTTCTTTGGCACACAAATATCTCATTTCAAATATTTACAGAGGAGCATGCCAGAAACCTAGTTCAAAGAGGTTTTGACAAATTAGAAAAGTTTTACTAAAATGTAATCCCAAACATATGGTTTCTTCAGCTCATGCAATTTCTGAGCCCAGCTGAAAATGATAGTTAATGAAGAATGAAAAGAAAAAACTCCAAATTTAATATGAAAATTAAATACTCTATGGAAATATTAAGTTTCATCTCCACCAAGGAACAAATTTTTCTTGAGCTCCAGTGGAAGCAGGATTGGCTTCCAAGTGGTGCCAGATTTCACTGACACAGAGCTTGACATTACAGACACAGTGAGGAAGATATAATGTTCTACAGAAAATAGGATTTAAAACGTGCTTTCTATTTGCCACTCATTTTTACAGCCACCTTGAATCCAAACCTAAGAAAGATCCCTTGAAACTCAAGAGCTAAAAGAAACAAACAAAGCAATCAGTGGTTTTTGAAGAAAGTTTGAGAATATTTGAACTACCGGTTATTTTTTTCATTATTTTTTTTTTAAGTGAGAAAAGTCAGGCCTCCCTAGTGTTATCTGCTCTGGTAACAGATTATTCCACTGCAAAGTTCTCCTCTTCACTCTGCCTTGCTGCTTTATGCCCAGAAGTGCTTCCAACTCATCACTTAGTGTCAGAACACATAGCAAAATGTGTCAAAACATGTCTTCTGGAAAGAAATTCTCATCTTTTATTGCAGCATCAATGATTTCGTACTTACAGTCACACTTGAAGCTGATAATTGCACTGGATTAAAAATGTGTTCTTAATAAATGTTCCAAGTGATGGCTCCCTATAAGCTTTTCAGCCTATTGTGAAGTAAAACTTTTTTGTGGTCCCAGTTCAGCAATGATCCAAACCCACACTAAAGAATTTTTCCCAATTTGTTGTGTTTCACTTTATTCTATAAAAGCAAGGGGCCTGATGGTGTTGTAGCAGCAGAACAGCTTCTTTATAATGGCTATTAAAAAATAGCACGTTTTTCCCCCTCATCCCATCACCAACTGCACTCAGAGAACTCTGGAGCAAGCTTTAATTCTCACATTATTTATTTCCTACCAGCAGGAGCCCTGTTCAATAATTTCTGTGAAGACTGCATGAAATACATGCCCAGAAATTGATATCTGCTGTTCCCAAAAGCCAGCATGGTATTGCAGCTACATTTGTGAGTTGGTTGTTTGTGTCTTCCCTTTGGTCCTGAGACTGGACTAAAGATGATGCAAGGGTTGGCTGAAAAGAAATTGAAAAGACCACACACAAAATGCAGATGAAGAGGCACAAACAGTTACAGGCTGCAAACAGCAAAACAGGCAACCATGTGCAGATAAAAATATATTCAAGGGTAAGTGGGTTTCTGAACAAACAATATTCATACCAGTTCCTGCTATGAATAGTATATAGGGGGGAAAAATTGCTATATTTAGATCACCTCTGTTTTAGCATATCTTTTCTCTTATAAAATGGCCTGACTGCTCAAGTTGGCAGCTGGCTTTATGAACATAAAATTTGTTGAAGGAGTCTGACCTTTCTGGATGACACTACAGCAAACCTGTAAGCTCTGCTCTCAGTGAGCAGTTCAGACTGCCAGCCTCAGTCCCATTTGTTCAACTTGTTCCATCACCTCATAGGTAAGTTTTTATGAAATTCAGGGATTCAAAGACTCACATCAGAAAATAGCATTCAATTAACTCAGCAAAGCACACCACTGCTCCATTTTAGGATGCCTTAGTTTAAGATGTATTTTCAAGGAAGCAGTTAGAATAAATGAGGTTCTAGAGAACGACAGAATCATTTTAGCTGGCAAAAACCTCAAAGGCCATTGAGTCCAACCAGTAAACCAGCACTGCCAAGACCACCACTTAACCATGGCCCCATCCACATCTTTTAAACACAACCAGAGATGGTGGTTCCACTCTCTGGGCAGCCTTTTCCAGTGCTTGATAACCCTTTTGGTGGAGAAGCTTTTCCTCACACCCATAAAACTCCCTCTAACCTGTCCCCTGGATGCCCAGGTGTAAAAATAAACTAGGAAATCATTGTTAACTCTGATCATACTTGGTCCAAATGAAGAAAAAAGCCACTTTAAAATGTTGGTAAACAAGATCTAGTGTCAGTAAGAAAACTTGTTTAACAATCTCATGGTTTTAGGTGAAGATATAAAATACCCTGGGGATAAAAACATGTTACTGGAGCTGCCTGAGCTGTCAGAGAAACACCAATAACACAAGTCAGAGAATCAACGTGACATCCAGGGCAGACCTGACACAGAATTCTGCTCAATAAGAGAGGCTGATGGGCTGAGAGGGAACACTGTTAGCTCTGGCAGGTTCCTGTTGTCAAGAAAGAAGTTTTTTACCAGAGAGGAGCAGGCAGAACCCATTCCCAAGGAGAGAACAGCATCCAGGAGAAGCAGTTTTGGCAGATGCCTGCCAAAGGAGAAGGGGCACAAAATTACAGGCAGCAGCTCTTCAGCCAGAGCTGCTGGGGACACAACATGGTCACAACTCCATGGAGTTTATCCTGCCTTTTCTGTCAAATACCTTCTGAGGAACTCGAGTTCCAAACTAAGCAATCAAAGGAACTGTTCCCAAAAAGTTGCACTCCAGCTCAGCTGCACAGAAATTAAGGCCAGTGTTCACACAGGACTGGAGATCAGGATCTCTGATAAATATAGTGCTAAGATTGAAAAGTATTCATGATTATTCTGCAGTCTCTATTAACAAGCAATTTAAATATACAGGGTATATTTAAAATAGGTGATACATTCTTCATTCTTCTTTAGTTATCCTTTTCCAGAGGATCTGGACAGAT
This sequence comes from Agelaius tricolor, assembly GCF_023055355.1. NCBI lineage: Eukaryota > Metazoa > Chordata > Aves > Passeriformes > Icteridae > Agelaius > Agelaius tricolor. The sequence goes on from NW_027269306.1 coordinate 1,349,876, forward strand.
TTCAATAGAAGGAAGATATACAGATCCACTATTTGGCTGGAAACAACTATTTTGTGTATCATTTGTAGTCCTTATGAAACCAAGACATACAACTGGAAAAACTCTCCAATTTCTCTACAGAGAAAACCCCATTCTTATAGGCACTTGCCTCTGGTAATTTTTTCCCTTTTTATTTTTCTTCAACTTGTCTCTTAACTGTCTTTTTCTCCTTCCTCTGTTGTTTCTGTTTATTTAGTGACATCATTTCCCCAGAGAGCAGGAAAAAGCAAGATTTGCACTAGATTTGGAAAAGGGTGTGCTAGTCTTCCATAGCAGGGAATAACAGGGAAAATTCTAGGGTTCAGGCAAGGTCTTTCTAAAACTTACAGCCACTATTACAGCCACCACTCCCTCCTTTTTCAGCTTCCTGGCAAAGTGATGAGTTTTGCCTTGGATCACATGAAATTGAACTGTGCTTTCTCCTTCCTGAAATACAACATCAAGCTCTCCCTATTAACAATAGAGATCAGAGTTATAATAAAATAAAACTAGATACTGAACCTTAATAAGGTATAATTTGGCAGAAACAAACTATTTTGGGGTCATCAGCATAAATAAAATAGAGCAATTACCTAAATTTAGCTTTAGCATTAGGTGAATTACACCAGTATTAAATTTAATCACGTTCATGGTCTCCGTATTCCTTTCCCAAGCCAGAGGTGGAAGCTGCAGTGCATTTGAGGTGTGTTACTTCGTACCTCATTAAAACAAAATAGCTTCCAGAAATTCACATTTGCCTTATTCCCAAAATTGCATTCTATCATAATGTCATTTGAAGTGAACTCAGAAAGAATTGCTATTGTTGGAATGAGCTGCCTTCTCCTATAAAGGAGAGACTGCCACAAGCATAATTAATCTCCAGTACATCAGACAATATTTCTCCTACTTACTGGTAGTATTAATGAGATCTGGTGTAGATTAAATTGGTGAAATTGGGAATAGCAGGTTCACAAAGCAGTGTACTCGTGTGTTCCAGGAGATTTCAACAGGCTGAACAACAACGATCTCCAGAATATAATTATGCAAATATTTTATTCTTTTCATTTAGTTTAACTCTATATTCAGCATGCTCTCAAGAGCAAGAAGTCAGATGTGAAATGTAATTTTTCCTTATCTCAATCTCATTATCTTTGAATCTTTGTTTAATGATAAGAGACAGAATTATTTGACACTTGTTTGCCATCTTTTAAGTCCATTTACGTTTGTGTTAGGAGAAAAAGCAAGCTGTCCATTATCCCAGCAGCAGCCACAACATTGGTGCAGATTGATGTCACTTGGAAGTAGCATTGGCTACAAAGGCAACTACTTCTCTGTCATCCAGGAAACTGGAAGCCAACAAGTGGTGATGGGAGAGTTTCATATAGAAGGAGACTAAAGTAGTGAAAATAACAGAAAATGGTGTTTCTTTTACTGTTTAGAGGTTACTGATGATGCCTCAGGTTTCAGCTTTTATATTTTTCCCATTCTGTGCTGCTTTAGTGTGTGGGTCTGAGCTTCACATGAGCAGGGAGACAAAACAATTCCTGCTCCAGCTGGGCACCAAGGACAAATGATCCCAATCTCAGCCCCAGAGCACAAACCCCATGGGCTGGAGAGAGAAAAACAAGCAGGGTGGGACTGCAGGGGCTAAAGCTGGAATGGGACAATGAACTGCAAGATGCAAATGGAGCAGAACTGATCCCAGGGAGAGAGCCCGGGAGCGCTGGTGCATTTTGGGGCCATTTTGGGGCCATTTTGGGGCCATTTTGGGTGCAGTCCTGGCTGGGCTCTGGTGCTGCCCAAGGTGGATCCATGGAGGAGATGCTTTGAATCAATCCCTGCTTGATTCTTTAGCTCTGTCCGCCTCTGCTCTAGGGCAGCCTGCACCAGGCATCACTGACTTTGCTGCTGTATTTCAGCAGAGCTCCCACTGAATTCTACAGTCACAGAAAATATGTCTGAAACAGGTCTTAAGAAGCCATTTATTATTTCAGCCCCATTTCAAGGCAAATATGTGTCATGTCAAAGTCCTTCCTAACTGGTATTTATCAAACCTGACTTTAAAACCTCTGGGAAATAAGGTTCAAAAATCTACCTTGCTCTTTCACCATTAGTGAGATGCTAGTGATTAGATGCCTCCCTTTTGCTTTAATTGAAGCTTAGCAATTCTTGTTCTGTCAATCACATGGAAAACAAATTATGTCCTCCTACTAAGTAATTCCAGGTCATTAAGACTTAAGATATCTGGGTTTCTAAACTTTTGTGGCCTCTTTTAGGATGGGAATTCTTTTTCTTTCTTTAAATACACCAAGACAGATGTGGCTGCTGAACTGCTGTGCAAAGCAGAGACATTCTTTACACATCATCTAGACTTCAGTCATTTTCAAATACAACCCAGCATGGCTCCTGCTCTTCTTGCAATAATTTAAAACTGTACAGTCACATTCAACTTGCAAACCCCTGTAGCACCAAAACCCTTTCCTGGAGAACTGGCACTAACCAATTTATTTTCCCACTCTTATTTGTGGTATAGGACAGCACCTTGCAGGTGTTATTCTCAAAATAATTAATAATTTTAAAAATATGACTTCAGCTTGCAAAAAAACATTTTTTTCTGTTCAAATGCTATTCTCCAGCACATCTGTACACCCTCTCAAAATCCATAAGGAGAAAATATTTTCAACAGATTCTCCACTCTGCTGCAAGCAGAAGAAACAACATGAAATAGCAGAGGTTTGGACATTGAGATGAACAGGCCTAGGGTCAGGGATCTCAGATCCTTCCCCCAGCCATGGTCACATGTTCAGCAAGAAAGGATGGGCAATATTCCTCCCAAAAATGCTTGCTGTCATCAGGGAAAATAGAGATAAAGAATTCACATTTATTTTGAAGAACCTTTCTGATACAGACACAAAAATATACATACAAGACAATATTTATAAATGATATGCCATGAAATTATGATGTTTATATAATAAAGCACAAAATTACTGCAATGCCATCTGGACTGAGCAGGGGAAGAAATACTGAGGTTGTGCCAGAAATGGACTGAGATTTTAAATTGTTTTAAAAAATCAGGTTACAGCCTCTGATCAAGAATTTGAATCAGTAAACCACATTACTGTCAGATATTCTCATTCCACATTTTGAGAGGGTTTTGAGGCTTTGTTCTGAGCTCAGGAAAACATTGGAGCTCTCTGTGGAGCTGACTAAACAACATCTGTGTGACCACTGGACTAAAGTGCTCCCTGAACAGCTTGATTTAAAGGGGTTTGCTTAGCAGAGATCCATACAAATAAAAGGGAAAGGGAATCAAGACACAACGACTTTCCTGCTGTCAGAAGCAGCACAGAATTACAGAACGATTATCTGCCAAAGGCTGAACATATGAACACAACTAAGCTCCCAGTTTTCCTTCACAGTGTGACAAAACCTAATGATCCTTCAGTGCTTTTGCTTTATCCTGTTATTTTTCCAATAAATAGTGTGAACTTGTTTCTTCTCACCCCCTAAGTAATCATTTATGACAATTTACTTGGAATGACAAGTTGGTTTTATTTCTCCAGCTCCTCTGCAGGAGATGTACTGGAACATCTTTATCTCACTGAGTCATGTCCAAAAAAGTACAAAATTGAAGAACCAGGGCACAAGAGCTTTCCAATTGTCTGAAGCATTTATTCTCTCAGAGAAGTTCTGGAGAACTCACACATCAGGTATGACAGCAATGGCAAGATTTGTGGTGTTTGGGAACTTTTCACAGGGAGAGTTTTAAAGTTCAGGCACTTGCAGTGAGGCAACTGCCACTGAACTATTGTTAAAGTGGTAAAAGAAAAAAAAAACAAACAAACAACTAAGGGAATCTCAGGCCAAAGCAAAGGAGCACTACTGTTAAATAAAACAATTCTGAACCTGCTCATCTGTGGTGGGTTGGTATTGTCTGGCTGCCAGACACACACCCAGTACTCCCTCCTCTACTGGAAAGGGAAAAAATAAGATGAGAAATCTTGTGGGTGAAGTTAAAGGATATGACTCAGAAGCTGCTGTCGTGGGCAAAGTGACTTGGGGGAAATTTAATATATTGACAATTACACAAAATTAAAGCAGGACACCCCCTTTGCTGCTATGCACAGTCAAATCTGCTGACATTCCATTTAAAAGGTTTTCCTCCTTCTGCCATGAAGAAGAACAGGAAAAAAAATAAAAATTCTCCTCCTGATCTTACAGATCAGCCATTGCCTAAATGCTGTTCTGTTCAATAGGCACGGATTTCATTCTGGATGTGCTGGGCTATGCTCACATAAAATGCATTTATTTCTGCCCCTCATTCTACACAAGGGCTCCCTCCCCTAAAATCCTTGCTACATAATGTCTACATACAAATCAGCCATGAAGGGATGTGAGAATCACTTTCAGTGGATATAAATTTAACAGCCAAGAGTGAACCTCGTGCTCATTTCCCATAGGCAGTGGGGAAGGCTGAAGGAGTCAAAGACACTGTGAGACCTGCATTTATTCATGCTGCTCAGAGAATGCTTCCCCAAAGATTATAAAGATGAATCCCTTCCTTGTAAAATCATGTTGCTACAGAGGGCAGCCCATGCCATGCTGGCCAGAACGGAGGTGCCAGAGCATTTTGTATTCCATCACCACAGTGCAGGGATGGGAAACAGTGAGATACAGGACAGCTCCTGCTCTACTTCACTTTCTTTCCATAAATTATGGAAATAGGGGACAGAACTGGGAACTGGGAATAACCACAGCAGACACTGCACTTGGCAAGTGAACCCTGCCAGTGATCAGTGGCTGTTCTTGCTGCTTGGGCTCAGCCATCAGTGCAGCTACATTTGAGGAGCTGATTCTCAGACAGCAGTGCTCCTTTTCTGGAGCACTGAACTCCAAACCAACCCTTACTGAAATGGAACGTGGCACAAAAACAAAAATGAATTTTGACATTAACTCAGAAATCTTCTCCTCACTGAGTTGAAAGAGAGAACTGTATTTAAGAGTTCATTCCCACATAAGTACCCATTAATTTTATTATTGCATTTTATTGCATTATCTGCAATTACACTTCTGTGCTTAGATAAAGCAAAATAGGAGGCTGAGAATATCTAAGTAAAGATGCCAACAGCTGCAGGAATTCAGCCTCAGCTAGGTTTTCTCTTGCACTACTAACAGTCTACAACTACAGGTAAGAATTTAAAATGCTGGGATTAGCCAAACACTGATACCTTCAGCTCTCTGTAGTATTAACTAGGAGAAGACCAAAGTTACATTTATTCTTTAAAATTAGAACTTTGAGATTCTAAAATGGATTCGCCAATTAAGACCAGGAAGACATGCAGAAGTCTTTCTTTAAAAATCAACACCTAGAGGAAGAGTCATTCATTTTTAATGGAAAAAATGTAAGTATATCCTGAAAAAATATAAGTATATCCATATTTTACTCATCTTTTCCCAACTAAAAAAATTGACTTAATCTTTAACATATTTATAACAGGGGTGGAACAAGATTTGCTTTCTCTTTCCTCACCGTCTCCCATTAAAAAAATAAAATAAAAAACAGAAACAAAAACAATCATAGAAAAATGATTATATTGATTTGGTAGGACTTCTGCTACCTTTTCATTTCTGGATCCAACACAAAATATTTTATCTTATCCAGTATTCCATGAAAAAGTAGAACAACTCAAATCTTTAACTGACTATAACAGATAATCCAGTCCACTGAGACTAGAAAAAATTTAATTTAGTATATGGCAGGAAAGCAACATTTTCTTTGTTAAGGTCATATGATGCCCACAGAATGCTTACACAGAGACAATGCAAAGGTCTACTGAGTAACAATGCAGAGCTGAGCTTTTTCCTGGGCACTTTCCAGATGGATTTTGCCTTAGGGTGAGGGGCACGTGGCCAATAAACAATAATCAGAAAATGCAGGAGAAATGGTACTAAGCTTTTGTACCAATAGAAAGACAAAGGACAGAAAGTTGGCTACTCAGATGAGGAATCAAGAACATGCTGATAATAATTTTTTTCTAATGATTATACATCCAGTTAAAAAGCAAAATTAGAGTTGTACTCAAAAAACTCTTTTTAATGCATCACTACCAGACTGGCTCTGTGGTTTTTGGTAAAAGGAGAGAGACACTACAGGGATGAACTCCAAGCATCAGCCAGTCTTTGGAGAAATCCTTCCTCACTGACTGGAAAAGCTACTCACACAAACACCTTTAAACTGCTCATATCACTCAAAATAAGACAGAAGTTGCAAAAGAGTTACCATTCTTGAAAAATATCCATATTTAGCAGTTTGCCTGTCCCTATTAGGAATATTGTAAATAAATAGTAATAATTTCGTATATAAATAGTTATTTATTGTAAATAAATAGTAAGCTACTCCTAAGGTAAAGAAATAAATACTGTAAATAAATAGTAAGCTACTCCTAAGGTAAAGAAATATCATTCTAGTTACGTCAAAATTCTAGCTGTGGTCTTAGAAAAACCATTTTTGAAGGCCTGGACTAGGAAAAAATTGTATTTTTAGGCAAACAGAAGCTATAGGCTAGAAAGAAACAGCATCTTGATGTTGATAGCGTGGATTGGATAAACTCAATAGGAAGAGGAAGGCAGAGAAGGCAGAAACACCTGACTTGGATGACATCCAGACACCCCCATCTGCACCTCACCTGCCTCACGCACACACTCTCTGCTTCTCATTCCTGCTCCAGAACTCTGAGCCTGAAAAGAGAAACCTCATGCCTTTAAGCCACCCTGCAGCTCTGCTTTTATGAGTGGATTATTCTTAGTAATCAATTGGCTTTGTTCTACCCTGGGAGATATCGGTCTGGAAAAGTTTCTCTCCTTGGAGGCTAAGCTGGAAAATCAATTTCCCTGAGTTCTGAGCAGGACAGTAGGAGCTGGAAGAGCGAGGAGATCCAGGATAATCTTTCCATCCTGGGGTGACTGCTACAGCCTGGCTTTTATGTGATTTGTGGCACGGAGCCTGGCCAACAGGGATTTTATTCAATTCAGTTCCCGAGTGCTGAACCTCAGACCCACCACAAGAATCTAAAACTCTGCAGAGCTTGCTCTCCACTCCTCCTGATGCTCATTGCTCCTACCAATGTCTGTGGACAACTCAAACTTTAAGAAAGGGGGAGAAGGTGGGAATCAGACTCCCTGGTCAGCTTTCCCTGCAGCCTGTTCCAAGGGAAAGAGCAAAATCCACATTCTGACTGTTCAGAGGTATTTACAGAAAAAAATCAATCCCCAAATCACCAGGAAGAAAATTTAGCAGGAGGCTCTGGGATAGGAAATTAGGCCTGAGGGGAATAATGAAGCCAAATCAGTACACAGGAAAAAGAGGAGCATTGGAGAGCAGCACAGTGACAGAACAAGGATTTACAGATTAACGTTCCCCAAACTCCCTGATCTTTTACATGAAAGCATCCCCTGAACTCAAAGCTTCAAGGGCAATGGTTACAGACAACTCTAAAGTATAAGAGCTCATCAGAAAACTGAGACTTTACTCTGAAACAAGCAGAAACTCATGACTCCATTTATTGCAAGTAAATTTATCTCAGGATTATTCTCCTGGATAGCTCCGTTTTTCCTTCTTTCCAAAAGCAGCAGCATTTAACTAACAGGGAGTGCACACTCACACACAACTGGAGACAGGCAGCTTTATTTGGAGTCTTTTCAGGCTGGTTGGTACGAGTTCTGCCTGTTAACTTGGGCTGTTTTGATTTCACTCACATTAACATCAGCACCAGGCAAGCTGGGGCTCAGGTCCCACTCAGAAAAGAGTGACAAGGGGACACTGCCATTCCCACAAAAAGCAGCACTAAAATCTAAACATGAGATGAAAAATGCTATGTCAGCAAAACCACCAGCACAGAATCCAGTCTAGACAACAACTAAATACATGGAAACAGCCCACACCGTGTTCTTTGTCTCCCCTGGCTCCACCCCCAAGGAAAAAAGCAGTTTTCTGGTGCCACAACACCATCATCACTTCTAGTGCTGCCCTTAAAACTCCCCTGCCATCAGCTGCACGTGTGCCATCATCACTGAGCAGAAATCCCTGAAAATTGGCTTCCCTGTGCCTGAGAAGGGAAAGGAGAAAATCACTTTCCTGCAATTGTGCACAGCCAAACCCTAAAATGCCTCCTCACAGCACTGCAGCAATGGCAGCACCACTCAGTGACTCCTGCTTGAGTGGGCCTGCCATGTCCTTGTGGGGAAACCTAGATGGAATTAACTTTATTTTCTTTGCACAGGCCACTTTTGAGCACTAGAACACTGGGAAGGGTTTAAGTAACTGATCAGGCACTTTGTTTGTGCTCGGTGAAAGCAAAAAGCTGAGATTCCTCCCCACCATCAATTTTCCTGACAGCCTGTCTTCTTCCTGTGTTATCTCTTTCAGCCTTTTATGAGGAAAGCTTCAGTGAAAGATGTTTCAGTTAAAGGTCTGCTGTCACTGCAAGACTATCTAAAAGAAAAGCATCACCTGGGACCCGTTTGGAGCCTAAAAATATTACTGGAGGCTCTTGGGTTGCTTCCTTTGTGATTGGATATGGGGGAAAAATACGTCTATCAAGACCTTTTTTTCCCCCTTTAATAATTCTGCCTAGCCTGAAAAATATTTTTTCACCCTGCATTGATATCAAATGAACATGATTCTGTGATTGCAGCAAGCAGGCTTGGCTTGCAGCAACAAGGACAGCTTTAATAGACTCCTGATGGAATTCCTATTCATTTCTTCTCCCTTATTTGTGATAAAACATTTAGCTCTCAGCCTCCATTAATCTGAAACTTGGTGCTCTGAGCCAGCTTTTACAGCATGCCCAAGTTTCTGGCTCTGCAAAGCAGTGTGACCCAGCACAACAGAGAATTTGGGGCCTCTCCTGAAAGCTAAAGGTATTGCCTGAATTTAAGTTGACATTTTGGCACACAATAGGCTATACTGATTTTATCAAGAACAGTTAATTGGCCCAAAAAATCCTTACTGCATGATCAGACATTGTAATGAATGGCAAGATTTGGGGGATATTCTTTTCCTACTTGCTAGCAGGAAAATTGAAGGAATAAGGGGGATTTCTGTCTTGTTTATTCTGATAGATATGAAAAGAAATAGTGTTGGGAATTGTTTAAATTTTTTAATAGGGTATATTTCTGAAGATGTTAATTTTTCACTCCTTCTTCCACAATACAAATTACTAAAATATTCAAACTTGTGTATCAAAACAATTTGGATTTTCATGGGGTTCAACTTCAATACATGATGTCTAAGATATTTGAAAGTTTTTGTCTGGCTATTATATTATGAGTTGTCTGATAAATGTCTTTGACAGTGAATTTTACTTATATTATAAACCCCATTTTTTAAAACCCCTTTATCTTAAGGAATTAAGATTTTCATATAAAATCTTCAAGATTTAATGTGTGGAACCTTTGTTAAACACTTCTGCCTCTCATTTCAGTAAATTACCAGCCAAAACTAAACTACAATTATTTGAAATTTATGCCTAAAAAATCTTTTTGGCTCCTTGGATTCCAGTGAGACATTTTCACTGATAATTTCATTGCATTATTTCTTTTGACACCTTTCAGGCAAGCCTAAGCAGGCAGCACCTGTACTACCAACATCAAGTACCTCATGTTCTAAACCTTCAGTTTCTCAGACCTGCTGTGTTTCATCAAGGAACAAATAGTGCAACTCAACATTAATACATAAAAAAAAAAAGAGATTAAGTCATTTCTTCTGCCCTTTTGTAGCTCACTTTTTTCAGGTATTATACTTAAGATAGCAAGGAATTGCACACAGACGTTCCCCCATATTCAAGAGGGGACCCCAGAACTTCTCAACAGACCCTTCACCCTTTAAGATGCATTTCTCCATCTCAAATAAAGTTCTGCAATCTCCCTTTCCTTCACTCACAGCAGACAGCTTCAATTATAAAACCTGCTGAGATAAGGTCTCTGCTTCATGAGGCTAATGAACACTTGAAATGATGCACTGAACTAATGGCTGTTGAATACAGAATAGCTATTTGTTGTGTGAATTTCATCACCTCTTATTCCTTGGATGTTATTTTCAAAATGCAGTAGCTTGTAATGGAAAACTATTGATATAAGAAAAAATTTAACGCTCTAGAAACCAGCCTGAAGCGTTCATTGAAATGAGTAAAGTATTAAGTTATAAATTTTAATTCATTTAAAATTTTTGGTTTATGGTATTATATTTGAAGAAGTTACTTTGAAACATGGATTCTCAATTCTGATTATATTCATGTAAAAATCATTTGGACAAAATCATTTTCTTATTTTTAGCATTTTATCATCAAAATAAAACTCTGCACTAGGAGGATGATCCCTCAAATTTTAAAAAGGATATAAAAACTGCACAGGAGGAAGGTTTAGTTGGTCAGCTGGAAATGGGCTAAGCCAGGGATGCCAACACATCAAAACTGACCACTTTGTGCTATTTTTTAAAGTTTTTTTAAAGTTTTGCCCCTTCCAGTAACAAACAATCACAGAATATGAGAATAAAAACCTCTGAAACTGTGAAATAAGTTTTGAAAATATTTCTTCTTTTTTTTTTTTAAAAAACCCTCTAATTTCCAACCTATTTTCTAAAATGGCAAGGCTGGAATTTTTTTCTCTAAAAACCAAAATCAGCTGGAAGTTCATTTCAATTCAATTCAATCCTTTACAGCTGGCCAGCAACAGAGTCACCCTCAACACCCGAGGTTGTCTCTTCTGCCGCTACAAATGCACAAAGCAAGAGGTCTGGTGGACTTACATGCAATTGAAGCTAATGAATTTATAAATTTTAAATTTCAGCTTTTGATAACCCCCTAAAAAGGATCTAAATGTCCTGCTTAATTCTCTCTGGAATAGTAAGAGAAATGCTGGGGGTGTTTTTTTCTAAGTTATCTTGGGAGCTGGCAGAATTCAAGTCACCTGTGAGGAACTCAATTTTCATGTTTGTTTTCAGTGGTCTTTTTAAATCACTGGGAGTTGTAATAAAGTTGCAACAAACAACTGTTGCCAAACTCTTAGTACAGACTGTGCAAAATTGCTTTCTGTTTGCAGAACTCTGCCTCAGTGCAGAAACAGGGCCTGGCACAGCTGTCTGGCTAATCTTGGCACTGGAAATGGTCCTCAAAAATGTTCCACAGGAAACACTTGAGCCCTGTGCATCCTTCTGACCAGGTGCAGGGGTGCTCAGGCATTACTGAGTCATGCAGAATCTCCAAAAAAATTCACCTCAGCAGCACAAGATGACACTGAAATGTCTCCTACAAGTGGAAGAGAAACACTGGTAGGGCTGGAAATGGCACCTGAACCTCTCAGGTTTAAGCAACATTTAAAAATGGATGTGTCCATGAATGAATTTAAAATCAAAAGTATTTCATCATGTGCAGTTTTGGGCATTCTTTTTCCTTGCATGGACAGAAATTCTTTTGGTACAGCAATACATGGTGTAAGAAATCACAGAAATGGGGTGGAGAGAGGCTACCAAAACCTTAAGAGGAGCAGGATTGAGCTAACCATGATGATCAACTGAGATATTTTACTCATGCCAGGGCAAAAAAAAAAAAAATATATATATATTCATCTGGATGCTTCCTAATAACCTCTTGTAGCACCCAGTGGGATTATGAGGAAATGCCTGGAATCAGGAACACACCTGAAAGAGGTCCCAGAAACAGACAGACTGTGAAGAAAAGTATTCCTCTTGTCTCAAGCACAGGGAAAATATTCTTGAGTCATCTCCAAGCACAACTAATAGTGATCTTTAATTGATGTCTCCACTGTAAGAACTTTCCAAGCAGGTAAATCCACCCTCGTACCCTGAACTGATCTACCTGCACAGCAGAGTGGCTAAAAACTGTTCCTGTGGAGCAATTCAGAGGTGAAATCAGTCATCACTCCACTGTGATCCCTCCCAGTGCAGGAGAGGATCCCCCACAGGTTTATTGGCTGCTTGTGCACTTCAAACAATGTCATGAGGGGAAAATGGAGGCTGACTGAATAATCTGGGGAAAAACTGACTAAAACAAACCTGGTTCTGAGGTGTTTGTCACTGCAGTGCTGACAGGGTTGTGGAACTAAAATAGGGAACTATTTTCACATGTGCTCCTCAAGGCAATTTACACTCGTGGATCTCCTTACTACAGGAACAGGTTTGTACATCAATTTAATCTGGCATGGCTGCAAACCTGGGAAACTCACATGCATCCAGGTGATGCCCTAGAACTGCTGTGCAATTTTTTATTGATGGTTTTGGGGCCAGGAAAGGAGATTTATACATCTCTCTCATGAGTAGGTGTATCCCTAACAGCTGAGCCTTTTAACATGTTTATTTCAATGTTTTCTGAAATCTCTTTTCAATAGTAATAATTTCTCAGTTGATATTCTTCCTGGCTGTTTGAAATTTAAGTAAATCTAGGAAGCTGAGCGAATACCTGAGGTCTGGCTGCCCTTTGTCTGGAAAAAGGATTTCTCATTCTGTGTATCACTCACAAATCCCTGGGGAACTCACACAAAGTCAAAACCCAGGCTTATCACAGTGAAGGTGAAGCAGATTTGGCTTTGATTAGAAGTTAGATACAGACCCACCTTCAGTGCCCTGGGTTAACAACAGCAAAGTCACACATTCAGAAGTCAGGAGATTATGGAGCACCTTAAGCTTCTACTCGGATCCAAAGTTATTCAAAGGTATAAAGCAAATTACTGTATTGGATCACAGAGGGAAAATTAGGAAAGAAGTGCAAAGTACCAGGAAACATTCCCTGATTGAAATTATCTAGTATCTGTGCAGGGTACTACATGCTCAGGAATCCAAATGCCTTAGATATCAAACATAAGGATAAAAAAAAAGTAAACATTTCACAGTAGGAATTTCTGTGATTGTACTGAATTGCTGCCAGGGGATGATTCTTCCCTGGGTACACCCATATAGAGCAGTGGGTCACCATTGTTTTACTCAGTCCTTGACCCAGTATTCCCAAGCTTTACCGGTACCTGCTCTCCAAGATTATTATTAAAAGAGAAGAGAAGATAATTTTTCAAAATATTTTTATTAAATTTAAAGTGATTTTCATGATGCCTCAGGTATATCTATAAACCTGTTCTAAATTTTCCAATCATTTTCATAGACATCAATTTTAACTTTTGTTCTTTTAATAGTACAGATCTCTAAATCTAGTTACTCAGCTTATACAACCCAGCATGATTCCACTGAGAAATACCTTAGAAGGACCAGAAATATTCTTCTTCAAAAAACAGAAATTGTTTATTGCAAGGCAACCTAGTTTAAAAGCTAAGGAAAAGCTGATTGAGGAAATGTAAGAAAACAGTACTTTTTAAAAAATCACAGCAAAACACCACAATTTTTAGAAAGTATTTCCATAGCAGCAGCTCAGTATATTGAAAAATGTGTGTTTTGGTCTGTGGCAAAGAGCCAGAAATTATGGCCATAGGGTATTCCTGATTCAGAACAACAATAACAGAATGTCTTCCACCAAAATCAGAGGAATAACACAGCCACAAGCTACTGAGAAAACAAGGGCATAAGAAATACAAGATAGCATATGAGAAATTAGATAAATAAAAAAATCTTCCAAACAGTTCTCAATTGTGTTTACATGGACACCTCCACAATCCTAATAAATGAATTATATCAGAGAAGCATACACCTTGCTGCACTGTATCTTAGTTACCAGCATCAGAACTTAGGAGCAGGCTGTCCTACAAACACAAGGAACGTGGTTTTCACTCACCAATAAAGGCAAAATCCAAAATTGAACTGCACTACTGCACTGCTGTATCCATCTTCTTAAGTGGGGTTTCTAAAACCTGCATTTTCAAATCAAAGAATGAAACTGGAGATTAGAAAGAAAGCATTGCCCCTCACTGCAAAAAAGCCACTTTTACAAGGAGTGCATTATTCACAATGAATCACAGAGTTATGACAAGTAAGTGGCATTACAAAAAAAAAAAAAAAAACAAAACAACCAATAGCAAGTGTCACGGATATATTTTATGAAAAATCCTTTTGTTAGGGTCCTTTTTCCTGAGAAGCTTCAGCTTCTCCATGTTTTGCTGCTTTGGAATGTGATTTGGAGAATTGTTTACCCAGCATGTGAACTGTTTTTACTTGATGACCAATGATGGCCACCTGTGTCAAGGCTGCGAGCAGTCACAAGATTTTATTATCATTCCTTCTATTCCTTGCTAGTCTTCTGATGAAATCCTTTCTTCTATTCTTTAGTACAGTTTTAATATATATTTTTCTTTTAATATAATATATATCATAAAATAATAAATCAGTCTTCTGAAACATGGAGTCAAGATTCTCATCTCTTCCCTCGTCCTGGGACCCCTGCGAACACCACCTCAAGCAAGTGTTTGAATTTACTTATAATCACACCTTCTGCAGAAATTTACTGAATTTGGGAAGGAAAAAGTTGCACAAAAGCATAAACAAACAAAAGTTGAAGCAATTATTTAATTATTGATCTGCAAGAAAAGGTTTTCTTAAAACAGTTAAAGAAAATCTTTATCTCTTTAAATGAGCAACTCAGAAGGGTGGAGCCATTAACACGTGGCATTTGTTTTCTGAATGCTACATGGAAAAGATTCATGATTGTATAAAAAGCTAACCCCTCAATATCCAAGAGGAGAGGTGGAAACTCTTGATTCATTTTGTCCCCACAATTTTATCTGTGTGATCAAGAGCCATCTCTGCCTTTTGCGAGCTCATTCACGCTCCACACTGAGAGCTTTTCCCACCAATCCTTCCTTCTGCCACATTAAACATTTAGGCTGCAATGATGGGAAACTGCTCCCTGAGACAGGGATGGGGTGGAATTATGGATTGCAGCCCAAAGGGATGGCCTGAAGTGGGATGGCAGCAGGCATTCCCTCCCAGCTGCACCATAAAACTTTCATGCACCAGGAGGGCGTAACAGCACCAATATCCAGGTCTAGATCAGCATTAAAGAGAATAAATCTCAGCTGGATTGTGGGTTTAGCTATATTGGGGCATTTAAAGACATCATGTATATTTAATGCCAGAGAACAGGAGTTGTAGAGTCCTTAAAGGAAGGCAGTTTGGCTTGGGCATTAATTTACCACGGGAACTCTGCCATCCTTTAAAATGGTTCACTGTGTCTCCCCATCTGTTTTTATGGACAGGTTTAATTCTGGCAGCACATGAAGGATGGATGTCATCATGCCCACACTTCCCTTGAAGATACTCCTGCAAAGGAAAAATTAGTGGATTATAAATATACTTGACAAAACATTTTTATTTGCATCACTTAGCACCTACTCTGAAATAACTGGGTTTAAGGATATTTTAATAGAACTATACTAAAAGGTTACTAAAAGAACCATACTAAAGATTTTGTTCTAGAAAAACTGAAAATATGCATAATTTTTATTCTATATGATTTAATATTATTTTACTCCTTCAAAAAAATTCAAATGGATCTCATAAAAAATTCACAGGGAACAGTTTTCAAGTACAGCCCCTTATTTTTTATTCTCTGTTCACTGTGAGCTTTGTTTAATATAAATACTTCCATTTCTTCAAGGTCCAAGGTAGCAGTAGACATAGCACTTAAAAGGAACATTTCTAATTATTTGGCCCTGCTTTCTTATTCTATAACCATGAAATATAGTACCTGTTAAAGTTATTTTTTTTTTCACCTAAATTGGTTTCCTTTTTCATTTTTCACTCTAATTTTTCAAAACTTCTTATACAGAGGAGTCCAAAAGCATCAATATTCCACATTTTAATCACTAACATTCCTGAACTCTTGACATTCAGGAAAGATAAAATGAAAAAGAAGAAAAAATGGAACCCCCCAGATATTCAACTCATTGTCTTTGTAAGAGAAACAAAGTACAGATAAAAATCGGAGAAAATGAAACATGAGTTGCTCTGAGGGAAGAAATGAAAACACATGGATAATATAATTTTTGTGTTATGAATCACTTTAAAATTTAGCTCAAAAATGCTTTTCCATTCATGGCATATTTTTTTTATCTTTCTTATTGTGAATTTTCTGTGAGATCCAAAAGAAATGTTCTGGTGAGGAAATAAACACATGGAGGTGCTGACTTGAACAGCAGGGATATTTTTATGGAGGGGAGAGCAGGGACTTCCTAGCAGATTAGGGTTCCAAGATGCTGTCATTAAGCAAGAAGCCATTAAGCGTTTTCAGTAATTTTTGCAATAATTTTGCTGCATCCCCATCTCCGAAAGCCGTGCATGGGTCTGGCCTCCATAAAAGTGCTAAGGGGGCAGGGATAATTTAAATTTACCAACAGAAGAATCAATATGCAGAGGATATTGTCTCTCTCAACAGGAGAGATCTCATTTGGGCCTCCAAGGGAGATTGAAATGTACCTGCACTTCATCATCACCTGTCCACTGCATTCTCTAAGGCAGGAATTAAGAAGGCTTCCAAAAGCATTTTCATTTTTTGGGATGTGTCTAAGGCTCTGGTGATGGCACAATCCAGAGCTGAAGTTAGGAATCACTAGCACTGTTTTAAAAGTCCAAGTGAAAGCACAGGTTCAGAATGTTGAGAGGCCTAATCATTTATTTCTCAAACTAAAAATAATATTTGACCCCAAAAATATTCCTAGGGGATGAAATTAGAGCAGATTAGTTTCTAACAAATTGCTAGTGGACGAGGCTTTTCAAGCCATTTATGTACATAAGTCTCCTCAAGTGAATAATCAAATTTACAAATATGCAAGCAAATCTTCATAAATATGCAAAACCAAGTCCTTGTACAGCATCAAAGTCCCACTTTGATAGTTATTAAATCATCACCCACAAAGGATGCTAGAAGAATACTAAAGTGGCAAATGCCAATCCTGTAAAAGCTATCAAGCCCCAGCATAAAACCTGTCTTTAGGTACTGGTATATTATTGTGGTCATGTTTACCCACTGCTAATTCCATTCACAGATGAATTGATCTCATTAAGCAAGAAGCCATTAAGTATTTCCAGTATTTTTTGCCAGGAGCAAACAGCTCTGCAATCTACTTACTAAACACTGATGATAGAATTATTCATTTGCTCACGGGATTTTCTAAAATACTTTTCAGGAGTCCTTATTCCATAGCTCCTATAAGGAAAGGGGATGGTGGAGCCTTTTTGCAAATGGGGAGCTGACACCTGCAGGAGTTATGGCCCAAAGTGCCTTTTAATTTGTGGATCCAACTTAAAGGCCTTCCATCAGGTTTTTCAGAGTAACTCTCATCACAGAAAACTAGAGTGAACAGTTCCAGTGCTTCTGTTACTCCTAGGAATGTTTAAAAATCAGATTTAAGCTGCTAACCTAACACACCTTTACTGCAATGTGCAAAGTGCAGATTTTTGAAGCCTTGAAGGTTGGTTAAATTGGAGGTATTTTCAGAAAATGTCACATTCCTGATTCCCTGCCAGATTTCAAACCCTTGTCCAAATTATTAGCATACCAAATCTCACTTCAACTTAATACCACTGATTTTTTGACTAGTTCAAAAATACAGTCATTTTACCCGGAAATTCTGGGTAAATGTAATGTTTTCAAAATGTGTAATGTGGGTAATGTTCTCAAAAATACAGTGATTTTGCCCAGAAATTCCTGTGTTATTTCTATGAAAACACCCTGGGAAAAGGGAAAAAAGTACCTGCCCAAGAAATTGCTGTCTGACAAGGCTATGAGCATGCCACTATCTTGCCCATAAGCATCACCAAGCAGGCAAATCCATAATATAAAGATGAAATATGGGGGGGGGGGGGGGAAACAAACAAGGTCTTGAGCAAGAAATCCAAATGAGCCAAGACAGCGCTGTAAGGATTGCAGTGTTATTATTACAGAGTCACTGTGGGTTGTTCATCTGTTTCCACTTTGTTCTGATGAAGCTAATTTTATAGGTTTTTGGTCCAATTTCCTCTTTTTCAGGCCCTAATTTCTAATTAGGTACGAAAGAATTCCAAGTTTTATGGCAGGGCTTGAGGAGGTTCGTTAGTTTTTATACTCCGGCAGTAAATCTGCTCTCACCGTTCTGAGGGGGAACAGAAACTCTGAGCCTGGCTCCAAACTCACTCCCCTTTACATCAGAGGAAGCTTCAAAGAACCTCACCAAACAAATACAATCAGAGACATGTCTCAGATGTGGCTGGGGATGTCTGTTCTGTCCCCATCTGTCAGAGCTGGGGCAGTTCTCTGCTGTTCATTGCGCAGTTTTTTCTTTATCTCTTCCACAGCTAATCCTCCATCTAGGAGATCTCTTCTGTTAATGGGCTATTCATTATTAATTATCTTTGGTTAATGGGCCAGTGAGTGTCCCTGCATGGCTGATCCAATTCCATCATCCCATGGGGAGATGCTCCGCCCAGGGGAGGAGCCAAGCATTCCTACCTGGATCCAATCTGAGGTTTGGGACAGCACAGCAGCCTTTGCCCAGTGCATTGCCAGAGGAGCAGCTTCTGCTGCCCTGCATTGCCAGAGGGAGCCCAGGCCCATCTCCAGCAGCCCTGGAGCTGCAGAGGAAAGCTCCCCCATGGTGCAGGATCCCTGCTCCAGCAGAGCCACAGCTGGCACTGCAGGAGGGCTGAACCACCATGGGATGGGGCTGTGCCACCCCCTGACACACAGGGGGACAGGGCCTGCTCTGACTCTGGCAGTGTTGTTTTGTAATAATGCATTGTTATTTTATTTTTATTTTTTCCCTAATAAAGAACTGTTATTCCTACTCCCATATCTTTGCCTGAGAGCCCCTTAATTTCCAAATTATAATAATTCAGAGGGAGGGGGTTTATAATCTCTATTTCAAGGGAGGCTCCTGCCTTGCTGTCTTTTCAAACCAAGACAGACAAAATATTAGTTGATCTGTAAGTACCAATCTTAAATACTTAATTATTGAAGTTTTATCTCTATATTTTTTCACTTCAGGATTTAATGTACCTCTGGAGCCAAGTGATGGAGCTGAGCCCTAAATGTCACAGCAAGCACAGCACAATGACCCCAAGACAGAGGAGGAGGTGGAAGAGCACCTTCTGGTCTTGCTTCTTCTTTTCCCAATGTATTCATACCTACCATGGTGGAAAAAAGCATTGCCTTAATCCTAATTTTATGTTCCTTAGCATAGAGCACCTCTAAAATAAAAAAATTATTTTAAAAATATTCCTCAAAAAATTATTTCAAAAAATGACTGACATGTAAATCTAAAACTCTGTCTTTCTTAGCAGTTCATAACTGGCAAATGCTATCTCCTGATGCTGCTTATGCATGCTACATTGAAGTTGAAAATTTGTTTTTGTGTTTATTATCGCCACTCTCACATCATATTTGATTTTAGAAGTAAACAATATGAGTGTATCATTTCACGGATCAAAAATTAAGTCAATAGGCATTTTTAATTTGAAAATTGCATCAATTAAAACAGTTAACTACAGCTCAACTAATAAAATTAATGGGAAATTACAAAAGAGATTCTATTTAAACATAATTTTACATTTTGTAATTGAGACCTCCTTATATAAATTTCTTTCTTCCCATCTCCTGAAAAATTAGGACATGGGGTTATTTTAGGAAACTCCAGAATATGTGACTGCTAGGTCTGCATGCAGCACCAGTGTTCTTGCAGATCCATATAAATACAGGGTTTGGCATCCTACACAGCCAATAATCTAAAAAACATGTTTTTAAACACCATAAATTGGAATTTATCTTACAGTTATCTAACAATAACAGATTTGAATTATTCTACACTGCCATAAAATTGCATTTTTTTGAAGTCTCTCATTTCCCCACTGAGAGCTTCTGATGGGTGTGGTGGCATTTGTAGATCACCACCTGTCACTGTCACGTGGTGATGTGATGCCAATAATAAGAATTATGCCTGCTGCACTCTTTGTTGTATGACTTCCTGTTCTGGAACATTAAATGTAGGCTCTGCAAGAAAAAGTTATTAATGTTTTAGTTGGAAAATTGCTATTATATTAATTGCAATCTGATGTTCCTTCTCCTCAGCAGAGATATTTAATTCTACTCAGGGGAAATGTAGGCCCTTCACAATAAAAAGAATGGTGGAAATCACCTGTACCAAGTGAGGATAGAAGTGGAGGAAACAAAATTCTGTCTCTTCTTGCACAATCCTCAACTCTGGTTCAGTGTTTCTATGTAGCAATTTAAATATTAACTATAACTTTTACAGCTTTTGAGTCTTTTACAGCTCAGTGTGGCTTGGCACAATCTCCCTGGGTAAGCAGAAGTATCTAGGGTAGTTGAGTAAAATACAGAATTGATCACAAGTACTGTAAACATAACAATCCAATATGTTTAAGAATCTATCCTTGCCTTAAAAAAACCCCCAAATTTTGGTATGCAAACAATTCAGCATTAAGTTGAAGTTAAAAGATGTCCTAAAGATGAAATAGCATAAGATGTCAACCCTTTTGTGTTGTCAATTCACAAGCTGATAAAAATGAAACTCTACTCTTTAAATGGTTGAAATATTCTAAATTACATTTCAGGGGGTATTTCACACTATCAACAGTTTCCAGTTCCTTTTTAATAATAAATCTATTAAAAATAAAATAAATGCAGACCTTTAAAAGTTGCATTTAAGGGGAATTACATGTCTAAACTTTCTAAATTACTTTTTTGACAGTTTAAAGATCATTGTTTCTTTTCTGGTAATTTTGAATGTGATAAGAAACTTTCACTTTTTCTTTAGCAGATGACTTTCATTCACTTAAAACTTAAGTCTCCTCTGAGAATTCTCCATCAGTTCCCACTCTTAATGTGGTGTTAAGAGCATCCAGAAGCTCCTCTGGCTTAGACCTGCCTGAAGTCTTCAGCCTCTGTGATGGCTTTAGAAGGGAGAGGCCCAAATCCAATATAGCTCAGAGGTGTGAATCTAAAAATCAATATGCATAGCAGGCACACAGCACAGCCCCAAAAGCAGAATACCAGCTTTGGTTAGAATGAAACCCCAGAGAAGTAATTTGAAATCCCTGGAGAAGGCATTTTGCAGGAAGAGTTCAAAGGATGCCTAGAGGTTCAGAGCTAAACTGCAGAGAGAAAGAAGCAGCAGGGACTAACTCAGGTGTGGCAATTTTTAAGACAACACCATAATTCCTTGTCTGTCTTAGCCAATAAAATATCTCACAGCAATTTGTGCAGTGAAGGAGTTTTCCACTGCCACACCCAATTCACTCTGCTGGACAGCACATCTCTGTGAAACCTCCAGGCTTTTGTGGAAAACATTAATTAATTCCCTTCATCTGGGGAACATTATCATCATACTATATCCATTCAAAAGTCTGTGCTTCACTTTTGAGCCAGCCCAAGGAAACCTTTTTCAATCCAATTTACAGCTCTGCAATTTTGACACCTGTAGTGAACAAACAGATTGGAAAGGAGAATTAACCAGGATATGGCAGTCCCAAACACAAAATAACTAATATGATATGGGAAGAAATCATCAGTACGATGGAAAAGAGTGGAAATCTTGTTTCTAGACTCAGTGACAAACACATAGCTGTTTCAGGTAGCTGATCCATGACTCAACCATAAATCTAAAAGAAAATGCTTAACCTGTTGCTACAGAGGTTCTGAAAAGTCCTGCCAGAGCAAGAAGCACAGAGTGAAAAAAATTGGGAAGCAAATCCTAAATGGATCTAAATGGATCCTATTTCATGCCCAGAGGTAAGCATGCCAAGGTCTACATAAAAGAGATTCCTACAAGCAAAAAACACAGAATTCTGGAACCCTTAAATTACAGCAGAGCATCCTTTGGGAAATGCAAGACATCCATAAAACTGCTTTCTTTTCAAAGGATATCTTAAATTCTATATTTATACAGATATTTCTGTAGGAGTCTTCAGAACACTTTATACACCAATAAATCTTTCATTCACAAGCATAATTAAGAATTAGTGGACCTAAGTCCTAATGATACCTATCATTCCAAGCAAGTGCTTTGAAAATGTCAAATGACAGACATGCTAAATTATAACTGTGGGAAATGATTTTTTTAAAAACAAAGAGAGAGGAGAGAGAGAGAGGAGAGAGAGGAGAGAGAGAAAATTAATTTCCATGTATTTGCTCAGAAGAAATCTTACATCTTTAACACACATTGCTGATGAAATGCTCTGGATTTGGTACCACTCTCCCCATCTGCATTCTACTGTCATCCTTTGTGCTCCAGCATTTTTACAGACTGCACCTGTAGGTAACTGTATGGCTGACACATCATGGAAAATCTTTGCATTTACATTTTCTTCTTGCTATTTTGATGGTTACTATTAAGTTGTTCAAGGCCCTGCTCTGAGTGACTTGCTCCTTGCTCCATAGAAAGAAATACAATTAATTACATTCTCCAACCGCATTTCAAATTATCTTTGTATTTTGCAAAACATAAATCCAAGTCGCATCAGGTTTGGATTGAAATCCATATAAACAGAGCAGCCCTACTACAATGCCAGCACTTTCACACACACAAGAAACTGTGTCCCCCTTTTAATTTTTGGGTCAGCAGATGTCCTTTCTAAGCCCACTTTCCCACACAACCTTTTGGTCATAGATCCTTATCAAACTGTGTGGCTCAAAGCTGTACATTGGCCAGATCAGACAGGTGCTACATATCAATAAGTTCATTTTCTGTGTCAGAACCAGCTTTATTTATATCACTTGGCATGCTATTGAGCATAGATATTTACAGACCAATGCTTAAATTTCGTAACTGTGGGAATATTGTGGTTTAGGACCTACTAAATTAAAGAGTTTCATATTGTTTGTCTGTTTATTTAACATGAGTTCTAAACAAGACATTTCTAGTGCATAAGTTAATGTATCACTTACAGCAAAATATTACCAGAGATACTATCAGCACTGCATAGTCTATTACTTTTCACTAATTTATGCAAAAAACGTTGCCATGATGTAATATCAACAAGAAATTCTCCAATAGCTTATTCAGTGGTGGAATTCTCTGAAAGAACTTACCCACTGAATTAATAATTCATCAGATATGAAGAATATCAAACAGCTGGGTTAATGTGTGTCATCATTACTGCAGGTCAAAATTTCCAGTTCAAAAATTAAGTAAAGAAAGAATTGATATTGCTGGTGCCTTGCACTGTGAAATTCATCTGGCCAAATGTGGATATCTAAAATGTAAAAAAAAGTCCTAGTTTAAAAAAAAGTCTCCATCTCAGCTCTTCCTTTTAAGTTCCATTAAGAAACACCAGGACAAAAAAAAGGAACACTTAAATTAACCCTATCTTAAGAATGTTTTTTTTTTTTTCCTTTTCCTTATCTTTGAAGGCAGCTCGAGGCAACAGGCCCAGACAGAGATATCAGACACAGACATCAAAAGGGAGGTGAGAGAAAACACACTTGGAGATCCTGATCCAGAATTTATCTTGGCAAGGTGAACAGGAGTCTCACATTGCACAAGTCTTCAAAAAGAACAGTTAGGTATCCACATGATGTTCCAGAACTGAAATATTTTATGGATAGGCCTGGCAACAGATACCTTGCCACAGGCTCCAACCACTGTGAGGTAAGTGAACCTCCAATGTGGGCAAAACAGGCAAGTTATGTCTGACCTTTATGGATTTTTCCCACTAAAATGCTGAAAAACGAGATGTCACCACCTGAATCTGAAATGCTCATGTGCAGCCAGCACAAGTGAGCACATCCACCTACAGAGCATCCCTTCCTTCAGTGCTCCTGCAAAGCAAGCTGCTCCTCATGGGGAGCCCCAGGGAAGTTCTGGGGCTGTTTTATAACTGGGGCACACATAAAACATAAACCCAGCAGCCACTGGGGCTGCCAGACAGAGCAGCAGCCTGGCTGGAGCTCTTTGTCCCATCCATTTCATCAGCAGGTTCAGCCATTTAGTGCCATGCTCTGCACCTCATCCGTGGCATTCCCCAGGGAAAGGTCCCTGATCTCTGCACACCATCAGCCATCTTTTCCAAGACTCAGTCTGAGCCTCACCCATGGCATTCCCTGGAGAAATGTCCCTGATCTCTGCACACCATCAGCCAAGGCTCAGTCTGGGCCTTGACCATGGCATTCCCCGGGGAAATGTCCCTGATCTCTGCACACCATCAGCCAAGGCTCAGTCTGGGCCTCAACCATGGCATTCCCCGGGGAAATGTCCCTGATCTCTGCACACCATCAGCCAAGGCTCAGTCTGGGCCTCAACCATGGCATTCCCCGGGGAAATGTCCCTGATCTCTGCACACCATCAGCCAAGGCTCAGTCTGGGCCTCAACCATGGCATTCCCCAGGGAAATGTCCCTGATCTCTGCACACCATCAGCCAAGGCTCAGTCTGGGCCTCAACCATGGCATTCCCCAGGGAAATGTCCCTGATCTCTGCACACCATCAGCCAAGGCTCAGTCTGGGCCTCAACCATGGCATTCCCCGGGGAAATGTCCCTGATCTCTGCACACCATCAGCCAAGGCTCAGTCTGGGCCTCGACCATGGCATTCCCCGGGGAAATGTCCCTGATCTCTGCACACCATCAGCCAAGGCTCAGTCTGGGCCTCAACCATGGCATTCCCCGGGGAAATGTCCCTGATCTCTGCACACCATCAGCCAAGGCTCAGTCTGGGCCTCAACCATGGCATTCCCCGGGGAAATGTCCCTGATCTCTGCACACCATCAGCCAAGGCTCAGTCTGGGCCTCAACCATGGCATTCCCTGGGGAAACGTCCCTGATCTCTGCACACCATCAACTTTCCCTTCCAAGGTTCAGTCTGAGCTGCCCTCTATCTTTTTAGCTGATGTTGTCCAACAGCACATCCCACATCCCAAATTTTTATGTCTCCTAAAGAGATAATTGCTGTTTGGTCCTGCTCTCATTTGCTCTCTGTGCTTACTCCAGTGGTTGTTAGAGGAACGAAAGAGCCAGGTGAGAAAGGCAGAGTGAGAAGATGCATTTCCTTGAAGGGCCATGAGAAACAGCATCGTGCTGGCCTACTTCCAGCCATGCTGAAACCCCTGTGGGAAGTAACACATATCATCATTATTATCTTTCAAAACTGCTTTTTTCCCCTTTCACTCTGTTAATTAATTTCCATTCCTTTGTAAGCAATAATGTAACAGTGCTTTACCTGGGCTTTATCACAAAGCTCAGCTGAACACATTCTTGGCACTGCAGTGAAAAGGGGCAGTGCCCTTTCCATGAGTGTGTGCCTGCCTGAACATCATATTTCACATTTACTCTCTGCCTGGAAGCTGTCAGATATATTATGCCATGTCCAGTAAGTACTTTGTAAACATCATCATATTTTAGCAAGTGCAATCTCTTCCTGTGTGCCTGCATAAGGTGATACATCTCAGCCAAGAAAATTCCTGATTGAAAGATTACTTTCATATCTGCTTTGTTTTCCTTATGCTATTAGTTCTTGAAATATTGAATTTTTTACTTCATGTCTCTGCATTACTTCATCCCGACTGATAGCACAGAGCAAATTTGACTCAAACATTTTACTCCTATCTTGAAATTAACTTCCTTGAGGCAATTTCAGCCTTTTGTTTGTTTAAATACATCTAGGCAATTTTGTTCTTTGTCTGGGTAAGTTGAAATGAGAATATTTGTATCATTGCTGATTTGAAGCCTTTAACACCAATTGCCATAAATTCATGTCATAAAGACAGCAGAAGTGTAGCTTCTGTTTCAAGAGGTCAGTCAAAACATTTTCCCCCAGCTCTGATTTATACAGGTAGCATTAAAACACAGCATGTTTTCCCCAGCCAAGATTTAAGGCACTGAATTTCCTCTGAGATAACTCCATACCCACACCCTCTTATAAATTCACTTTAATGTTGAACCATATTTGTGACATGCACATTTTTAAGTTTTGGTTTTTGTTTTGTTAAGGAGCTTGGCTTAAGCTCTGGGCTAACAGAAGGATTGAAAAATTGGCACCTTTATAATTTTTTTTTTTACTGGTATACCAAAACTTTTCAGCTTTTTATTTCTTACATAGAAATTACCTAGTGGTGTTTCCTATTTTATTTCATTTGGATCAGAGACATCCAATTTAATACAAGGACAGGATAATACTACTGGAGAAGCAGGTATGTTCAACAATACCTAGAAATGAAGCTGGCAAACAGGCTGTCCCTTGAGGTTCCTTCTTGTGGCTTTGCAAGTGACACTTGAGGCTTACTCCGAATCCTCCTTTGCTTGGAGAATTTCTTTAAAGAATTTTCAAAGTGCCCAACTTTCTGCACAGATCACAAAATGAAACCTCAAGGTTTTTTCAGCATCTGCAGAGGATGAATATTGCATTTAACTTGCTTACAGAGCAATGACTCAATTTATTTTTAAAGAAAAATCTGAGGTTCCATACCCTTTTTTCCCCTCAACCTTTAAATTTAAGAAAAATATGATCATAAAATTTAAAATAAAATTTGTCAAACACAGATCTGAAATCTTGGTTTCTAATTTTTAAAAGAATGTGGCTTGTAAGAAATCCATCTATAGCACCCAGCTAATTAAGGCCTTGCATTTCTATTTATCAGGAACCATCTGAAACAGTGACAACTTTAAACTGAACATGAAGATTTCCAGCCATTTTGTCATGTGTTGATTTTTAAAATTTCACTGGCTTTTTATTTCTGTAAAATCCATTGGTGAAGACAACATAATTTCATATCAGCTGTCAAAAATTCTTTCATCCAGGAAGTAAAGTAGTGGGACTACTAATGGTCCAAACTAAAATAACACATAATGCCCACGTTTTATGCTGATTTAATGCCAGAAGTTGCAGTTAAAATTGAATCATAGCCTGACAACAGTTCTAAATTCACAGCTCAAACTGGGATTATAAAAGCTACTCTGAGACCCTAATTTTGTGGGTAGGAGGTACAAACCTGGCTCTCTTCTATCAGGCAGCTTTCCCAATGTCAGATATGATGATATTATATCTCTGTTCTCTTTTTCATTAGTACCTAATTACCTCATGATACATCCTGTTAATTAGGAAAAAAAATAGATTAAAAAGAGCAGTTTCAGTTTTGTCTTTCCCTGGTTTTGTGGGAGACATAGCCAGTTTCAAAGGAAGAAGTTTCATTTGCCTCAAAACTTCACCTCTCACAGCCCAATAATTTCTCAGAATGTTTCTATTTTGTTCTCAAATTTTCCTTGTGCACTGATTCCATGCTGCTGAGAATTAGCAGTCTGCAGCATGTCAGAACACGTGCATTGAACTGTCAGTTTCAATCATTAACTGATAATTGGACTAATTTCACAGGGGCAGGAGAGGTACCAGATCTGCACAGGGAGCTGGCAGAGAGCAGAAGGAAAGGAAGGGAAGATGACAGAATTAATGTCTGTTTGTACAGATCTCTCTCTAAAGACAACAAGGTTTTTTTCTTTCCTTACAGTACACATAAACACAAGTGAATCACTCAAATACATGAATATGTTGAATTCTTGGTGTTTTAACTAATTGATGCACAAATTGCACAACTGGTTGAACTCATCTGTGCACTCACCAGGAAAAAAAAAAGCCAGGGGAAATAAATAAAATACATAAAATAAGATACTTAAAACCAAACATGCTCAAGTGCTTGAGATACCAGCTGCAGACACTGTGAGTATTGAAGGGGGGTCCAAAAGGGATTAGATAAGTTTATGGAGAAGAGATCTCATCCCTCCATGGCTATTAAGCATGATGATTCAGATGAGGCACTAAACTGATGTATTCTTCAGAGGGAAGTACAGCACTTGACGTTTTCTGTCTTTCTTACACTCCTCATCTCCTTTTTTTGGTAACAGTGCCACATAGGACACACCAAGTGCCCTTTGGGTCAATCTCTCTCAGATTTAGACCTGTTCCAAAGAACCTGCTCCATCTACAGCTGCCAGCCTAGAAGGATATCTTCACAATGGAACACATTGCATTGGGCTTTATCTTCATTTTCCATATCAGCTCTGTGAGTAAACAATAATTACTTTACATCATCAGTATAACTTCTCAAAAGCGTTTAGGAGCTGATCTGCATAGATCGTTTGGATTTTTTTAAAAAGGAAAAAAAGCATCAAAATCTGCAATATCTATGGAATTTTAGTTGATGGTTCTATTTATTCAAGGGCTGATTGAGTGGCTGTGGTGGGTAGCCTGGGTAAAACCACCACACATACTCAGCCTCCTGCACAAACCATGCACTGCGCATTAATAATTGTCATTTGTGCACCAGATTTAGTTCAAAAAAGCCACATTTCTCATTCCCAAACACTTCCTGAGGTAAGCATGAAAATTGAATTGCTGTTTCTATAATGCTACTTCCATTATAGCTGAATTCAGTGAATGAGTTGAATCATGTAGCAGTGGGTCCTTACTGATGGTTTCTGTACAGGTATTTAGATAACAGATAATACTTAGATAATAGATCATTTCTTAGATAACACTTAGCAGGACTGTTCACATTTGCACCTGGTGAGAAACTGCCATGTCATTCATCATTTTACAATCTGATTCACAGTGCAGGATTCCTCTGCAGATTCAAAAGCCTTTGTTTAACCAGGATATTTCTTAGCTCTTGCTACTGTGTGCAAATCGGCATCCATTACACAACCTCTGTGCTAATTGTTATTTGCAGAAGGATTAGCACTCAGTGTCAGCAGTCTCTTAAGTTATTATATGAATATTCATTAGGATTTCATACATCAGCCCCTCACTATTTGAAGCTTAATCTCTTTATTTTGTGCTGTTCCTGCTTTGCCCATCTGTGCAAGGAGCTGCCATTGCCACAACCACATAACTATCCATGTTTTAATCAGAAGATCTGCTTTGTTTCTAACCCTGTGTGATCTCCTGCAGGTGCCAGCACAAATTACAGCCCCCACGGCTTCTCACACAAAGGGGTTTCTGCTCATCTCAGTAACTGAGGTAACTTTACAATAATGAAAAGAAGTGTTTGCATGGAGTTTTGATGCAAATATCAAAGCTCTAAAACAGATTGGCCTGTTTGAAGCACATGTGCCAAAAATGCCCCTGCAGGGATGCACCAGGCAGCGATGTTGGATATGGACAATCACCTTTTCCAGGGGTGAGCAGGACCCCAGATCCTGTGGTGATTGTACAAAACACAAAAACCAGCATAAATCTGGAATATTTCCAACACTGTCTTGTAACAGTAGAAGCTTATTTCCATGCATGTATGTTTTACTGTCACCAGTGGTACCTGAGGACCCAAAACAGAGACCCAAATCTAGAATTCTTCATGATACTGGTGTCCTGTGACACGTGTATTATTAACAGAATCCTCAAATTTCAATTTGTTACCATTCACTATTAATTTTCAAATACTGTTCCATGGAACAAGGTCACCTGCTAATAAATGCTAATTTCCAAGATTCAGGCCTATGGTTTTGGGTCATTTCCTGAGCTATTCCCTTATTTTTTTTCCTATTAATAAACTTTGCTATTGACAATGATTATTCTTCCAGTACCTTTAGGAGTATATAGTTTCTTAGTCTTCTGGGGCTTTTCTAGAGATATTCTTATAATTTTTTTAGTGTTGTCCACCCATCTCTGTTTCAAAAACCTCTCTGAAAGCCTGGGCTTTTTTGATACAAATATTTATGATCATCATTTCATACTGTTACCATTCTATTAGCACCTGCTCTACATAGATGGAGAAGCCAACTCTTCAAGAATAGATCTATCCAAACCTATCCAGTTTGAAAACACTTATCTGACTTCTGTAATTCATAGGTGCACAAAGCCTTAATTCTACTCAGCCACCAAATACTATCTCAACTGATGTGAAAATCCTGAACAGTATTTCAGCAGTACTGAAGAACAGTAAATTGGCAAATGGTAATTTATTCATCCATGTCATAGCAAGACATCAGAAAAAGTATGAGATTCAGCAAACACTTGTTCATTTAATTGTGTGAATTCCCTGAATTTTCTAAGAAAAAAATTCAGGACTGAAATAATAAAGAAAAATTTGGAAAGCAGTTATTCTGAGAAAAAGAAACCCAACTGGGGATATGGCAGGGCAACAAACTGTTTCAATAAACAACAAATAATGCAATTGGGGAAACATGAGCACATCTGATAACAGAAAAGACTGATATAGAAAAAATGTTACGGATATAAAAATCAGCAGTTTTGATGTGTGGCTTATTGTGCCATTTGAACTGGATCATGACTACACCAGGTCTTTTTTTCCAGTAGCTTCACCAGTGGAAGGTGACTGCCCTAAGTGTGGCTCATGCTCTGGGTACTCTGTCATTTGCTAATCACAGACTGAGAGAATTTCCTCTACCATGACACGTTGTCCTTTAAAAGCTGCAGAAAGTCCATCAGGGAGCTGAGAAAATTGCAATACATTATACAAGCTCCTGTAGATGGCCTTAAAAACTTTTCTCTAGAAATACAACACAGCTTTTTACTAATGCAACAATTATGTCACCCAGTTAGTTCTGCAAAAAAAAAAAATTAAACAAGCTGCAATTTCTGTGTAAAACACACTACAGTGTGCCAAAGAATGTTTATAATAGGATTATATATATATATAGAATTATATATTATATAATATATATAAATAGAATTATAGGAACGCTATATGCTATAATCTTGTGACATGTGCAAAACATTTCATTTCATTTTCACCTCTTTTTTTTCATCATTTTTCATACCTTTTTTTTTTATCACTCAGGATAACACATCTTGTAAAAAATACAGTGTATATTCAGATGTGTTACATAAAGATGAAAAGACTAACTCTTCTAGCCTAGTAAACTGTTTAGTTATTCCCTTAGTCTGAACACCAGGGAAAATTTGCCATGGCAAAGGAGAGGATCCATCCCAGAGGTGAAAGAGAGGAAAGAAATCTGAGCCAACAAATGAAAATGTGTGAGACTCTTTCATGGGACAGAAAGGATAGAGTGCATCAGAGGTAGGACACACTGAGCCACAAACCTGCCTAAAATCACCCTGCTATCATCCCATCGTGGTGACCATTTTAAATGCTCCTACCCCCATCTGACTCAAGGAATTGTATTGAGAAATAACAGGGAAATACAGTGAAGGAGCCTGATGAGTTTGAGTGAGGAGCAGGAATGCATCCTGGTAAATAAGTTGGTCTATAAGTTTGGTCATCCTGGTCTATAAGTTTGCTTACAGGTAAATAAGTCAGGAAGTTGTGCTGGGGCAAAACAGTGTCTCCTGCTTGATTACTTTTGCTTTCAGCACAGAAATTTGGTCATCATTTGTGACTAAATAGGGTCACACCTTACAAGGACATGAAGCCACTTACCTATTTCCAAGCCAAGCTGGAAGATGACCCAAATACTCACATAATTGTGAAGTCATATGGAAGAATTTAGGTCAATCTAAATTATTTGAAACTTGCTTAAACAGCAGTAGATTAAAAGAGAAAAAAAAGGCTTCAGTTATCTTTATCTTATCTGCATTTTTGGAAACTCCAAAGTCATATTTTCTACTTTCCTCAGCAGTCAATTAAGCCTGAAAGACAAATTCTTTTAAAAATTAAAGCTGAGACTCTTACATCATTAAGTGCCTCTAGCAAGAGAAGAAATATTGCTAGACTCACAAAAAAAAAATTCCTAAAGAGTCATTTTATATGAAATCACAAGGGATGTGAGACTTCTATTAATTATATTCACAGACTCAATTGTATTCCCATTCTTCCAAAAGGCACAGTTTTCTACAGGGGACTTATTTGGAAAGATTAAAAAGTATTAGTCTCACTGATATTTTCAAGGCAGGTTTCACTACCATGTAGTCCCTATTTTACCAATCTAGTGGCACATCCCAGGACTGTTTTATTTTTACTGTCTCAACTGATGTGAGAATCCTGAACAGTATTTCAGCAGCACTGAAGAACAGTAAATTGGCAAATGTTAATTTATTCATCCATGTTATAGCTAGACAGCAGAAAAACCAAAGAGCATGAGATTCAACACACTTGTTCATTTAATTGTGTGCATTTCCTGAATTTCCTAATAAGAAAAAATATCAGGACTGAAATAATAAAGAAAAATTTGGAAAGCAGTTATTCTGAGAAAAAGAAACCCAACTGGGAACATGGCAAGGCAACAAAAATAGAGCAGGTGAACTATGGCCAGCTAATGCTAATGTTCAGCAGGTCTCAGAAATGGGCTGTTCCCAAATAAGGGTGCCAGGGATGGCAGGAAAATCAATTTTTAAAGAAAGAAGAAAAATCAACCACAGAAAGCTTAAACATAAATCTTCACAGAAATGTTAAGATTGGACACTAACCAAGCAACATCTGAACTAAGGGGGAAAGTAGTTGTCCAGAAATATTTGATGAGCCAACCACTTAGAAAAAAGGGGATTGTTTAGTGTGATACCTGGGGCTACAACAGCAAAAAATGAGATGAAATTAAGAGGGAAGATTTAGGCCAGATATCAACAAAACATCCCAGCAGAGTTATTGCAGTGTGAAATAATCTCCCAAGGGGTGCAGCCGAATCCCCATTGTATGGGAAATTGAAATTTAGCTCAAATTAGAGCTAAAAACTTCAGTGCAGCAAACAATGCTGCCCCCCCTGGAATGATGGCCTGCATTGATTTAATAGCTTTTCCTCCAATTTCTGTTCTGTTCCACCCTAGGATGCACAGTGTAAGGCAATTTTAGAGGAAGAATGTTTTTAACAAAAGACACAGTTTTAGCTAAGTGTGCTGAAGTTTAAACATCTATTGCTCCACCAGCCATCACCACAGCATCTGAACATGCAATATAGACAATGTTTTCTTGGTTTTGGTTGTTTCTTGGGTTTTTTTTGAAAAGTGATTCTGGCCTTCAAAATTCTATTTGATCTCCCATTTTACCGGCTGAAGCAGATCAAGTTGAAACCCCACCTGAAGAGATTATTAGGAACACTCACAGTGCACAGCAGCACATCAAAACCAGGACAATATTACTGCCAGTTCAAAAGATGGATGCAATGTTTATCCCACAAAAGCTAAAATCCCTTTAAAAAGATGGCAAATTGGAGCAGTTCCACACTTTCCAAACTTACTTGGGCACAAGCACTTTGCCCAAAACAACTTGTAGTTTGCTTTTTTTTTTCTTGTCCACTACTGGGAAGATGCAATCCCTCACTTTGTATCTGTGCAGAGCTGCCAGGTGACCATGTGAGTGATAAATCCATGTGGAAAACATTCTCAGGGTCACTATGATTCCTCATGAAATGCACAAGTCATGCCATGATTTTTGGATGTAGTTTTCCTCGCCCAGCTAAAGCATTTGACTAAGCACAAAATGAGAAGCACCAATAAGACTGGCACACACAGAGTTTTTCCTACACATACATGTCTCTGATAATACAATTTTTACTGCTGTTCACATTTTCCCTCTCTTCAATACTTTCTGCAGCACTGCCTGTGGTCAAACTGATGCAACTGCAACACAATGAGAGGCAAATTTCAGAAATTACCAATTTACAGTATGCATGAGCAACTGAAAAGAGAAGAGAACATGGAAACTTCATCAAAATTATAATAAACACTTCCTTTTGCTTATGTATTAAAGGACCCTTTGCATGATTCTAATGGCTGATTTTGAGTCCCAGTAGTAGCTGCAACACAAAGGAATTAAACTACATCTCCCTAAGAACAGAAGACAATCTGGCCATATTCAATAACTGGTAGGTTATAAGCAATATCTCAGAAAAGCTGAGGTGGACTGAAATTTTTCTTAATAGATACTTGAATTAATCTAGAGAAACATCCTCTCTTTTGATAGTACATAAGCACACAGAGCGTGCCTATGTGAAAAATCAGTATTAAAAAAACTCCACCTGTAATATTTTCCTTAAATGGTCAATTAGTTTTGCTGTCCAGAATTCAAAACCTTTCAAGAGATGAGCTAAGTTGCAAATTTTCCACATAAAAAGGTGTGTTTTAATACTTCCCTCACATACAGGGTGTGACACAGGCAGGAGATGTTACAGTGCCAGGGATGAAACTCTGGGTGCATTTTCCATGTGTGGCAGCCTGGAGCAGCACTAAACCCAGAGAATATTTAACAATATCAAGACCTCCACTCACACCAACCACTTGGAAAGCCACAAAAGCTGTGTGGATTCACATCCCCAGGTTCCTAGGAAAATTTTCTCTGTCTGTTGCAACATGTCCTGAAAATATCCAGCTGTGGAAAGCGTTTTTCAGCTGAAAATGACCAGTGCTGCCACTCTCCACAGAGCCTTCCCCATGCCTGGAAATATTAGGGATTTCATGGGGTATGTTCAGGACATTCATTCCAAGCAGTTACTGCCTTCTACCAAATGAATTTCAAATATCTGTTGCTAATATGTAGTGAAAGGGCTGGTAGAAAGTTAATATGAATTTCTCAAAGCCACTCACTCAAGGAAGTCTTGCAGCTCTCTTGCTCTAAAGGGGAATTTTCACTGTCTCCAGTGGCTGTAGTTGGATGATCCAGAGCAGCCCTGGGATACAGGAAGGTGATTACATTTTCTTTGCCTTCCAGAAAGTGAATCCAATCACCTTCCCAGGAAGTGAGAAAAGTTTAATGCATGGAAACTGCTGATACTTGCAAGAATTTGCAGAGCAGTTGTTTTCTGTTTTAAATAGAAAAACCCACAGGAAGTCTGCATCCTGCAGGTAAAGAAGCAATTTTCAGAGCAATGATGCTTTTGCATATGTATAGCAGCTTTCACCCACAACAGAGCTCAAGTTAACAACATGGTTGTGTAGATTTAACACAGATACAATTTTGGGTGTCTTTAACCAGAAATCTAGGACTAGACTTCTAGCTGAATGAGAAAATTTCTGAGAAATTTTTGATGGAAAAAAGCAGGAAAAAAATTTTGGTTTTGTGGAATACCCAAAGCACAGGAATTGCATCATACAGTGCCCCACCACCACATGGAAAAGAGTGAGTGGATTATTCTCAACTATTTCCTTCAGACAATTGTTGTTATGACCTATCCCTCTCCTTAATAGGATTTGCAAAGAAAGAGGCCTAATTCATTTAAAAGGATGCAATTTAGTAGGATTTGAAGAAGCATTAACACAGACCAGTTTTGATATTGATGCATAAATAAAAAAATGCAGCTTTATGTTGCTCACACTGTGTATTTAGCACATTTAGTCCCACTAAAACACTTAGGTTCCTACAGTAACCTTAGCACTCCTGAAGATAATGAGCTACCTTGCCAGGAGCAAACCTCACACAATTTTCTCTGTCATTAAAGAGTGTGGCACTTCCAGCACAGGGTGTACATACATTTATTCACAGCATCACAGGATGGTTGAGGCTGGAAGTGACCTCTGGAGGTCACCTTGGCCAACCCCTGCTCAAGTAGGGCCACCTACAACCAGTTTCTCAGGACCACATCAATTGGCTTTTGAATATCTTCAAGGAAAAAGACTTCACACCCTCTCTAGACAGCCTAGGTCAGCGTCTGGACACCCTCACAGGAAAATATGGCTATTTTTTTAGTCTTATTTCTAAACAGAACTCCCTGTATTTCCTTTTGTGCTCATTGCTTCTCTACCTGTCACCAGTCACTGCTGAGTATAGTCAGAAAAAAAAAAATCTAAAATACATTCACAGGGAATGACAGTGCTAGTCAAAAAACCAGAGGTATTTATGGAGTTTTCATTCTCTACAACTCAGTGATTCCTATTTGGTTTGCCTCTGCTTCTCCAAGACACAGCTCTAAAAGCTCAGCCTGACCTGTGTCTTTCCTTGAGCTTCCCTCTCCAAGCCCAATGCAGGGAGTCAAAATGAAGCTATAGAGGTGTGGAGCACACAGGGAGCATGAGGGAAATCTGCTTTCCCATTCAGAGTAAGCTGTCTGCTGCCAGTTTCATTAGTCTTAAAATCAGGGATTTTGGCAAATTAATCACCAAGCTCCACTAAAGCAGCTGTGAATAAGAAAGACTGTTTCTAAAAAAACCATAACCAAACAACAACCAAAACACCAAAGACAAAAACCAACAAAGCAAAATGAACAAGAATCTTTAGTCCTTTTATCCCTTTCTTTAAAATGGAGACTCCACCACTCAACCCTACCTGACAAGTGCATGATGAAAAAGAATGATGTGCTCAAACTTTAACACAGTACAGACCTCAAGAAGACAACATGGGTTGGGCTAATTTTCACAAACTGAACATGATTTTCACTGCATCCTTCGAAAAACTGCTCAAAATGAGGCAGATGTAGTAATGAGCAGAGTGGCATTCACATTTTCAGAAAAATCCCTTTGCCCAGGTTTTTTCTCCTGGAAAGCTGAGAAATCTCAGAGAAAAAGGAAAACAATAATTATCTCATTTGCTTCTCCTGTGTTTTGCTCATGTGGAATGTGTTTGGAGATTGGTTTCTGATGTGAATTGTTCTGACTCTTTGGCCAATCAGGGCCAAGCTGTGTCAAGACTCTGGAGAGAGTCATGAGTTTTCATTATTTATATTAGCTTTTTATCATATTAGCTTATATATTATAAAGCTTATATTATATTTATTATATATTAGGTTTTTAGCATGGTGTAAGTATCCTTTCTGCATTCTTTAGTACAGTTTAGTATGGCATTCTATAATATAATATAATATAATATCGTAAAATAATAAATTAGCCTTCTGAGAACATAGAGTCACATTCCTCATTCCTTCCTCCCATGAGGGTCCCCACAAATACAGTAGGACAGTAATTCTTTAGGCACACCTCTGCACACAGGAATTCCAATCCACTGGAATGCCAAGGGTGCCAGCATATTTGCCTTTACCATGGAGGCACCTGACATACCTGGTATCAGAGATACCTGATGTCAAAAAAAAGCAGGAAACCTGTCACAGAGCCTGGCAAGGTGATGGAAGAAAAGCGTTATCCTCACGTTCACTACAACCACATTTCCATCCCAATTAAACCTCCCCAAATCGGCAGGGGGATTTCAAAGCAGACATTTCACCGCTGAGCTCACACTGCCATTCCTGGGAGTCAGGATGATAAATCCCTTCCCACTGCTCTTAAAGTTGCCCAGCATGTTGGAGGCATGTGTCAAAGTCAGGAGAGCTCTCCTAATGAGACCAGCTCCCTTTGATGTTTCCTCTGGATAGCAGAGCTGGCACAGAATGAATATTTTAGATGTCTTATGCAAAAACGTCAAACAGTTTTCACCTCTGATAACCATACATCTTACTTTAAAGGCCTTAACTTCTAAATATTGGAGAAGAGAGGTGATTCCTTTATGTCCTTTTTTTTGCTGTTGAGAAGGAATGCTTTTTTTTTTAAATTAAAAATTAATAAGGTTTCACATTTTGTAACCTTGGTACACTCAGCCAACCAATGACATGCAGGTTAGAAATCAATACACACAGTTAAGCAGTGTTCAAGTAGTGGGCAGCTCATTTCTCAATTAAAAGTGTTTTAAAACCCACCACATTAATTTTCATGTAGCCATTTGGAGAAGCCTATGGAGGAAATACCTGGAACCTTAAGGACATTAAGCAGAGATTCTGCTGAGCCAGACTTTACTATATGTGGGTGGTGCCCTGTGGCAGGAAGGAATGAAGAATGTGAATCCATGTTCTCAGAAGGCTAATTTATTATTTTAAAATACTAAAGTGTACTAAAGAATACAGAAAGGATACTTACAGAAGGCTAAGAAGAAAATAATGAAAACTTGTGTCTCTCTCCAGAGCCCTGACACAGCTTGGCCCTGATTGGCCAAAGAGTGAAAACACTCACAGCAGAATCCAGTGAAACAATCACCTGTGGGTAAACAATCTCCAAACACATTCCAAAGGAGCAAAACACAGGAGAAGCAAATCAATTAATTATTGTTTTCCTTTTCCTCTGAGGCTTCTCAGCTTCCCAGGAGCAAAATCCTGGGCAAGGGGATTTTTCAGCAAATATGACTGTGACAGGACTTCTGGGTACAAAGTTCAATTGAACTGTCTGATTTTAGTGTGCCTAGGCACAGTGTTTGCAGCTCACAGCAAACTATAAAATAGAAAGAGAGAGAACACTAGGTACTCATTTTCAATGATGCTAATCAACTTCCTCAGGATGAACTTGCAAAGGAAAATATTCTGCCTCTTTTGTGCAATTAGTGAGACAGCAGAAATTTATATCAAGGAAAAAAAGTCAAATAGAGATAAATTTATAATCCCCAAAGAGCAGGAAAATAATTTCTCCTGTTGCTGCTTTTGCCTCATCTTTGTGAGCCTTCCCTTAGCTTTAGGAAAGAGTGAGAGCCCCTGAAGTTTTGAGATGATCTCTTTGCTGATCTAAGAGGGTCCATGCCTTTGCTCATTCAAGAAATTTCAGACCTTGAAGAATTCATCAAGTCATAGTGCACTTCAGAAAAGTCCTAAGCAGGTTCTGGGTATGTTTCAATGGAAAGCAAAATCCCAAAATTCAGAAAGCACACAACAGAACTCATCTGGGGAAGATTTTCAGGTTTTCAAAGTACAAAAAATAATTTAGGACTCTGATCCTCCAGCTCCAAGGGCATATCTTTCCCAGCAAAAGAGCCAGAGCCTCTGGAGACACAGCCATGCTGACACTGAATGGCTCAGGGAAAGAGCATCAGGAGCTCCTGACTCCTGCCCAGCTGTGTCTGCAGCACCAAATCACACCCTGGTCCTGGATCTGTTCCAGCAGCACAACCACTGAGCTGCAGAAGATTTGATCAAATGGCACATGCAGGATATGACCTGGTGCTTTACCCTGAGATCTCCTGCACACTCTGCCAAAAGCCCTGTGCTGCCTGAGGAAATGGGAAATGTTTATGATGATTACTTTGCACCTGTTGTTCTGCTCCTCTCTAGGCTAAAAGTCTCACAGGAGGTTTTCTTTACTCACTTTTCCTGTGCAGGTGCAAGGACGGTCTCTACAGCACATCCAGGACAGTTTTTCCAGTCTCATAAATACATCCCATGAGAAGATTTCCAAAGCTACAGCCAGACACCAGAAAAACTGAAAATAAGAGGTGTCCTCATGGTTTGTCATGGGTTTTCAAAAGTCTCATCCCACCAGGTTAGTGGTCTAGACTAAAATTCCTAAAAGCTCAGTCAAGGACACGATTCTGCCCCTCCTGCCCAGTCACATCTTTGTTTGAAGCTACTGAGGCTCATTCATTCTTGCTGATTTTATTTCATATTTCAGACCCTACATTCACAGAGTTACACCAAACACAGGAGTTCACTGAGACTCTTCATTATTATCTTTTTAGCTTTCTGTTAGTACCCTTTCTGTATTCTTTAGTGTAGTTTAGTATTCTTTAGTATAATATAGTATCATAAAATAATAAATTAACCTTCTGAGAACATGGAGTCAGATTCATCATTCCTTCCTGCCACGGGGCACCCCGTAAATACAGTAAAGTCTGGCTCAGCAGAATCTCTGGCAAGAGTCTGGCAAGTACAGTCAAGTGTATAGAAGATGACTATTTTGATTTTCAATTATAAGGTGAATTCTTGAATGTCTAACTGTCCAGCACTGACAAGATGAGTGTGAAAAATAGGTTTCAATGTGTGGTGAAGTCTCTGAGAATGTTTTGGGTCATATGTGACAGACCAGCAAAGAGAAAAATTGTTCTCCTTCATCATTCTGATGGATATTGTAGAGATAAAGCTTCCAGTTTCTGGGTACCACCCCATTAGGTATCACTAGCTATAAAAGGAACCTTCTTGTTCCATTCCCAATCCCTGAGCTCCTGCCTCAGTGTCCCACTGCTCTTGCAAATGATCCAAAAGGCATTTTAATGCCTTCCTGTCCTGCAGAACCAAGACACCTCCCAAAAAACTGCATTTACATTTAACAGATTTCCAGCAATACACAGCACTGCCAAAAAACAAAACAAACAAACAAAAAAAACAAAACAAACAAAAAAACCCAAAACAAAACAAAACAAAAAAACCACAAAAAAAACCCAATAAACCAAAAAAAAACCTGTGCTCAACAGAAACTACAATAGATGTTTAATATCTAAAGCAGCTGGGGGTTGAGAAGAACACAGGAGTTCCAAATTAAACAGAATTTAAAAAAAAATAAAATCTGTGTTATCTGACATCCGGAGCAAGAAATTTAAGCATTGCCGCACCAGTGCGGTGCAATCACAACACTTAGGCACTGAGTAATAACAGATTTAGAAGACTTGAACCGCAGGAAGTAAACATAAGCATGGAAGACATTCCTTAAATGGTGCCACAACTCTTGTCTTGGACTCTGATCAATTTAATGTCATTAGAAATTGAAATTAAATTTAAAAAAATACCTTTCACTCAGCCTCATGTAGAGCCAAATATTGGCACAATTCCTTGATGGCACATTTAGAAGAGATTATCTTGAAATGAGAGTAATTGGGAATTCTTTGAATCACAATATATTTAGTGGGAAATCCCCTCAGCCTGGTTGACCTTTCAGTATCAGAAGCCCTGGCCCTCCTCAGTGTGCTTTAGACATAAAACACACCAAGCTGTAAGACATAAAGCTGCCACAGCTCAACTCAAGACCTACACAGTGAAAACACTGATTTTGGGTTAACATTAGAAGGAAAAAAAAATTACACAATTGTCAGCATGCATATTATCTACCACTTGTTCCCTCCTTTCAGCCATCCATTGTGATGCAGGCTATAAATACCCAATCTGTTATTTCACCCCCCCAAAGATTATCATTCATTCAGCACATAAACACACCTGCTGAAGAAAAATTCAGTCCTAGCAATTAGCATTTGGCAACAATTTACTCAACTGACAATGGCATTAAGCTCAAAATAAAGCATTCAGCTCAACCTGAAATCCATTAATATTATTGTATTGTGATGAGCATCAAATAACAGCAGGTTTTGAAAAAAGCAGCCTGAGATAAAGCTGCACACACAACAGATAACATGCATGAAGTAGAACTGCACGTTCTACTGGTCAGAATAGAGACTTCTACTGAAACCAGAAACATTCATTTAAATTTATATTGTCATGGA
Source organism: Agelaius tricolor (assembly GCF_023055355.1). Classification (NCBI taxonomy): domain Eukaryota; kingdom Metazoa; phylum Chordata; class Aves; order Passeriformes; family Icteridae; genus Agelaius; species Agelaius tricolor. The sequence goes on from NW_027269306.1 coordinate 1,390,901, forward strand.
AAACAGGTGCAAGGGTAGAAAATCAAGGAACTACAGTCAACAGAAGTTAAACTCTTCTAATCTGCAGCCTCTGATCCTGCCAGCCTGTGGGCACACAGGTGAGTGAAGAACACTCACCTAATTTGAAAAATATCTCCCCAAGTTTCAATAGTTTCTTTTGTCAACCTTTGTTCCCATCTTATTGCAAAAGTTCCCTACCTTCTTGGTGATTTCTCATGGGCATCGCCTCACAACACAACCAACAAACTCCAACTCCCCTCTCACCCACTCCTTTATAGCACTCATCCTCACTGGACACAGCTGTGGCCTGTTAAGGGCAGGCCTGTTCCTAATCTTTGGTGGTTAGTACAGCTGCAACTCCTCAGGGCTGAGATTGCCTTCTGCACTATCTTCATTTTCTTACATTCTATCCCCCGACAAACCTTTGCTTTGTTTGGTTGATGGGATCTAAATGATTTCCTGAATCTGTCCTGGTTTAACCCCAGGCAGCAGCCAAGCCCCAGGCAGCTCCAGTGGGATCAGGGGAGAGAAGGTGAAGGGGAAAAGCTGCAAAACTTGTGGGTTGAGATAAGGACAGTTTAATAGGGGAAGCAAAAGCCACACATACAGAAGGAAAGGAAAAAAATGGAATTAATTCCCTGCTTCCCAAGGGCAGGCATGAGTTCAGCCTTCTCCAGGAGAGCAGGGCCCCCTCACAGGGAATGGTGGCTTGGGAAGATGAACACCATCACCCCAAATGTCCCCCTTTTCCTCATTCTTCCCCCCACTTTATCCACTGACCATGATGCCACACGGTCTGGAATGTCCCTTTGGTCAGTGGGGTCCCCTGTCCTGGCTGTGTCCCCTCCCACCCTCCCAGGCACCCCCAGCTCCCTCAGCAGTGGGGCTCACAAAAAGCAGAGAAGGCCTTGGCTCTGTGCAACAACAACAAAAACATCTCTGTGTGATCAGCCCTGTTTCAGCACAAATCCAAACACAGCCCCACAGCAGCCACTGCAAAGAAAATTAACTCTACTCTAGCTGAAACCAGCACAGCATCCCCCTCCTCTGCAGGGGTGCAGCAGTAAATGATGCACAGAAATATTCCATAAAAGAAGCCCTAACTCCTGTGCCATGCTATCAGGCTGCTCCAGGCTCCTCTTTATTAAAGACTGCTAAATTCCTTCACAGCTTCTGGCACTTATTGAGCAGAAAGCAACCCTGTGGGACAAGCACCTAAAAAGCTCTTGGATCCCCTTTTTTAATGTAATTTTTACATCCATTCTTGCACATCCTCTCAAGGTTTAAGATTATTCAGACAACAATCTGACTTTTTGCAGTCCTAAGACAATGCTACAACATGGGTTTAAAACCCTGAACTGCTTTTTTGTCATAGCAGGATCTTCTTTCAAAGAAAGAAAAACATCTAAAATGTAGTGAGCGAAGGAGAAAAGCAATTTTTTAGTTCTGTGAAACCAGTCATAAATGGGGTCCTCCATGGGATCAATTCTGGGGATGATGCTTCTTAACATCTTCATTAATGGCCCAGCCAGCACATTTTGGAAAGTACTTTGGCTGGAAACAAAGTGGTTTTCTGCTATTCTCTTTGAAAAAGAAAAAAATTGTCAAAAAGTAAAAGACAGGAGGGAAATAAAGGAAAACAGAGAGTAAATGGGTAATGAGAATTTTAGAAGAAGGAAGCTCTGACAATAAGAAAAGCTCTAGTTATTCAAGCACACCTCTGCATTACAAAATCTCCAACACTTATAAGATCCAAAATCTCTTTTCATTTTTACACCATTTGAATCATTTTTTTAGTAAAAGTTGAAAACATCACAAATATCTAAATTTTAAGTTCTAGTTGGCAGCCACATTTATCATAAATCAACTTCAAAAACATTGATTTTAGTTTTGCCTAAAAATTGTTTTAGTTGTTAGTGAGTGCACTTAACTCATTATAAATCACATTTAAACCTAACTAAGAGTTTTCCACTGGTTTAACTAAACTAATTTAAAATTCTACTGTCCACGAAAGTGGAACAATTCTGAATTTCTGTGACATAATCTGGGTGCCTAAATCTGATAAAACCTAATGGAAGGCAACTCCTAAGTGACTTTGAACCTTTGGCAAATTTCTCTGAGCTGCCCTCTGGCTCAAGACGGGGAAAATGGACAGGATAGTACTTCCATGGCTACACACCTTTTTAGCCTGCTAAAAAGCTGTTAAATGCAGGATTTAATCAGAGCTTTACCTTGGAAGCTCTTTGCCTGTAGGTAAGAATAGCTTTTAGAAAATTGCCCAAAGCAGTGTTTATTAAACCCCTTGCTGAAAGAAGTTGTTCTCTCAGCTTGCCTTGCTGCAGATAAGAACAAGGTCACACACTTCACTCCTCAAATGCTTTTTTTCAGCCTGTTGGCTTTGACACAGCACTTGTCAGGTTAATTTTGGGTTACAGCCTAGTTATTCTCTCCTGCACAGAGCATCAGGCTCTTCTTCCTTCCCACTGCATCCCCCCAAACCCTTACAGCAAATCCTCACCATAGCAGACACAAAGTGCCTGCCACAGAGCACAGTCAGCCTCAGCAAACACAAAAGAATTCCTCTAATGTCAGCCAAACAAAAGGATTTTGTCTCTATGCAGCCACTCCTCAGTATTTTCACACAAGGTCGCCTATGCCGGTTTAGAGAATATAATTTATAAATTCATATAAATAGGGAATAGAAGTTACAAATTCATATAAACAGAGAATATAAGTTATAAATTCATATAAATATCAGTGTGTGATTAAGGTTTACCTGAAGGGGATATCTGAGTACAAGGCATGAGCCGTTTCTGCCAGTTATTTCAGTCATGGTTACAGCCCCTTTGGAAACTCTCAAGGTCACACAATTATCCACCTCCACTGGCTCCCATTTCTTCAGCATCCTCCCAATATTTTGGGTTAGCAGACACTCCTGAGGCACCCCAAATATCTCAGCCTAAATATTCCTCTCTGCTGCTGCAGCTGCTCATCACCTGCCCCTGTTTGAGCCAAGCACAAAGATCTCTGCAGCACCCAGCAGGGCTAATGATGCTGGGGGGATGAGCACAAAAGAGCACAGCCTCCCTCCAGCTGAGGCAGGTGTCAGACACCTCACAAGTACCTGGAGGTGACACAAAAGTGGCAATTAGTTGTCATTTCAATAGCAAGGCTGCTTTCTTGGTCGTGGAGAGCGTGAGCTTGCACAGAGTGCAACAATTTTCCATCCTAAATCTGATTTTTGAAAGTACTTTACAGCTTCTGCAGATATCGAGCATTAAGCCACAATGCCTTTAACAGGTTGTGTAATGATCAAAGCTTTAAAAAAAACCAACCAAAAACTCCAAAACTTCTTTGCCATTTTGAGAAACCTCTTGAAAATACAGACAGAAACTTTCTTATTATCACTCAGATGAAACTGAGACTTCCTAAAATTATCCTGCACCAAAAAAAACCCCAGCAAAAACAAAACCAAACCCCAAACAGAGGAAAAAATATATTATTCCTTTAGAAGCAGAAGGATATTTACATGTCAGTGACCTGGTTCATGTCCTTACCATGCCATTTTCCTAGATCACATGCCTTAGGTGTCAGATTGCATGGGGAGGGGCTTCTTTTTCTCTTCTGCCCACAAAATCTGGCCCAAATACACCTTTTTTGATAACTTCTTTCCCCGCCCATAAGTGGAATATCCCCAAGAAAATGTCTGGTTTCAATAATTCAAGCATTTCTGAAAAGAATAAATGTCATAGAAAATAATAATTCCTGAGCAGTTCTGGCAATGTGTGATATAAAAAGAAATAAATAGACTGAGAACTTTATTACAGTCTTCCAGGGAAAAATGGTTTCCTTATTTCATTGGGCAGGGGTCACAACTGTAACACACAGAGAGAATTTCTGCCATACTAGATTGGAGTTTACAGGCACACAATAGCTAAAGATATGTTTAAATCATATGGAAAAGGACAAAAAACCCCCAAAACTGATACCTTTAAAAAAAAAAAGATTCTATTTCAACTTGTTTCTAAAAATGAACAAAACCATGCAGAAACATGAGGTCTTTTAGGTCACAATGTAGGTGAATTATTTGATTCAGATTAATCTGTGGTGTGAAGAATTCATCAGCCTGACTCATGATTTGAACACCAGTAAAAGTAATGTTGTAAAACCACGGCTTTCATCACCTCATTTTTTTAATAATCCCTCGAGTCCTTTTTGGACTCTGAGATTCTTCTCCAGGAGCGGGTTGTGTGTGAGAGAATTTCCTGACCAGCCCTGAGCACAGGAAGATGCTTCTTCCAGAAAAACACTTGGCAATGTAAAGTTCTCACAACAGCCACAGTTGCTTTTGGGTTACATCTGTACCAATAAATAAAAAATAAAATAAATTTTTAAAATTATATATATGCATTTATATATGTATATATATAACGTATAAAATATATTTTATATATGTATATATATAATATATTTTTGCATATTTTAATATCTTTTATATAAAATATTAAAAATTTGAATAAAAAATAATAAATACTCTGAGCAGTTCTCTGTCCCGGGGGCCAAATCCCATGGAATTGTCCACACAAAAATCAGTAAATCTCCAGCACTGTGCTGGCCTCATCTGCCTGTGGAGGTTGCTCCATAAAACTCTCAAAATAGAGCCAGAAATTCTCCAGGAAGACAGGTTAGGCATCAAGAGAACATTGAACATTACCTTTCAACAACTATGTTTGTGTGCCTGCAAACTGCCACTGTTTAATTTACTGAATTAAAGCCACACAGGCAGCTTTTGTACATTTTTTGAATTATTTGAAGTGCCACATGAATGGGTCAGTGTCACAGCTCACTGGGTCACACACATATAGGAATGGTGCATTTTACAGCTTGACAGATTTCTGTGGTTCAGCCTTAGTGCTGCGTAAAACTGAAACCAATGCACTTCTTCAAAACCACAGATTTATACAAATAAGACAAAGCTGCAATGGATTAAATTGATTTCTTATATCAGAGAGTGACTCAGCTTCTCAAACAGCTCCTAGGGTAGGACAGATATCTTCCACAACACAGCCCTGACTATTCTGGGGGCTAAATCCTGCTTGGTGCTGTCTGACAGACCCCTGGTGTCACCTTCAGCATCCTTATGCCATTATATCCCACAGTCAATCCACATGAGTCTTTTCAGAAGCCTTCTCAAAATTCAAAAGTTCATAAGCCTTCTCAAAATTCCCCCCAAAAAGCATTTCCTTTGCAATACAGACACAAATGAGACCTAACAGGAAGAAACTCTTGTTTACAGCCAATATATTTGGCCATGCTGGCGATGCAGAGCTGGGGAACTTCCCCCTCCTGCTGTCCTTGATGTTCTGCTGACACTGAAAAGAGAGGAGTTGCTCTGTATAACTTCCCCTGAAACTTCTTTCCATCCTTTTCCATACCTTGCCTTGAATTATTTTGAAATGTGCTCTGAGCTACAGGAAACAAATTCCTTCTCCCAGGAGAAAGCTGAGAGGTTGCAGAGCTGTCACTTATTTCCCAGGATTCTTTAATTGTTTGTTCAGTCTGGGAGAAAGAAGATTTTTATAACACTTTGGTTTAAAGAAGGGTGATTCCTTATTACAGCAGTGACTAGATCACAGCTTATTGTACTTCTTATCTCCTTCTCTGATAAAAGAAAAGAGCTTTTTTTAGAATAAACCGTCAGTGGCATTGAATAGAATTGGGGTTGCTGCTTCAGGGTTGGCAGAGACTCTGGAGATCAGCAGGAATATTTGTCATTGTCACCAGCTGCTATTAATGCAGCATTTTATTTGAGAATTCCAACTCCCAATAGACAAAAGACACTTGTCAGCTCCCCGAAGAGGGGAAGGCTGCAGGCTGGTGTGTGTCCTGCATTTAGCACTTCACAGCTTCCCTGGGACTGCTCAGAACAGGAGCCAGCAAAACGACCAAAAATCGCCAAAAACCAAAACACAAACAGAACAGGCACGTCAAAATCTTGAAGCTGCACTTTGTGGTGCAAGGGGAACAAACTTTGCTGCAGCACTGGAGTCACACCAGCTCAAAGTATGAGCTCAGATTTGGGGCTGAGCTTCACTGACAAACGCACCCTGAAGGATGGGAGAGGCTCGGTGGTGTCTCCTTGTGGATGGAGATTGGTTCTCACAGGAACAAGAACTCAGCCCACGCGCAAAAACCCAGCCCCAGTGGCAGGAAAGAAATGGAGGAAAAGTTCTCTGCAGGGGAGAAATTTAACAGCTGTGAGGATTGCTGCACTCCTGCTGCTTTAATCACTGCCAGAGCTGCCTCCCCTGCTCTGCCCAGCCTATAAAAGAGAAATCCTCATTACCTATTAAAGAGTAATTTTCTTATATAAACAGATTTCTTGGGATGCATAGTGATGGTTTTATTTGCCCCTGCTGGAGAAGACAGGATGTTTAAATGTCCAGAAAAGGTATTCTACCCACTTGCCTTCTTGCAATAGTTAGCAAAATAGAAATTGGAATAATTACCAGTGCAGGCATCTCCACTCTTCCTTAACAACAGGATTTTCAGACCTGGGAAAAGTTTTATGACCTATAAGGCAAGAGATGGATGAATTTAACCACTGGCTGAATTCAAAAAGGTAATCAGTTGCAAAATCATCACAGACCAAAAAAAATTCTTATGCTTTTATTTTTTCTAGTTGATAATACATTTATTTATTCACCTAATGCATCATTAACACACTGCTTCATCACCTGAACATTCAAATGCACAAGAAGCAGCAGTGCCTCATAACCATTGCAAACAAAAGCCAGTGTTACTCTGAAAAAGAAACGGGCTTTGACTTTTATTGAATTATAAAATCTTTCTTCTTTTTTTTCTCTTTTGAAATCATACCAGAAACACATTTATCTAACTTTGGAAGCCAATAGACTTAGCTTGCATAAGGGAAAAATCTGTGTAAGGGTTGTTATTCTTCCTCAGAAGAAAATGGAAACAAATAATATGGTTTTCAGACCAATTTACTTCTGATGGGAGTATTGGAATTCCTTGTATCTCCTCCCGTGAGTTACACAGCCTTGGAGCAAATTACATCGTGTTCAGCACAGCCTCAGACTGGGGATTACAAACAACACAACAGTCTCCAGCCATCAGGCATATAATGCTAAATATAATTTGCACTAGATTACTTGTTTCTAAAATTATATCACTGTTACCTGAAGAGTGATGCATGGAAATTTTTTTTCCATTTTCCATACTTTTATAGAGCCTTTAAAAAGACAAATAAATGTTTCACTGAGGAAAACACGTATCTGTAAAATGGTGACAAGTAATTATCTTCATCACTGTCTTAGAGAAATAATTCTTTTGCTATTTTTGGTATTTCCAGCTATAAACAAAATGTCTCAATATTGAAACATGATATGTCAGCTGCATTCACTGACCAGGTGTTTTCTGGGCAGCTCCCCAGAAGAAAAATTTTTCTTTTTCTTTTTTATGGGCTTCCAGTTTGGAATAGCATTCACATGTTTTGATAGACACTTTACAAAATAAAATCAATGTTTGCAGGAAGCAGATAGAGCCCAACTTGCAAGTGACTGACAAGTCTTATTCTACATTTGGTCTTCAACTTAAGGGCCAAAAACATAAGGAATAACTCTTTTCACAAAGAGTTATTTACTTTTTACTAATGATTGAGAACCTATTAATATATTTACTGTATTAACCTATTAATATATTTACTATTTGAGACCCTATTAATATATTTACTTCTACGATCAGGAATAAATTAACAAAAAATTAAAAGGGACATTTTTTTTCCAGTAAAGAGTGCAATAGTGATAGAATTTTTAGTATCCAGAGGAAGTTGCTATTTTCAGCCAGCAAATATTTCCCACTAGGTTCAGTGCATCTGTTGTAAGTAACGAGGACCTAGAAAACAAGGCAGGGATTGCAGTCCAGAGCTTGCACCTGCTATGATACTGGGAACAGACAGAAAACATCTTCAAGATTTTTATTTTCAGATGTGACTGACAAGTTTAATTTGTTTGATGTACCTCTTAGTTATGGGAGCAGTAATAATGCAACAGAAGGATGGCGCACAGTTGCTGTGGCAACAAAGCACTCAAAGTCAGGGCATGAGGCATGAAGGGACTGGGTACAGAGACAGAATTCTCCTTTGGCAGGGGAGAAGTTTTACAACAAAAGGCAAATTGTAGCAATATAACACAGCACTCACCCCTGACACTGGTAATATCCAGAATATATTAGTCTGAACATCCTCCTTTACAAGTCCCAGTTTGTGAACACTGATAGCAGCCAGCAAATCGTGGCAAACACAGTTAAATCTATGAATCTATAGAATAAATCTAAATCTATATGGCAAACCAGGACATCAGTATCCACTCCTGTGTCCTGCTGTTTGAAACAAAGAAACCTAGAGGAAAACAAATCTCCCCTTTTTCCTGTTGTCCTTCTGGCCACCCCATCACACAGGTGAAGGTGTGAGCCCAACCTCTATTCTCCCTAAGGCTGTCACACAGTTCTCTATGCTTGTATTTCCAAAGCAAGTGATATTCAGGACAGATGGATGCAACAGCTTCCATTTTCATTAGCTTCATAATCACTGGAAAGTGCCAGAAAAACATACTGTATTTTGAGCAAGAAAATTTTCATGGGCAATATTTTTGGCCCCACTGGAAGGATTTCCTTGTAGCAGGCGCTGCCTTTGCTCCCTTCACTGGGAAATCAAATCTTAACCAGAAATGCTAAGCTGTGCATACTAATGGCTGAGAAATAATTGAAATACAGTACAGTTACAAGAGTATAAACTGCAAGGGACCCAGCCATCTGGAAATATTGAAATCCCTCCACGTTTCATTAGTTTGAGTATTTCTGTGGTGCTGCCTGGCTGCACAGAAGGGAGCCAAACCTCCCCAGTGTGCACATCCCACCTGGGCTTCCTGAGACAACCCAGACAGCAACACTCCACAGGGGAAAAACGTTCCAGAGAAAGAAAAGGACTGACCTTTTCCAGCCACCAGAGCTGCTCCAGTGAGGCCAATCCCTGGAAAAGGATGAGAGGAAATGTTACATCAGGTGGCAGCCAGCTGATGGGGCCCTTTGTAGGCCAGATGGGAAGGGAAAAAGGTTCTAATTCAACACTTCTTCTTGAGTCCCATTGTGTCTGGTTGCACCTGCAACTTGCAACTGAAAGCAGCTCCTTTTTTTACTGTTTATGTCTTCTTTGGAGCTTTGGAATCATTTAGGCACGGCATAAAGGAAACAATCCTAACTGCGACTTGCAATGTAATTATTTGTGCTGTAGAATTTGCTTCCATTATAAAACATCTGCCCTGCTTTTTCAGCATGAATTTACCTTGGCTTTATATAGCTTATGCCACACTGAAGTTTAAGAGGTCTTCTTGCACACTTTGCACATGGCTTTAGGATGAGCAGTAATAATACCATTATATTTCCTCCAGGGATCTTTTTACCAGCACTGAAATTGGATCAATAGTGTAAATTTCAGCCTGCTGCATCTCTCAGTTTAACCACCTCAACAAGCTGCATTAATCACTCCATGGCCATATTGATAGCATTAGCCATCCTTGAAATGTCTCTTGGTATTTAGCCACCCCCATTCTGGAGGGCTGTGGAGCCCATTCTGTAGCAACCATGGCAAAAGTGGCTTTGCCAGGAGTCCCCTGAGCACAACTCACTAAAATCCAATAACTTTATAGGCTGTCCATTATTTATTTCTTATACTCTTGTTCATTCCAGGGCTCTGTGGCAGCTTTACACCACTGAGTTGACTCTATTTGTTCCTCTGTCTTCATTAAAAGCATAGAGGAAAAAAAAAATAGAAGCATAAATATTTGCAGTCAAACTTTATTAAAAAGAGAACTTCTTAAAAATTAAAGTTGACTTTATGGTAACTGTTGGAAAGGCCTAATTGTGTTAAAACATTTGTTAACAAAGCAAATTATAAAGTAATAAAGATGCTTTCTAATTACAGGTAAAACTACAAGGCAAATTCTGGTTCTATGTCAACACAACCAGACTTTTCAGTGTTCCATAATATCTTAGTACATTTATGTACTGAATTTTTTTCTCTACAAAGAAAGAACTGTTAAGACACCCTTTTGTTTCAGTTGGTGGTAACTAATGGCTCTTCTTAATAAATCTTTCCTTTGGAGTTTCAGTCACATTTTAAGATAATTACACACCTCAAATAAAAACTGTCAAAGCACCTATTGTTTTTTCAGAATTTGAGTGAGAACCTACCTGTAAAAACAGCTTAAAGAAATATTTCATCCACTAGCTATAGTGAAAAATAAATGTCAATTAAAAAAAATTCTCCTATTTAATTAAATCAAGTTTACTATGAAACTACATTTAAGTTAAATTTCCATTTGCATGCATACAGTTGGACAAATTCCAAGTAAATAAATTTAAGGAAAAAATGGTACATGATGAAAAGACAGAACTGAAGGTTGTGAATAAATGCACACAAAGCTACAGAACTCAGCATCTGCTAAAGAACAGCACAACTCTGAGATGGAAACAGAATCTTAAAAATTCTGTGCATTGTGAACAACCTTTACTCAGGGGGAAAAAAGGATGAAGCATGAGGTTTAACCAAGGTTTCCAACAAGCTTTCTAGAGTTTTTAGGCACCTACACACCCTGTGTTTGGGCCTGCAGAGCAATACCTGAAGCCACTGGCCCAGAATGCCCCTGCACAAAAAATACAAAGTGCAGAAAGCACCTTTTTCTTGTTGCAGTGCAGGAAGCCTGGGAAGGAATAATTTTCTCCTTTCATTTGGCTATGACTGTGACTTAAAATTTAAATTTTGTTTCTTTACATTATCAGTAAGAAGGAAAAGGTTGTAGGGGAGAAGAAGTGTCCTAAAAGTTTCATTCTGATTCTTATTACTCTTTGTTTTAGTTAGTATTGATAAACTTTTCTTTTTACCCTTTTAAAATGTTAAACCTGCTTTGCCTTTCTCCTAATCCTACAGGGAATAAGTGAGTACATCCTGGTAATAACTGCACTGGTGATTAACCAACACTAAACCCAGCACACTCATTAGTACATTGACCAAAACCACTACACAAAATTAGTGTTTGCACCCAGTTTCCAACTCAAACCTCCACAGGCTGAAATGCTTTCTGGAGCCCAGGACACTCCTGGCTGTGCTGCATTTTCTCCTCACTGCAAAGCTTTGGCTGCAGACACACAGGCAGGAGGTGGTTCCTTTGAAAAGATGTGGTATTTTCCTGGAAAAAAAATAAAATATAAAATAAAATATAAAATAAAATATAAAATAAAATATAAAATAAAATAGGGGTGGAGGGGAGACACATCCTGCGAGGCTGTGGAAAACCTGCCTTTATACAATGCATGAAATACAGCCAAGCTGGGACTGCAAACATTGCTTTTCCTCCTCCTGCTCCTGGGGAAGCACCACAGCTCCCAGGAAAGCCAGCTGAAGTTGAAAGATAAACAAATTCCACCCTGCCAAGATGGTGGGGAAGATGAAGCAGGAAAGCCTTATAAATATGATTGCCTGGCAAGAGATTTTGAGAATATGGAAACTATAAGTGAGATTGAAATGAAAGCAAGCTTTGAGATCCCTTAGTTACTGAACTACTGGAAAACAATGGTGTGGCCAGCTGAAGGTGATCCCCTTTTGATGAAACAATTCCCTCTGCTTGCAGACAGCTCCAAGGGTCAGAGCAGACCCTGCCAGCTTGGCAGAAGGGGCCCAAAGAGGAGTTTTTAGGGTTTAAAATGTAACACAGTATGGCAATGTAATGATTCTTATAGGCTGTATGGAAATGCTATAGGATTTGTATCTTGTACTAGATTGGTAAGTGAGAATCAGAATATTCAACACAGAAGATGATTTATTGTAACAGGAATTCTTAGCTCTTGCCTTTTACTCTCTTACCCCTTTTACTCTCTCACACTTTTGTGCTCTTACCCTTTTGCGCTCTTTCCCTCTGATCCTCTCTCCCCCTCTCCTCTCTCAGTCCTGCTCTGAGCTGTGGCTGGCAGCTCCAGCAGGGCCCTGCACCCAGGCCCTTTGCAATAAACCACAAATTCAAGACCTGGCTTCAGAGATCTCTCATCTCCATCCATCCCACCACCAAACCTGCCTTTATAGAGTTCTTAAAATACAGCCAAGCTGGGACTGCAAACATTGCTTTTCCACCTCCTGCTCCCGGGGAAGGACCACAGCTCCCAGGAAAGCGAGCTGAAGTTGAAAGATAAACAAATTCCATCCTGCCAAGAGAAACCTGCAGCATCCTGTCCCTGCCTTGGCAGCTCCTCCAGCTGCCCAAAGAAGAGATGAGCACAGAGTCCAGCTGCTGGTAAGGGAGAGATCTGGTCATGATTCTGTTGTGTTGTTGTTGGGTCTCCAGGACGAGGTGAGAGATGAGACTTTGACTCCATGTTCACAGAAAGCTGATATATTATATTAATATTATTATTATATTTTATTTTACTATATTATATTATATATTATATATATTATATTATATATTATATATATTGTATTGTATTATATTATAAGAAATTATATACTAAAACTATACTAAACTATAGAGAAAGAATACAGACAGAAGGCTGGAAAAGAATTAATAATAAAAACCCGTGACGGACTCAGAGAGTCCAACACAGCTGGCTATGATTGGTTACTAATTAAAAACAATTCACATGCTGGGTAAACAATTCTCCAAATCACATTCCAAAGCAGCAAAACAGGGAGAAGCTGAAGCTTCCCAAGAGAAGAAATCCTGGTGAAGGGTTTTTTCATAAAATATGGTGACATGATTCCACAACCTCACTCCACGCTCCTGAGAGAGCAGAAATTGGCTCTTGAGCTGAAGCACCTGCGAGATCCTTTCCTCTGCACCACTTGCTTAGCTTGGAAATGAAAATGAAGCCATCGATGGCAATTTGTGTGCACCAGGATGGCTGTGAAAGGAGCTTGAGCACACCAAATTGCAAGTAATAATTCTGTGACAGCTTAACAGAAAATAAATCACAAAATTTGAAAAGTAAGATTGGGTAAAAGAGTGGGGACATTGTCCTTTTGTCCTTCTCACAAAGTTTTTCTTTATAAGCATTCCAACAAAAACTCTGATTGGGGATGGGAATTTCAAAGTGCCTAAGACACTGTGGCTACTTCTGCACAAGCACACATGCATCAAAACCAAATCTCTGTGCTTGTGTTTAATTCAAAACCTCCACAAAAGCCTAACATGCATCTCATTTCCATGCCAAATCAAATTCTTTTTCATGAGAATTACATGCACCCAAATGGATAAAAGACTACATTTTATAGACTGGATTTCTCTCTTCTTTATGTTAAAAGATTTCTTTGTACCAGTAAACAAAAAATCCATTTTTCATACATGCCCTGTCTTCAGAATGTCCATATCAAGAGCTAAGTACATATTTCCAGTACATATTTCCATTTTAGTGCTCCAAAACCCCCATTATCTTAGGAAGGGGGTTTCCCTTCTTATCTTCAATTGCAATTTGAAAATATTTCTTGTCCGTTTTCTTATCTTTTCAGCTTTAAATCAATTTTAGCAGCTCGAGAGAAATGTGGATACTCGGTACAAAGATGAGGGCATTGGCAAAAGGCTGAAAAAACTTATGCTGGAGCCAGCCAAATACCTGGAGAAAGGGAGGAAAAGGAAGGAGGCCGAAAGCAGAAGAAAGAGGGACAGATGTGCACCTACATTGCACACACAACTCAGGTAAAGATAAAAAAACATGCTATAGATAATAAACCCTGGGCTATTCTCTGCTAAAAGAAAATATGATAAGTGGCATTCAATGGCACAAATCCCTTTTCCAGGAGCAGTGCTAATCCCTAAAATCTCTGGCATCTGAGAGACTCCACACATCCCTACTAAGCTACAACAGAAGAACAAACTGAGTCTTTTTAATTTTGTATGAATAAACTAATTTATATTGCTGATTCTCTCCTTTACTGACTCATGTTCTCTCACATTACTTGTTGTGCTTCAACCTTACTATTCTCAGATGGCAAATTAAGGGTGGGAAGATTCCTCACATTTGACTACAATTCATCTCACTTTCCGGTTCAGTTCATAAAAGCAAGAAGGAAAGAGACATTTCACCTATCACCTCTTATTCCTTTTAAAATGACAAATGATAAAGGCATTTTGAAGTACCATACCAAGAAGAGCTTGCTTTTGCCACCAGAACCTGAATGAGATGGAAATTATCAACAGCAAACCCATTCTTTTCTGAGTTTTGGTATTACCCACTCGACACCACTAGTCAGTAGTGAAATAAACCTTATTTTTCTACAATTTTCAGAAAAAAAAAATCTGAAGGTAGAAATCTTCTCTGTGGGGGTTCTTTCTATTCCTACAGCAAGCAGGCACTATGCATTTTAGTTGGTTTAAAAGAGGTTTCACCCACCTGCTCCCCTCTGCCTTTTTTTCCAACTTTCCTCACATAGCTGCTCCCTTACCTGCCGTGATTGCAATTGGTGCCATAAACCAGCCCAGCAAAGAACTTACACAGGGGAATTTATTGCCAGAGGCAACAACAATAGGCACTTCCCAAGCCCACAAGTGAAACTAATCCCATTAACCCCAATAATTACAGCTGACAATTAGAGCTGTGAGCCAAATTGATCTCGCAGGGGTGCCCACGATGGCATTGTCCCAGCTGGCACCTCGCAGAGCTCAGCAGGCAGGGGGGACCAGAAGTGGGAAGTCACTTTGCATCCAAGCTGGCATGACAAGGATAAAATACTGTCCCATGAGGAATGTTTGCATAAATTGAAAGGGAAGCAAATCCCCAGCAAAATCACCAGTCTGGCAGGGAAGGGTCTGCCCAGCCTGGCTGCACAGGGTCAATAAACAGCATTAAGCTCTTTTTCCATATCTCTGGTGAGAATCTTGGTCAAAAATGTTGTGTGTGACACAGAGGCCTCCGTTTCATCACTTTCCACAGAGGCTGAAAGATTTGCTGCCTGCAGATGTGCTATCTACAGCCTGGAAACCACTGAGCAGGGCACATTCCCCCAGCACTTACTCTTCCCTGCAATCCAGATATTGATCTGTGAAACACCTTCATGTCCTGCAGAACTGATTTTGCACAGGCTAAAGCCCCATAGAAAGATTAGCATGGCACAACCTGGAATGAGAGGGTGGATCTGCACTAATATTTAATTTGGGTGAGGAACAGGCACTTGAAACAAACCCCCTGATGATCTCTGCTCCCAGTGCTCCCATTTGCTTTGGTGAGCACAGGGTCTGAACCCCTGGGTATGAACAGAGTAATAACAATTTCCAAGCCTCCTATACTAAGGGTTGTGGTTGTTGCTATTACTCTTTGCAACTTTTCACTTAAGTGAACTCAGAAATACTGAAAATCACCTGTGAAGGAACTATGTAACATATTCAATTGAACAAAAGGTCCTGTTCAGGTCAGTAATGCAATGAATTTTATTTTATTTTGTTTTAGACCTTCTTTACAAGGCACCAAAAGTGCAGTGGTGGGTAAAAAACCAAACAATGAAGGAACAGATTCTGCAGAAATAATTCATTTATAATCTTGGAACAGCAGGTCATAATAATATTTTTCAGCAGATTACAATGTATATCCTTGTTATACATTTAAAATGCTCCTTTATCAAGGCAAGCAGCTACTTCAGCTGAAATTTTGCAGCACACTTATCAATGAATCATAATACAGAGTTCCTAAAAAGACCATTCCAAGGATGACCATTTTCAGTGTTTAAATAATCCTTACAGGAGATGGCTGGGTTTAAAGGACACAGACTTTTTTGTCTTCAGGAAGGGAAGGGTGGTAGGAAGAGAGACCAAAAAATGCAGTCAGGACAGAGGCAGATTGTCAGTAGGATGCTCTGGAGGCAGAGGGGACAACTCAGGAACTGACAGAGAGATGAGATAAAGCATTAGACATTTTGAGCAAGGACAGAAGGATGCAAACACGCTTTTGCAGGGCAAAGAAAGGTCTATTTTTACCCTGCCTTTTCCACGCTGGAAGATTCCATGATGGAAAAGAAAATAACGCCGTAACAGAGAGCGATCATGACCCCCACAACGAGCCTGACCTCTGCTAGAGAATGTGCCAGTGTGATGAGGGAAATGAGGAATCTTAATGAGCTAAGGGGAAAGCCAGCCATGCTCATGCACTGGGCTCCCCCCAGGAGATCAGCCAGAAAGCAGCATTCACTGCATTCTGCAACTTTATTTGTATTCCTCCTGGTTTATGTTTGAAGCAAAAAGCAGGGCTATTCACACAGAGACACAGTCTAGCTGTGAAATTCTTTTTCCCCCCCCCTCACATTTTCCCCTGAAGAAATAAAAATGTACATGCAAATCCTGGCAGCTGTAGGGTAGTTTTGGGGCAGAAGGCTGGGGACAGGGAGGTGGCCACCAGCTATGGATTGCAGGAGGAAGTCAGGGTGACAGGCAGCTCAGAACAGCACCTGGCCAGCCCCAGACACAGCTGTGGTCCCTCACATCCATTTCTGTGCTGCAGAAAACTCCTGCTAATCTGGTGCCTCCATTTTCTAATAACCTGGGGAATTAGGTCAGACTGTACTAGAACAGGATCTTCCTTTCTCACTCAAATCATGCCACACAGAGACAAATGTAAAAATGATGTCTATGGCACTACATTAAACAGGCCTTTTCCCTTTCTCTGGCTTAGCCTAGTTCTTATCCATCCTGCTGTGGGTAGCTGTTGATGCCTTGTGAAATTATGCCTCAGGTTTTAGCTTTTATATTTTTCAGATTCTGTGCTGCTTTAGTGTGTGGGTCTGAGCTTCACATGAGGGGATGCTGAGCTCTGAGCACAGAGCAGGGAGACAAAACAATTCCTGCTCCAGCTGGGCACCAAGGACAAATGATCCCAATCTCAGCCCCAGAGCACAAACCCCGTGGGCTGGAGAGAGAAAAACAAGCAGGGTGGGACTGCAGGGGCTAAAGCTGGGATGGGACAATGAACTGCAGGATGCAAATGGAGCAGAACTGATCCCAGGGAGAGAGCCCGGGAGCGCTGGTGCATTTTGGGGCCATTTTGGTTCATCTTGGGTGCAGCCCTGGCTGGGCTCTGGTGCTGCCCAAGGTGGATCCATGGAGGAGATGCTTTGAATCAATCCCTGCTTGATTCTTTGGCTCTGCCCAGCCCTTGCTCTAGGGCAGCCTGTACAAGGCATCACAGAATTCACAGTTCCCCAAACCCTCCATTTACATCGAGTGGGAGTTGCAGGGTCCCAACCCTGCCATGCAGCACACAGCATTTAAATGTTCCTGCTGGTCATGTGCTACTTCTCAATCTGTCCTCTAGCCCTCTTTAATTTATTATTATAAAGAGGACACTGGAAGGCACACGGCACAAACATAAACCTCTCACCCTCAGAAAAATAACCAAAAAAATGGACAGATTATCCCACACATGGCCTGAAGGTGAATACATACATTGTTGTCAATATTACCATTCTTTTCACTTTTATCCATTGTTTCCTTTGTCTACATCTCTTTCACAGGCAGGGAAGCAAATTTAAAAATAAAGCCCTTTTTTGCTTGGAAAAAAGTTTCTCACTGGTGGCCCTTTCTAATCCTCTTTTTTTCCCAGTCAGCTGCTTTTCTAACACAACCTGGATTTGATAAAAGAGCTGAAAATGGAGGATAAAACTTTGTTTTTCTGAAAAAGTATCTTTCATAGAAAAGTTACAGAAATTATTAGATTTCAGATGCTCTATCCATTTGAAAGTTGGAGATGATTGTCCTGAACAATGGCTGCTTTTTAGACTCTGGAACTTGATGGGGTATGGGGTTTTATTTGAATAGGATGGGAATTTCCATGTAATTTCCAATTTGATCAGGTGAAGAATGCTGGTCCATCACTTTGCCTTCCCACACCCCACTTCCTACCTTCCACATTTCTTTTTTAGGCCTCTGTGCAATCATTTTCATAAATGGAGTCTTTTTATAGAACCACAGAATAATTTAGGTTGGAAAAGACCTTTAAGATGATCAAGTCCAACCATTTTTGTCTCTCATTTATCCATGACAGAAACAGATAATTTAAAAATTAGCCCAAATCACATTGTGGTCACTGCAGCACAGGGGTGACAAACCAGCAAGAGGACATCTCTGCTCACAGCATTATTCCACTCCCAGCTCTGAGGCTCAGCAAGTCCATTGAGCTCCATCCAAGCACTGCTGATTCTCCCACACCATAACATTCTGCAGGACAGGAGTGAGAAGCAGGGTTCTGCATCATTTCTTTCTCATTTTTCCCTCTTTTCTTTTGCACACAGAATCATCTCTGAAGTGCAGAAAAAAGCACATGAACTTTAACTTGCTCTTTGTAACAGTGCAAAGATATATTTACACAGTACAAGAATGGCACACACAGAAGACTGGAGTGGTCTTGATTCCATTCCAAATTTTCACAGAGGTCAAAACAAGTCCAACACCTCAGCAGGAGAGAAACACTTGATCCTGCTTAGCCACCTCTTCATCAGTGGCACAAGGAGCCATTCAACCTTTTCATTTCCCCATTTGAACTTCTTTCTGAACCTTCAGCAAATTCAGTGGTGCTCTCTGGTGGATAGCTACTTTCACCTCAAGGCATGGCAGTTGATAGAGACAAACGCCCTTTTACAACACATGGTGCTAATTTGAAAACTCAAAGTGTTATTTGTGACTCAAACAGCACATTCACCTCATTCAGAGCCTTATGTCCTGATAACCCAGGCAGGTGAGGATACAAGGAAGGGCTCTAGTGGTGGTCAATACTAGCAAGTTACTGTCTGAAAATGTTCTTTTTTGGGCAATTTAGCCTCCACCTGTACTTGGAACCTTGTGGGGCGTGCTGAACCCTTCCCTGCCTGCAGGAACCAGGGTGGACTCAGCAGCAGTAACAGAGACACAGCTCAAACAGGGCAGCAGGTCCCACCTTTTTGAGCCAATCAAGCACATAAAATTCACACTGGCATCCAAGGTGGCCTTAATGGATGAGCCACTTGGAGCACCAGCTCCAAACTCATTTTTTTATGACTCTTGGATACAAAAGGTTTGGTGAGATGACTCTCACACGCACTATCATGGTGATTTTGGTTTCCAGGGTTTTTACAGCATCCTGTTTACCCAGCAGTGCCAGCCTTCTCTACTTTTCAAAACCAATGACTTTGCCTCTTCTTTATGTGCCAAAAAACTGCTTATGTACATGTTCATGAAGAATACCAAATGTTAAAAGTCCAGTTAAAAGTCATAATGTACCGTCAAATCCATTTTGTCTAACTTCAGGTGCCAAAAACCTTCAGCCGCCAAAAACCTTCAGCCAGATGCTTTTTATCCTTGTTGAAAAGTTAACAGGCACAGACAGTGAGGTTTGTCAGGCTTCAGTGGGATGAACCCAGAGCTTTGAGACATACTTAAAATGTCTCAAAGTTGTAAGGAGAGGAGAAGCATCCTAAAGGTTTTATTCTAATTCTTATTACTCTTACTTTTAGTTACTGTTAATAAATTTTTCTTTATACCCTTTTAAAGTTTTAAGCCTGCTTTGCCTTTCTCCTACTCCTGTATCACAACAAGAAACAAGTAAGCACATTCTAATAAGTACACAAATAAGTAGCCACCACTGAACCCACCACAGATGGGCCAAACAAAAGGAAAAATAACTTCTGTACCCCCTGGATTCTCACAGTTTGATGCCAACATGATCCCCAGGACAGATAATAGGTAGTTGCCACTCAAAATAAGCCAGTCCCATGGTACAAAGACACAGTAGATTGTGTCTTACAATAGATTTAGATTCTTTAGATTATATTCTTACAATAGAATTAGATTCTGCCCTACAACAGATTGGCAAAAACAGGCTACAGCCTCGCTGGGAATCAGAGGTTCAGAAGTTCTGAACAGATACATAAATTCCTCAGGAGCTGAGGGCCAGGCAGAAGAAGGAAATTCTGTTCTCTGCAGGCTGCTCCTCTCTCACAGTCCCAGCCTGGTCTCACTAGTGTTCTCTAATGAAAACTATTTCTCACAAATCTTGCTGTTCTCAGCTCTGCAGAGTCACAAATAGCTCTGGGAAACAGCAGAGGAGCTCTCCACTGAATACACAGAATTGTCAACCAAGTTCCAATCCCAGAGCCAGACACCACCCACTTATCTGTACCTGCCATCACATTAAATCTGATGATAATTGAGTTCAACAGATGTGCAAATCAGGGTAGAATCTGACCTGCCAGATCTCTGTTATTAGGGATGCTAAAAACTCAGCTTGACTTGCAGACTCCGGCTGCAACCTGCATTTCTGCCCATCAAAGAAACAGAGTCTTTCTCCTTTAAGGCTGCCCAAATTTTGAATTGGAATTAATAGGAGAAAAAAATATAGCTCCTAAATTCTCACTCCATGATACCAAATACAACTACACATACAGCAAATCTGGGAAGAGGTGAGAAATATCAGCTAAGCCTGGGCATACAGTGTGAACAAACACTGTTAAGAAGAAGATTTTCAGTAGAAGCCATTATTCAAAGATGTCATTAGCACACAAAAAAAGCAGGAATGGATACCTTGCACATCCTGGTTTTAGTCACAATTAATGATGTTTCCTTATCTGGACAGAAAATGTTTAAATCACATTTTCACTGCTAGGAAAAAAAAAACTGCTATCCTTCTCAGAAACAGCAATTTAAACAATTCCTGGTGTTTCAGAAATGCTGCTTTAGCCCACGATGGATGTGCCTTTCAAATTGCCTGTTCTGCTTGACCCTTGTGAGTCAATTTGTGATAACCAGGCAGGGAGGATATAGGGGCACTCCTGCTCTGGCTGTTCCAGCAGGATGCTGGGTGTGTGCTCCCCATCCAGCATGGGATGCATCCTCTGGGAGCCACAGCCACCTTGTCACTGTCATATTTTCTGTAAAAAATCCCTTTGCCAGGATTTCTTCTGCTGGGAAGCTGAAAAGGCTCAGAGAAAAAGGAAAACAATACTATCTCATTTGCTTCTGCTGTGTTTTGCTGCTTTGGAATGTGGCTGGAGATTGTTTTTCCAACATGTGAATTGTTTGATTGGTTTCATGTGAATTGTTTTTACTTAATGATCAATCACAGTCAGGCTGTGTCAGGACTCTGGAAGAGGTCACGAGTTTTTAATTAGCATCTTGTTAAGCCTTTTGTAAGTATCCTTACTGTGTTCTTTAGTATAGTTTAGTATAGCATTCTATAATATCTTAAAAATAATATCTTAAAAATAATATCCTATCATAAAATAATAAATTAGCCTGCTAAGAACATGGAGTCAGAGTCATCTTTCCTCCCCAGGACAGGGGACTGAAAATCCCACACTACCTCACGTCTTATCTTTCCCCACTCAGCAGCCAAAACATGCATGGTTCCCATTTAGAGAGAAGACAAGGCACTTGTCTTCAAGGGGAGAGCATTCTCAAAACTCTCTCCACAGCCAAAATATATTCCCAGGGTTGAAAAGTGGCATTTTGTCCCCACTGCCCCTCTGTGTCTCTCATCCATGGCACCCCGCTAGCTGTGCTCCAAAGCCAAGCCAGCAAATCCCATCACTCAGGAATCCCTGACAGTGCTCCAGCTGTATGGAACAATTCCAGCCAGCCCACAGGAGTCTGCTGCAATTGCCATTAATGTCAGTCACAGCTACATCAGCTATTTGCATAATTGGAGCTCCACCAGGGACTGAAGTCCCAAAGGAGGTGTGATCTGTGTCTCCCACCCAGACACTCAAAATTACTCCATCCTGGTTTGATTCCTTGTATCTACATCCCCCATGGGTTCAGAGTTATCAATTTAAGTAGCAATAAAGTGGTTGAAAAAAACTGCAGACCACAACATTTGAAAAACATCTGAGAAAGGGAAATTTGCAAATGTTAAATCCAGCTCCGTTGTTGAGATTCCCTAAGTTCAGTTTTTTGACAATAGACAGGAAAATCAAAACCATTAACTGCAAAGGAAAGGTCTGCAGTACAGAAGTCTTTAATCCGCTTGAAGAGCTGATTGTTATCTGAGAAGCTCCCACATAAAATATTTCTCTATGACTAATAAGCAATTACCATGCATTGCTACCAATAAGAATGTCTTATGATGCTGGGCATAGATGTATTAAGCTCACAGACAATGGACTGAATCATTAAGTCCTTTAAAATAACTTTACATGAATTATTGTTCCAACTTCCCTTCAAAGAAGTTGGCCATTCCCAAAATTTTGTTTCTTTTTCTTTCCTCAGATGTCTTAATTGGAGAAAATAGAACAGAAACCATCCAAAAGACTAAAAATCAAATTCAGATGAATTCATCCACTTCTTGTTTTGTTCTAACACTGTGAAACTACAGTGTCAGGGACATGTGAGTTGGAATAGAGCTAATAAATAATCTACCATGCTGCCCAATTCCTTCATTGTTAAGAAACAGTTGGGTTGAAATATACTTGTGTTGTCATCTTATTGCAAAAGTTTCATACTTTCTCGATGATTTCTCATGGGCAACTCCTCACAGCACTGACTCCTCCTTCTTCACGGCACAGCCAACAAACTGCAGCTCCCTCCTCACCCAGCTAACCCACTCGTTTATAGCACTCATCCTTATTGGACACAGCTGTGGCCTGTTAAGGGCAGGCCTGTTCCTAATCTTTGGTGATTAGTACAGCTGCAAATCCTCAGGGCTGAGATTGTCTTCTGCACTATCTTCATTTTCTTACATTCTATCCCTCCACATACTTCCCTTACCTGTTGGTTTGGGGTTCTCTAACAATGCTTCTCCTCATACTGCACTTTTTGTGAAATAAACATCTTCTTGCAGATCTTCAGACATGGGTTTGTTAGTGCTGAAGAGGAACTCAAGGGTTGTGGTTGACATTTCACCTCCTGCATCCTAGAAACTTTATTCTACTGGAAAAGTGCTTACTCCTATTTTCTCACTTGTAAAAAACAACTATTTAAATTATTAATGGTATTTTTCTCTGTTATTTCAATTTAACAATCTTTTATTCTCCAGTGCTTGACTACAACTACTCTTTTTCTTGAGAGTGGTGGAATTCTAAATGTGTGGATTCAGTCAGTAAAAATCTTGCCTTTTAGCTCCCCAAAGCTTCAATAATTCCAGCCCCGAATAACAAATCATTATTTTAACAGACACCCTGAGTAGTTTGTTGTCATTACTGCAGCCACAGTCATGAGGCAGGACCAGAAAAATCAGTTCTTCAGTCACCTGTAAGGGAATTAAAATGCTTTCCCTGAGCTGTGCTACTCATGAATTTGCTTATCTTCCTGAGTTTTAATGGCTTGAATTTCCTTGTGCTTTGTTTTCTTTCAATAACTTATCTATTCCTTAGTGCATGGAAAATATCAGGGTCTGTGATCAAGTCAAATCATGTCACACTCAATAAAATATGGTTCAGAATTCTGGCCAGTTCCTGAAATATCTTTAATCTTTAATTTGCAATTTAAGATTGATATCAGAAAGAGAAGCTATTGAAAAGGAGTGCCACTAAGAAAATACCAGCCCTCTAAAGACAGAGATTTATTAATATTACATACAACTTTCAAAGCAAATCTTAAAAATTAGATATGTAATACACAGAAATTTTGATTTCTAAAAAAAAGGAGAAAAGTTAAAAAAGCAAAGCAAAGAGGTTTTTACGTAGTGCAGATATCTGCCTGTGCAACAGCACTATATTACCTGTAAATAATACATACACACTGTGTAAATGCACTTCAGTTATTAGTATTTTAGAGGAGACTATGGTTGAAATCAGGTCTCATTATGTGTTAAAACACTATTTTACAGAATTCCTTTAATGGGTATTTAACTGTGGGCAGACAGTGGGTTTTGTTGTACACAAATACATAAAATCAACTCCAGGAAAATACTGTTGTTTTTATTAAGTTGCAAGTAATAAATTTAAGGCAAGAATAACAGCATGTTCTTTCTTAACTTCTCTCAAAACCTGCTGTGACCATTTCTACCTCAGTTATATAAATACAATTACCTTCCCCATTGAAGGGAGACATATGAAAAAAATTCTACCAAACTTTAAAATCTAAGAAGAAATCGTACCACACTTACATGGTATGGTGGGTTATTACTTTGTTTCTTTGCCTGGAAGAAATTAACTCCTTGGCACCAGGCACCAGTTAAGCTTTGTATTTATTTTGAGAATATCAGCTCATTGGAGGTAGTGCCCTGTTGAGTCAGTGATCCACTAATAATTAGAAATGAAAACAAATTAATTTCTACTTAAAACAAAGCAAGGATGGACTAAGTGAAATCACACAGAGCCATCCTCCCTAAACCTCTCCATCCTGCCCATCTGGGATAGAAATCACACCAAATACAGATTCTTTCATGAGAAATTTGCTCCTTTCTGCTTGCCAGAGGCACTGCTTTTAGAAGACCTTTTTATCCAATATTTCAATAGCTCTTTTAAAACATGCTGTAAATGTTGAGCTGAGTTAAAAAAGCAACGCAAATCATGAAAAAACATCATTTTATTTATTCCAGGTCACATTGGCTGGCCTGTGGCATTTCCATGTTAGTATATATATATTTAATATACACATAATAGAAAATATTATAATATTATATATATAATTCTATATATTATAAATATATAAATTAATTTATAAGCATAAATTTTATTTTATTATATATAATATATACTATATATTATTATATAATAACAATATAAAATGTTATGTGTATATTTACATGGAATATTATGATATAAAATATTATAATATTATGTACTATTATAACAATATATTAAGTTATATATATTATAAATATAAACACATACATAAATATATAAATATAAATCTCTATTCTATATAATATATAACATATGATATATTATTATATAATTATAATATAAAATATTATGTGTCTATTAACATGGAAATGCCACAGCCCAGCCTCCTATGTGACCTACAAGAAACCAAATGATGCTTTTTATATATTATATTATATTATTATATAAATCATATTTACACTCCCATCCCACATCACATCAGTCCAAAATTCCTCCACATGAGAACATCTTCTCATAGCCCTAAATATAATTCCCATAATGCTTCCAATCCTCAAGCCAGAACTTATATTATAGTAATATTATATTAATAGTATATATTATAATATTATATGTGCCTTTTATATGGTAATATTTATATATTTATATTTAATACACACATAATATTTCCATGTGAATATACACACACCTCTGTGTGCTTTGCTCAGGGCTGGGGGGAGCAGTTAAGCACATCACCCACCCTCTTTTGGGAGGTCTTAGCTGGGCTCACCAGTGGCTAGATGGTTCAAAAATGAAGGGGAGGTGGGAGAAAAAAAGTGATGTGTAAACAATTAATGCATCTGTGGCAAAGTCTCAAGTAACTGGGCTGATTTGCCTTCTGCTGCTTAATTAGAATGCTGTGTTCAGTACAGAGTGTGTCCCCAGAAAGCATTGCCTCCTGAGCAAATTGAGAGGAGAGCAATAAATCTTCGGGGTTTTTCCTTCAGTCATACAGATCTCTCTCTACACCCAATATATCCATTTGTAGAGAGAGAGAAGACAAAAAAAGATAAAGTTGCAGGAGCCATCATGTTCATTTTTTATCTCTCTGAGAAATTAGCTTTGCAGGGCTATAGAGCTGATGACAGCCTGCACAGAGTTTGGTTAGTAATTCAGACACAGTAGTTTTTAGTTATATCTCACCATTTTGGCATTGTGCAGATCAGTTAAGTGTACTTCCATATCTGAGAAAAAAGTAGCAAAATGCAAACCAGTTTGTGTAAAAGTTTGAAAGGACATCCATGAAAAAACATATGTGGTGATATATATCTATTTTTTCATGTCAGTAATTTTATAACAATTATAATGCATTTCAACACTAAAAGTAAATCTTCTACCTACTATGTCTTGCCTTTTTTTTTCCCTGCGCTTGACTCAAGTGGGAGCCAGCTGTAACAGCTGAGTGTTTTTTCTTACAAGTCATAAATGGAATAACAAGAGGCTTGGGCTTCTCAGCATTTGTGTTTTTCAAAATGGCCACACTGTAAAAAATGATGCTTATCCTGCAAGGGAGGAAAAATGTTGCTGTGTTAAGGCAGAAGAGTTTACAAAAGCAGTGAGAGACCTGAAGTGATACACAGCTTGTGTTTATAAAAATTCATAAGCATTTCAAGTGCACTCCTAAAGGAATCGTGTAGATGCTGCAACAAATTATTATATAATATAATTAAACACAAAAACCTGGAATAGCAAAATAGCATTAAGGGACAAATTTTCATTGCTGTAGCAGTGGCAGACTGCAAGCAAAGATCCCATTAGAGGTAATGGGAGCTGAAGTTATAATCCACTGTGCAGTGTCAAAAATAATATCCCTGTGGCTTTGGCTTAAACTGGCAGAGTTAAGGCAGCAACCTGATTTCTAAATCTCCCCATTGTGTGCAGACAGGAGCCTTCACAATGGTCCTCTTTCCCTTCTTCCCCTCAAACACTTATTTAAAAAAAAAAATCACATTTGAGCACAAAGGAGGGAGGGAGAATCAGACTTTATATATGATTGTGCATTTCCTTTGCTTTTGTTGGTATAATCAAATTTTACTTCATTTTAGCATGGCTAACACTTAGAGCAAAGTGCTACCACTGAGAGTTCTGATGCCTCTCACTCTGCAAGCCTGGATAAATCACCTTTGGACTGGTGTGGACAGGCTGTTAGCAAGGTGAAGCAACTGCCCCCCTCTCTAAAATAAAAAAAAAAAAATCTAAAATATGAAAACCCTTCCCCTCTTGCAAACACAAATTGCACCAGCCTGTGGCCGTGCACACCACGGGCATCCCCCAGGGCTCTGCTGGTAGCTGCATTTCTCACATGAAATTTGTCCTGTGGGGCCACTTTGTACCCTTCAAGTCCCTGTTACCTGCTGTCACCTGGGCTGTCTCAGAGCCCTGTCAGCTTTAAACAGACTGGATGCCCAAACACAAATGCTGCAGCCCAGCTCCAGTCCAAACCTGAAAGCTTGGGCTGCCTCCCATCCTTCAATCAGACCTGCCAGCTCCCAAATGCTGGGATAAAACCAATGCCCATGTGGAATCTGGACAAATGTGCAGAGAGTTTTTATCAGGTTTTTTTTTTAAATCAGGTGGGGGTTTTTTTGTGATTATGGTCCAAATAATTTTTTTCCTGATTTCTGAGGGTTTGGAGAAGAGTGTGCAGCTGCTGGGAAAGAGCCTCACCCACGCTGGAGAGGAGCTGAGCTTGCACATCCACAGGTCTCCAGCATGTCACTGGCATATTTTCTGAAAAATCCCGTTGCCAAAATGTCTTCTCGTGGGAAGCTTCAGCCTCTACATGTTTTGCTCCACTTGAATGTGATTTGGAGAATTGTTTACCCAGCATGTGAATTGTTTTTAATTAATGACCAATCCCAGTCCAGCTGTGTCAGGGCTCTGGTCAGTCATGGGGTTTTTATTATCATTTCTTTGCTAGCCTTCTGATGTCTTCTCTCTCTTTCTTTAGTATAATTCTAGAACATAACTAACATAAACATAACATAATATAAAATATAAAATAAAATATATATAATAAAATATAAAATATAATATAATAAATTATAATACATAATTGATACATTTAATATAGTAATAGTATATTATAAATATATAATATATATAAAATTATATATTTTGTATATATTATATATAATATGCAATTATATAATATTATAAAATAACACAAAACATAAAACACAATACATAACACATTATATTATATATTATACATTATTATATACTATATTATATGATATGAAATATATCATATTATATTAAATTGTATTGTATATTATATAGTATATTTTATATGATATTTTCTATTATATGTTATATGATATATTAGATATTATATACAATATTATATATGGTATCTTATAATATATATGATATATCATATATCAGCTCTTCTCCTCCACCCAAACGTGGCAGGGAATTAATCCCATTTTATGTCCAGGGAAACAGACACACAGAGACATCTGCAGCAGCTCTCATGGCACCAGCCCCAGAGTGAATCAGTGGCAGAAGCAGAACTAGAAAACAAGAATTACTGGCTTCCAATCCTACCTATTATCCATTCAGCCATGAAGATTTTCCATGAAAACCTTGTCCTGCCTGGGACTGCTGTTGTGATGTGTTTTAATAGCACTGAGCACAACAGCTCTCTGGCCTACAGCTGATAATTCTTGGCATTACTGTGATGGAGATTATGCTAATTATTAATAATATGCTGGGCTAGGAATAAATTATGTGTAATACACAGAATTATTCTGGTGCAGAGCAGTGAGTTCTAACACAACAGATAAAATAACTTCTGGCAGAGTACAAGTAGTAAAGTGATAATTGTCACACAAGTGATAATCACTAGGACAAAGGGGTTTTTGGGAAAGAACTGGCTTTTTCATGAATATTTCTACAGGATTTAGCACTATCCATAATCCAGCTTGCTGCATGTGATTATGGTCCAAATAAATTTTAGAAAAAAAGAAAATAAAGAGGACATAAATGCAAAATCTGGGGCATATAAATATCTTTTCTCCAATACAGAGAGGCAAAAAGGTGAGCACTATTCATACAGCAGGGGAAAAGGTTTGCTGCAACTACACCTCTTCTTTTCTGACCATCTTGACTGAAAAAAATACTAACTAAGTAATCAGAAAAAAACATTTCTGAGTCAATATTCAATAAAAATTAATTAACTCTGTTTTCCATGCAATGCGTTTTTGGATTTGACATTCTGTTCCAGGCACTTTTATGCTCCCCTATAAAATCTAATTGCAAGCATCAATGTGAATGTGACTGGGACAATAAAAAAGGGTTTCGAAGGTATTGTCCTGGCCTCAGCCATTCTTTCAATTCTAAAATTTCATGGACCTCTTTGTCCAGCAGATACAAAAGCTCACTCAAAATAAAAAAAAAAAAAATCTCTGTGTGACCCAGGCTTATCTCTCAGGGAGAATACCAGGGATTCACCAAACCTGGTACAATTCTCCACAGTGAAAAGGTCAAGTAGAAAGTCATGTTTTACTTGAACTTTATTCTATGCTAAAAAAAAAAAAAAAAGCTTTCAGATGAACTAGAAAAAGAAAGCAAAACCCCAGAGTAACCTGTGTCCTAAGTCAAGAGGCAAAGTCTATAAATATCAGCCTGAAAGGATGAGAGGATTCTCTGATCTTTTTAAAGATTCCTGGGGTGACTATTCCACTGTCTGCATTGCTCCTGCCACCAACCGTCTGTTAATTGTTTGATTGTCCTCTGCTCTGGAAATATCTCTTAATATTTTCTATGCTTAATGTTATCAGACATGAGTATGGATAACAAATTAAGGAGAACAGAGGATTTGATGGCAGAAGTTGAACAAAACTAGTGCTTACATAAATAACATATATTTATGTTATTTATGTAAACACTGATTACTATATACAACAACCAGTTATATCTAATTATATACAATATATATAATTATTATATATATGTGCAATTATATATAAAATATATACATTAAATGTATAATATATCTATCATATATAGATAAAATACATATTCAAATATAAAAGTATATTTACTATATTTATAATATATAATAAATATAATACATATTCATATTTATATAAATATAATATATACAAATAAATATACATTTAAATATATATAAATATATGTACATAATTTTTATATTTATTGGATATATTTTAATATAATATAATTTATTATATTATATATCTTAATATGATATAATTTATTATATATATTAAATTATTAATCTATAATAACCCTTAAAAGGTTCAGATCCTGCCTCCAGTAAAGCAAATGGCAGAACAAGGCATTTCATCCTACTTTTTGGTACAGCTCCATCAGTATGCTTGAGACATAAGCAAGAAACTCGAGGTAATGAAAGGGTATAAACCCCTTCACCCTTGGGTTTTCTGGGTGGCACCTGCTAGAACAGGAGCAATAATTACTGATGACTGGGGCCTCAGTGTCTGATCTCATGGCAGCAAGGGTGACTCACATTTCACAGAGACAACTGGAAAGAAAATCATTTTTAGCTCTCAACTCTATTTTTAAACATTTCTCCAGCATCATTCACTGTATTAACAGTCAGGGGGCTGGATTTAAAATGGGAAGTCTTCACAGACAAGCCTTATTCCTCTGGGTTATTTATACACAGGGCAACATTTGTCATACAGCCTTTAGAGTATGCAAAAATATTCAAATGTAGCTCTTAATATGCATGAGCACAGCACCCACCCAGGAAAGCCATTACTCTCCTGGGACTTTAACATGAAGAGCACTTTGCTAGCAATGGCTTGGAGCTGTTGAAGTCATGGAAACATGCTCAGGACTGGTTTAATAACTAATTTTGTCACCAAACAAAATTGCTGTTTCATGTTTTAATTCAGCAGAGACGTGCTGAAAAATTATTAATTCATTATCTCCATTGAACAGAAAGAATCCACATAAATAGTGCATTTTAATAAAGTCCTAACAATTCAACATCTAAAGCTTCATCATAAGTATTGCAAAGGTTCATTCTTTACTCAATTTATGATTCAACAAATATCTCTTTTTTTTTTTTCCTCTAGAATTCTCTTATTTTTAGATAAATCTAGAGTGGAAGATGGTAACTCTGTTCCCTGGAATTTTTAATAACACATAATATGAAGTGCCTTGAAATGTTTGCAGATCAGAGAGGAAACAAAACAGGATCTTTAAAGAGGAGCTAAAAATTTGTTCCTTACACGTTCTACATTCCTGTACATGGTATTGCAGTTATCAATAATAAATACTGAGATGTCAAAGTCAAGGTGTGCCAGACACTGCACAAACACAGAGACTGCAGGAGCTGCCAATGTGAATAGGGAAATTAGCACATGGAGAAGGAAAGGGTGGTTTCTCCCCTATACTACTACTACTACTACTACTATTATTATTATATTTTAATTTTCTTTTTATTATTGTTA
The DNA here is from genome assembly GCF_023055355.1 of Agelaius tricolor. Classification (NCBI taxonomy): domain Eukaryota; kingdom Metazoa; phylum Chordata; class Aves; order Passeriformes; family Icteridae; genus Agelaius; species Agelaius tricolor. Next base: position 1,421,966 of record NW_027269306.1, read on the forward strand.
TTATTGCAAATAATAATAAATATTAACATCAGTATCAAAAGCTGTACCTCCCTTGATCTGGTGGAATGCAAGGTCATTTGTGTTTAGGCTACTGAACACAAACTACTGAAAATAAACCTGACAGTAACAAGCAACACACCTGTAACGCAGCCCAGTGCCCAACCTTCAATATTTAGTTGATTATTTAGTTATTTTTAAAGCATCAGGAAGCAGAGGAAAAGACACAAATATCAGTAAACCTCACTGCTCTTGGCATCGCTAAAGCAAAGGCAGACAGGCAGCCAGACAATAAATATTAAATTAAACAGCGGAGATTCATTCTCTACACACAAAGAGTTCCTTCTAAAAATGAAACTGTCAGATTTGACTATAAATGTTTGTTTATTATTGATCTTCTGGGACCTGCAGTTGTTATGGAGTGCTAGAGATTGCAAACTCCCTGTGTTTTGGAAATCAGGCATTGAACATTCTGATAGCAGAAGACAGGGGAAACAATTCTTCTCTTTAAAAATTATACTTATTTTATAGTTCTCCTTTTATCAAAGCTTCATTTAAAGTTTTCAGTCTCTCTTGTATTTAAAAAAAAAAAAAGTTCTGACTCTGCAGGAAACACTCTCAGTGGGAGGTAGCTCATAAATTAATACACAAACTTGGGGAAACCTCTCACAGCACAGGAGTGTAATCTAGAAATAATTCAAGGAAACACAGATTTTAAAAAAAGAAAGACCAGGGGAAAAAAACCTTCTCAAAACCAGAGAAAATTAAACATTAGAACAAGCAATTAAACATTAGAACACACAATTCCACCACTTGGGGGGCATCTACACAAAAAACTGGGCCATGACTGGGGGGGCACTGGACAGGGAGGCAAAGCCCAGTTCCCAACTGGGAACCAGTTTGTGTGCTGGGCTGTCTATTCCCAAAGACACAGGACACTGCTGTGGGCGTATCATGCATGGAAAATTGGAACAGAAATTCAGGAAAGTGCACAACTCCACGTGTTCCACAAACCTCACTGCCCTGAGCCCCAGCTCAGAGCAGGGTGGAAATGCAAAAGTGGTTTCCCATCACAGCAACCCTCCTGAAAATTTAATGGGAAATAAAGGAGTGTATCCTCCTTTAATCCAAGGTGATCCTCAGTCCCAGTGAGTCTCCAAACACGGGAAGGGAAGGGGAAAGGGAAAGTTGTGGTTGATCCCCAGCATTTCAGCCCCCAGTGCTGCAGACAGAGCACACAGGGACCCTGTGACCCGCAGGGGTCACAGCCCAGGAGCTCTCACAAAAGGCATCTGTGGCCCACAAAGGATAAAGGGTAAAATGCTGCTCAGGATGTCAGGCAGACCTCAGTTCTCCTCAGGAAGAAGGGAGCAGTACCGGCAGGAAAGGAGGGTGACAAAGGCTGTATTCTGTATTTTCACAGGCGTTATTCCCATTCAGCTGCAACAACAGCAGAAGCTGTGTGTGCAAAGGCTGCAGCAGAGTGAAATGTGAAGCTCAGGGCAGGAATTTTGTCTCTTTCCTATTTCTTATCTTTTTCTGCAGTTTTACAGATTGTGTCTTTCAGATGCCATCCCACCCTTTGCTTTTGATTCTTGTAAATTCCTTCTGATTCTGATTAATACTAAATTCTGATTTAGTAACTTAGCATGTTGTGAAATGACTACAGATTCCAGCTCTAGCCAGGCAAGGAGCCAAGGTAGCTACATTGTGAGAGGGATGGGCCCTGGCTCTGCTCTTGAAAAATTTAACACATTTTAACAATTGATTTTCAAATTAAACATGCCTATGTCACATCAAAACAGAGCAGCATTAGGTTCTTGGTGCTGCTGAATTCAGCCGCCTCATTTGATCCTAATTGCAGTTAAAATAAATTTTAAAAAGACAATTGGCTTCTCACTTTAAAAATACTCAGAAGAAATAAAGGGTAACTGCTTAAAATGCATCTAGCAACAATCTGGGAATCAGCACAGGTACTACAAAGTACTTGGAGTCTGTATGAAGCAATACAAAACCCAGAAACTCATACTGATCATACCTGCAGGTTCAAAGCCATGACTAAATGTCATATTCCCAAGCACAACAGAAATGAAAGTTTGCCATGACAAAGGGGAACTGCAGCAGAACTGCTCCAAGCAGCCTCAAACAGCCCAAAAATGGCACAGGAGAAAACAGAGCCCTGCACATCTCTGGATGTCCAGAAGCATTTTAGAATAAAGCTCAGCAACATGCCCCAAATCTGAATCAAAATTCCCATATTCCAAAGCTATTCCTGATGCCTTAAGCAGCTGGAACAGAGGCTAGAAGGAGTTCAGAGGAATAAAGTGCATATTTATTGCAGTGCCTTCAAAGGCCACACTCTGGCATTGCCCAGATGGCTCCAAGATGGAAGCAAAAGAGGGCTTGGTCATGAGATCTCACATTTTTATAAGTTTTAATCCATTTACATATTGGAGTTAATTGTCCAATTAATAGCTTCAAATGATGAAGTTTCATTCTCCTTGCTTGCTTGCCCGCCCTCCTCTTCTCACATTGTTTAAGCTTTGGGCCTGAAGTTTGAAGAGATTGTCCTTGAGTCTCCAGCTGGAATAGTGTCACTGTCATATTTTCTGAAAAATCCCTTTGCCAGGATCTTTTCTCCTGGGAAGCTGAGAAGCTTCAGAGAATTATCTGATTGCTTCTCCTGTGTTTTGCTGCTTTGGAATGTGGTCTGGAGATTGTTTATCCAACAGGTGAATTGTTTTGACTTAATGACAAGTCATGGTCCAGCTGTGTCAGGACTCTGGAAGCAGTCATGGGTTTTTAATTAGTATCTTGTTAAGCCTTCTGTAAGGCTACATTCTCTATTCTTCAGTATAGTTTAGTATAGCATTCTTTAATATAATATAAGTACCTAAAATAATAAATCAGCCTTCTAAGAACATGGAGTCAGATTCATCAATTCCTCGTTCATCGTGGGGACCCCACAAATACCACAGAATAGGATTTGTCTTCACCACCCTGTGAAAAGATTCCAGTAACACTTAATATAAAGCTAAAAGCTGCACACCGAAACAGAGCAGAAAAACTTAAAACTCAAGGTACCATTCCTATCATTAAAAAAAAATGGGTTTTTACTGTTGTTTTTTGGCTGGTTTAAAAAGCAAGGTGACTTCTTTCTAATCCTGGTCAGGTCTTTCTCATCCAGCCCCTGCCTGAAGGAGCAGACAGGGCCCTCTGCCATCCTCATACCTTCAAACCACACAGCTCCCACTGCCTCCTCAGCTTTCCTTGGATGTTCTCAAGCACATCCATGACTTGCTGTGGACTGAGTGATGCCTTGGGAATTCTGCCCTAGGACAGAAACTGGACAGAGCCAAAGAATCAAGCAGGGATTGATTCAAAGCATCTCCTCCATGGATCCACCTTGGGCAGCACCAGAGCCCAGCCAGGCCTGCACCCAAGATGAACCAAAATGGCCCCAAAATGCCCCAGCGCTCCCGGGCTCTCTCCCTGGGATCAGTTCTGCTCCATTTGCATCTTGCAGTTCATTGTCCCATTCCAGCTTTAGCCCCTGCAGTCCCACCCTGCTTGTTTTTCTCTCTCCAGCCCACGGGGTTTGTGCTCTTGGGCTGAGATTGGGATCATTTGTCCTTGGTGCCCAGCTGGAGCAGGAATTGTTTTGTCTCCCTGCTCTGTGCACAGAGCTCACCATCCCCTCATGTGAAGCTCAGACCTACACACTAAAGCAGCACAGAATGTGAAAAATAGAAAAGCTGAAACCTGAGGCATCAGGGTATTCCCCAAAAGGAAAACACCACATTAACTATGCAAATTTCTTTTTTTTTTTTTCCTGGAAAGACTTCATTACAAGTGCCATGTTCTTTCCTATGAGAAGCAGCAACCTTAAAATACATTTCCCTGTAGTTACAACCACAGAAATAACCAGTGTGTTTGCTTTGATCTTCATAATAGCTGTAAATTCTAAATACTGCATCAATTGTGTAGGCAGGCACCCTGTGCAATTGTGTGTATTTCAATCTTCTTGCAAATACCCACCAATTTTCATAATCACTTAAAAAAAAAAAGCTTTATAACAAGGAGCTTTGGGTGCTTTAGCCTAAAATGACAAAGAAAGTTCAGATTATAACAAATTATAATTATAAATAATATTAGAAATAAATTATAGTATTATAGAATTATAAGTTTTGACTGCAGCATATATTTATTAAATTTTGCAGAACTATTCAGGCAAAAGTTACTGGAATACAGTATCACATATTTCTTATACACTGATCAAATAAAAATAATATATGAGCATAGAACACAATTATGAAGGTCAAAGAAATAATATTTACTTAGATACATCTTAATGTGAATGAAACCTTGAATAATGACATCCTTAATTTAGCATTTCTCATGTCTTGTTTTGTATCACATTTCTGGTACCATTTAGGAATCATATCATCAAATAATTCAAAAGTAAATTTTAGATGCTCCATAAAGGAGCATCTAAAATGTCTAAGGACACAGTATAAGTAATACCACAAGGCTTTCTAAATCAGGCTTATTTTAACTTGATACTTTTGTGCAGCACTGCAATCAAAAACTAGATTGGGGTCTTAAAGTAACATAAATGAAATTGTCTATATCCAGATGTATATCTACTTTAACTTCATAAATGAAATATAAAACATAAACAAAATCTCAGATGGTGAAAAACATATGGATTTTTAATATCAATCAGCATAAATTACTTAAACCATCTAAGCAGCTCTTAAAGCTGATTTTATTAGACATTTCACATGAAATGTGGAGTTTTATACTGTTTTCCAGCAGGGTTTCTCCCCACTAGAAAAAGGTAATTTTAGTAAAGGAGATCTTTTTAAATGCAATTACATAAAATTTGAGGTTTTTATTATGTTTACCAGAAGATCAGAAAGTCTGACCTGAACTTTTTTGCCTTTTGAGTGTTCCCACTCACTTCAAATGCAATATAACATTGAGACTAAATTGGTTTCAAATTCCAATTTACCAACAAACAAAGCAGCAGAGGACCACCAATGTTGCACAACCTGTTTGCATCGTTGTCATCACCAGAAATGGGACAGAAAGTTGTTCCTTACGATAGAAAATGCTCACAGAACTTTATTTAGTGGGATTATTTAGGTGGGCTGAGGCCACCTCATCCTCCTGCCTGCTCAGGGCAGGGTGCATGGAGGGACCAGTGCAGATCAGACCTTTCAACACTGAGGGCATCACAAGGTGAAACAGAAGATTTGTGTGTGGTACCTGCTGTGCAGCACTAGAGAAAAGCAGAAATAATTCTAATTTTGCCGATTAGATGCAACCAGCAGAGATTCTGAGCTTTACTTGAGCAATATTTTCCCCACCTCTGCAAACTGCAGCTCTGTTAACAGCCATAAATTGATTGGCCAGCCATTTTTTAAAGCCCAGACAGCACTCCCCATGTCACAAAATCCATAGCAGCAATGAACATGGGCTGATCCATCCTCCTGCTGTTCAGAGAGGTTGAAACAATATTATAATCCAGGCAAAACTGACAAAACAGGAATGTTATGACTGCAGTGTCCTTATTCTCTTCTCCTAATTCCAGAGGGAGATTGCTGCTTAAAGCCAAATTACCTGGATTCCCACAGAAAGCAAAAAGTTCCTCCCTCCCCAGCAAACCATGGCAATTCAGTAAATCAATGTTAAAAACCAATTTAACCCAATTATTTCTCAGCAATTATTTATCCTTTTCCTATCACCACAGTTGCCATTTTATGCAGAATTCACTCTACACAGCCATGCACACAAGTGGAATAAAATCTGAGTAGCTGTGCAGAAGCACAGCTTCCAACAAATCAATCTGTGTTTGGAAAGAGATGTTCCACTGTTTCCTGGGCTATCCACAGCAACAGGATGCAGCAGCTTAGATTTGCAAGGAAAACCCCACAAATGAGATTTTCAAAGCCAGCTGGGAAAATGGACACCAATCTTGCCTTCAGCTTAAAGGTAATCTGCCTAAAAATCCAGGATTCCTTTTTCTTTTGCATATCTGGGATTCTACACTCAAAAAAAAATCTCTGCTTACAGGCTTGGAAATAAGACTCTCTTCCCTCTTTGTTGCAAAGTTATCAAGGGCCTCTTTGTTCCTATGCTTTGTGGTTCTTTAAAAAAGGAGAACTTTCATTTTCCCTATAATGGAAGTTGTGCCTTCAGAAACTACAAATATCCCTGAAACAACCCTATGTGGGATCTGTTGATATCAGATACTTATTTCCCTCAGAAACACTCTCACAATGAAAGAGAAATAGCTTTTCATAAAGGAAACTAAAAGAACTTGAAAAGTAATACAAAACACAATAAAAGAATTTATTTCTAGCAGAGCTTTTCTGAAGTATCTATCCTTTTGGAGATGTGTCACAGTTTCCTAAAGGGTTTGTATTTAATAAAAAAATAAAAAAAAACTTTAAAAACACACAGCAGGTTTCTTTAGGGATTCTATCAGGCTTCATTTCTAACTGATTTTCCAGAAAAAAATCATCCTGTTACAGTAAACACTGGTGTCAGGGGGCAGATGAGATCCTGCATTCCTCCAATGTGCTCATGTTGCTCCTGAAGAGGAATCACTGGGGAGAATTCCTTGCCTCCACCTCTAGAGAAATAAATCTCTGCCCTCACCACACCCCACCTCGACCATTATTGAGGGAGCTGGGTGCAAAGTGCATTTGCATTTCAGTAAGGTGCATTTTTAAGAGCCTGCACACCCTTGCTTGGACACACCACCTCCATTTTCAATTGTCATTGTCAAATTGGGCCCTTTCCATTGCCCTGTTTTCCCACCTCAATAATCCCTCCTATTTCCAAAGCTCCTTATCCCTCCTGTGAACCTTTATCTCAGCAGCAGCCTGAAGCACCAGGCTCTGCTAACAAGGAGAAAGTCCCTAGTGGATCCTTGTCAGGTTTAATCTTCATTTTCAGACCACTTCTTCTGCAACACACACTAATTAATTACTTTCCACATTTACTTGCCAAACTCTATTCTGTAACGAGTGAACCTCCACTGTGCCTTCTCTTCCTTTCTCCAGCCTCTCCCTTTCTCTCTGACATCCTTTCCAGCACCTCAGAATTGCTGTCACCCATCAGGGCAGCTGGAATTTCAAACACATCACATCTCTGACCCGTCCCTCTACTGATAAAGCACAACTTTAGCCTTTTCTTCATCTCCTCAGCACTTCAGCAGCCACCCCTGAGAGGCTTTCCCCACTGTGCACCAGCCTCAGAAGAATGCCACTTTGCTCAAACTTCTCCTCAAATTCCACTTTCTCCTTAAGGAACTTATTTCAGTATTAGCAAAGGTCAGAAATCTAAAAGGTTACAATACCCATTTGCCACCTCTACTTAGATTACTTTATTATTTCAGTTCAGAATATGAATTGAGGAAAATGATCTAAAATGGCAATTGAATAATTCCATTATTATACCAGAGATGTTTTCTCTCAGCTTTAGGTAAGAGATTTTTCCTTCAGCTAGATTATCCAAGCTTTGTGTGAGCCCTCACTGCTTTCAGTAATAATCTTCAGCAGACAAACCAAACAAGGTATTTCTCAGATTCTCTTTCCTGGAGAGCATCATTGAATTATTATTAATTTTTCGAGGTGTGGGTGACATATTTGTGTATATTCACCCTTGGGTGTCTTACCTGGATGCATTCCTGCCCAGGGCAGCATGGCAGCTCCTTGGGGAGGGCTGGAATCAGGCATTTCCCTGCTGCCCACCAGCAGAAAATCAGATTTCAGTTCAGGGCTGTGCAATGACCAAGAGAGACATCTGCTGGCAATAACAACAACAGAAGAACCAACACCACCAAAGAACCACACATTTACCTGTGCACACACACACCCAGCCATGACAATTAACCATTCAGGGCTAATTGGAAACACCCAATCTGCTGGACCTACATGATGGCACCCTCTCCCAGGTGCACCCTGTTCCATTTGTGATGCATTTCCTCTGGTTTTGTTGGGAGTGGTTTGCTGCTTTACTCCACAAATGTGGTCAATGGAATGGATGCAGTTGTTTACTAAAAGGATCACAAATCTAGTTCCAAGCTGGAACATGTGCTCTGAGTGCAAGGTATTCGATAAAGATGAGTCCTGTAATTTCATCAAATGAATTAGAATGTGCCACCCATTAACTAATGATTACACAGTAATTAATTGTAAAGGATCCAGCTTTGATGATCCCTTAACTAACATCAATGCACTGGGACAAAAGGAGGTCTCATCACTGGCACAGCTCCAGGGGCATGAGAATCCAGCCAGCCTCCAGTGCTGGAGCTACTCCCCTAAAATTGGGACAAAGATTGTTTTTAGCCAATTTTCATTCTCGTGAGCTATAGAGGAGAAACCCTTCTCAGCCAGTGCCTTAAAGTGACACTTAGCCACAGCCTTGTCAGCTTGGTTTGGGCTGGCTTGTGGCTTCATATTCATATTTTGAACTTTACCAAGAGCCATGGAGGAAAATGTGCCTCAGGTGTCCAGCAGGACATTTCAAACAAACAGCAGGGCATAAAATAACTCACTGCCAGGCCAAGGCTGCTGCTGCAGCTCCTCACACCCAATTCCACCCACTTTTTAAATTCTCCAGCCTTCTTCTCCCCATTATCAAGCAATGCCTTTCAGCCCTGCCCAGGGAGTTCCAAGGTGGGACAATGGCATCCACAAGCCACAGCTGCTGTGCCCTCTCCAGGATTTAGCCCCAGGTCTTAGGCAAACTCTTGTGACCAGAATTTCCACTTTCTTTTGGAATATACCAGGCAGCAGCACTCTGGAGGGGCACCTCATGCACTGACAGAACTCCTCTTCACAAGGTCCTCCCTATGTCCTCTCTGCTCTTATTTCTCCCTCTAGGTCATTTTCACAATTGCCTCCTTCAATATTTTTGTGAGTGTGTGGCAATATTCACTGTATTTTCCTTCCCTCTACCACCAAATGTGTCTAAGTGAAATGACCTGTTCACATTTTTGCTATAATTTCGTACTGAAAGTAAGAAAATAGCAGAGGTGGCTCAGGATTAATTGAAAATTGGATCAGGCCATTGAATTGTTGTCCAAATGAGTCAATTGCAGGGACAGGAAAACAATTTTACAAGAGGCAGCAGAAAATTTACAGTAACACACTTGCCTAAACAGTAAAAAGCCCTAGAAATACTAATGCTTCAGAGAAAATATATTTTAAGCAAAGTTAAGCTAATAACAGAGGAAAGTTAAACATTCAGCCAATAGACACCAGTTGCTATTCCTGTTTATGAACCACACATCTTGTTTGGACACTTTAATAAAGCAGCCTTAACAGGCTTCAAAGAAAATTCTATTTTTCTCATCATTTCTCTTCATCAGTGCATGGCACCAGTAAGAGTGAGCCAAGGCATATTGCACTGAAATACTGGATTTCTCCGTTTCTGCTCTCAATCAGCCATGCTGTGTGATTAAAATGACTCTTAATGAAACCCCTTGTACCATTAGGATCCAGTTTCAGCTGCAATCACTGTGCTTTTATCTTGGGCACGAGGCAGTTTCCACTATTCTTGGTTAATGTTAAGTAGCAAAGATTGCACTTGCTTGGGAGGATTTCACATTCCTTGGTAGGACAGGCTGCAGCTCTGGAGAGTGAATCAGAGACCACTCGCATTCCTCTGATCCTATAATTAGAAGCCATCTACATCTCCAAACTGCAGCACTTCCAATCCTGAGGATAAATCTAATCTAATTCTAATCCTGTTTCTTTCACAGAAACTACTGCAAAGTGGGGGCAAAACCCCTCCTCACCTGCCAGTGACACTCACACAGTTCTGAAAAAACATTACTGACCCTTAAAGATGTGGCAAGCTTTTAGCACAATGCTTAGTCTCTGATTATAGTGTAGACTATTAAAAAACAAATATCACAGACCACGAACAGGCTCTTTTGTTAATGCCTATTTGAATTAAGTTATGAGCATATGCATATTCACAGTGAAATCTATTTGAATTTTAGATGCATCAAGCCTCCCAAATGAATGTTGAGACCCGTAGGTCACACCACCATCCAAAAATGCACAAATCTGTGACAGTGGCAATTCCCAACACACAAAGAAAACTATTTGGCTGACATGTAGAGTGTCTGCCAACACCTCTCAATTCAAAACAAGAAAAAGCAAAATACGCAACCCATTTGAACACTGCTGAGTAAACTCTATTATTGCCAAGGCTGGTAGTGCTTATTGAGCCAAGATTAAATCATTCTGCAATGGGAATTTCAGAAGGTGCTGGGAGTGTGGCATAATAGCAGCCAGGGGCAAGATGTGAGTCTGCCTCCAGGACTATTCATGACTTCTATTATTTCAAAGCTGGCATGGATAGGGATCTCTTTAATTTTTTATGTGCTGAACTGTGGCTTTTTTGAGCAACCTCACCTGCTGTGATGACTCATTTCAGCAGCACTGAACCCAGATCTCTTGTCTAAAGCTCAGTGGAACTCAGCTTTCCCATTTCACAGGAGGTCTCATTATTTCCTTTAAATTGCCAAGTACACAGCTAAAACAATGTAGTCTCCTGAAAAGAGACAGACTATGAAAAATTACATTTCAGAAACGAGGCCATTCTAGAGATAAATTTGGAAAGAACCATCAGGGTTTGATAAAGATTCATGTTTCAAGAGAAAGCACCCATCATTAACTCAGATACAAACACTGCTAATCAAGGCATTTACCTGCTCAATTAATATGCAGACATTACTCTGTTCTATCAAAATAACCTCATTTCTTCTCCATCACCCTACACCTATTCATGCTGAAGATAAAATGCATCAACACAAAGAATTTCAAGAGAAATTTTCAGAGCCTGCAGGTAGATCACTTTTTAATGCTGCTTTTACTCCATTTATGCACCCTGCTCCACTTTGATAAAAATGTAACATCTCACCCGCTCCTGGAGCAACCAGATTCCCACTTCCCAGAACAGGACAGAATGGCAAAGAGGAGAAAAAACCCCAGAATATAAAAATTACCAGACTTGAATGCCTTTAAGCAACTCCTGTCTTCCAGAAAACTTCTCATTTCTTACCTCCTGTTGCGTTCTTCAAATAAGGCAGGCATTTTGAACTCAGTGGCACAGAAATCATCAGAGAGAGAGGCAGAGTCACAGCTCCTCTGCCAAAATCTCCAATTTTTGTGATTGAAGACAACCATAAACACTGTAAGACTAAAACAACACTACTGAAAAATAGTTTGATTTATACCTTCTAGCCAAAACAGCACATCTCCTTCAGATCCTAAACATGGCACTGAAGAGAAAATTAAAAATTCATTTCTTACACAGCTAGCTTTTTTTTTTTTTTTTGCATTTTTGTTAATCAGTCCAAATTTCTATTTCAGGCACTACGTCTCTGGTTAATTCTGTATTTCAATTGAAAATTCACCTCTTTAAAAACGTTTCAATTAGCTCTTCTTTCAAAATGTTTCACTGTTAATTAGTTGCTCTCTGTTAATTTTAAGTAGGGTGTGGCGTCCTTCTGGAACCAACTCCACTGAAAAATCCTGCAGGTCATAAAGTGAAACCAGGAGGAGCTTGGGGAAAAACAATTACATGGGGAAAAACAATTACATGTTTTTAACAGCAAATGAAATTCTGTTTGTGATGAATGATTAGTAATTAATAATTAATAAAATTATTCTGTTTTCTGTTATACACTGTGGTGGAGGTCACATGTCTAAATCAGGACTGGGTGGAACAGCACCAACACCTCTTCAAACAGAAACAAGGGACAAAACAGAGGCAGGACCATTGCTCACACACAGAGTGGGGCTCTCCTGCTTCTCGTCAAGAAACAGCACCCAAGAAAATGTCACAAATGTGAGAGCCAAGGGGCACTGGGAGCAGAAAGGAGGGAGGGCAGCAGGAGGGTCACAGCAGCAGACACAGGCTTTGGGAGCACAGCACAGCAGCTCCTGGAGAGGTTCTGAGAAGCTTTTCCTATGGCAAGGAGAAAATACAGCAATTTTTGCTGGAGAATCTGAATGACAGGAAAAAAGGCTGGGAATTTGGGAGCTGAAAGTGGGAAGTTGGTATGAAACATGGAAATTTGACCAACAAGGAACTCCAATACAGTGAAATCGACTATAAAAGGCAGGAAAAAAGACAACTCAGCTAAAATAAAACTAAACTAAAAGAAGAAATGGCGGAATATTCATGCTTGAGCACCAACACAATTCTCAACCGTGTGCAACAATGTGATTTATTGGTATACATTTTAAACAACACATTAGATGTTAAATCCAACATTTTGCTATAACCTTTCACCATACATCAGTGATGAAAATCTTGGTTTTTTTATCTGACATGAAAATTTGTTGTAAAGGGGAAGGCCTGTAGCTTTAGTGGCTTTTACAGATATTTGGAGCAACCTGTGTGAAAACAGGTTGAAATGAAATGAATTCCCACACACACACTCTCAGTATTTCTGAGTATCAATGGTTATTGTCATTAACACTGCAGTCCAACTACAACTGCCAATAATATGAGAATATTTTAGCTGCCTTCAGACTTCATAATTTCAATTCACTGATCTCAACAAAGCCTCTCAAAGAGCTGTTATGTTTGTATTCAGAGAAGTAGTGGAGGCAATGCTGTCACTGCAGACTTTGCTGGCTAGATAAGCAAAGGATCTGTTTTTCCAGAGCAAACACTCTCATAAGCACTTCAGCTATCAGCACCTAAACACAGAGGGATGAAGGTGCCAAATGTGACAAACTGTGACACACCCACAAGTGAGCGTCTGCCTCCCTCTGCCGGAGCTCAGCTGTGTAGCTGTGATGGCCCCAGCATTGGCAAATGCTGGCCAAAAAACACACACAGGCAACTTTTGTCTCAACACTCTGCTCTTTGAGTCATTTATGTCTGTCTACATGCAGAGCCCAGGGTCACACGTTCCCAGTTTTGGTACCAAATTTTCAATGCCAAAGGTGAAGGCAGGTGTGTGAGCTGTGTGTGACACTATAAACAAGGCACATGGATCTTTGCTAAAAGCAGAATTTTCTCACCTCTCACCAAGAGCATGGCAGTCTTGATGGGCAGAAAAGAGCTGTCTGAAATTCATCAAGGGCCAAAAGGTCCTGCACCTGGGGGAGGAAAAACCCCCTGCACCAGCCCAGGCTGGGGGCCAGCCTGCTGGAAAGCAGCTCTGTGGAGAAGGACCTGGAGGTCTTGGTGGACAAAAAGCTCTGTCCCTGAGCCAGCAGTGTGTTCTGCAAGCCAAGAAGGCCAATGGCACCCTGTGGGGCATTTTCCCTCCCTCCACCCACAAACATTGCCAGCACATCAGGGAGGTGATCCTGCCCCTGAGCATGAGGAAAAACTTCTTTACTGTGCAGGTGACTGAGCACTGGAACAGGATGCCCAGAGAGAATCTTGTTATCAGACTTCTGCTCTGATCAGTGTTTATTTCAAATACCTGTATTCCATTCACAAAATATGCAACCTGTACTGGGATTGCACTGGTACTGGAATTTTAATTATTGGGATTGCCCTGGTACTGGAATTTTAATTATTTAGGCACATTGCATGCATCACAACATGCATAAACTCTAACTTAGAACTCAAACCCTTAACACTGTGCTTTAAAATAAAATACTGAGTGACTCCTGCCACTACTTTTCTGTCCCCACCCTTTTCAGGGCACTGACTGTCACTCTGGTGACAGCCAGCACCTGTAGACCTGACAAGTTCCAAAACATTCACATCAGCATTGGCTCAGAGCACTGCACTTAAAAGTGCACAGATGTTCTGTTTCTAGAAAATCTTTTTGGTTCATTCAAGGGAAGGCTTGAAAAATGGAATTTACTCCAGAGTACACAGCAATCCCTTAGGGTACTGTTGAAGTCTGCTCAAGGCTGTATTAGTAGTGCAGTGGGATTTTCATCCCTTTTTAAGTGAATTTATTGATCTTGAATAACCTCCACAGCCCCTGCAGTCACCAATACTTTATCAACAGTACTGGTACAGCACCTCTATTACTAGGGCTGTCCAGAATACCTCAAATCAGCTTAAATCCATGCCAAAAGTCCTCCTGCTGGAAGCCTGAGAGGATCTTTTTGGCCTGCTCTGAGCCCCACAAAAGCAATCAGCAGTGCCCTCATTTGTTGCCTAGGGCTGGAGGAGGGGTGTCATATTTAATGGAAAGAAGCCAGGCTGAAGAAATAATCACCAACCACTAATAATGACAGGTCTCATCCTCAAAGAAAAACAAGCAAAGTGGAAAATTCTGGGGAGGAGGTGAACAGCTATCCCCCACCCACCAAAACCCCCAGAATCCTCAACAGTAAACATGCAGAGCATCAGCCACCCATGCACAACCACCTGAAGATGAATTTTTCCTTCATTTCATCACCAAAGCCCTTCCATCGTCAGTATCTGGCTTATTTCACATAAAGCCTTGAAGAAAAACCTCAAAAAGTTAAAAACTTTTAGGACAGTTGAAAACTTTTCAACTAAAAGTTGAAAACTTTTAGGACAGTTTTCTCACTTCCTTTAACCAATGCCATTTCCAGAGTTTACTGCACCCTTTCAAACACCCATTCCCGACCCAGAAATAAAACCAGTGGGTTGAGGTTTTTGGGAGGGTGGGTGTGTTTTGGTTTGGGGATTATTTTTATGCCTCCAGCTATCCCTGGCCTTTATTTTACTCATTGCTACTCGATACATTTTGCATGTACCAACTCCCTCTCACTTGACCGGTGTCTGCCTTGGGTTTTTTGCTGTCACCTCACGACTTTGGGGGATTTGTTCCTTTGTGCAGCAGTGACTACACCCGTTCTTCATGTGACTCCTCTAACACAGCTCCACTCCTGCCCTTCCACGGGAAAACTGGGAAGATGCTGGTGCTATAAATAAGAAGCTTGACTAGGCCAATATTCAAGCAGCAATCAATTTATTAATTAATATGGTAAAGCATGAGCAATACAGCAATACACCTGAGTACAGTGGGGGAAGTTTTCCCTCCAACTGCACACCCATAGTTGAGGCTTTCAGGTATTTATAGGGGCACTCATCAGCTTTCTCAGCAGTTTCTAGTCCAAATTTTTACTCATCAGCACCTTCTAGTCCCAATTTTTACTATTGTGATTTAGTTTTTCTCAGGATGTATCCCAGAAAGGAGTATCCCAGGTTGTGGGTGTCCAGTTTCCGAAAGAAGAAAGACAAATCCCATCTGGTGGAGTCCAGCTCCCTAGATGTGGGTCCACCTTTTAATTGCAAAGATTATAAATCTCATAACAGTGATATCCAGCTTGCCTTGGTCGAAACTATAAATCCTTGAGTTGATCTTCATCTTCCTTTCTCAAGCTGCTTTTCTCTGTTTTGTTAAGGCCTGAGATAAGCATATTTCCTTTATATATATTCCAAAGCTATAGTTTCAAGGATACAAGCAATATTCTAAAATTATACTTCAAAAGGTTATTATTGCAGAACTCTTTAAGGCTTAACTACAAGGAAAGAGCAACATCCTTAATGCTTTAATGCTCCTAAATTGAAAAATGCATGTATTTTATGATTGGTTTTTCACAAATATTAAAATTAATATTATATGTGTTGTGTTAGAAAGTGGTGCTGTATTAATTCTCTTAAGTAGTGTGTTAAATATAGTTTTAGGTTATAAAAAATGTTAAAATAGAAACTATGCTGTGTAGGATACTTTTTTTAAAGAAAGGACTCGCAGCGAGATAGCAGACACAGGACACCTACATCCTTCAGAGAAAGAGAATTTATTGCCCTCTTATCAGAAGAAACTAACTTCTTCCTGCCTCAAAGGCGCTGTTAGGATTGTTAGGATTTGGAGGAGGAAGTTGACACTGACCAGACAGAATCCTGTATTTGAATGGAATTTATGCATCATGTATGAAGTATATGAATATGCAACTGGTTATTGTTTTTAAGGGTTAATCCTTTGTTAACGTGGGTCCTTTTTCGGACTCGTGCTGCCCGTAAAAAAGGTACCCGGACATCCGTAATTCTTTGTATTTATTGTCTCATATTGTCCTAATTCAATTTGTCCAAATTGTTATTCCTCTAATTGTGTTACTATTTTTATAAGCATTTTATTACTATTAAACTTTTAAAATTTTAAAAACAAGTGACTGGCGTTTTTCACATAAATTAACTAAGGTTAATTGCGAACAAAAGATAGGTTCAAAGGCCTTCTTCCATGCTTTTCTTTCCTCAATTATTAGAATTCGTCTTTATAACTGTCCCATGGGCGGTCTCCACACATATCGCAATCACAAATACACACATTGCCTGTATGTACCTGGCACGAAACACAGCTTTGTATTTCACACCAGGGAGCCTCGGGGACACCGCGGGTACTGTCCCGGGGATAACGGCGGGTATTGTCCCGGGGAGCCTCGGGGACACCGCGGGGCTGTCCCGGGGATAACGGCGGGTATTGTCCCGGGGAGCCTCGGGGACACCGCGGGGCTGTGCCGGGGATAACGGCGGGTACTGTCCCGGGGACCCTCGGGGACAACCGCCGGTCTCGCCGGGCGGTGCCGGGCGCCGCGGGGACAACGGCCGGCGGCAGCGGCGGCGCCTCGGCTGTGCCATGACCGTGCAGCGCCCTTCGTGGCCGCCGCTGTACTTCCCGCACTTCCACGGCACGGAGCCGGTGCCGCGGCCGGCGGGCGGCGCCTGGGCCCCGCTGGCCGCGCTGTGCTGGCCGTGGCAGCCGCTGCCGGCCGCGGCCGGGCCGCCTCGCTACGCCGCGCTGCCCGCGCCCGTGGTGCCGGAGCCGCCGCGCCTCTGCTGCCCGCCCGCAGCGCCGCGGGCCGGGGAGGCGGCGCGGCGGCCCCCGGAGCTGGCGCAGCTGCAGCTGCAGGAGGAGATGTGCGAGCTGGGCATCCGCCTCAAGGAGCTGGAGCTGGCGGCGCTCATCGGCGACGGCTTCGACGCCAGGCAGTGTGCGTGCGCCGGCCGCCGCGCCCGGGCTGCGCGGGGCGGTGCGGGCGGAGCTGCGGACACCGGCACCGGCACTGCCCCGCACAGCCCGGCCGTGGGTCCCCCCGGCAGGGAGCCCTAAAGCAGGATGAGTGTGGGGCGGGTTTGGGTCATCTCCGCCCCGCAGCGCCCTAGAGCCAGCCCGGGGCAGCGCAGATGCGTGCGGGAGCACGGCGGCACTGCGGGGACAAAAGGCTCTGATTGTCCCGGGTCAGCCCGGTCAGCGCTCAGGGGAGCCGGCTGAGGGCACGCTTAGAGGAGTCACGCGAACTACAGGTGTAGTCACTGTCGTAGTCACAAAACCCCCAAAGTCGTTAAATGACAGCAAACAAACCAACGCAGACACCGGTCAAGCGAGAGGGAGTTGTCACATGCAAAATGTATCGAGTAGCAATGAGACCCTGCGGTTGTGCACCGGCACCGGACCCGCCCCGAGCAGGCCGGCCCGGGTCCCCCCGGCAGGGAGCCCTAAATAGGGCAGAATGAGTGTGGGGCGGGTCTGGGTATCTCCGCCCCGCAGCAGCCCTAGAGCCAGCCCGGGGACACTGCGGGGCAGCACCGCGGGGACAAATGGCATTGATTGTCCCGGGTCAGCCCGGTCAGCGCTCAGGGGAGCCGGCTGAGGGCACTCCCCCGGCACGCCACAAACCACATAAAACAATGACGCACTAACAAGCCAACCAGCATTATAAATGCCATCTTAACCACCATGCCCGTCATCCTCCTTCCTATCTCCCCTATAATCCTTACTATCGTCTAAGAAATTTAGGATTACCTAAGGAGTCACATGAAGTACGGGTGTAGTCACTGTCGTAGTCACAAAACCCCCAAAGTCGTTAAATGACAGCAAACAAACCAAGGCAGGCATCACTCAAGCGAGAGGAGTTGGCACATGCAAAATGTATCGAGTAGCAATGAGACCCTGCGGTTGTGCATCAGCTTTGATGTAAAATAAAGGCCAGGTATAGATGGAGGCATAAAAAACCCCCAAACCAAAACACAGCTGGCTCCCCCAAAAAACCTCAAAACAACCCACACCAAAAGAAACCACCAACTGAACAGAAATCCTCCTGTGAGCTTGGCATTTCAATTTTGCAACCTGCTGGCCATGAAGAAAATGCAGGGAATAAAATAGCTCAGCAGATGATGGTAGTACTGACATCTCAGGTGGGGAGGCCAACAACTGTAAGGATTTCATGCTCATTTTTTCCTCCAAGGTCAAACAAACCAACGCAGGCATCAGTCAAGCGAGAGGGAGCTGGTACATGCAAAATGTATTGAGTAGCAATGAGACCCTGCAGTTGTGCATCAGCTTTGATGTAAAATAAAGGCCAGGGATAGTTGGAGACATAAAAAAAATCCCCAAACCAAAACACACCCATGCCCCCAAAAAACTTCAACCCATCGATTTTATTTCTGGGTCGGGAATGTATGTTTGAAAGGGCACAGTAAACTCTGGAAATGGCATTGGTTAAAAGAAGTGAGGAAGGCACTGTCCTAAAAGTTTTTAACTTTTTGATGATTTGATGTAAAATAAAGGCCAGGGATAGTTGGAGGCATAAAAACATCTCCAAACCAAAACACACCCTCCCCCCCAAAAAAACTCAAAGCAACCCACACCAAAAGAAACCACCAACCAAACAGAAACGCTCCTGTTAAATTATAAGTGAGCTTGGCATTTTAATTTTGCAGCCTGCTGGCCATGAAGAAAATGCAGGGAATAAAATAGTTCAGCAGATGATGGTGGTACTGAGAGCTCAGGTGGTGAGGCCAACAACTGTGAGGATTTCATGCTCGTTTTTTCTTCCAAGGTCACAGGAAACTTTCAGGAGTGCAAGAGTTACAGGAACACAGGGAAAATGCCCATCAGATATATGCATTCAAAGGAAGATCTCAAAAGAAATTCCACTTGGTAGTTTGCATGTATTTTCCCCTTCATTATAGCAATACACGCCACTTTGCATTTTTAATACCTACTATTTTGAGAAACTCTAATTCTCAGGCATTGTAAGGATTATTAGTTTGCTTAATACATTATTTGATTTACTTAAAAGTACTGTAAATTATAAATGACATCATTAATGACAAATTGTGTTTCATTCCTGTTTAGATAAAATCCTGAAGGCACTGGAAGAAAAGAAGATACAAAGCATGAAAGCAATGCAGAACATGAAGTAATGTCCACCAACACACCGAGGATTATTTCAGCTGGATATTTTGCCACTATCACTGTGTATTGTTTTAATGGGTCTTTAATATTGGGTTTCTACTCACTATATGTTGTTCTCCTCCTCTTAAAAATATAGCATATTGTTGACTTCATTTGTGTATTATTTGCCTGGTACTAGTTACTGATAACACTACTGTGTATTTGAACCTTTTTCTTTTTATCCAATTATTTTATGCAGGAAGCATATAATATTTTCCTCAAGAACACTGAGAAATTAACACTGTTTTTGTCAGGATTCCAAGCAGTCCATATCTGCAGCTGGGAAATGCAGAAATGGCAATATAAAATATGGTTGGGTTTTGTTTTGTTTTAAGTCTAAGTATATTAAGTGCAATTTTGAATAGAAAGGTATGGCCAAAAGTCCTAAGCCTCTAAACCAGCTTAAAGAACTGCTTTCACATTAGCATAAAAAACTTTTTTATAATCACAGTGTATTCCTTTATAACCATAAAATTACAGAAGCTGTGGCTTGAGTTGGTTTTTAACAGAACAGGCACATGATATTGAGTGTTAACTGATATTTTACCATTATTTTAGGAGTAACAGTGCTTAGGCTAAAGCCTGTGGCAGTTTTTGAAGTGACAACATCCTTAAGTTTGGAAGGCACATCCTTTCATGAGTAAAAATGGACAGAGGCAGGGATGGCAGACTGAAGATCTGGACAGCATTCAGAATTCAAAAATAATGTCACCCATTAACACCACAAAGCAGCAAATAGGTTCATCAGACTGATAAAAAAATACTGATTACTTTTTCCTATTCCATTTCCAAAGCAGTAGGTGGCAGCATGAAATAATAAAGTTACCGACCTTGAAGCTGCAATATTTTGGCAAAGAGCTTTATTTTTCAGAGGAATATTTTAACCTCTGTTTATTTAAACTGTGTTCAAATTACTCAGCTGTGAAATGTTTTAATACAATACAATATCAAAATTTTATTTCCTCTTACTGTTTATTGCAGCATTCATCCTTATACTGCCTCAATCTTTCTAGCCAGATTTTGATCCACTGTACACAGAGTTTATATTTAAAAAAAAAATCTATAACTCCCATTTGTCAATCATCAGACTACAGGAATCACATTTTAATGTGATTACAAATGAACATTAGAAATCTGGGCTGCAGTGTTTCACTGCTCCCTCTGCAGAAAGAGGGTAAAAAGTCTCTCAAAGGGTTTTGAGGCTTAAGCAGAAATGGTCAGTTGCTGTGAAAATGTGAAGCTGAAATTGTTGGTTACTATGAAAATGAGAACTGTGTTAGTATCCAAATTAAAGATCAGAAAACAAATTTGGATTGGACAAAAAGGGCCATTACACAGAGGCCTTCAGAGGCTTTGTGGGCAAGTGAGGGCTTTAAAATCAAGTTAGGTGACAGGAACTATCTTCATTTTCCCAGTCTCCAGATCAGTTTAGTTCCTAAACCACACTAAATTTTCCAAGGTTATTGCAAGGGCCAACAGAGGTTTCCATTACATGGAATTGCTGCTTTCTTACAATTACTTCTTAGCTTTTACCAAGTCTTTCACCTTACATCCAGCTTTCATCAGCCATTATTCACTTTTTTTCTTTATTGCTTTGTTTTCTTGGCTTAAACAGAGCTGCTTCCCATGGCACACAGTTGAAATATTTTCCATCTGTTGTTCTGTTTTTCATATGGCCTTTATCTTGAAACAACACTTGGGGTTTAATTACTGGGTGATAACACAAGGAAACAGTTAATGTGTAATCTCAGTTAGAGATGCCTGGGATCACACATCTCCTGAAAAAATCATCTGGATCATGGCACTTAGCAGAATGGTCACCCTTGGCCAGTGTCACCCACAGCACTCCTCCATCAGGATGCTTTGGTCAAAACCTTTCCTTTGGGAAAAAAAAAAAAGCTATTGGTACATAATGGCACATAGGCTGATTTCCATTTGCCCCTAAACATTTTACTTACCTTTACTTTTCTGCTCTGTTTCCACCTGATCTTCTTAAATCCAGTAATTTGCTCTCATCTGAGGGCGTATGGTTTCATCTCAAAGCTGGTCTGTTTATTATTCCTTTTGTAAAAATTAAGCCATGTTTTAGACAAAATAGAACAGCATTCTTACTGCATTTTCTTTTATTCACAAAGAATGTGTCATTCATTTTTTAATTGCTTCTGTTCTCTTAGATTGCTCAAGAGAGGCTAAACCTGGCATTCAGATGCAGGAACAATTCAGATCTCTTTCATGTAGCTGCCTTGTGACTCAACAAATCTATCCCTGTTGCATTCAAGACAGAAATTTTAGGCTACAAATTTGATTCATTGGCAGAGATCTCCAAACATAGTAGGCTGCTCCCATTTCCAATCCCAAACGAGGCAAGCCTCTCAAAAAGCAGAGTGTCACACCTTCCCAGCCAGCCTGAGCCTGCACCTGCAGTGACAGCCAGGTGCTCCCCAAGGAGAGCCTCAGGTCTCACTTCTGAAACCTCAAATGGCCTTGGCTGCTTTATGGTGGGCAAAATGAGATACAAAGCTATTCAAAAACCAGAATGCATTTCAACTTTAAATTATTTTATACCAAATGGTTGGGTCCATTAAATTTCACACTGCTGTGTTTGAGTTTGCCACATTAAAATTCTCCAAACAGATATTCAGCCTTATTACAATGGATCATTAGAATTTAAATTAATCTTCAAGTCAAGCTGCCTTAATTAGTTCAGGGACAGATTAGAAAGGAAATCCAAAAGCAGTAAGCCATCATGAAATGATTTTTCCGCTTTCAGCAGCGTCTGCTGCATTTTGGATTCACCTGCCCTGAAAATTCAGAGCTAATATCTCAAGGGGAGGTAGGGAAATTGAGGAGCATCTAACTCTGGGAAACTTGTCCTCATTTTTGAAAACTTGTCAACATTTGTGAAACAGTCTCGGATTTTGGTATATCTTGAGAAAAGCCAGAACAATCCCTTGAGGAGGCATAAGTACTCACAGTCACAGCATGTATATAAAACATATATGCATTTTAAAAATTATATCTTAATTAGGCCATCTGTCTAGACCCTTATTAGTGATACTTATACTAGGAATTTCATTTACCCTCTATTTTTGGAAGATCCTTTCCAGCCTCTTTCTTCCTCTGAAACTACAAAGTAGTAGTAAAGGAATTTTTTATTCCAAATTTCTTGCATCACAAATTATACAAAAGCAGCCCTGTCAAAAGCTGCATTTTCCTCTTCCTTCTACCTCAGACGGACAGCACAAAACTTAGGCCTGTGTAAATGATATTAAAAACCACAAAAACTGGATCTAAAGAGGAGGAGACAGCAGGAACAACCAATAAGTAGAAACACAGATTTTAAGACATATTTTATTTCATGTGCAAAGTTGCCAAGGAAAACACATGTACAACTTCAGCTAAGCCACTAACATGAAAGGAACTATTCTATGTACTCAGAAGCTTTATTTCTAGAATCATCCTATGGCTTAGAGTAAAAACATAGGAATTTGGTAATGACCCAGAACATTTTAAATCCCCCCTTTTCAGTCATATGTAAAATTCTACCATCAGAATGTACTTTTAAGTAACAGGTCTTGGAGATTTTCCTTCTGTTTGCATAGTATAAAATTTTAATTATTTCTTATTCTCTCGATTTAATCCCTAGACTTGGCTTTAAATTTGCTCTCAATGTTGCAGCTTCAGAAAATTAATTTTCCCACTTACAGCTGAAACACTCATAAATTTTGAGCAAGTTTCACAGACACAGCCATTACAATTCAGTTGAATCAAGCTGTGAACACCAAAGATAACATGGATTTTTGTAATCATGCAGAGCTAGTCCTTTCCATAATTCAAAGATGTAAGAAAAGTTCATTTCCTTGGAAAGTGAGATCTGTTGCCTGGGAAGTGAGACAGTTTATTGATATAAATTCTGTAAATCTCTGTAAAAAAGTGTAGAGGTTGTTATTGGAAAGGCTTCCTAGAACATACTGAAATATTTTCAAGAGGTGGGTTTTTTTCCCTTGTAAATTCACATTTATTGAAATGCTACCATAGGAATAGGTACTTTATAGTCCTGAACAATTCCCAAAGCTCCATGAAGTAATAAATGGTGCTTCTTATCAAAGTAGTCACTGCAGTCCAGGTTTGAGTTTCAGCAGAGCAGTGAGGAGAGGCAGTTCCTTCACCCTCCCCAACACACTGAGGCACAGTCACATTTTGGACCAATCCAAAATCCTGAAGAGCAGCAAACTGACCTTCCAACTCCCAATTTCCAGCCACCCATAACCAGACAGCATCCTTCCTCTCCTGGCACAGTTTTAAGACACTTGTGATAGCTAATTTATTGGGGGGCTACTGGCTCAGCCCTGTTCTCCTTGAAGGGAGCAGGTGTTTTGCCAGTAAACAAAACAAAACCAAAAAAAATTGCCAGTAAACAAAACATTGCAGCAGAAAATGTTACCTGCAGCTCTGGCTTACCTCAACACTAAAAGGAGAACACACAAAGCACACTGTGGGCTGAAGCCATGCAGTGCCAGGGCTGTTTAAAAATTCTGTCCTGTTGGTTACTGCTGCTGTCACACCAGCTATCAGCGAGGTAAAGAGTGCACTTCTTTGTGCACACCATGTCAAACTCAAATTCAGAATGCACAGCCATGGCAGGGAAGACTTCAAATGAAAATAAAAAGTCAAAAAGCATAAGAATATCTGTGCTGGACAAATATGATTTCTGATGAATCCAAAGAACTGCCCTTTTGTTAGGCCTGAGCTGTTTCTGTTGGGTTGCTAAATCCTGCATCAAAATTTAAGCCTCAGCAAAGATGGGTTCTATCATATTTTCCAAAATCCTTGGCTTCACTCTCATTTTTTTCCTATCAAGTATGACATTGAATGCAGCTTGCAGAAGTCAGCAGCAAGATGAAATGAAAAAGCCTTCCCAGTCTATTTGTCATAGAAGGAAATATTAAAATTTGTTTGTTGCAAAATAAAGTATTCAGGTTTTTTTCCTCATTGCAGCATGGGGAGTATGAGATAAAGACAGGGATAAAGAATAAACTTCAGTTTTACTTACATCCAGATCTCCTTGCCAGGTACACAAGACCTTAACTGATGCCACAGTTGGTTATGGTGTTTGGACTGGTGTACACAGCACAGAAATGCTCTGGGCTCCAGTGAAGAGGGAATACTCTGGAAGAGAAATTCACCTGCTCTCTAAATATTGTACTCAGTGGAATCACCTTTCTTTGTGATTTACAGTCCTTCGCACCCATTATTGATTGCCCAGTGGGTAAGTGCGAGTTTCTAAAGTTACAAAATTATTTACAGACTGCAATATAGTAACAACTTACTCCTTGGGTATGAATTGAGTGTGGAAAATTCATGAAGTCAAACTTCCTAAAACAAGAATTGTTTTTAACAAATTCAAAAAAAGCAAAAGGAAATCAAACTCTGGAAACACCTCTTCATGATACTTGTAATTATTTTCAACACATCTATGATACATTTGACCACCTAACTATTTAAAACCCATTTCTCATCTTCCATGAGCTTCATAACAGAACAACTCTGAGATTTATCTTTTCATTACTGCCTCTCCACCCCTTTAGGAACCTGAAATGGATGGGGACAAATTGATGGACAAATAGAACCAGTTTTGAAAAAATATTTAAATATTTTTGACACACAGATATATAGATACACATGAATATGATACAATATTCATAAGAATATAGTCTTAAAGTGATTTTAAAAGCAGGAAATATTATATGATTTGGGGGCATTTCAACTATTTTTAAAATCAGCACTTAAACCACTTTGTACAATGCAGTTATTCTCAGGAGAGATTCTGCAGTATATACCAGCTTTTCCTTTATGACTTGGCCATCTTGAAAGATTTTTAAAGAGCAAGTCAGTGTGCAATTTCTTTACTCATCTATATATAAATCTCATTTCCACATCTTGAGTTCTGCATTATTTATTTCTGAGAGAAAGGCAAAAGTTCAAAAAAAGCATTCTCAAAGAGTATTCTTCTCTTTAAAAAATGAGGGGGGGGGAAAGACCAACAACTTTGAATTATTTTGATAAACAAAAAAGAAATCTGCTGCTCATTCCTGGAGTTAAAAATTAACCCATGAAGGGAAAGCTGAATTTTCTAGTAGGTATAAGCAACATGCAAGATCCCTCTCCCTCTGCCATTTCATGTCAGTGTGGGCTGGGAAGCCACTGGGATTTGTTAATGTATAAGAAATTCAAGAGCAGGATAATAACTGGTTGGACATAGAGTTTGGAACTGCTGGGACGTGCACAGGATGAACAGGGGCGCAAAATGCAGTGAGCTCAGAAAACTTGCTGCTTTCAAGCTCCCTCTGACTTCTAGAAGCTGGCAGTCAGCTCTTATACTGGCAATGCAGGGGTAAAAAACCCCACATTAAAATGCGATTAATTCTTTAACAGTCAGACATCTTCAAATGTAATGGAAACTGTGGTCAACTTGATACATATCAGCCCTTAAACAAAACAATTCTGCTACTCAACCCAATGTTGCATTTTCTACCTGCCTCTCATTTTTACCTCACACTTCTTATGTGTCTCTTTCAAAGAGAGTCTGAAAAAGAAATGATCACAGTTTAAGATAATATCCTCATTTCTATATGCAGGCTTGCATGCACTTCTAGCAAGTTCTACTCACAGTATTATGACATACAAATGTTACTCATATTTCCAGACTGAGTGCTAGAGCTTCTCTCCAGCACAGATTATATGTCGAGAAATGACTACCAACAAGTCAAGAAATGACTGCCAACAAGTTCCCTTTTATCCTTTGTTTAAAGTTACTGTTCTACTGATACTAATAAATGTCACAAGGGGTTTTCCAAGTGAAAGTGGTCAGGACACACATACCAAGAAGGACTTTTTTTGTTGTTTCACTTGCAACTGTTTCTACTGATGGTTTACAAATCTGAAGACAGACAGTGGTCAGAACATCAACATTTTGTGTACACGGTAAACAGTACTTGCACCTAAACATTTAACATATCTTTAAAGAAAATTGGGGCATTGAGTAGAAAAAGCTAAATTACTACTTTTTTCTCAGTAAAAATGGTATGGATATATCTGGACAAGGTTATAACTTTAAACACAAATACTTTCTTCTTTGAAATCAGTATTGAAAAACTATATAGTACTTGTAGCCATACAAAATGTTTATTATATTACAAATTATTTGTACACTATATTTTCACTTTATCATTGCTTTGTGCTCAGACAGTATAAATATTACAGCATGATTTTTCTTTCCCAGCAATGTCCTAACTGTCTTGATATAATCTTACTCGATACTTAAAAAAAAAAAAATACAGAAACATATTACAAACAGGATAAAAAGGCATCATGAATGAAGAATGTAAGATGGTTTTCTGAATAAAGTGCACCACAATGGTTTCAGAGTAATGGTTCAGGAAATATTCAATAGACTGCACATCATCCATAATAATACCAAACAAAATAAATTTTGAATCTCTGACAGGTCTTCATCAGAAGTATGAAGAGTACTTTGTTTAACTATACTGAAATGTTTTTTCTTTCTAGAAGGCCATTTAAATGCTTTTGTTTGGGGGTTTTCCATTTTCTACAGACATCCAAACCCTGGACATCTCTAAATTTTCCAAAATTTTTAGTTTCCAGTATGGCAAGATACAAAATTCATTGTGTAAGATGTATGAGACTTTACCCTCACACATTTTTAATAGAACTATTAAATTGCCACAATTTAAGAATGGGAACAGACTTACAAACAGAGTTAAGTGTCCAAAAGATGCTGTTTAAAACTGGAATGCCCTGCTTCCTGTGACTTTTTTGGGAATACATTGTTACATTACCCTTCCCACTTCTATGGCTTCAGCGTGCTGACCCATGGGATCGTGGCTGCTTGCACAATTTCAGCCTCAGGAGAACTCTGCAAAACTGGAGTCTAAGCTAGAGAAATTTATTACACAGCACATTTCACCCCCATTGCTTAAAAGGGCTCATTTACTTGCAAAATTTCACTGGGCTACATAGAAGAATCATTCAAAAACTGAGATGATAAAGCTGATGCAGAATGTGGCTGGCACGACCTGGTGTAGGTTTCACTTCCCAGGTTAGCTCAAGCCAGCTGTGAACTAACTTAGGCCAAATAAAATCAGCTGCTCTTCCATTATGTCCGCACTCATGTTACAGTGATCCAACTGACTGAAAAATAAACAGAATTCTGTGTGAGGGGTCTAGTGAAATTTGCTTTTATAGAAATTTGCTTTTATATTTGCTTTGTCTTTTATAGACAAAGCCCAGTAGAGAAACTAAACCCTGCTCTCAGTGAGTGAAATTCCCACTGAAGGCAACAAGAACCTGTCTTTCTGTGGTACACTGAGTTTGGCCCAGTATTTTTCAGTTGTTATTCTAAAGCGTGATGATCTTAGCCAGCTATTCATTTAACCCAATTTGGCTGTGTTGTATTACACTGATAATATCAGTATTACAGGTAACTGAGACAGCAGTCAGCCTTTACTAGACTTGTATTTATATGAAAAATTGAGTTTCTTTGGTTGTTTGGTATCCAAGTCACCCAATTGTATATTTGTGTACTCCAGACATAGGATATTTATACTGATCAGTAAAATTATCAGGGGTTTATTCTTTCTTTTTTTTCTTTTTCCATTAGTTTATGGAAATTTTCTGACTATAGCAGACTAGTCACTTATATAAATATACAGCACATATATACATAGAAATTACAAAAATACATTTTATTTATATCTGATTTTAAATAATAAAAATGAAATTTCACATTTATTGAAAGATTAGCTAGCATTCCAAATGCTTCTGCAATATTCAAGGTATTGGAGCAGAGGATGTCTGTATATTCTAGGATAATTACGCATCACAGTCTCAGGGTTCATAATATAATTATTAGGGGGGGAAATAGCTCTGCTTTAAAAGTTTGTGCTTCATCAATTTCTTCTTCTATCCCTTATTCTAGTCTTCTCTCTCCTTCTCTCAATTTACTGATGGCCAAAAAAGCTAAACCAAGTTCCCTTTCTCACATCAGTTAAGACCAAAGAAACTCAGAGAAATGAAATGATCAGACAAAATTGTAATTGAGGATAACTAAATAACCCACTGAAATGAAGGACATTACCTTTAACTCCAGTTGACATCAAACATGCCCAACACAACAAATTTTGCAACAACTTCAGTTCCTGAAGCTAATTGCTGAAGGAACTGAAAACAACTGTTCATGATCTCCAACTAGTTTGTACAACTGCAAAATATTAACTACTGTCCCATCCCAAGTGGTTTGATTTTCTTTTGGGATCGGATTCCTACCACAACGCAGTGTAACAATCAGTGACCTTTATCTTGCACAATATTAAGTCAACATCATTTCTGGCAATGCTCTCTTTTTCACAGAACATTCATATTTTTGTTAATCCATGTAGCTGTTAACTTATTTACATGTTAATATAGCAATTAGGTCCTCTACATTCAGAACTTCCTGGGTGCGCATTCACCGTGCCAGCGCAATCAAAATCAACTGCAGCTTCAGGTAGCACTTTCTGGCATCACTTTAGTAGATAGCATTGTTAAAGAAAGAGGGAAAAAAGCACTGTGTTGAACAGAGGTTTCCTTGTCCAAGCAGGTGTATTCATTTTTCCAGGTTGGAAGGATTTAAAGGTCTCAGGTTTACCAGCTTCACATGCATTCAGAGTGAAAAGCCCGATTATAGAGCAAAGAGGAAAAACCTTTTTTCATTTCTCTGGGAAGCTTTTAGCACCAATATCCTTTGCTGGCTCTTCATGCATTGTATTCTTTCACGCTGAAAAAAAACATCTCCTCCATAATTCATCAGTGGCACTGAATGACAAGGTAGCCACCAACCATGGAAATGTCATTCACCTTCTCCACAGTCCTCTCTTCTTTCACTTCTTTGCACTGTTAATAGGATGAAGAGACTCTGAGCTATTTACAGGACTTTTATTTGTATTTCTTAATCGTATTGAATTCTTTTGGTTTGAATACAGTGTCTGGGATGAAAAGGCTGAAATGACTCTGCATTGCTGAAATCAGCACCCCTTATGCAATGTCCCACAGCAAACAATTAGCGCGGCCACTGCCACGCCAGCCGTGGCCTTCAGCAAACCCTGTTCTGCAGGTTTTTTCTTCTCTAATCAAAGTTGTGGCATGCAGAAGTTATTTTCAGCAGCTCTGCCTCTGGGCCTGTAAATGAAACTTCTTGTGGCACAGACATGTTCAGCAGCATCTTTAGTGAGGATGGGTCATAATACAAGAGCAAAGTGACAAACAATTGCATATGGTTGATCTCATCAGTATGAAAGAGTTTCCTGGCAGCTTTTCCTTAGCTGGAAAGCAGAATTTCATGTCTTCAGAGCCCTGTTGCTCTGCTCTAAGTCATTTCATAGTGTTGACTTTTCAGACAGATTAAATTGCCATCGCTTTGGCACAATTCACAGAAAGTTTGTAGCCGAAAACTAAAGGAGCTGCTTTCTTGGCTTCCCCAGGTCACAAGACACAAACACCGTGCACAGAAGATACATTAGACCTGGAACTCAAACATATCTGTCTGCTTCTTGGCCAGCTTGGCCACTTCTTCCCTTATTGCCTTGACGAGGGCAGCCGTGGAGATGTTGGTGAGCGGTGCGTCGGAGGGGTCGTTGTCAGCCAGGCTGTGCTGGGAGGCGGCGGCGGAGGCCAGCGGGGCCTGCTCCAGGCTGGGGTGCAGGCTGCCCTGCTGGCTGTACTGCCTGGGGAGCCTGGAGGGGGAGTTGTGCTGGTAACGGGGCCTCGGGTAAGCCTCGATGTAGCCAGGCAGAGGCACCTGCAGGGAATTGGAATTGCAGAGGGTTACGCGGAACGATCGATCCTCCCCGGAAACCTCCCTGGGGCACTGCCAGAGGTGACAGAGAGCACCAAAGGAAGGGAATGCAAACCTCAGAATGAATTCCCAGCTTCTATCGAACGCAGGGTCACCCCAGCATCTGGGAATGACTGGCATCTGACTCCATGATTCAGAAGGCTGAGCAACTGCTTTATTAAAACTGTATTATATCACATTATACCATACTATAATAAAGAGACACTAAAGAAAACCCCATGACTGTCTCCAGACAGTCGGGACACAGCTTGGACCTAATAGGCCAATTAATATAAAGAACCATCACCAGAATCCAATTAAGAGCTCACTCTCAGTAAGCAATCTCCATAACACATTCCACATGTGCAAAAACAACAGAAGCAGCGAATAGAGATAAGAATTGTTTTCTCTTCTTCTCTCTGTGCTTCTCCGGGAAAAATTCTGGGAGAGAGTTATGTCTCTCTCTGTTCAGAGAATGTGAATGCCACAAGCTTCTGCCTACAAATGCCTGTCCTGGCATGTGCCATTTATGCACGTGCCAGCTGTGGCAGCACAAACATCTGCTTGTCCTCATTTATCATCACCTCCAAAAGTCCAAGGGAAAAGGTTTTTGTGGAAGTGAGCACTCTGCTTAGTATTTTGGTTTTTAACAAACAGCATGATTTTAGTACACCAAAAGCCTGTAAAAGAAAAGCAGATTTCTGATTTCTATCTAATCCAAGCCAGCCAAGTGTCTGGCCTCACTGGTCCTAACAGAAACTCACTAGATCCAGACACCAGGGATAAGCTCAGCTGTGCCAGGTTGGAAATTCAAGGCTCAAAGGGATGTTTGACTGCTCAGAAGTGTCAGGATTTCTGGCCATGTCTAACAGAATTACATGAAGGATTCATAATTTTTGTAACTCCACAGATTTCAGCCCCACGTTAGCTAAAACTAGAACAATAACATAGGCCCTTAAGTCACGGTGAGAGATTAAATTTCTTTCGGCAATCTTTTTGGCACTCAGAAGATTTTAATGCATCAAATAAAAGAGAGTATTTGTAATTTCCAAATGTCTATAAAACGGGAATCTACAGGCCTTAATTTTGAAGAAGGCTTTATGCCTGAAGCTTGACCTCTACACAGCCTTGGGTATCCATCAAATGCTGAAGAGAATGTCAAACATGTTCACTATGGTGTGATGAGACAAGTGTAGGAAGCAGGTATGGTATGAAAGTGATCATTAGATGTAGGCACCTCTGTTTAGTTTACAACAGGCTCTTCAAAAGGTGATTGTACTAGAACAACATGTGATCACACCACTAGAGGCCACCAAGTTACTGTTTTCACTAAGCATTATCCACCAGCTGGGAAAATAAATGCTTTGGGGATACAGTTTCCTTGTCCCACAAAACTTAGTGTTTTAATACTTACCATTTGTCTCAGAGATTAATATATTACAGTAATTGTGCTTATAAAATAGTTCCTTCTTGTCAAATTTCCCATTTCCTCCCTTGTTTACACTCGAGGCTAGCAGAAATGTGTGAAAAATGAAGAGTCTTAGAGATATTAAACCTCTGTTCTCAATAATTTTAAGAAAATCTTGGAAGTGTGATCAAGCTATAATCTAAAGGCTCAAAAACTAAGACATGTCCAGAAATTCAAGCCCTGAGTATTAGTGAGAAAATCTGAGTATTACTTCAGATCATTATGCTATTCACTTTTATTCAGGCTTTCTGACTGTGCTATATTGCTAATGCTATTACTAGCTCGTCTAGTAATGATTTTCAAATAAAGACAATTTCTTTGCAGATTTGCAAATTCATTGTAGAAACTACAGTAGTTTCTACATTTTTAACCCTTCTGCAAGGCCACTGGAGGGTTGAATATTTGACTAGCAAGGAATTTTTAAAGCTCTGCCGTGGGTAAGTGAAAAGGGACATTTGTTTCCTCTGAATTCTATATTGCCATGGTTATTTTTCAGACAGTTTTTTACATCCCTCTCCATTCCCCTCTCCCTGAAAACAGGGAAAGCCACAACAGGGTAATACTCTTCACTTTCCAGAGGAAGGAGCTGGGGGCTGGAGACTTGGTTTGCAGTTTTCACCTGTTTGTTTCAGTCTCCACTTTTGACAAGTGATACCTGACTCTTTTTCCACAGGACTGCAATCAAGAGTAGGGATACAGAAGAAAGAATGAATGGGAGATAAGTAAAATTTCCTTATTTGTTTCATGGCTTTTTTCCTCCTTAGAGAAAAAGTTTAAAATCATTGCTAAGATACAACGGGCCTCCCGGACTTAAGATCTTACATCTTACTTAAGATGTAAGAAGGGTTAAAACCACACATAAATAAATAAACAAAAACAAAAAACACCAAAACAACAAATGAAAATAAAGCTTTTCATGCTTTAAAAGGCAGCTCTGAGAAGGAAATTTATACCAGAGCATCACAAGCCTCCAGGTGTCAGGGGCACATCAGCAGGTGTGCTCAGCTTACAAATGAACAGCTTCTTTTTTTTTGGACAGTTCAGCCTTCAAATTCAGGCTTGTACCTCAAAGTCATACTGAATTGTTTTCCTCACAGGCATTGGGAGCAGTAATAAAGAGTGAACAACAAAAAAAGCTGCCCCCAGGAACATTTATATGACTGTGCTGTCTCCTGCTTATCTGCTCAAAGCCAACTTAGATTTCAACTGCAATTCATTAAAATGTTCTGTTGACGATTTGCACAAGGAAATTGAATCTGTCTTCCAGGTTTTTTAGCCAGAGTGGTTCTGCATAGATACCAGATGTGAGCTCAAGTAGAAGAATTTATCTTTTTTTCCCTTATGTAAAAAAAGCCCTACATTTGAGAAACTGTTTCAAACATGATAAACTACTGCAATTCATTTTAGGATGTTTCAACTTCAATTCTTTGAAACGTAGGTTTACTTTGGGCTAAAAATTACATCTGTTCCAGTCTGGGATTGTGCAATTAATTATTTAATTTATGATCTGTCACTGCAGCCTTTGGGAGGATTTGAAACACTGTGCAGCAGTGCTGCAGTAATGCTGGGAGATAAGATTTGGGAGCCAGGCTGTCTTGAGAGAAACCTCCAGGAAGGTAAGATGCTTCCCCAACTTTCAAACAGCTCAGGACTGCCTTGAGAGGCAGCATCACCTTCTCCTGACACGTGTCTATCTAAAAAATTTAACCTTTTTCAGGAAAGAAGAATGACATCTAACCCACCAACTTTAAACAGGTGCCAGGCCCTAACCTAGTGAATGATTCCACCCTCTAAAGATCTTGCTCACGGTTCATGCTATTAACAGCTGAAGTATCTATGTCTAAGCCATCTTTTATGGCTTTTCACTGCTAGAGATTATTCCCATTCAAGGAAAAATTATCCTTTTCTGCTCTTTTGTCGACCAGTGAAAAATTGCTGAAAATCCCTCCTGTTGAAAACACAGGAAAAAACAGGTGGTTAGAAAAGCAAGGATGCTTACAGAGTCTGCCCACTGCCCTGGCAACTCATTCTCTCCAGCATAGGGCATCCAGGCTTGGTTCCTGTAGGCAGTGGGAGGAGTTGGGATGAAGTAGCCGGTGAAGCCAGGTCGGTTTGCTGGAATGGCAAACACTGCTGGTACCGTATTTCCTGGCAAAGGAAAAAAGAGTAGGCATCATTAATAGCTGAGATTTTCAGTTGTAAATCAGATGATAGTGCTTATGAAATATGGACTTCTTGTTTATTTGTTGAGGTTTTTTGTCTGGGGCTTTGGGTTTGGATTGTTTTTTGGGTTTTTTTTGTCCTACCATGTGACTAGAGCAACTTCATAATGCTGGGAAATACTGGAGAAGGCAAGATTTGCAGTTGTCCTCATAACCAGGTACAGCCTTCAGGTAAAGACTCCCTAGGATTTGATCCTTGTAACAAATGATCTTTGTCAAAACTTTGACTCATTAGAGAAAAGGATTTTTTTTCCTTAAGTTTGCCTCCTTGTATTCAATTTTCAGCTGTTGTTACCATGGGTTTCAGTGTAATGCACCTCTCTTTTCAGTGTTTACCCAGTCTTTCTTAATATCTACATTATTAATATTATTATTAATACCTATATTGTATTATTGTATTATGTGCAGGTAAAAAACCTACCAAAATGAGTGACTGATATGTTTAACAGGCTGTACTCTCAACAATGCCATCACAAAATTTCAATGCTTCTGTAAAAATACCAAGGTTCTACCTGTTCAGTTCCTTTGCCAAGAACAGTCTATGGCTGCCATAAATGACACAGCTACAATGCAAAGAAATATTTCTTGATTATTTCCAAATCTGGCTTATCACCTCTTGATTAAGATGCATGCCATAGGAATATCCAGGAAGCCTCCTGGATTAAAATCCCACTTTCACATTCCAATTTGTGTGGAAGGAGCCACAGTTTCAGCCAAATCTCTGGGTAGGGTCACATCTGCTTTCAGGGAAGGTTATTCCTGTGGCCCACAGAGATGCAGAGAACAGTTTGGTACAGAGATTATCCACTGGGCTGTCTGGAAGACCAGCATCCTAATGTGCATATTTCCCTTGAGATATCCTTGATATATTCCCTTTGCTATCATAACTCCGTGTATTTACCTAGTTAAAAATAGACTACAAACAACTTTCTTGCCCAGTTAAGTCTTCCTTCCTCTAGTGTCTCTTTACATGCAAAGACAGACTCCAGCAGTGAATCACTAACATCACACTGAGGGCATGAAATCCTCATCCCTAAATCCTGGATGGGACAGCTGCATATCCTCTTCATCAGTTATTAGATTTTCAGTTTATTCAGTTATATTACATGGACGTGTATTTTACTTTTCAGGTAGCAAAAATAACACCATTTACATGAAAGCAGAAGGGCAGTAAACCCTTTAAAAACACAACAAAGTACAACTCCAGCATTTTCACTGAGGAATGGAAGCACAGTAGCATTACCCAGCTGGGCAGATTCTCTGTGGTAGAATTAATGCAGAGAAAATAAAATTTCTCCCCCTTCCAACTGCACATCATTTGAATATTGCTACTAATTGCTCTCAGTAGCTATGATACCACTATGCTGACAAAATCACAAAGACATGGGAAGGCCCATGAAATTCATATGGAGTATAATTGAATTAGCATCAATTACTGGCTGCTTCAAATTTCCATCCCCCAGAATCTCATTGACAGCCCTGGCACATTTTTTGTTCCTGAACAATCTACAAGAAAGTTCTGCTGCCTACTCTGACAGATGCTGGGACATTGCATGGGCAGGTGCACAGAGATAGAAAGAGTCCACCAGTGATATCCATCCCCAAAGCAGTCTCCATAAACCCAGATATTTACAGTTTCTCAATGACCTCCCATGCAGTCCCAGGCCAGAATTGCTATGGATGCAATCAGGGGTAAAAGAAGAGGAGTAAAATATGTTTTGTAGCACTTTTTTCTCCAGAGCAGAAACACACCACCTCTATCCCAATTCCTCCAGCCCCATGGTTTGGAAGAGGGTGGGCTAAGAGAAGAGGTGTGGTCAATCATTTGTCCTTCCAGGTGATAAACAGCACAATTTTAAATGAGTTAGCAAGGCTGAAAATGAGCATTCTTCATACATTTACAGAGAAGAAAGTGCTGCTCCTGTACATGGTAGATGGCTTCTACACCAAAACACTTTTTATTTAACCACAGCAAAAGGAGCTACTACTCAAAATGAATATTCAATTGGCTGATATTATACCTTATCCTAAATTATTATTGCAACATCCTTATCTTAGAGCTGATGCTGGGCTGCATGAGAGTGAGATTAGGCATTAACATTCCAAACCAGCACCTGCAGCAATGTTTCTTCATGTATTGAGGCTATAAAAACTTATTTTCATATCAGAACATTAGAAACCTTGTAATTGCCCATTTCTCACAAATGTCTTTACTTGCCTGTATTGCAGCCTATTCTATCACCTGACATATGAAAGTTTCCTTCAACTACTCCCAGAATTATTCTGACAAACTCTACAACATCATTTTGTTTCTTCTGAACTGCAGCCACCCTTCAGCAACACAGAGTAATAAAATCTCCCCATGTCTGGATCCAATCAAAAAGTGTATCCCAGAGATCCCATTACTGCATACATAAAGAAGAGGTCTCGGTAGTGTGGCACATTTCACAGCTTGAAATGTTTTGAAATGGGAGGGTGAGCATCTGCTCCTTTCAGGTACTGCACCATGTGCAGAAGGTGTGACAATAAGTGAGAGCAGAATGGATCCTGCAAACCTACTCTATTTAATTAATTGACAACTCATTTGCTTAGCCACATTATGATTCTTAGTCAGTAATATCAAAGACAATGCAGATAATTCTCTATTACTTCTGAAGAAGCTAAGAAAGAATTTTTTCTGGGAGGTTAACAGAGCAATATCTAACAAACTACTAATTTCAAATGTTTGAACTAATGGAAAATTCTTTTGAATATTGGAAGCTCTTTTCTTCAAGAAAACACATTTTGTCAATAAAAAGCCATTTGAAGTATTTTTTTTCCAGCTAAATATTGTAGAGACACCATCAAAACAGTATATCAATTTCATCTTATGCTTAAATCAACTAATTTATAAATACAACTCATATCAAAAGGACCGGGAACTGACTAGTAAAACTGGGACTTTTAGACCCAAAACAAATTTTAGGCAGAAACTTTATTCTTCACAACAGGAAGGGTGAAGAGCTAACAGATTACCTTTGGCTGTGCAAAAGCACCACTGCCTTGTGTTTTGAAGGGAAGGGGCCATGTACCTTCAATTTGCCTTCCTCAGTAGCCCACTGTTGTGACAAGAGTAGGGGTAAAGTTTCTCAAGAGCAAATAGGGAGCCTTAAAAAAGTTTTCAAACACTTGGATCAGTATTCTTGACTGACAAAATATTGCAAGGATCTAACTCATTTCTCCCCCATTGCCTGTCTCTCCCACTTTGCTTGCTTGGTACAAAGTGGAACACAAACAAGTCACACAGCTGTCCCAATACTGCAACTTATTTTGCTACCAACACCTTCTATATCCTCCCTAAAAATTCTGCTGCATTGTGCTGTACAGATGAAGAGTTTTACTGGGTTTTATCAATTCAGAGTCCTTGAACACAGGACATCTGGGACATTACTGCTGCATCCTACCTTCAGAAAAGGCCATTTCCTGGTGGTGCTGCAGGATGAGTATTTCAGGATGCAGCTGGTGCTGCACTTACAAAGGGACAGGCCATCCTCTGGAGGGCTCCTTCAGCTGCACCAGGAAAAACCCAACCTAATACAGTCTTTCTCCAAATAATCATCCTTATTTGCTATATCCCATACTTTCATTTCTATCCAAAATAACTTGTAAAGCTCTCAAAGTTGAATCTGCCCACTTTTGTCACCTGAGTGAAAAGCAGATTGATCGAGTGGACCGACAGACATGGGAGCTCTCGAACCCGGTGCAAAAGGTGTCTGATCGTGGTGCTGGGCTTGATCTGCTCCACTGGACTCAGGCATTCTCACTTTGCTGCCAATATCTGATGTAGACCTGTGTGTTCAGAAAGAAAAAGAAAATATAAATTTTTGTCATTCTGAGCTACAGATGTGATTTGTAGCCACACACACACACCTATCACCTCCAGCAGGACAAGCCAGAGAGGAGCAATCTGCCCAACTTTGCTCTGGCATGACAGAAGCCTGGAAAACAACTGCACAGCAGAAGTTTGGAGAAGTCTGGAGAAGTTTGCAACCCTTCTAGCAAGCCTTCTACCCTGGTTGCTCTTTTTACCAAAGCATCGTATAGGGCCTCTGCTTGCTGCTTCAAACAAATGCCTGTGAAACTCAACACTAAAACCAGAGCTTTACCATAAATTCACCAGAGCTTTACCATAATTCACCAGAGCTTTACCATAATTAATTCACCACCACAGTCTACAGACAGTCACAACAGTGTACATGACATAGTATCATACAGTAGGAGGCCACTGTGGTAAATAACATTACTGCACTTGGGAAGTGCTGAGGTCTTTGGAAATGTTGCAAGTCCAGGAAAGCAGGAGAACGATGGTGTGAATTATCTGCCTCAATCCAGCACACCATTATGAGAACTGAGGCAAAGTATGCTTTAAAGCAAACAAGAGACTGCAGTTCCTAAATTTATTAACACAGACTGGCTAACAGAACACTCATTGTTATTTCATTTTGTGTTAAAATGAAACAAAACCAACATGTGTCTAATTTCAGGAATGTATCTTTTTAAGTGCCCCTTGAGGGTTTGCCCCAGTTCTTATTATGACAGTGGGTTTTAGAGACCATGCCTAAAATAAAATAACAGATAAATACCTCCTGAGAGAGGCAACAGCCACAGGACCCGTTCTGGGAGGGACAGGAGGGGGAGGAGAACCCATTACCATCTCAGGAAGCTGAGAAAATCTATAAGCCTGTAACAGAGAAAAATACATATTTTCTGAAACACCAGTAGATCTCAGTCAAATTGAAAAACAAAACAAAATCAGAAATTAAATACTTGCTCTGTATGCCAGTCAACTGGAAGCTAATTTTTTGTGGCATCAACAATAATCACATTTATTTGGGAATTTACAGTGCTTTGGTGATTTTTGAATGTGGAAGAAAGTCTGGAAATTAGCTCTGAGACAAGATGAAGTTGAATTAAAATAAAACATATTAAACACTGTCTCTGTGAAATTTGTAACCTGCTGGCAAAGCAGATCTGTTGTGATTATGTGAGACTCAACAACTGCTCTGGATCATGGGGAAAAGACCTGAGTATTTTCACTTTCGCAAGGAAAAAAGCATTTCAAAGTTTCAGAAAGAACCCTCAGAGCAAGGCGTACTGCAGTGAAGCCTCCTGTGAGCAACCCATATTTCAACCTCTTCCTTTCAGCCTTCAAGCGATGAAAAGAAAATTTTCCCCAAAAACCCCCAAATTCTGTAACTTTCCAAAACAGCAACAAGGACCTCAAACAGTTCTGAAAAGGCAGACTGATCCAGAGGAACACCTAGCCCACCCACAAAATCACAAAATTAAGCAGCTTGCCTGCAGTAATTCTGAATTTCATCACCAATACATGTGAAGGAGGAGTAACTAAGTTCATGAAACTCAGGGCACCCAAGAAATGACATGAAGGACAAAATTTTCCTCCTAAATCCTTTGCACTGCTATAGATTAGCGGCCATAATTTTTCAAATACACATAGAGGAATGATATCTCACTAGATGCTTCACTACATCATGGGTGAGGGTTTTGTTTTCCTATTGCTTTCTGTTTTATTATTTAGTTGTGACTTTTTTTCAGTTGTGGTTTGCATGACGATGCTTCAAAGCAATGCATGGGAATAAAGATAAAATCAGAGGAATTACAAATAAAAAAATTGGGGAAGGCTGAACACTGTTAAGACACTGGCATTTTGAAAAATAAAAAAGGGGTCCAGTGGTGGGACTTTGGTCCTCTAAACAAGAGGAATCTGGTTTACCCAGAGAAACTCCTTCACAAACAGCAGTGAAAGTTAAAAGCAAATTAAAACACATGGGATGAGTCACACTCTGTCTCCTGCCCAGAGAAAGAGGCTACAGGATTTACATGATTATTTCAGACTTACCACCTACATTTAGATTGGAATTTGGCAATATAAATCCCACACTATATATCAGAAAACGCTGTCTTTCTGTAATCATCTTGTAAAATTACACATTTAAACCATATTCCAAATGCCTTCATTCTCAAATACCTACAAAACTAGGTCAACAAAAAGGAAAGGTAACTTATTAAATTGATTTTTGATGTGTCTCCAAGGGAAAAGCAGTACAGACCCAGCATCTTTCTCTGTCCTCTCACTGCCACCCCTTTTAAAGCAGGTTAGAAACCCTCAAAGGCATGTCTTTGAAAATAATTTTTTCCTGCATGCCACCTACAAAGTCTCCTAATATTTACTTTCACCATGCTACCATGATATTTAAAGCATTTCTACATTTAAGTGGGAGGAAAAAAAAAAGTCTAAAAAGACACTGCTACATTTCTTAGCCAGGGGTCAGAAATTCTGATTTTTAATGAAAGAACTGTAAGGAAAAAACAAATGTTATTTGCACCAAAGAAAACCTCAATTATATTTCTCCTGATAGTGCTGGATGTGGAATGGT
This sequence comes from Agelaius tricolor, assembly GCF_023055355.1. NCBI lineage: Eukaryota > Metazoa > Chordata > Aves > Passeriformes > Icteridae > Agelaius > Agelaius tricolor. The sequence goes on from NW_027269306.1 coordinate 1,462,200, forward strand.
CTGCAGTGCCTCTTCTGCATCTCAAAAGCTGGCAGTGCCCTCACAGGCTGCCTGAACTCTCCCTTCTGGCTCCACAAGCCTTTCATCCCACATCTTGCTCTCAGCATGCATTTGTGCCAAGCATGAAATCCTTTTTATTCCCCCTGTTTTAAAGGAACAGCACATGGGATAATGTTTGGGAGTGGAAAGCGACTCCAGACTCTGTTTAGCAGGGTAGGCAGAGACTCAGAGGTAGATTTGGGGTTTCTCTTGTGTGTTGTGCTTTGGAATATGGACATCAAAGGAGGTATTAGGTACTTTAAGGGATCACAGTTCACAAATATGCTGTGACTTGCACTGGAAATTTTGGGGAAAAAGATAAAATAGAAAATCTAAGTCTTTATTTTGCTGCTTACACGGGAGATGAGCAATTTTGAGTGAGTGGCAATATTTTGCTAATGGCTGGGCAGAGAGAATCCTGTTAAAGTGAAAAATCCTGTAAAAAGATCTGCTCCACCATGCTGAGGAACTGTTTGTCCAGCAGGGACAGGAGTCAGTCCTTGTTACCCTGAGCTGCCACACACCAACCCCAACCTGGTTGTGGGAAGGAACTCCAGTGAAATTTCTAGAGTTTCTCTAATGGGTTGGGGCATCAGTGTTTTCCTGCAGGCAACATATAAATGGGAAAGAAGAGTGTAAATGAAGCCAAAGTTTTACCACAGATGCCTGTTAAAGATTTTTATGAGCCCTTAGGCTCTTGGCCAATGGGCCTGATTGTAGAATTAAAGTCACTTCACCACTGTGAAACGAGTCAGAGAGGAAAACAACAAACAGAAAACATAACCCAGCTGATTTCACAGACTTGCCTAATTTTACTTTTCAAATATTTATCTTTTTTAAATGATCTCTTGGTTTTTAGAAAACAAAAAATCCAACCAGACAAAAACAAAAAAAAAAAACAAAAGCCAAAAAAAGAACAAAAGACAAAAATCTTAAGGAAAACATTCTGCATGGGTTCCAAACTCTATTTTATGAAAAATGAGAGAGTCTGTAACACAAAGGCTATAAATCAGGCAGAAGCAATCCCACCTGAGACCCAGGACAGACTGCACAGGTAGCAGAGAGCAGGCCCTGTGCCTCCCTTTCAGTAAGAAATGCCAGTGAAGGAGTCTGCTGTGGCTAGAACACTGACAATTTAAAAAGCAAACCAATAAATAATTTTTAAAAGTAGGAAGTGCAGTTTAGCAGCCATTGGGCCAAGGGCAATAAATCCTCTGGAGGATAAAGTCCAGCCACCAGCAGACACCATTGTCTCCTACAAACCACGGGAGCCCAAGGTAACACCTGTCAGGATGTAGAAAAGTAAATCACAGACTGGTTTGGAAGGCACCTTAAAGATTATCTAGGCCCAAGCCCCTTGCAGCAGACAGGGACTCCTTCCACTAGACCAGATTGTTCAAAGCCCCATCCTGCCTGGCCATGGATGGGCCATACACAAATTTTTGGGCAGCCTACTCCAGTGCCTCACCACCCTTACAGTCCAGAATTCCTTGCCCATATCAAATCTAACCCTGCCCTCTCTCAGTTCAAAGGCATTCCCACTTTACTTGCCCTTGTAAAAAGCCCTTCTCCAGCTCTCTTGCAGTTCCTTTAGGTACTGGAAGGTGCTCTAAACTTTCCCTGGAGCTGTCTCTTCTCCAGGCTGAACAAACCCAAGCCTGTGTTCACAGGCCAGCACAAAATAACTAATGTCCAAAGCAGAAACTTTGCAGTTAGTTTTAAGGCTATATTTCCCTAGTTCAAATATTTAAATATTTTTACCACCTTGCACTTACAGATTGGTCCTGGGTGAAAGTATTCTATGTTGCCTTCTAATTACAGAAATATCCATCTCCTTACATCTCACCATAGGAATTAAAAGGCCAGTGTCCTTGTGAACTCATGGAATGATTTAACTTATTTGTTTATTAAATTGCAGTCCAGGAATAATGCAAATTTATTGATTTGGTTTTGCCCTTATAGCTGTCCTGTTTCATATTGAGCAGCTGTTATTGAAAGTGGCTGAATTTTGGTAAAATACTCCCACTTTACCCCTGTTAAATGAAGGGGAGCTCTGAGGACAGGGATGCTTTACCAGTCACTCAGGCTGTAAGTGCTGGTCATCAGTGCCTGTTTGTGGTGCTAGCTCTCACCTTGGGACCCAGAGCTCTGTGACTCTCACTCCTCTTTCCAGAGCACTAAAGAGGAGAGATGGAAACTGGTCCAGCCATGTGATGGGAGAAGGTTTTCTTCTCTGTTCTTAGCTCTCACTTGACTCAGCTGAGCACATTTCCAAAGCAAATTTCCAAACAAGATCAACCAAGGCACGGAGCTGGCGGTTGGGCTGGTGTCACACGTTCAACCCTTTAACTCCATCCTCCAGTCATAGCACACCAGCTGGGTGCCAAGGACTCAGCCAAGTGTTACCCATGTTTTGGAAGTTCCAGAACAACAGGGAGAGTTTGTATTCCACTGTCTTTCCTCTGCCAGGAGAAGGCATGAGCCCTGTGTGGAGGAATCCTCTTTTCACAGGTCACTCAACAGGCAGGTTGGCAAACAGGCATTCCCTCACAAGAGCTACAGATAATTTCAGTATTAATGGCAGCATGTACAGAAAAACCCAACCAAACAAATAAAAAACACGCAGAAGGCCTCAAAAGGGAGAAGAAAATGGAAAAGGAACAAAAAAAATGTGTGCACACTCTGGAGAGATACACAAATGATTGATGGTGGGACTATCCAAGAAGTTGATTACAAAAAAATAAAGATCCACAATTTGGAGGACACCAAAAGCAACACAGAACTAAAGAGTGGCTCTGGACCCCTCTGCACTTGCTCCATCTAAGCAGACAAAATGCCCTTGAGATTTCAAAGATGAAATTTTCATTTTCAAAATGCTCAGTGTTTTGAATTGTAACAGCATTGTTGATGTTGACTTCTAATTGCCACTCAGATCTGAATTTTAAGAAAGGGAAAAAATGACTAATTCTTGGTTTACAGAGGTAACAAACATCCCAGTGCACAGGTACCTCTCATCCCCAAAGCTGGGGATATTTTCAATTCCAACCCTCCATGCCCATGAGAACAAACCAGGAAATGGGGTGGTTGAAGCACAGTGCATATTCATGAAACTGATATGCAGAAAACTATGAATTACCAGCCCTTATCCAAAGCCCAGCAGTCTGTGCCTATCCTCCTCTCTGGCAATCAACTATCTTCAGGGAATTTAGCTATTTAACTCTGTCTTCAGAATGCCAGAAAGATAAGCAAAAGGTCCCAAACAGGCGGATGATTTAGGAAAGTAATAAGTCTTAGAAAGACAACAGTTAATCATTCACCATGAGAAGAGTGGCTATTATATTTTTTAAAAACCTCTCACCATATAGTATTTTTAATTTCATTTTAGAAGGATTCTTTGAAGTGTCAAGGTAATTTGACTCCCTATTAGCTGTCTCTTAAGCTTTTAATTGAATTCTAACCATAAAAAATGATTATATGCTGTACGAATTTCACTGGACCAATTTCAAAGTGCCAGAAATAACCTTAGCATGATTTAAATAGCACCAACCTGAACCTTTGCAGGCAATGCCACTGGCTTTCAGCTGTGTTCAGAATAGTTCAGAAGCAGCATCCCTAAATGCATTTTTTATTGTCAAGGAAGTCATGGTAAGGGTGATTTTGAACGGAGGACATTTTTCCACATTATCCTCTTATTCTAGCCAGAGTTCGGGACTCAATTTGAAATATATTCTTTAAAAAAATATTCTGACCAAAAAAAGGCCTTAAAATGAACAATTTGTCACATTGATATTGTTAGATGGGCTATTTCTTATTTGAAAGCAATCACCTCTGGTTAGATTTGTATCTGACACAAAAGAAAATATATTGTTGAGTTTCACATTACCATATGTGGGAATTCAGGGGCAGTTTCTCACGTGAGGGTGTGCACAGTGCTAGTGTCACTGCTGTCTAGACCCCTACAAAATTCCATTAACAATTTCCACCCTTGGGTTTAAGTTCCTAATTCATGTATTACTTCTGCAAGGTGAGGACGTGTTAGCTGCTGCTTGAGGGTAGAAAATTAAGGATAAAGTCAGTTATAAGGTCAACTAAGAGACCTGTGGAATTAAATCTTCTCTAGATTTCTTCTCTAGAGACCCAAGCCAATAGCTGTAAGTGCAAGATTACTAATTACAGCCCACATTTCATATTGCTCTTCAGTGCTGAACCTTTCCAGTGATGCAGAAGAGTTGGTGTTCCCTACCCAGATGTCACCATAATTAATCCATAAAACCACATTGCTTCCTAATATCCATTACCTGAGCAGAAGGAGATGTGCAAACAAGTTTGGAGTTGTACAGCACTTCACTCTAACAACTAAAAATGGAGTCATATTTCTCTCTCTACAGGGCTTTTTAAGGATAAACTGTTTGATTAAGAAATGATACCTAAAATATTTTTACTTTTAACTTAATAACTATGTATCTGTGGTTCATAATGTGGACCTTTTTATCTAATTACATAATACTACATAAACCCATGAAAAAGAAGGTGAAGAAGAAGGATTAGCTTCTAAAGGTCTATCTAGTCTTAAGGACTAGCCTTAAAACATCTATCTTGTTTTAAATACATTTCTACATTCTAAAACTCTCAGTTTTCTACTATGTGATATTACACACTTCTATTCAAACAATACACTTATAACCTTAGCGCTATCATTTAATTTTGGAAGCTTTCTCTACAGCTTCAGGTGAAACACAGTGTTCTCTTGGGGATCAGTGCCTATCAGCACAGAAAGTTTAAAATTCTCAGCAGCCAGGGTTCCAACAGTTTGGGATCTGCTGAACAGCCTATTTTAAATCTTCAGCCTATTCTGCAGCCTATTCTTTTAAATCTTAGTACAACATAGACAAGACAACTTTGCTGCTGAAATAGATACCGAGTCTTTCATGGTGTATGTGTGTTGCCCAACTGCAAAGGTTGGTGTCTAGGCAAGCACACATGTAGATGTATATATACACGTCATCCTACACATACTTATTTTCTGGTTTTAAGCACCTAAATGGGACTACTTTAAAAAAAAAAAAATGTGGCTCAGAACAGAAGCACCCTTCTGACATTACAGTGTGGCAAAGAGAAGCTCCACTTACGGGCCTTGGCAAGCTGTACTGGTACATTTCCGGCCTGTAGGTGGGCACCCACTGCACGCCCGCCCGTGGCCGGCTCATGGTGCCAGGGGCACTGGTCACCACCTCGGAGTAGGGCAGGTGTGGGGCTGAGCCGTAGGCGTCCTGCCGGGGCTGGCCCCCATGGCCAGCAGAGGCCAGGCTGAAGGCCTCCTCCAGCAGCATGTGCATCTGCTGCCGCACCTCGTCGATGGACGGCTGCGAGCTCAGTGTCGACGTCTCCGAGTGGCCCTTGGCCTGACGGGCCCTGCCGTAATTCCGCGGCTCGTTGACGCGGTCAATGTTGGTTTCTTCTATAATTTCAGGCTCGGTCTGGTGGGGGGGGAATAAAAGTGGATGTCACAGGCCTTACTTACGCTTTGATAGCATTTACAAATAGCATTTGCACCACTTCGACATGCTCAAACACAGACGTAACGCACACAGACCTAATGCACACGGACGTAACGCACACGGACGTAACACAGGTGTAATGCACATGGACATAATGCACACGGATGTAATGCACACGGACATTAACACACGCAGTAACGCACACAGGCGTAACGCACACAGGCATAACACACACAGGCATAACGCACACAGGCATTAACATACGGACGTAACGCACACGGACATAACGCACACGGACGTAACGCACACGGACGTAACGCACACAGTAACACACAGACATAACACACACAGACATAACACAGGCGTAACGCACACAGGCATAACGCACACAGGCATTAACACACGGACGTAACGCACACGGACATTAACACACGCAGTAACGCACACAGGCGTAACGCACACAGGCATAACGCACACAGGCATTAACACACGGACGTAACGCACACGGACGTAACACAGATGTAACGCACATGGACATAATGCACACGGATGTAATGCACACGGACATTAACACACGCAGTAACGCACACAGGCATAACACACACAGGCATTAACACACGGACGTAACACACACGGACGTAACGCACACGGACGTAACGCACACAGTAACACACAGACATAACGCACACAGACATAACACAGGCATAACGCACACAGGCATTAACACACAGAGACATTAACACACAGAGACATTAACACACGGATGTAACGCACACCGACATAACGCACACCGACATAACGCACACAGTAACACACAGGCGTAACGCACACAGACATTAACACACGTGGACGTAACACACACGGACGTAACGCACACAGGCGTAACGCACACAGGCATAACGCACACAGGCATAACGCACACAGGCATAACGCACGGACGTAACGCACATGGACGTAACGCACACGGACGTAACGCACACAGTAACACACAGACGTAACGCACACAGACATAACACAGGCATAACGCACACAGGCATAACGCACACAGGCATTAACACACAGAGACATTAACACACAGACGTAACGCACACCGATGTAACTCACACCGACGTAACGCACACCGATGTAACGCACACCGACGTAATGCACACAGTAACACACAGACATAACGCACACAGACATAACACAGACGTAACGCACACAGGCGTAACGCACACAGGCGTAACACACACACAATCAGGCATTGTAACAATGTAGACACGTGGGAAATGGAAAAATAGAAACTTCCACAGACACAGGAGGGTTTGATGTGCAGCCTTGGGAGAAGCTTGGGTTGATGTAAAAATAAAATACACAGACATTAAGCAGAAGAATTATAAACATATGTTTCTGTAGTTGTAGGTAAAAATATGCCTTAAGTAAGTAAAAAATGGTATTGATAAGATGGTGAAGGCTTTATAATGCAGGGGTGTAATTGTATAGAGTAAGCTAAGAGTTTAGATGTTCTAATTGAAGCATATGTGTGTATGTGTAATAGTAGCCCATTGGATAAAAGTATCTGCATTGCAGTAGAAGTAAAGGTGATAGGTTAGAAAAGCAAAATAAACCCTATGGCAACTGTCCATTGGATTAAAAAGTTATATATTGTCTTGTAACAAAGAACCTGTGACTACTTTGTGCTATGGCCAACTGCTTGCTCTCTTAAATCTCACAGCCTCTGATACTGATGTTTATCTGAGCAATAAATACTTTTTAGCCCAACCGTGGTCCCATCCCTTTACTTAAAGCAGCAATAATAATATAGACCCACAACAAATACTGGAAAGAAATCATACGATGCAGGGGAGTATAAAAGCCCTTTATATTCTACATTCTTTGCTGGGAAAAGTAGCAGGGACACTCTGTAGCAGATTAAACTGTCAATGGCTCACTTAAAAACAATTAGAATTAATGTTTGAATTCTTGTCTTAGTTGTGGTATCAATGGCAGTGCAACTGTGCCAGGAAGAGTACGGTTCCCCAAATAGTGCCATTACTGTGAAGGACCCCTTACAAGGGACAGATTATTAGAGCTAGAGACACTGAAATTCCTTTGTTCAGGCTCTCACATTAAGATTTCTGAAGAGCTAAAGTTTAGGAGTTTTTCTGAACTTCCACAATGACACCACAAATTCAGCCCTGCCCTTGCAGAGAACACCGTGGGGGTCTTACCCAGCCCCCAAACAGGAGTCACAGGTGTTTATGCAAAGTTAACCGGGGTACAGGGAATGCAGCACATTCTCCCACGAGCAAACAGTGCTTGGGCAGCTTAGCTTGAAGTGCTACTCCTAGGGTGATTCCTTCTGTACAGATAAGTACAAACAGAAATTACCTCCCTGCTTTTTTTTTTTTGGCTGTAACTCCGTGACAGAAAACAATCACCACATTGCAAGAAGTTGAAAGTGGAATACCACACTTCATCTGTATTTTGTAAGATCAATTTTACAGCCCAGAATTTTCAAAACATATGTTTTTAACCAGCAACTATAATTATATAATATATAAATATATAATAATAAATATATAATTATAATTTATAATTCTTTAAATACCTGTAAAATTCATTGACTGTGAAGGATAACTGGGATGAGCAATAGGACCTGTGCCTCCTTCTATATATAGCATGTGCTTAGAAACTGTGCTAGCATTTAAAATAGCCCTAAATAAAAGAATACAACAGGATGTTCTTGTTAAAAATTCCAGCACTATCCTGATCATTTCAGTGTTCTGTAGCTCCTAGTGTGGCATATCTTTTTTATATCTGTAATAGTGATTTTCTACACCTGAACAGATAAGTGACTGTGCCCCCAAGATTTTGTAAGCTGTAGGACAATCATAAAATATATTTATTCCTTTTCAGAGGGAAATACCAAACTGGTGTTCTTTTTCTGTTATCAGCCACTCATAAAAGAGTTACACTGGTAATGAAAACTGATAACAAATCTAAGTAAAATACTAATTTGCTTTCTCTGTTTTAAGCATAGCTATGTTTTGTATCAAAGGAAAGTATGGCAGTAAAAAAGAAAGAAAAATTAGGATAAAAATTAAACATTTGCACATTAGAATTTAACCATAATTTACATAGTCATGGTTACACAGTATATTATCTAAATTCAAAACTACAAACTCAAATTCAGGCTTCCCAAGTGGTACACACATCAGATTGGGGGAAGGGGAATGCAAGTGCACCAAATTATCTTAAATGGAAAAACTTGATAGGAAATTTTCAACTAAAAACTCTTCCTTAATTTCATTCCTTCATTTTGATTCCATTGGTGTTTGTGTTGCTACAATAAATAAAAATCAGACACATTTTAGAAAGCTGACTATAAAATGGAATGGTAGTTTGTGTAAGTGCAGCCAGAGAGCCTCTGAAATCATAATATCCTGACTGGATGATTAACAGCCATGGTTCTTCTATTTGCTCATGCCTGCAAAAATGTAAGTGGAATCCCACACAGACCTATTAGTGCCCAATGCTGAAATAAATCAGGTTTTTTACTACAACTCACTGCTGAAGCCATTAGACCCCCACTGAATGTTTAAAATATATCACATGTATACAAGATTCATATTAGCAGCCAACATTAAGGCAGCTTTGAATCATCAATATAAAAGCTGACATGTAGATTTTGGAGAAAAATAATAATAATTTCTTTTCCTCATATTTTAAAATCTATTTCAATTCATCCTATCACTTTCTGAGTGTTATTTGTTATTTTGTTTGTTATCCTTTCAACTGAAACACATAGCTATCCTAAATAGAGGCCACCATTACACAAAATCATACACATGTACTGTGTAAGAGAAGGGACTAGAGGTACATGAAGAAAGCAAACAAAACCCTGCAATGAGAGACAGACTTTCTGTACCTCTTGAATAATTCTGCTGCTGCAACATTATCAGTAAAATTCTTTATGTGAACATTAATCAATAACCTTTGGGATGCATTGCATTAATTTAGCTATATCAACTAAATACTGCCCATGAATTCTTTTGTATACTGATCTCTTAGACATGTATAATAAGGTAATTTTCTTCCTTTGATAGCAAAAACAGCCTAAATATTTTCTGCTATGGTATAAATCTCATTAGGGCAGTCTAGAGGTTCTAGAATCTTTTGTTACGACATTTACTCTACACAGAGTTGTTAATGAACTTGTTGAAAATAATAAACATGTTAATAAAGTTTTCTGAGTCTAATTCCTAATTGAAGGTGATGATAGTAAAACCTGTTGGGATTCTTTAAAATGGAAAGCTAGATACTGTTCAATAATAATTCATTTATAAATAAGACACTATGAAGGCAAGTAATATACTGAGAACATCAAACAGTAGAACGTATACTCCAAAATAATATTAAAAGCTACATATTCCATAAGGAGAAATGTAAAATATTGTATCTTTATCCTCATATCCTGAGCAGGTTTTAGCTCTGAGAAACAGAACCATGATTCAGAGAAATATCACAAAAATTAATTATACATGAATTAAGTATTTTTAGAAAAGTATGAATGAAGTATTTTAGAAAATCATTTAGAAATTTGTTATTGAAAGGAAACCTTGTGGTTGTGCCAATGAATGGTGAATTCTTAAGCAGTTTTCTTAAAGAATCTGGGAGATCTCAATCTCTTTTCTTTAAAACTAAAAGCATTATTGTTGTTGGGAAGAAAATCCTCAACACATAACCCGGGTGTACTGGTAACAGTTCAAATTCCCTCCACAAATTTTTATGCTGTAAAAAAGTCTCCCAACTTTTTCAGGCAATACCAACTATTTGATTCATAAATTGAATTTTTTGGCACTGCTTATAAAATGCAGATTTCACTATTCTTTGGCAGGACCTGCTGCTAAATAACATGCTGGGAGGAAGAGTTTAGCAGCACTCTGAGAAGGCTGGAACATTTAATATGACAAATCAGGTGTCAAAAATAGGTGCCAGGTGTTGCTGTATGAAACAGAAAGGGCACACAAGTCAGCACTCAAAGCAGCCCTTTCTCACCCATTTTCAGAGGTCAGATTTCCAGAGGTGTTTAGGTGGTGAGATCCATGAATTCCATGGATGCAGCCATCAGTGGGTATCCTGGGAGATGAAGCCTGTCAGACACAGCTCCGAGGAGCCTCAAACAGGAGAGGGGGACCAGCCCACGCTGCAGGCTCAGGCTTGGCAGCTAAATTTCAATATCCTGTCCCATTTCTCAGCAGCATTTCTGTGCTTTCAGATGGGAAATGCATTCAGAGCTGGAAGAGGTGCACTGCAGTGAATCTGCAGTGCATCGGGCTGAGGGATTTTATGTAACTTATCAGCGAAGCACTGTGCCAGGGACAGGTTGCCCAACTGCAGCACCAAAGGCAAGGCAAAGGCAACTTTTTCTGTGATGTGCACACATCTCATAGCTTACAATTACTCTGAGGACACTTCAGAATCTGCATAAACTCATTAATCTACTTCCAAGGTTTTTAATAAATTTTCTTTAAAATATAGTTTATATATAGCATACACAATATATTGAAATATATTTTTAAAATCTGCTGCCGTGCCTGCTCCCAGAATGTTTTTAACACTGATTTCCAGGAAAATATCCTCTGTAAAAAACTAGCTTTTATTAGCATTGTATTGGCTAATACAATCCTAATTCCTCAGAAAGCAATGTACCAGTCAGCCCACTCACACAGCTCCATATGACTCCTGCAGTCTGATGGGAAGTGTCCAAATGCAGGGAATCATTTCAGAAATCTGACAACTGCAACCTGCCCTGAAGAATTTTGTAAAAGGTTTAAACTTTCCTGAACACATCCCCCCAACTTTGGTACTTTCTTTCTCCTTGCTAAAATCACATTCCTGGCAGAGAGAGGGTTTGACAATGAAACACCCCCGCACAAAAAATGTTTTTCACCTAAAATGTTTAGAGGATGGGCAACCACAGGTGAACTTCCTAGTCTTCCAGAATGGTTTAGACCCTCTCTAGGACTGATCTTCAGGGCTGGCTGAGCAACAGTAGTTTGAACATGTGACAATGAATTGAAAAACTCAACATTACCCTAGAGTAGGGGATATTTTTAATCCTCCTTCTGGGTTCACACAGCATCAACTTGCACCCAGTGTTTGTTCAGATTGCACAACTCCTCTGCCTTGTGCTGGCTGCATGAGCTCCTTGGACCATAAAGCAGCATCACCTCTAGCTGGGTTTGATGTTTACTTACACAAAACTCTCCCAGTTCTGATGGGAGCAAGAGAACAATCCCTGTCCCTAGGGGATTTCCACCAAACACTGCCATTGGGACTTAGATGAAAATCCCAGAAGATGGCTGTTCATTCTTCTGAACCAAGAGAGCAGCTCCAGGCTGCTCTTCAGACCAAACAGAGGATTTTAATTGCAATGAAGAAAGCTCACTGTCAAGTAGCCACACACTTAGAAGAACTATCTAAATTCAAGATTTAATACTTTGGCAAATAATGGGGTTTGGGCAAAGGTTTTGTTTGCATTTCAGACTGTAAAATGATGTAGAGTGATAAAGTACACAAAAGAGTTTGAGCTTTCTTCAGGATGCTGAGTGCACATAAACTCCTGTAACACTAAATATCTCATGGCAATGTGTCTTGTGGCTTATCACTTGCTGCCTGGAGCAAGTCAAGGCTTTGCTGAGCAGATTTCTCTGCCTATACCCAATAAACTTACATCATATCCACTGTTCCGGATGCCACGCCTCGGCCTTTCTCGAGTCACCAGCAGATCCATCTCCGTTTCCCCTGGGCTGGGACTGTTCAGGGACTGCCTGCTTCTGTACACCGAGTTCTTCAGGGGCTGCCTAGAAAACACCAAACAAGAAAATGGTAAAATGAAAAAAGAAAAAATAACAACAGACAGTGATTGTCAATACTCACCTTTATTCTAAAATTATGACGCCCATAAAAATGCCACTTTGTTACAGGATATTCTTTCTATATACATGAATTACTAGAAATCATGAATTACTAGAAATCAATTAAGAGATGATTAATTGCTTTTTGCAGTTTAAGGAAAATAAAAGTTATGTAAAAGACATGGACATTGTATGTGGGAGCTTGTCAGATGAAATATGTCCCAAGAAGATATCAGGACCCTTTTAACTTCAGCTGATATGATTCAAACTCATTAAAAAAAAACATATTAAAAAATAACAGGCTCTCCCACACACACAGATGGGGAGCAGAGATTTTGGTTGCTGATCCTGAGCACTGAGAGAGAAGCAGGAAAAAGCTCCACTGAAACAAACCCCCAGCACAGGGAATGGGAAGAGACACAGCAGTGGGAGGAAACTGTTGCAAGATGCTGGTTTTAAATAGCCAGTTTGGTAACTGGCCACAGCTTTCTCAGAGAGCTGTCCCTCCTGACATTCAGCTGCTTCACTGGGACAAAATGCTGCTCATCTCTGGGCACTGAGCTTCCACTCCTGGGGGCTCCAAGCCAAGGGGAAGCAAATGCAGTAGAAAGGCAGAATAAAACTAAATATCCAAAATACCCAGTAATCTCTCCAACAAAACCATTTCTGCCCTTGTTGCTGGTTATACAAAAACAAATGCAGCATCTCCCTGTGAAATACAGAGCATATCTGTAGATGTCTGCAGGAGGGTTTGCGAAATGGTGGTACAGGAACTTTATGCTTCATCAAACTGCATCTTTTAAGAAGGCTACTTCTACACCAGCCGAGCTTGTGAGTTGTTCTCATGCTGTGTCTGGCCATTACTCATTTTGCTGCACACTCCAGAGGAGCACTGCTCGTGAAGTAGATCAGTAACACATGAAATAATGGCATGCCGGCTTCATTTATTAACACAGTAATTACACTGCTAGAGCCTGATACAAAGTTATCTTTGCCTAGCCATGCTATTTTTCTGCCTTGTGCAACCTTGTGCAATTACTCCATTCAGAATATTAAAATTAGATCAGGTCATCTAACATGTTTCTGTGCTGCTTATTTCGCACAGAGGACCTGCCAATGCTCATAGTGAAGTAAGACAAGTTGCACTATTATGTCTGAAGTCAGACTTTCAAGTCACTCCATGGTTTAACATCTCAAGAACCATCAATGAAATGAACAGACAAGACAGTCCAAATTAATTCACTGATAAATAATTCTTCAGTTATTCCAGATCTTGTTAACAGCACTTTTTGCCTTGACAGATTAGAGCAGCAGAAACTGGTTTGCAGAAATCCAGAAAGTAGGACATTTACATGATCAGACAGGATAAACGGTAGGACAAAAAAAACCAATTTCACGCTTCTGATTAAATAAATTACTCAGGCATGTACTTAGTTCTAAGACAACTTTCCAAAACTTCTGTGTGACCCTTGATCACAAATCACCATGCTCGTGTTTCAAAGTCCCAAATGCATTGCCAAAGCAGAAGGCAAGCAGAGCTTTTGGAATAAGTTTCCCCTAGAAAAACAATATTGAGGAAATTCTTTCTTCCTATATAGTCTTTCTCTGACTATACTGTTGGTATTAACAGAAAACAGGGTTATGCACAGGGTAATCAGATCTGACAATCTCCATCTTCTTACATCAAAGGTCTCCAAAATTTCATATGTTTTACAATAGGTCCATAAATACTTAGTTGAGGCAATTGTGATATATTTTGTAAGGGATTCTGTAAAACGTGCAGATTCTTGACCTGATTGCAAACTATTAAAGAAAATCCAAGAATAGTGCATTTCATCAGTAGGCTCTTAAAAATTACCTTGAGATTGCCAATTACCTCATTTAAGAGAGTTTTACTAATGAGAAAGGAGGTATGAACAGGAACAACTGGCATTCAAATGGGTTAGGAAGTGCCTTCTGGGAACACAGCTGGAATGTTTTAAAACATGAGGATTATGGTCCTGATGACTGAAAGGTACCTAGGGCACAAAGCTCTGTTCTGGAAAAAAAAATCAAATCATTTAGCAGAATGCTTTGTAAATCACTTTTTAATACAATTTAAAATTAATTCAAAATATAAAGGTAGTCTTAAGTAATCAACTGTGTCCCTATTTTCTGATATGTTTTGGAAGTGCTGTAACAATGTGACTTAAGTTAGAGGAAAATATATAAAACAGAAAAGAGTAGAATAGGCCTTTTCCCTAGAAACTTTGAAATCTTTACCTTAGTTTTTAGTGATATCATTTTAAAAATTACATTTTTTTCAAGTTTTAATTGCTCTAACAATGATTCAAAACAGAAAAGGATAGAAATCATTTTTTTCAAATATATGCTTACCCAGATTGCTTTTAAAGCAATTTTATGTCATTACAGAAATTCAATTGTATTGATTCATTTATCAACAACCAAACCCCACACTACCTTGTGGTATTTTTCAAGGTTTTCCTCCAGCAGTGTAATATTTTAGCCATCTTATTTTTGTTAGAAAACTGAGGAAAATAATTTTCATACCAAATTCAGTTCCAAGTCTTAGTGTGGAAATTTTAGCACAGAATTCAGAACTGGTTTGTTTGTAAACATCTGCAGCATCTGTAACGTTCATTAAGTGTTCTATGTCTTCACAGAAAGTGCATCAGAAGTGATTCTCTCTCCTCATGTGGGGATACAGTCATATATTTAACAAGTCCAGCAGCCAGTTTCATGGTGCAGCTGGAATCATTGGAATCATTCCTCTACAGGAGTTTACCCCCTCTCAGCAGTTTCTGTCATTCCAGGGATCCCTGGCTGAAATAGACTGTGGCAAATTTACACAACACACAGGAAAAAATGTATGGGATCTTCCCACACACTGGCACGTGAACAAACATCAGTGTATTTAACAAAAAGCACGTGGCTGTGTTAAAGCTTCACCTTAAAGTTTTAAACACTTCCTGGGAGCCATGTGACACATAATTAGCATCCAAATTAATGCCTCAATCAGTCACAGCTACACCAATGTGTTGAGGGAACTTTCCAGCTCCCTGGACTAAACGCATTCTTCAATACAGGTTCCCAGTGCTCTGTCTGTACCTCCTGGACAGAGTGTGCAGAGCAGGGCTCCCATGTAAGGACAAGCTCCATTTTTTACCCTCTCAGTGCACAATAAATTGGAAAACTGCACAAGGAATGGTGCCCCAGGACATCCAATATAACATACAGCTGAGTCAGCCTTTTCTCCTCAGTGACCTCTGCAGCCCTGGCAAACAGCTCTTCCAGGGCAGTATCCCTCAGCCACTGAACTCTAGACCTACAGAAACACATCTGATCTCAGCTTTTGCCCATAATCTGAGGCAACAGTGGTTTTGTAATTCCCTTTACAGTCTTTTTCATGCCTGTGCCTCGAGGGTAATTGTTGCAGCTGCACTATGTGCAATGCCTGTGTCACCAGTAATGCTCTGATTGCAGTCCATTCATGCTCATAGGAAAATTCTGGTCTGAGCTTTCCAGGAGATGGGATGCAAGATTGCACCTCCAGGTGTGAGGGCCATTTCTAGGGGAAAGGTGCTTCAGTATCCCTTTTTCTCTCATGGATCAACTGATGTTAGTCCCTGATTACAGAAAGAGCCAGAGCCCTCCTGTGCAAGGTGTAATGGCAAACACACTTTCTTACCATCCCTCACACCTTCAGAACTTAAAAGGAAGAGGAATCTGCACACTGTGCCATTCCTGGGGTAGGACTGGTGTGATCTCCTCTTTCCAACGTGCCAGTTTGTTTTTCAGAGAGCACCAGCAACAGAGCACCCACCCACGGCAGCGGCTCAGGCACAATCAGCACCTGCACTCCCCCCTCATTTCTAAAATGGGCTTTTGAATGCTACTGCTATGCCATCCTCAGGAGACAGTCAAGTGTTAATCAAACATTGGCAATGTTATACAACATGCCAGCTTCACGTGACAGATGAGCAAATTATGAATTTCTCTGTTAAAGGCACAGGAAGATCACCAATAACAGGCACACAGATACTATCACTGCAGGACTTACAGGGACAATGCACTGGTTCGGCTATCTCAGGCCCTCTGCAATAGTTATATTCAGATTAAAGTAGTGACAAAATAGTAACACCACTGCATTTTGAAAAAGAACCAATTCAGATGCTAGCTTCCTGCCTAAAGTCTGCTCTGAGTACCACCAATAACATTACTACCACTTTTTCTGTTTACCTTTGAGAATGACTCACAAGAACTTGCAACAGTCCCTTACCTTATTTTTTCTCTTTCCATTTGTTTGTTTTTATCCACACTGCAGTTTTACCAGAGAACATGTTTTCCATGGGCTGTATGAATTTTCTTCATAAGCAGAAGGGGCCAGTGACCAGATACAACAAACACCTGGCTCATTAAAATGGCCCCCCTGACTCCCAGGACATCAACTCTCCTCCCAAATAAAGAACTGCAAATAAAAAGTCTCACCTGTTCTTAGGCTCAGCAAATGGAGACGAGACATCTGCATCTGGATCTAAAATGTGGTCAAGTTCTTTCTGGTTTTTCTCATACATCCTTTTTCTGTCTGTCAGCGCCTTGCTATTATCAACCTGTGGGAAATCATAGTACCCTTTCCTCTTGGCTTTCAGGCGCAGCTTGTTGCGGTAGTGCTCTATATCAGACTTCTGCTTCAAAGCCTTGTTCACCTAAAAGGCAAGAAGATGTTTCAGGGGCTGCTGGTGGGCTGGCTACCTCCAAAGGATCTCGTCAGCGCGTGTTTGATGCGCCGCGTGTGTCATCCCTCTGTAGCACACCGTGCCATCTGCAAGCAGCGAGGAACTGCAAGTGAACAGAGTCGCTGCATTTTTATGGCTTGGCAGATGGTTAAATAATTTTAGCCTAAAAAAACTGTGTACCATTACAACAGTGACTCAGAGACACCCACTGAGGAAAAACACGAGTGGTGTCAGCCAACCGCCGTGACCCAGCGCTGCACATGCTTCGGGGCACAGCTCACCTGTGAAAACGCTGCTGGGGTACAGAGACATCCCCCGTGACTACACAAAACCTGAAATAAGTCACCACTGATGGCTGGGGAAGGACTCCAGTGAAATGTCATCAAATGTCTATTTTGTTTATACGCTTTCTGACAGGCTCCTGCGTGGTGGTGTTCGCAGGGGTCTTAGGATGAGGGAAGAGACGAGAATGTTGACTCCATGTTTCAGAAGGCTTGATTTATTATTTTATTATATATATTATATTGAAACTATACTAAAAGAATAGAAGAAAGGATTTTAT
Organism: Agelaius tricolor; assembly: GCF_023055355.1. Lineage (NCBI taxonomy): Eukaryota > Metazoa > Chordata > Aves > Passeriformes > Icteridae > Agelaius > Agelaius tricolor. The sequence continues at coordinate 1,479,937 of NW_027269306.1, forward strand.
TAGAAGGCTAGCTAAGAATAGAAAAGGAATGATAACAAAGGCTTGTGATTGACTGAGACAGTCCAGACAGCTGGACTGTGATTGGCCATTAATTAGAAATTACTAACATAAACCAATAACAGATCCACCTGTTGTATTCCACAGCAGCAGATAATTATTGCTTACATTTTGTTCTTGAGGCTTCTCAGCTTCTTAAGAGAAAAAATCCTCAAGAAAAGATTTTTCATAAAACATGTCTGTGACACTCCTGTCAGAGAGGAACCTTTAAAAAAGGGGTGTTTGGTCCATCCTGGTACAGTTTAGTCCCATGGTTTCTCTTAAGTATCAAAAAAACTTCCCTCCTGCTTCAAACTGCAAGTTGCTTGGAAATCAGGGATTTACTTCATCTTCCAGAGTCAAATTCCACAGTCTCCTCAAACTACAGGAAGTGTGTGTGTAAAGGGGCACACAGCACCAGCAGTGTCATCCTGCTGCCTTACAGAAAAGAGATGCTGAATGCTAAATAAGCCTTTCTCCAAGTTTGGAAGCCACATGGCACATCAGGACTTAAAATGCAAGTATGAAATAGAGCACAACAGGCTGCAATAATCCAGGCCCACATGGGACCTCTGTCTTTTACAGTGTCTCTGGCAGCAGCCCTTCCTGCTGCTTTTAAACTGTTTTTAGCTGTTTAAATGACTGTTGCAATGCGACTTTGTAAACAAGGCACCTCTGTGGCTTGTTCCCATCATGTTCAACAACTTCATAAAAGCCTCAGTCCTTTGTAAATGGACTGGTCTTGATTAAATCTACATCAAAACATGAGTATAAGTATTGCAGTCAAAGCATGTTTTTGGCCAGCATCTGGAGCAGACATTTGTGCCATCCCATTTTTTTCCTTCAAACAACTGCACCCTCTGTGCACAGGCTGGAGTGCAGAGCAAGGAGGGTCTCACTGCCCCCCTTCTCACTCTGATTGAGATGTAGTACTCAGTACAGAAAGATCAGCCTGGCACCCGGATGATCTATGCATATTTTCATACCCAGCTACAGAATTCACATAGGAAAAGATGTTATTCTGCTGCCTTCATTACTCATGTTTTTAAATAGGAGAGAGGGACACTGGGAGGGTAGGAATATAGAAAATCACCTCTTCCAAGGTCGCAGGCATTCACAGGTGCATTGTGAAAGAACAGATCTTAAATTCTCAGGTCTGTGCACTCACAGTGCTAATGGAACTTAATGTAGCGTAAAGGTGAGAAGCTCCTAGCAGCCCTCAACTCTAACAGGCTTAAGATCCTTCCACTTGTGGCTGTAGCCAAGGAAACACCTGGAGACACTTCTCAGGCAGTCCTTACCTCCCCATTGGTGATGGCAGACTCCTGGCTCCTCTCTGAAGCAGCATGGACAGCAGGGAGGGCCACGGGTTTGATGGCGATGAGCTGCACCGAGCCCGAGGAGGTGTCGAAGGGGTCCACGGCAGATTTGGCAACATTATCAAAGAGAATCCCTCCTTCCTCTTCATCACTCACGGCCACTAGAGCACATCAAACTCACTCAGCACAAAGGCACAGACATTTCTGCTGCCTGCTCGAGGGGAAATTCAGCAAGCACACGCTTTGGATTAATGATGTGCTCAGTGCACTCAAGGTGCAGGCCTGGGAGACCTTTACACCAGGGAAAAGCATCCCATTAGAGCACAGGAAATATTATGGATTCAAAGGATTGTCTGTCCCTTCCCCAAAGAAAGTTTCAATCCATGCTAATAAGATGGGAAAAAGGAGAAGAACAACACAGGAAATGGTATGAAAATGACAGTGAAAGTTAAGGTAGATGTTTTTCTAGGTTTCACATGGAAACATACACACACAGGTGCCCACGTGCCAAGGCATCAGTAGCTACACCTGATCAAACCCAAGAGTGCAGCTTTGTTTCTGTCTTATGCTGCAAGAGCAAGGGCATACTCAAAATTTGCTAAAATAAATAGGTTTCTACTTCAAAACTTATTAATGCTAAAACCACTATTTATTAAAATAAAAGCATTTTCTGCTGTGTGTTAAAAATGTTTAAGAAACTGATGGTATCTAATCTTATGTTAATTTTTTGCTTTGCAAGCAGTACCTCAGGTCTCTGTGAAGTTAAACTGTTACAATTTCTTAAGAACCAGAAAAAGGTTTCTGTAAGTCTTTAAAATTAAATGGCATGGCAAAGCATCTTTAGTTTTAGATTTCCATATAAATTAATAACTCTCCCACATGCGATTGGGCCCTTTCTCCTCCAAATTTTCTTTGCAAACCTGCATCACTTTGTCAGCTGTTGAATCTGAAAAATCTTACCCACATTTTGAAATAAAAGAATGACAGTAAAGCATAAGCACAAATTCTACAAAGAGATCCTTGCAAACATTTTTGAATAATTATGCTATTAGAGGGAAGAATGCTTCCTCCATCTCCTAGCTGACAGGAGCAGAGATCCTCTGCTAAAGAACAAAGTGGTCTGCTCTAAATTTATTTCCTCTGAAAATAAACTCTAGTTTAATATTTAATCATGGCACGAATTACAATGGACTTGTATAAACTCAGCAGTTTAGACAGCCAATGATTTTGGTAAGAAAATATTTGACAGCAGTAACATAAAACATGAACCCACTGAGTAAGCTCATTATCTCTGTCTGTGCTCAGTGTGACTGCAGTTGGCACCACTTGAGCTTTTGAGCAATAGATGGGTTAAATCACTGTGTCATTAAATACTGTCCCTGCAGCTCCACAGAAGTGTCCAAACACCATCGAGGCTTCAGAGGGTCTTGAATGGCCCTGTCCCTCCTGGGGTTGCTCAAACACTCCAGATGTGTGTGCCCTGTCCCTGGGGTTGCTCAAACATTCCAGATGTGTGTGCCCTGTCCCTGGGGTTGCTCAAACACTCCAGATGTGTGTGCTCAGTGGAATGAGCAGCTCACAAGCCCAGCTCAGGGACAGTGACCCAGACTGCCAGGGACCACCAGGACACCACAGCAGCAGGAGCAGGGAATGAGGGGATCCTCTCCTGGCACTGACCACATGTTACACATTACAGTGACTATAAAGGTGAAGCATGGGTGCTCTTCCCTGGGGGCATTTTGAAACCTGGTAGCCACAGAGAGCTCAGCTACCTGCAGATGCATGGGGTGTCCCCTCAGGCCTCGTTTCAGGAGCAGAAACCAAGAGTTTTTCTTAATGAAAGAGAATTCCTCTAGGACTCATTAAAGGAAAGGAAAATTAAGGGTTTTCTGAAAAGAATCAGAAACTACAGATGACAGCTAATTCTGGTGGGGAGCACTCTCAGTATCAGCTCTCTCAAAGGTAAGCACAACTCCTGCACCTACTGCAGTTCTACTGGCATGGAAATGAAAGCCAAATGGGGCTAGAAACTGGAATTTTATTCCACCCTACCTTAGCATTTGCTTGTTTATAGTGTAAAAGTATTTTCAGGTTTTTCTCCACTGCCCCTTTTTCATTGGTAGGTGATAAAGATAGCCTGTGATCTGCTGCCACTGGCACTCTGCTATAGCAGGGCAGGGAACTGTAGCAAGCACTGGGAAATTCATCCTTTACTCCTATCCATCCTCCCAAAGGAATTTACAGCAACCATTTATGACATGACTGAACCATAACAACCTCCAAACTTTGAAAAACAAACCAAAGGAAGTCCAGAGAAATGTTGGGGAAGTCCTGGAGTGTTTGGTTTTGCTGTGTATCCCTGCCCTGGGCCAGTCCATCCATGGGTGAGCAAGTGGCCAGCACGGGAAACTTCAGGAAACTGCCCACACATTCTTTATAGTCACTCACAATAATCACCCTTGCTTGTTATAGCTGGCAACATGGTTTAAGAGTGATCTTTTAAATTTCTGTTTCCAAACAGATGCATTCCAGCACTACTGTGGAGTTCTACTCCCGCCTGCACTGTGTGAGCACGGAGACTCAGAAGCTCAGCAGCAGAAAAGGGCAAAACCCAACTTAATCACTACTTAACAGCACTTTCCAACCTCTGAAATACCTCGTGCCAGACATCTCATCCACTGAGATGGAATTACTCCTCCTAATCTTTCTGTGGCTGCAGCACATGATGAAAGCACATGCTACTCAGAGCAATCATTGATACAGGTCAAGTGCCAGGTGCAGTGAGGAGCAGGGTGGCACTGGGTCCCTGAGTGTGGGGTTGTGAGGTCCCCAGGACAAGGTGAGAGATGAGAATTTGACTCCATGCTCTCAGAAGGCTGATTTATTATTTTATGATATGATATTATATTTTAAAAAATGCTATACTAAAACTGTACCAAAGAAAGAGAAAGGATACATCAGAAGGCTAGAAAAGAATGATGATGAAAGCTCGTGATTGCCTCCTCAGAGTCCAACACAGCTGGCTGTGATTGGCCATTAATTAAAAACAACTCACATGTTTGGCTAAACAATCTCCAGACCACATTCCAGGGCAGCAAACCATGGAGAAGCTGAAACTTCTCATCATCCCAGGAGAAGAAATCCTAGTGAAGGGATTTTTCAGAAAATATCATGGTGACACCTGAGGAGCAGCAGCATCCCTGAAGCTCTGTCTCCACACCTCTGCAGCCATCAGAACACGAGGTCTGCCCCAGGGGTGCTGTCCTCCCGTTTCCAGGCAGCTCTGAGCTATTCCAGCCAGCAGTGCCAGCAGGTGGTGCTGCCCACTCGTGACCAGCTGGTCCCATGGAAAAGGGGCTCTGGGACTGCAGCTCTGAGCAGTTAAAAAACAATTAGGCAGGTGAAGTATTCTGGTTTTATCTAGTTAATAATTTAGAGTTAAAAAAAAAAAAGTTATGCTTTTGTCAGCCAAAGATTTCAGTCTCCTCTCTCCCTCTACCTTATCTTTCCTCCCCTCTCCCTCATCAAAATATGCTGGAATGCAGAAAAAAAAAGGACTGAAATACTTGCACTTCAACAAAATAAATAAAAATAAGGACATTTAAATTGCCTGTGAATCAGGTAACCTTCCAGCCAAACACATGAAACAAAGGTTTGTGCTGTCCTGCTCAGAAAGATTTTGGAAACCCTCAGAAAAAGAATGACATCAATAGAGAAAAACACATAAAGCCATGACTTGGGTAACACCTGCAAGAAGATGGACATGCTCTGCCTTTTCTTACATCACTCAATGAAGCACTTTTGAAGATTTATTTTAGTTGAAAGGAAGGAAAACCATACCTACCTACAGTAGAAGGAAAACCTAACCATACCTACAGTATATACCTGCAGTTTGACAAAGAGCAGGCAGTGTCACCTATCTAAAAAAGCTCCCTAGGAAAAAGCCCAGGTATCAGTATTTCAAACAGAAATGCTGACTCCTGAATATGATTTAATAATGGGGAACTAGTTTTCATTTTAGAGAAAATCTCTATATAAAGGAAAAAAAAAATAGACTTTTTTCTATATCATCCAAGTTATTCCATTGGTCAGATGAATATCTCCAGAAAGATACAAAGAGAAGCTTAAGCAATTTAAAAAAATCTGTTTCTGAAGGAGTTTATAGGCCTATAAGTAAAATACAACTTTGCCAACATTAGCATCTGAACCTATATGGACAGAAATACCCATCTGTAAGATATTGCAGTGTAACAGAAAACACACTTATGTACACACACACCCTTCCACAATTACACCCAGCTCTGAGACACTGCAATGCTAAACCTCCCAGAAACAGCACAAATATTGTATTTTCAGAAGCAGACAGCTTACAGACTAATGGAAGCAGCTCATGATTCCTCCTGGACAGTATTTCCTTGGGTGTAAATTCTGCTAAATGCTTGGTGATGTGCCTGAAGTGTTGCAGTTGTGGCTTTGCCTGAAGCAGGAGGCACCTGAGCAGGTCATTGGAGATCTCCAAAGTGGTATTTGCAGGTTTCCAATGAAACTGTGTACACAGGGTGAGTATTTGTCCCTTAGCTGCTTATTTGGTTCCCTTTTTGTGAAGGTTTACTGTTCTTATAAGCAGGGATCTCTCTCTCTCTTTGGTTATGTCTTCTCCAACCACATCTGCCCCATCTTTCTAAACATCAAAGTCTTTCCAAAAAAGACCACATATTTCATAATGCTTCCAGTGAATCCATCAGCCCCTTTTCTTGGCTGACACTTCTGTAATAAGTAGGTACATTCACTAATTAAAAGAAAATTATTTAACTGACAAGGATGGTGAACACACAAAGACAGGGAAGACATGAGAGCCTACAACAGAAGCTTCTTCAAGGAAATGGTGCTGCAGAAGTTTTAAAAACCTTTGCAAAAATAATTTTCTGTTTGCACAATAAAACTGTACATTTGTCTTCTTCAGTGCTGACATATAAGTGAAAAATCCCAGTCATCCAGACTGCCAGTGGGCCTGATGGCATGAGCATCTACATGCTCTTTACACTGCTGCTTGGATGAAAACTCCTGTCAGACTCCATTAGTGGCAGAGCCAAAGTCATCTAGAGGGGAAAGCAAACGTGAATGAAGAAATATTTAACTGTGTGACCACTTGCAGATCCCAGATCCCTCAGAGATCTGCTGCCACAGGCACCTTAGCAACACAGCATGCAGTATTTTCTTGCCATGAAAACAGCAACCAAATAGGGTCAAAAAAAAAAAAAAAAAAAGAAATTACATTGAGTAAGTCTGAAGAAAAAAAAGGGTTCACAGTCACCAGCAGGATGCTAGCAGGGTCACAGTGCTCTCACTATTTAAAGCAAATAAACAACAAAACCAAGGGCAGTGGAAGAAATGGAAATGGTAAGGGGAAGAATTAGTCTGTGTCACACAAGCTGAAATCTTGGGAGAAAAGGGAATCAATGTGTAAAGCTTCTGGGAGGTTCAATAGCAGCTGGTGCCAACACACAGGATTACAGCTGAACAGGTGGATTTTGTTTATTCTTTGAGGTTTTTACCCCCCTCTAGTTAAATGTAGTAAATTACTCCAAAAAGCCTAGGAGGTGTCATGAGGAGGTGAAGAGTAGGATGAAATCCCCAATTAAAACCCATCTGGGGGCAAATGAAAATAATGCTTTAGGATGAGGGAATGGAGGATGAAAAGAGTAGGTTCCTTTCTCCACACCACAAATTCTTCCCAGCACTCTGATTTCTCAGCCTTTCAAAGACACAGGCATCATGAAGAGGAATCCAAATCTGCACAGCTGCTCCAAGGCAGGGCTCCTTTCTGACTGGATCCAGCGATCTGTCCCAGTTGGCCATGACCCTCTGGAAGCAGCCCCTTCCATTCTGATTTGTACTTCACTCAGCACAAAAAAGGCAGAAGAAGGGTGGTGGGTGTTTGTTGGGATCCACCAGCTCCCCCAGCTAACTCTGTGTCCAAGCTGCCACCAGACAACATTGCTGTTGCCATATTTCCCTTTATTTTGAATCACCATAGACAACTGCTCAGAAATTCAGAAAAACAGACTCTGATGCTGAGCTGCCACATCAGACAGAGTGAAAACTAGTGGCCCACACTTCTGTAGAATAAAGGAGGCAATGTATCATAGCTTGGCTGAGTTACATCCAAAAAGCCCTTTGATTTTAGCTAAACCAATAACACAATTTTTTTCCCCCTGCTACTTTGCTCCTATAGACAGCTCTTGCCTTGACAAAAGGAATTATAGTCTTGGAGACTGATATTTTAAAAAGGATTGAGGCCCTTGACTGAATGACTTCTGAAATGTTCTGTTTTCAAAGACATTGTCCAAATGATTGGGAAATGAGAAATTGGTCCAGCTGAGGAAGGTTTCTTACACAAAGAAGTTTGACTCTTGAGGAATGCTGCTTGTACATCTCCACCTGTGGTGGTGATGTTTAAGTATAAACCTGAGCTCAACTACACAAGTTCTTAACTCAACTTCACAAGTTCCCCACAAGCTGGGGAGTCACATGCTTCATTAAGAACTGATAGCAAATCAAAACTTTTGGTTTTCTCTAAAAAAGAAACAAACACTCACACTCTTCCAAAGGTGTTAATGGGAAGGTTGCAAGATCAAGCACTTAAAGGTTGAAAAACAACCTACATCAATTTCATTGGCTTCATTTGGTGAGGAGCTGCTGAAAGGAAAGGTTGCAAGGTGGGCTGCTTTAGCTCTCTAGGTCTGAGTGGGTTCAGCCATTTGCTTCTCCCTGAATGATGTTTGGCCTGATAAATGATGGGCAGAACTGCTAATATCCTGTTCTTCTCTTCCTCATTCTCTCACAAACCCACCTCAGAAACTGCCAGTACCTCTGTTGGCTATTCATCTGTATTACAGTCCTCTAACATACATAACTAGGCACTTAAAAAAAAATGCTTGGATTTTTTTTAATTACCTAAAGTAAATGAATGTAGAACTCATTAACTTTAAGAAAGAAAACTTCCTATTAATATAATAATTAGTGTTATTCAAGAAAAAAACATGGCATTATCTTACAAAATCTTATCACTGCTTGATTCAAGTAGTTATTTTGTGTTTTCTGTAGAAATAATGCTCAGCTGAAGAGTTCTCCTGATCCTCCAAAGCATCAAGTCCTGAAGCAAAGCCTGTCAGTCCGTGCTGGTTTCACATTGTTCACTCACAGCCCTGACACACTCCATGTGTAGTCAATTTTGATACAAGCCATATAGAATTTAAATACTGAGGTAACATCCAGTGCTGTCATTCCTCCCTGCAACTAAATGTCAGCAAGAAATAGAATCTAAAATTGGTCTGTAACTATGGCAACTAATGAGCCATTCTGACTTGGAGTCCCCAAATCCAACATGTGACCATCAAGGGATTCATTCCAGTTTGAAGATGCTGCTTCTCAGAGAAGAAAATCTGCTGCTGCTTGTGCCAACATTTGTGTGAGAGCCACCAGCCAGGCTGGAGAGCTGGAGCAGGCTCAGGCAAACAACTGGGAGAAAAGCAGCTTCTTTCTGAAACTGGAAGGAAGAACAGACACCACCTTCTGTGGATGCTAAACACTCTGGGTCAAGGAAAAACCCCACAGAAAGCACAAACTGTCCAAGCTGACAATGATGTTCATAATCACAGCACAGGGGAACCAAGGGCAGGCTCTGTGATGAGAACTAATGGGTGCCTTGAGGCTTTGGATTTTAATTTCAATTTCAATAGGCATTTGGGATCACACAACTCCAAACTAAATGCCATTAATTCTGACAAGGGGAGGTCATTTCATCTGCCATGACCACATCCTCCTTCTCAGAAGCTGTTCTGAAAGAGTTGTTTAAGGAAGCTCTCCTAAACATACATTAAAAGATATGCCTATAGCTAAAAAGTTCTCTCTTTACCAGGGAGCAAGGTATTTATTCCCTTTCATATCTCTGCCCGGTGACCCTTTTTAGTGCCCTGGGAGTCAAGTGAAGAGAGTTCTACCAGAAGGAGCTGAAGTCTCTACCAGGAGGGCAGATGAGGTGTCTCATGCACAGGTTTCTCCTAAATTTTAAGGAAATTAAGATTTAAAATCTTAAGGGATCACTATTTCCTTCCATTACATTCAGAGGTTTATTTAGGTAGCGTGTGTATGTTCTAGAAATGCACTACAGCCCAGATCAGAAGAAAGTATGTTAGGTGCTGGTCAATTCTTAAAAACAAACAAACAAACAAAACTGAGTTCTTACCAATTTTCTTTGAAGATGTAAAACCTAACAAAACACAAAATACCTTCACTAAAATATTTTGTCTACCCATGTAAACAGCACTTAGCATTGGTTTGAATATTGGCTTTCCTGGGTGGGTAAGAAAAAAAACATCATAAATTACAGCTTTTAACTGTGGAAAACACAAATGTTGTTGTCTTGTAAAATGAGCTACATTTCATACAGTGACAAAATAATTAACCCCTTTGAAATTTAGAATCTGTTAGCCAGTTTTCTATTCATAAGGAAAACATAGCTATGGGAATAAAGCTATAACTCAAGAAAAATAAGCAAAGAGAAGAAAAGCAAGAAAGAAATGGGATTGGGTACTTCTCTCATTCATCATGGATCATCACTGATCCATCTTGAGGCACAAGGTCACCACCATCAACTAAGGTCTTGTAAGAAACATCCAGTGTGACATCCCAGGTGCATTCAGGAAAAGCTGACAGTAAATGTTAATGACAAACAGGTGTGCCATGGATGTGAGGAAAGCCAAAGCACCGGATGTTTCACACTTTCTCAAATTAATTTTTATCTAATTAATTCATCAGATCTGGGCCAGCTTAGCAGCAGTAGCAGAGAAAATTAATATCTTAGGGAACTACAAAACAAAAAAAAAAAAAAAAAACAAACTGTAAACCCTACTAGGAAGCATCATGTCTTCATTAGCTTACTGGTATTCCAAGAATAAAAAAAAGGGGGGAAAACCAAAAAAGCTAGAAAACTTGCAAAGAGCAAGCACCACGATGTTTCATGGGATCTGGAGAAACAGTTAAAGCAGTAAAGGGAAAGGAGAAAACCCAACAAATGAGCCACACACAGAATGCCCAGGGACTGCTGAGGGTACAAGAAACTGGTTTCAAGTGGTGCCTGCGTGGGTGTGGCAGAGGGAGTGAGCACAACGAACCCTTCTCACCGTTCCTTTTCCTCCCCTCGTCTTTTGCCGCTTTCTGTGGTGCCATCACTTTCTGCAGGGAGCTCCGGCCGGAGCTGGGCTTTCCCGACCCATTGCTGAGGATGGAGCCGTTCTGGCTCGGGGAGCGGCTGCAAGTAACCATAGCAACAAGGCAGGACGTGAGTTCTCCCTCCTCAACCTCGTTTCAAGGTTATTTCATTCGCGCGGTTTGCATCACTGAGTTTTCAGCTCTGATTTGGTACCAAAAGGAGACAGAATAGAAACAGCACGCAGCAACACGGTAAAGGTAGGGGTGAGCACGACTTTCCCAATTAGTTCAGGGCTGATGGGCATCTTGGTGGCTTGGAATGCAACTGCTCCTCGTGCATAAGCCCCACAATGATAAAAGCGGCACCACCGAGGACAAAAAGTCCCGTTGTCAATTCAGGGTCGTTAACCCAGACAAAATAAAGTAGACCTTTGTTTTAGGATGCATGGCTAAATCGATTCCTTTATTATTCAGCCTGCATTTACAGTCAGCTGTTGTCAGCCACAATGCAAAGTACACTCACTCACTTTGCACATATGCACACACAATGTGATAAGAAATTACTCCTTTTCTCCTTTTGGCACATACACTGGTTTAACCAGCACCCTCATTGGCTGAAACCCCTAAGAAAATGCTTGTTTTAATCAGCAATTGCACATCCTTGTCCTGAAACTGCTCCCTGCCCAGGATGAGGAGGGAGGGCAGGGCAGAACCGCTGTGCATTCAGTCCCAGTGAGGAGCAGAGACAGAAATGAGCAGCAGCCTCTGGGCTGTGCTGGGAGTGAGCTCCCATCACAGCTCCTCTGCTTTTTGGGGTGGACAAGTCACTCAAATCCTAACGCACAAGTTGGCAAAAGCAGGCCACCAGTAGATAAAAGCACATTTGGTGCTGGTCAGCACCCAGACACAGTCACTTTGGTTTTCACGTGTGCAACTGCCACAAAGGGAATGAAAACTCTCCACAGGACCTGTGTAGTTGTTCACAAATCTATCTGCAATCTACCGCTGAGTTGTCATGGGCAGTGACAGGGTGATGTAAAGAGGTTACTTAGAGGAAAAAAATGGGCCTAGGCACAGAGGCTTCCATTTACAGAGGAAAAAAAATCAAATCAAATTCTATTGCTGTCACAACGGTTTTATAACCAGAAAATGGTACTAAAACAAAACAAATGTCAAAACCATCCTGTAAATCATTGCCAATACTGTATCATCAGCTTGAAACATTCATTTACCTCCAGGTCTGGCCACCCTGCCCGGTGTAAGTAGAAAGCACTTACTGTGGTCAGAAGAGCAAGGGACAAATATGAGAAAAGCAATTCTTGGGGATTCCCTTTTGAAGATAGCCTAAGTGGAAATATGTATAATTTGAGACAGGCTTTTTCCAGCTACAGGACTCTAGGAGAATTCAGCATGCAACCCCACTCAGTCCAGCCTGAGGGTTTCCTTTGGGAATTCTATTGAAAATAAATATTCTTGAGAAGCAGGATTCCTCCCTATACACCTGTCTGTCACTGCTAAATGGATAATCCCAGCCCAGTAAAAAAGATCCATCCAGGGACAGACCAACACCTGCAGAAAATCTGCTCAACTTGGGAACACATAAAAGAAGTGAGCATGGATAGCTTGCACAATGATTTCTGTGGTGACACTAATCCAAATATTCATCCTTTTTAAGTGGTCCTCATATTATTAACTGAGAAGTTTCTGTCAGTGGTGATAGCAGAGATACTTTGATCAGTTACCAGCCACTTCATGGCTGTCCGGTTTGAATTGACCTTTCCAGGCTGTAAAGTACCCTGAATGAAAGAGCAAATACATAAAGGGCAAGAAATATTTCTTCATCTTCAACAACCATTAAATTCCATTTCCAGACACAGCTCCTGGGAATCAAAAATACTGAAATTCTACATGTTCTTACTTACTCAAGTAATCACCCTGAAGGAGGGAAAACTAACTCTTAGTTATTTGCTTAGAAGGGCACCAAGGTTCAGCACATTTTATAATGAGAATAAGTTTCTTGGATCAAGTTTGCTTATCAGCATTTGTTTAAAATGGTGCAGATTAAGTGGGGGATTTCTGCACTCACTCAAAGGACTGAGTGAAGTGTTTAATCACTTTGGTTAGAGGATTAATTAATAGGGCTAGTTTACTTTTTTTGTGTGTGTGTATTTACACATGGCTTTGGAGAGGCTTCAAAACATTTTAAAGTACAATTCCTGCAAAGACTTGACCTGCCCAGCACCAGCAACCACTGTGGGTGTCACGGTCATCTTCCAGTTGTCATTTCTTCAAAGGATGGAAGGCTTTGAAAAGGACAGGTGCTGTTTGGTCCACATAGACCTAACCTTCATATTGCAATAACTTGGAGCCTGAACAACACCTCACTGGCATTAAATGACAGAACAACAGTTTACATCCAATTGCAGCTGGCTCGCTCCTCTCTGCTGGTACACCCTACAGACAGCCCTTCTCACAATTCCAGTGATTTACTGCACAAAGGAACAAGATAAACCAGGATCCTTCTGTCTGTTTTTCTGCAGGGAAACCTCAGCCGATGACCACTGGGGATCATCTACCCACCCCTGCTATCCTCCAGCCCCACACCATGCTGGCTGAAACCTTCCCCTTTCAGCATGTTCCTGTCACAGTGTGCAGCAACACTGCACTGAGTATTCCAAGCTTTCATACTATTCCAAAGGGGGAAATATTGGCCAAGATGAGGTGACTCAGCTAGGAAGGCTTGGTTTTCTCTAGAATTTCTCTGCATTAGTCACTTGCTTTTCTTGTATTTTATCAAATCCCTTCAAGAGGCCAGGCCCGTGGAATGCCTGTGAGCCACACAACAACAGTTACCTCTATTCAGGCTGTTTGCCTAACAGGTTTGTTTTCCTCTCTTCCCTTCAGTATCCATCCTCAGCTCCACTCTCATTTAATGCCAAGGAGAGTGGATCAAGGAAAAACTGGCTTCAAAGCATGCAAAACAGCTGGGATAAAGGGATAATCTGTTTTCCTTGCCTGCAAGGACCAAGGCAAGGAATATTCAGCTATTCTGTTGATGGGTGAGGGCAGACATGAGGTAAAACTTCCTAACAGGAAAGGCAGGAGAGAACAGATTGCTGGAGGAGGTTGTGATCATCCCACCAGTGGAAGACTTTAAAATAAGGTAGATAAAGTTGAGTTAGGGGATGTTGGACCCTGCAGCAGAGAAGAAGAGCCATATAGCTCCCTGGGAATCTTGAATCCATGATCCTACAAGCCTAGAGACTTCATATGAAGAGAGTGCAAACCTGGGACACTTCACCCTAGACACTGACATTATCTAGGCTATTCTTACACTTCTGAAGTTTTGTCCTGCTGTAGATGTTTTGGATCTGGAGGTCTTCCATAATTTAGTGGGTGTTTGGGGTTTCCCCTTCTGCTGGTGAAGGCATTGGGTCCAATTTTGAAGTGGCAGAGCCTGCCAGTGGAGTGACAGCAATTTACAGTGGCTGAGGACCTGTCTCTTGGCTCCTTGAGAAATTACCAGTGCTCATGTTATATGTGTCATTTGGGCTCATCTCTGTGGAGCACCTACATGCACACAAAAGCCCTTTCACCTCCTCGGTAACAGTTCACTTGGTTTTATCTCAAATTTTACAGCAACCTTACACACCCAGCACAGAGCAGTGTCATGCCAAGGATGCGTCATGGAGAGGAGCCACCTGCCACACACAGTGCCAAACCTCTCAGCAACCAGCAGCACATATCCTATTTAACTCCTGTGTGGAAAGGCACCAGCTGCCAGCCCATACCTTTTCCTTGTTTCATTGGATTTGGCAGTTTTGATGGTGCTCCCATCCTGAGTCGTCTCCCTCTCCTGGGAGGCAGGAGCATCTCTGACTGGAAGTGGAAGGATGACAGTCTCCTGAGTCACAGGTAAAACCTCATCCTCTGCTCCCTGCTGGCCCAAGTGTTGCTTGGCATAGTCAAAGCCTTGTACTGGCTGCAAAAAAAAAACAGGGGAAATAAAAGAAATTTCCAGCATGTATTAGATTTAATGTAAATTTTTCAAATTCCATGTAAAATTTTTTACTACTCCTTAACTTTTTAAATTACATAAGTGACAGGTAAAAATACATAGATTACAATGTGAATACCCAACAGGAAACCAATTTTTTCATGAGATCTCCATTCCACACATTTTAAACATGAATAGTTAGTATAAAATTGACCTTGGCTAACCTTTCTTACCCTGCTTTAACACCCCCAGAAATTACTTTGACAGACAGTGGGAGAACGAGGCTGTGGAAATAAAAATTGGGAGTAAAAAAAATTAAACCTACAGAAAACTTTCTTTGACAAAACCCTTGTGCTTCCAAAGACGGTGGGAGTAATTTATTCTCAGTCAAGCCAAAGTAAAAAAGGCACACATCAGAAAGTTTCATGGGCAACATTTTCCAGAAAATAATCTTTTTCAGATCAGTGAAATTAGATTTCCCCTGGCTTGCCAGTTGCCTACTGGGAAGGATATTATTGACTTCACTTGTTTCTCTTGGGAAGTGGCATTTCACCAGAGCCTTGCAGCAAGGCAGTTCCTGCCCAGCAGAACTAACATATGCCTTCTGGGCAAAGCAGCCAGGGAAAGGTGGATTCTCTCAATGGAAAAATTAAACATTTAGACAAAACTTGACTTTCCAAACTTCATTTTCAGTTGGAAGGAAAAGAGAATGGGGAAAAAAAAGAAAAAAACCCCAACAACAACAACTAAACCAACCCGCATTATCTGTTGTGAAAATAAATATGAAAAATAAATCACTCAAAGAAATTCATGACCACCTCTAGAAAATGTGTTCTTATTACACTAATAAAAACTAACTTACCAAAAATGGGAAGGTTGGTCTTCCTGAATTAAAAAGAGTATTGACAAAATGCTAAGAAAGGACCACAAAACACTTCAAAGCTGAGAAAATTGAGGTTTTAAACCTCACACATACTTTGGAATTAGTTCATGACTGATTACTCCAGGTTCCTGTCATGTCATCATTGAATATTGTAGTTCCAAAAGAAAATCAGCATGAGAAAAAAATTGCTATTGGCACAGAAAAAGGACAAGCACTGAAAAGCATTTTCTCTTGTTGTGTCCTTACTAAATCTGGGCTGCAGCTCTAAATTCTGATACATTTTGCAGGTGATCTCAGTCTGAAAACAATGGGGCTGTTTTTCACTTTTCAAAACATCAAAAATGCTTTGTCTTTGTGTGGACCTGCATGGCATTCCCAAACTCCTGCTCAGACTGAGGGTAATGGTTCCTAATGTGTTCCCATCCTTCAGCATTCCTCTGATAAGAAGCTTCAGTGCATTAAGGAGCGGGCTAATGCTGATAAGGGAGAGCAGACAACTCCACAAATCACCCCCATGGAACTTGCAATATATCAGAGAAATGCTAATTCACCATCACCCCTCTATGGCAAGCAGGGTATCACAAAACAGCCACCAGCAAATGAAGGAAGGGAAGCAGAAGCTGTGTGAAGGACAGGTAGGAAGAAATTCTGCACAACATCCTACATAATAATAATATTGTTAATTAAAATATTGCTTTTCAACCTCATTATAAATATTAAGTGTCAGTTAAGACACCCCTAGATATTCTGAGAAAAAGGTAACAAGAGAAAAGAGGCGATTAAATCAGTTATTTGCTCCTCCATGCCTTTGAAAGAGTCAAATAATTTCAACTTCATCTCTTAGTAAAAAAAAACCAAAAAAAACCAAAAAAAAAAAAAACCAAAAAAAACCCACCTTTCCAAACAAAAAACAAACCAAACCAGAAACTGCAGGACATGAGAATTACTAAAGAATTCTGCAGTGTCCCAGCTCAGATCTGCCACAGGAAGAAAATGAAGGATTATTTTAATCATCAGAGTTCTACTTACCACCATGTCCAGTAACAAACTGCAATAAAAGGAGAGCTGAGAAAGTCATCCTCATCAGCAGACATATTGCATTAAATAAAATTTGTTCTTGGATCCCTGCTCTGTAAAAGCCCACAGGAGCAGATGGTTCTGCCACCCCTGGAGGGAACTGGCAAGGCTAAATCACGACCAGGCACAGCTGAAGCACTGCAAATGTAGATGTCCAATACATCCGAAGTACTGACAAGGACTGAAGGACTGAGATTCTAATATTGCTTTTGAAATAATAAATGGATAGACAGAGACCACTAGATTACACTGCCTGGCAAAGGGCAGACTGAATACAGTTGTTGCTGGGACTCTTTTTCCTTGTAATGATTGTGAAAAAGACACTAAAAAAATAAAAAACTTTAAAAAAAAGTCAAAAAAGGAAAGGAAAGGAGGAAGGAAGGAAGTGAGGGAGGGAGAGAAAGAGAGAGAAAGAAAGAGAGGGAGGAGGGAAGAAGGAAGAGAAAGAAGAAAGAGAGAAAGAAAAGAAAGAAATAAGAGAGAGGAAGGGGAGAGAGAAGAGAAGAGAAGAGAAGAGAAGAGAAGAGAAGAGAAGAGAAGAGAAGAGAAGAGAAAAGGAAAAGGAAAAGGAAAAGGAAAAGGAAAAGGAAAAGGAAAAGGAAAAGGAAAAGGAAAAGGAAAAGGAAAAGGAAAAGGAAAAGGAATCAGCCCCTCCCCTCTCTTGGTATACCGAGGTACAGTCTGACTGACTTTTTTTTCTGTGCCCTTTATCAAACTGATAAGGCTTGTTTTCCCACGGCATGCAGCACTTGCTTTTGCTTTTGGGTCTTAGACTACAGATCTTATCTCACTTTACCTGCAAACTTATTCTTTCATGGTCTAAAAAAAAAAAAAAATGAGGGGACAAATGAGATTCTAGACTTTAAAAAAGCATGCTGTGAATTAGAAAGCAAGGAAGGCAAAAGTTAACATTCATCAAAACCTCAAAGCAAAAACAGTTGCTTAAGATAAAAACAGCATTGAAATAAAAACATTAAAATAAAATCCCATCAGAATTTCACCAATTTGAATTTATATTTCTTTCATCTTACAGCTAGAGAGAAAATTGGAAAAAAATGCTATTTTTCAATCTTCCTTTTCCCTGCAACTGCATCCAGATGTCCCCAACTGCTGAGGCAATTCAGAACAGCACCACAATTCCCAGGAGAGCTCCTACAAACTACGCTGCGTACGAGAGGTCATTCTGCAAACTTCATTTATTTACCCTTCAGTCTGCCACAACACAGAAGTCACGCCTTCACTCCCAGGCTCCGGCAGCAGCCCCGCTGCTCTGCTCCTGATCCCCTCCCGCTGCCGCACACGGGTATTTGATGGGAAATGTGTCGTTACCCTGGGCGCTGTCCCGCCGCAGGATGCGGGGATGTGGCAGCTGCGCTCCGGCAGGACCCGCAGCCTCCATCCCTCCCTCCATCCCTCCCTCCCGCAGGACTGCAGCACCGAGCAGCTCTGCCCTGCCGGTCCCCTTGGAGCAGGGCTGCTGGAGCCAGCACACGCACCTGGCATCCCAGCAGGCAGGTGGCACATCGGATCCTCCTCTGCTCCCTACGCGGCTTGCTGGCTGCTCAAAAGGGGTCACAAAAGTGCTCCGGTGATTCTACAGCCGATCTCGGATGCACGGAGGCAAAATACCAAAACGGCTGCTTAAACTACAAATCACTCCACTGTGACTCCACTTCGAGCAGAGTCAGCATTAATCAGCAGTCTCGGGCACTTTCCTCAGCCATGAAATACAACAGACTCATTTTAAATGTGACACGGATATGTGCTCATTTGTACTCCCAAACTGCATGAAATATGGCAATTACAGTTCAAACAATTACCACTAGCCCTAACACTGGAATTAAAAATAAAACTCTTCTTTTCAAAATTACCTTCTTTCCTTATCTTCCCAAAATATGTTTCTTAGCCTTATTTTAATTAAAGATGCTGAAATCAGGAATGACCAAACCAGTCCATTCCCAGTCCCACTGCAGGATTTATCTTCCACAGTCCATATAGCTGCATGAACTCGAAACTAGACCTGGCAGAACCTTTCTGATGGAGCCATCATTGTGAAACTAAATGGAAAGCAATTTAGCTTTCATTTAGAAATGCACCACTTTTCAGATAATGAATTAAATTAAATTTTATGGAGTCTCAAAATAAACCGGAAAGGGGAAATGCACTCTGGAAGGGGACCTTCTGCATGCCAGCTGCAATGAGAACAAACCTGCAGGAAAAGCTGGAAAACAAACCTGCAGGAAAAAGGGCTGTGGTGTGGGTGCTGGGAGCTCAGCACCAATTGTTTCATTCCAGCAATTGCAGATCCAGCTCCCATCTGATGCATTGAAGGCTGATGCAAACGTAACCTGGCTGAACAGGCTTTAACCTGAGTGCGTATCTTACAGCCTGATTAAATCTGTTTTCTCAGGAACAGTAAAAATCCAATTTTGTATTTCTTTTTGGAATGAAAACAATGGATTAAAATATGAAAATACTTTCAAGTTTCTCCTGTGCTATAATTTCAACCAGCAGGAGGTTGTTTTGATTTTTTTTTACATAACAACTTTCTTCAGCTGGTAAGCATCCCATATTGATGGGCAGTTCAAAACAATGTACAAGGTTTAGCTCAATTTTTTTCCTTTAGCTGGGACCAAGATTACACATAAAAGCAATCAAATGGTGCATAGCATTGGCAACAACCCCTAATAAAGCATAATTTCCATTTTTAGGGGCTTCAATGGGGCGTCAAATAGCACTGCAGTGATATTAATTCCTGTCTGTGTTTGTGATATTGTATGTTGCACTTTTGCAGATCTAGTCTTAACACTGGATGGATAATAGTGGATAAATAGATGAGCACACTGGAACCAAAATGGAAATGTCTTTTCTGAATCATTTTTGATACAAATGTCTGGTTTCCAACTGGCACCAGCTGCACCCATCTGCAACAAACCTAAGATAAGGAGAAAAGAGCTGTCAAATGCCTCATGCCTTCCTTCAACTCTTCTTCCAATCTACATTTTTCAGCAGAAGCAACAGAGCTGAAATCTCAATAATCCTGCTGTCTGTAGCATTAAGAAACCAAAGAAAAAATTCATCATCTCAATCCCATGCCAGCAGAGAAGAGCAAAGCCAGCTAAAAGGGCAAAGGAACAGCCTGACTTACACACAGCCTCCATAGGCTAAAAACTCCTATCTTTGGGTGGACCTGATTCAATAGCAACATTGAGAGGGCGGACTTTTTCACTATGGAGATAAAACAGTATTGTGTGACTTTTTTTTTTTTCCTGTCAGAGGATCAAACTGGAAGTGCATTTGATTTGGGAAAAAAAATATTGTAATTGATATGGATTAGTAACTTCAAGAAAGTCATAATTGCTTGAACCTGACCAGCAATATGCATATATTATAAAGTCCAAAACACCTAAAAGAAAAATATCAGTAGGAGAAAAAAAAAAATCAAAGAATGTCTATTCTGGATTTTATGGAGTCCCAAAATAAACCGGAAAGGGGAAATGTACTCTGGAAGGGGACCTTCTAGCAATTTGGGAGGAGAACTTTGGTTAGGGCCAGGTCTGAACTGCTACCAAACTTCAGACATTTTCCCCCTTCAGCAGGCAGGAACAGGTCAGGTCACGGGGTTTGAGGTCCTACAGGAGATGTGCCAATCCAAGCTGTGAGTACCAATCCTTTCAGTTCCAGACATCCTTCAACTGCATCTATCCAAGAGCCACAACTTCAACAGGCAAATGGACCTTTGGATCTGGGGCTGGGTCACTGACCTTGGCTCTCTGAGGCAGGTTCATCATGGTGTCTGGTTTGAAGTCATTCTTGTTCTTCCTGCACAGCACCGTGGTGATGATGATGATGATGACGGTGACCACTGCGATGGGAGCCAGCACGGCTGCAATGATCCACAGGTTGTTTGGGGGGTTCTTCACCACAGCTGCAGAAAAAGGCAAACCAGCAGTGGTGAGCTTCACTGGGCAAGGCTCCTGCTGCTTCCAGCCTTCAATTGCCTCCATGTAGAAATTAGTATAAAAAGTATTGTTAAGTAATCTAGCTTTCTGTACAAGGGAATACCTCTTGTATTACTTTAGTAGGAATAAAAAGGGGAAAATCAGCAACACTTTTTGTTGAATTTGAATTTGATTTGATTTGTTGAATTCACAGACCCCTGGGCTCTCTTTTCTTAGTTTCATGTTACCTGGTTATATGCAAAAGCAGACATCCACTCCAAAGTCAAAAGAGATACCATATGAGATATCTCTCCAATGGTTCATTCACACAATAAACAAACAAATAAAAGGTGCAAATAATGCATCCTTAACTATTTTTCAAACACAAGCCCAGCTTAGAGCAAAGTAGCATATCATGTGTGTTAAAAGAACACACATGGAGTCCGTACATGGTGTCAAAAACTGACTGGCTCAGCAGGAGCAAACTGGCAGAGCTTTTTAAAAAACAATGAAACTAGCTGGAATAGTTACTATCAATATCAATAAGGCAATAAGAAGATGCTTCTCTTGTGCTCTAGAAATAATTTATCATAGTTAAGGTCAAAAAGAATTCATTATTTCTGAAGGAGTAGAAATAATGAGGCTGAAAAGAGCTACTTGCAGATACATTAATGATGGCACCAGGAAAAGAGTACATTTCAGAAATGCAGCAATGCAAAAACATTTTAGACTCCATTTCATCAGAATAATCTCTCTTAGTTATGAACCTTCAACTTGTTCACACATATGAGATCCTCCTGTGACACATTCCCAGTTCTCTCATTTCATTTCTTTCTGGAAAAACGATCAGACAACCTCTTTATAGTGCTGAACTTAGTTGTAGTGAAATATTTAGTGGACTTCCCCATGCTATCCCTGTTTATTTTGCTGTGGCACTGGTTGCTGGCCTGGGCAGGCAATTGTGAGAACACCAGCACAAAGCAGCCATTCCCCTTTCCTGGGGGACCGGCGCTTTCAAATGTCATTGAGCTTATGAGCTGTCAGAGGCACTCAGCATCTCTCAGGATCAGACTTAAATGCAAACCAGCTTCTTCTGCAGCAGGCATTGGGAACTTTACAGTTCTCCAGCTGAAAGCCTGGCTGGAGCCTGAGCCTGTTCTCTTTGTAGATTTGCAGCGTTTTGCAAAGCTGGTGAAGTTTGTTGGGTGATGTAGGAACAGCCCCATTAGGCTCAGAGCTTGAGCATAAGACTGCAAAAAGGCCAGGTTGGAGACTTTCAAGGTTCACTTTTCAACAGACTTGCAGAATTCTTAATTATTGACTTTGACATTTAGTTTGGGGATGAAAGGGCTGTGGGGAAGGAAACGGAATCTGAATTTTAACAAATAACAAACTTTAATTATAGACTGCTGCTGTGGAAGCAGCAAACAATGGTTGAAAAATTATATTTATGCCTTCTAAGGGATGCAGAGGAAATGATGACCTTATGGCTAATAGCATAGACATTTAGGAGTCCTAATTTACATCTTTAATTCAGTTACCAGACTCCAATGTGACCTAAAGTCAATCCATGGTTCATTCAACTTAGTAAGACTTCAGTGGAATTTGAAACAAGCCTTTCATTCTGTTGTAACTCAGTCTCTGGCTCATAACACAGGAACATCCATTTTTTTGTGTTATTATTCATCTGTCTCATCTAAGCCAGCTATGAGCTCCCGAGGGTACACGTCTTTTCTCACAGTATTTTGGGACAGAATTTTCATTCTGCTAGAACAGAAATTATAATGAGCAGAAATGAAATCCACACAAAGTATTTTCTGTGGCGATACAGACTGCAAATAACCATGTCCAAAAGGAAAGAAATGGTGTTTTTTCCATAATAAGGTATAAAGATGGAATTGCTTCCTACATTTCAAATACTCTACCTTCAGAATCTCAGGTACCTCAGGTCACAATTTCAGTTCCTGTCTTTTCTATTTTTACAGTGTTCTGTGCATACATGGCTGGTATGAAAATCTACAGATGAATGAGGCTGCCTCATCAGACCATGGAAATACAAAGTTAGATGATGAGCAGTAGCTTCCATAATTGCCTAAATACCCACATAAATATAAATCACATCATTGCACAAAGAGCCAGGAAACTGCTATATCTATACCTTCTATAGTAAAAAAATACATTTAAGAATTATTCTCATGGAAAACAAAATTACTTGGAATTTAAATGCTGGAATTTATGGAATGGAGATCCTTGGGTTCAGCTGAATTAAAGCCAGAAGCAGACCATGATCAAATCAAGGATCAGATACAGTACGTGGTGCATTCTCTGGAAATTGTATCATATTTCAGTCTTCTTATTCAATCCTATGTTTATGGATTATACACAAACTACTTATTATAGTGGTCTCTTCTTTTCCTGTCACCATTTTACTAAATTATTTCAGTACCACCACTCCTCCAGGCAGATATAATTGCACCAGGGACAATTTTATGTGCTCTTTCACCAGTAAGGAGATCCAGTGCAGGAGTCCACTACATAATTTTGATTCCTTCTAAAGAAATACTTTGGCAAGTTGGAGAAATCCAGTTAGCAAAAGGCATGGGTTTGTACACTGCATGAAGCATAATTATACATTATCTTAACTGCATGAAAAAACACTCCAGGCTTCACCATAGGTTTATGACTATGGGCCAAGTATATAGGAATATCTAAAAAAACCATTTAAAGAAACCTGTGTTCACAATCACTCAGTAACTGATGAAGGTCTTGAAAGAGAAATTTGAAAACATTTTACTTTTCAAGAATGAAGTATTTTTGGCCACATTATTCTGAATGATACTATCATATCTTGAATCTGAAAACTGCACATGTGCACAAGTAGCTCTTTTCAACTTCAGTTTTCTGATTTGTGTCTGAATAATATCTTTAACAACCATGTAGTTTTCTTGGTGAAAATTGTTATTTAAAAAATAATAATCCCTTTGAGATAGAAAGAATCTATACTATTTTGATGAAGTCAAAAATAAGGGACATCTTAACAGCCACAACATTTTACATTTTTTGGCCAAGTTATATGAACAGCAACTTTGCCCCAGTCATCATTAGTGTGTGGTGTTATGGTTTTGTCCGCATCAGAATTAATTGTGACCTTCCATAGTGTTCAGATCATGGAATAAAGCAATGGTTAAGTATGGAATTTTTGAAAGGACTCTTACGATCAGCTTGAACTTGGATGACATAGCCCAGGGTCAAGGCCATCCTCTGCGAGTCAACTGTACTCAGAATTTTGGCAGCTGCAGTGCCCAGCAAAGGCTTCCCGTTGTATAAAGTGTAATATGTCAGTTCAGCTGGCTCCTTGGGTCCTGGAATACGTTGAATTTTGACCATCTTTAAGGGAAACAAAATAAATAAATGAATAAATGAGGAGAGAAAGAGAAATAAACTGTGTTTGTGTAATACCACTGCAAAACTTGCCAGGAGCTATTTGGAGGCAGTGTCCACAGGGAGCTCCTTCAAGACCACCTACAAGCATAAGCTCCATGCAAATATCCTCATAGGATCAGAGCTTCTCGCCTTCAGAGCCCAGGCTATTAAATCATTCAGTCAGAAAAATAATTAAAATTCTTCTTGAAAAAGAAATTAAACATAATCCTAAGGTAAAACCCTACACTAAGAAAAGCATGCAGCAAAGAGTAAAGGATCAAATTTTTAGACATTACAGTCCTCTGTAAAGGGGGAATTCTTATAATCTGTTCTAATACTGAAAACGCCACTTTGTTGGCATATTGCAGTTGAAAAACAGCCTCCCATTTTCCTTCCATACTTATTATTTTTTTGTCCCAGGTTGATAACAAAGGAATCATGCTTTTCCCATTTTATTCTGTAGAACACTGGCAGAATTTTTCCATTGTACCTCTACCTTTCCTGAGAGTGGAGAAAATGTCAAATATTTCTAATGATGAGAAGAAAAAGGAGTTTTATGATTATTCTCCATTATGTTATGGACTAAAATTTTACAAAGGTTCTCACTTTGGCAAGTAAAATGTGTTCCTTCTTTTAAATCCTTCCAGTGGAACAATATAAAGAATTGTGTGAGCAAATGGAAAATGCAATTACTTGGGTTTATGCCTTACAATAAACAATTCCTGAAAAACAATTTAATTACTTTTTTAAATAACTGATTTTTGAAGATTGAAGAAGAAATCTTTTAATTGCCCACAGCAACATTTGGCTTAATTGGTGAGAGAACAAAACATGATCAGTTCAAAATACTGAATGAAAAATGCTGTAAATAAGAGAAAGATGATTAATAAATTACTCAGGTCTCAAGTCTCTACTTCATAACATGATCTGGGGCCACATGATTTGATGACTAACCCTGTATAAATAAAGGCTGCTTTGTACATTTTTTTTTCCAACAAAAAGAGGAAAAAAAAGAAGTTCTGGCTTTGAGTTACCTAGGAAACTTTTATCAAGAAGAAAAAATCTGGAACTCTTCATTATGCTGAATATGCTAAAATATGTACTTTGTACCAATCCTCATAGCAACCAGAGAGAAAATATTTATGAACACTGATTAACTAATGATGATTTCTCGAGGATGACAGGCATGCCAACATGGCTGGCTGCAAAAAAAGGCACCATCAGCAGTGCCAGGCATTCTGCCCTCGCTGCTTTGATACCCATGAGAAATACAGGAAATCTCAGCCTAGAAATTCAGCTAGGCATGTCTTTTACAGGAACTGAAGCAGGACAGATGCAAGCCAAGGACTTTTTTTCACACACTGAGCACCTGCACAGTGTAGCTGCCCACGGTGGTGGCACGTCTGAAGCGCCTTCCCTGCTGGTGGGACATCATGAACAGCGGGGCCAAGCGCTGCTCCATCAGCCTGGCAAAGCTCTGGTTGTTCAGCCCCAGCAAAGCAATATCCACCCCTTGGATCACTGTGGGAACACAGAAAAAACACAGATCAGCACTTCATGCACCCACAGGTGAAGTAACACATGGTTTGTGGGACAGTTTGGGACAGGGAGGTGCAGACTAACTTGGAAATTAAACACCTGGACGCTGTTATCCCCTCTCAGCAATTCCCTGTGAGGATATAACACACTTCTGTTTCAGTCCCTGCACAGCTCATCTCAGACAATATCAATGATGCTTCATAAAATCTCAAAATACCATTTCTAGGCCTTCAGTTCACCTTCAATTTACTACTCTGTGATCTTCAATGTAAAAATTAGGTTCAAGCCTATTTGAGAGCTGCTGGGTTAATGCTTATTGCCAGATGCTCCTGTTAACCAGTTTCTATCCTGAGGATTTGAGGCCTGAAGTTTGGATTTTGTACAGTCTCAAACAAAATATCCTGTCTGAGAGCACTGAAACCTGAATAAACATTTCTGAAGTTTAAATGAAGGCATCTGAAGTATAAATCAATGCAAGATTTAAAAGACACTGGATTCTAAAGTTCAAAAAAAGTGATATGACAAGCAGATTCAATTCATACATATGTATGGTTTTTTTAGCATTATTTCAAAAAATTCTTCTGAGACCAACAGGATCTTTTTGAAAACAGAGTTTCCATTGTAATATCAATAATAACCCATCACAGCAAGTGTGCAGAGGCAAGAAATGGAGTATCAGGTTCACAGGGTCCATACTGGGAAGAGCTGCACCACTCCTTTCAGAAGATTATCATCTCTGCATAAACTTATGTTTTATTTTAAATTTATGAAAAGATGGAACTGGTACCAAGTCTATTTCATGTCAGAGCCCTTTGCTCTTGCTCTCCTGAGCCTTAAACAATTCCAGGTACAGACACACCAACTAGAAAGGCTTTGGTATCACTCAAAGATGTCTGAGGGAAAGGGTCTCTTTCTTGCCCAGTTATCATTTCTCAAGTCAAAATGATT
This sequence comes from Agelaius tricolor, assembly GCF_023055355.1. Classification (NCBI taxonomy): domain Eukaryota; kingdom Metazoa; phylum Chordata; class Aves; order Passeriformes; family Icteridae; genus Agelaius; species Agelaius tricolor. The sequence continues at coordinate 1,506,313 of NW_027269306.1, forward strand.
ATGCATGAGAAGGTGGCACCTGTGAAATGACTTGATAAAAGAAGTGTTTTGAAGCCTAAGAGCTTCAAGTGAAAGATGCAAAAAATCCCTGCACCCAGATAGTCAGCAAATCATAACAAAGTTCCTTGGTGTAACAGCCTCAACTCTGCTGCTCAAGGACAGACTGCTGCTCAACTCTATGTCTATGTGTCTCTTTTGATTTCAGATTTAAATCCATGTCCCAGGGTATAATAAATAAATAAATAAATAAATGGTCTGTTTGTGTCTCAAAACTCTCAGAAGATAGTGCTCCTCCCAGAATTGTTTCAACCAAAGTGCTATAAATTCTGAGGTGGGTGTTGCTTGCTGGAGATGTCACTGTTGAAGATGATCTATCACTTATGCCACAGAGTGACTGTAAGTGCATTTGCCCAGCTGAAGGCAGGTTCAGTGGGCAGCCACTTATTCTGTGTAAAATTACTGCACTGCTGTGTTGATATAAATGAGCACTACAAATTATTACCTGGAGTGCCTGGAGGAGGGAAGGACATTAGAAAGTACCTGTTATCACCCAGTAGTCTCTAGTTGATTCCGAGACATCAAGGTTTGGATACTCCAAAGCTTTAAAAACAGAAGATTAAATTATGTCATAATATTCCAACATCCTACACATTATGCCTCCCAAAACTGGCTACCCTGACAACAATAAATAAAATTGAACTATGGCCTAAGAGGAGATCTAGAGCATAATTTTCAGGGTTACAATTTCTTTTCTGTCTGAGAAAGAACACCAAGTGTAAACAGAAGAAGCACTGCCATACAAAGTAGAACATATATCTCCTGTTGCCAAAATACTGGCTGGGACAGTAGTCTGAGATGAAGCCCAGGAATGCCCAGAACCAAGAAGGATAGGTAATAGGTGTTGTATTCATCTCTGCTGCTTTCTCCCCTGCAGAAAACCAGATGAGATTCCATGATGATTCTGTGATTAATCCTTATGTAGCCCAGAATATAGTTTCAGCCTAAAATACCATGAAAATATACCAGGATCAGACTCTACACAGACTGCAAACAAGACTAACAAAACTGTGAGCACACCTTGGAGTGTGGTGCTCCCTCACTGTGCACCACTTAAGGCATTACTACCATATGTGTCTGCATCTGTGAGAAACTGATATTTGCTGTTGTGATGCCTTTTGTTAGCTCCCTCATCTCCAAAGTGCACTAGGCTGTAAAGCTCAATATGCTGCTAATTCATTCCACAGCTCAGCGTTTGTTCAATTGATGAATACCAGGAACTTAATTCAGAAAACATCCATGCTCTGCACATTGATAGGCTGCTACTGAGTCACCTTGATTTTTAAACCCCAAAGTGGCTCAGAATAGTAAACATTGTAAAGGATTTGATTACACACAGTAGCTGCTTTTGAGGAGGATTTCACAGCGTGCCCCGAGCTGTGCATTTCCAGGACAGACTGCAAAGGCTCTGGAGGAGCCACTGGAGCCTACTGGGAAATAACATGCTCAGAGAACAACCTCAATTTTTGTTTGATAAACTGAGACAACTACACTGCCACATGAATAAGCATCAAACACTCTTCAAAGGAAACATTTTCCAGACACGCTCTCAGTGTGGAGCCGTAAACACTGCGCGTGCATTAAGTTCATGAGTTTGCAGTACAGCTGCTGCACTGGGAATAAAACCAAGAGCTCCAAAATGAAATATAAGCCATTAGTTGTTAAAGAAACACTAGCTAAAGACTTTATCAGGTCTGTTCATCATGTGTGGGGATCAGCAGACAACTGCAGTACCACACAAGACTTGCTGTGTGACAAATGGCTTGCACAGCTCCGGACTACCAAGCATGTGCTTGTATTGCCTTTGTGAGAAGCACCACAATCCCCCTCCTATGCAACAGGCCTATTTTGGAGGCTAAACACTTGAACTGAGCACAGCCAGCACCAAAACTTCCTCCAGCTGTCTCCTTGAGCTCCTGGATGGCCCATAAAGACACATCCTGAACACCAGCCATCAAAAAGGAGCCTGTCTATTGAGGAATGGGGGACATCCCTTCTAGGTCCATGACCACACCCTCTACCAACAGCCTCCCTCCCTCTGCCTCCCCTTGCCTATGGAAAGACTTTATGAAAACACAAGCCCACTGTTGGAACTCTGGATGCTGAGAATTTCAGACTTTCTGTGCTGACAGACTCTGACCCTCAGGAGAGCACTGTATTTGACCTGAGGCTGTGGAGAAGGCTTCCAAAACGGAATGACAGAACTGGGATTATGGGTGTGTAGTTTGATTGGAGGTGTGTAATATCATGTGGTGAAAAACTTAGAGTTTAAGGTTTTAGAAGATGGTATGTGTCTCTTACCCTGTGATGCAAACTCTGATTCAAAAGTGTACCAACACAGTGCAAGAACTTATAGGGCAGTTTCACCTATTTGTTGGCAAATACTGTAATATGATAGGTAATGCCCCAAGAAGGACATACAAACCTCCTTTCCCACCTAAGTTAGCTGTGATTCCTGACTGCCTCACAGCAGAGAGAAACCACTTATCCCACAGAAAGCTCATCCTGCAAGTCACTGGTGAACTGCACCATGTAATTTCTCAGCTGTTGGGCAGTTTGCAAACAAAATGGACTGGCAAAAAAAAAAAAAAGTAATTTGTGTTTTCTTCAGTGCTCACTTTCCAACAGTCTGCTTCTGCATGTACCCAGCACGTCTCTTCTCACTCCCAGCAAACAGAGAACTCCAGTCTGCAGCAAGGTTAATTTCACACATCACATTAACAAGCAGATTAAACAGAAATCCCCATAATCAAGTGTCTTGTCCCTTTAATCATTTTAAAGAAATCAGCAGGCAGTCAGAGAGCACATGCACCACACGGGCTGCCCACACAATTGTCTCCAGCTCTTTGTACCTCAGAGCCTTCATAGCAACTGGAACTCAAGAAAACCATTGATGCCAAAGTGCTCAGACCACGTGCAAACTGAGGATGCAGTTCTCAGCAAATGCACCAAGAGCTTTTTAAAACAGAAGCACAGGTGGAGCTCATCCCACTACCCAAACACACAGTCCCAGCCTGATCCCAGCCCAGCCCCTGGAGCAACCACCAGGGCTGAGGATTCCCCTGAAGCAAAGGGCTTTGCTGAAGCTAAAGCTCAATCAGTGCTGTGCTAAGCACTCCTGAAATGAAGGCTTTGGGACCTTTTGTGCTTTGCTTTTCACAAAACTACAATTTTATTTTGTTTGTAACCTAGCACAGGAATTTGTTTTGTTAATGACAAAGTTTATATGTTTTTTCCTTAGTTTTTGTCAGTGTTGCTAGCAGCCAAAATAAACACTGAACCCAGGGGAAAAAAATAATCTAATTCTCCCCCCCCCCCCTTTTTTTTTTGTAACAAAATACAGTTTAAAAAGTTAGCAGAAAAGCCGCCTACAATCCCTGAGCTTGACAACAAGGCCAAATTCTGGTGCTGGCTAATCTTGATGGTGGGAAGCACATACTTACATTCAGCAATGGTGAGAGGTGGGTAGGTGAGGTAGAAACCCACCAGCTCAGCTGACAGCTGATTAAGAAGGTTGCTGGAAATAGTGCCATTTAGAGTTGTGCTTTGATTTTTCACTACATAAAACAGAGTGACAGCTTGGGAGACATTGGAGGTGTTCAAAATCTGAAACAGAGGCAAAAAATAATGTGTTGCTGTGGTTCAGCTCATTACAAAAAAAAAACAAACCACCAAGGCAATGCAAAGAAACTGGGGAAATGTTAACCTGAAGAATGGATTAGCTACATCTCATCCAACTTTACCTGTGTGATACTTTAATCCCTGCTTTAGCACTTGAAGGGTTCCTGGAGGACAGCAGCAGGCAGAAAAGGTGCAACCAGGACTGACAATGTTTTCCTGTGTTTTTACCAGGGAATGTGGGATGAGGGAGAGGATGCTTATCAGAAAAACCATCCAGTGCTTGATGCAGATAAATTGTGCTGTTTATCTTGCTGTCTTTCCTGCCTTCCTACTGCTGGTTTATAGACCCACACATTTTCCATATGAAATTAAGGGATATCATGTCTTTGTGTTCCTAATATCATATGAATCTCTGTACTCCTCCCCACTCTAGCTCAGTGCCAGTCTGCTGCTGAGCCCAAATCTGATTACTACATTTTGAGGACCAATTCTATTCAGCAAGTACTGGAAAAGATTCTCCAACATCAGGAATAAAACCCACATCTTTTCTTGAAAAACTTATGCCCAAGGGCAAGAGGGATGGGGTTATTTGGCTACTGATAGGTAGGCCTGACAGCATTCATGAATGTTATTTAAATACCCCATTTTTATGGTTTGGATCACCAAGTTAAAAGAAAAACCATGATACAAAAAAGAAGCATCAGAAGAGCCCAAGGTCAAACCAAAAGTCTGCCTAGCCAATGTCCACCTACAAATGGCTGGAGCAGAGGGTTGGAGAATTAGCACAGGACAAGAGGAATAAATGGCTCTCAACAGTGTAAGATTCTCCCACAGCTGTGTCAGAGCCATAAATCATATGCCTGGGTTTAAAAAGGGTTGATAACTTTTTATTCTATCTCTTTGGCCAAATGTTTTTTGTAATTTCCATATTTTTTCTCCAGTTACATCTGGACATCTTTATGCACAGTGAAAGGATGCTTTTTTTTAATTTAAATTTGAGTAGTTCTGTTATGGGAAACTCCAAGTGGCAACTCCTGATTCCCTACTGGCTGGAGAGCCACGGCCAATTTCATTTCTCCTTGCATGGAAGATGCTTCATGCCTTTTACCCACCTTCCCTCTACTCTCCTAGGGCAGCAATACCTTTTCTGAACTGGCTCTGTCTGCTCCAGAACTATTCCCTAGTTTTCAATTAATCTAAAACTCTCATACAGTGTTTTGTTGCATGGACTTAGTCTTTTGCATGATACTGGAATAACTTCAAAAAAATTTATCATGAAGATCACACCCTCGAGCCTCTTACTTCCCAGCCTATATGTTGCCACCAGGACTCCATCCTATCTCTCCTTAAATTGGCAATATCCACAAAAACAGCCACTACCTTCTCCTAGGACTCTTTCCAAAATTGCTTAGGTGCTTTGTGAGATCTGCCACTTCCACCACAAGCAAATCAGGCACCATGAAGCTCACCTCAATGCCACAGGTCCAGCTGTTGAAAAACTTGATAATCCCTGTACCTATTGTGGTAGGCCCTCTCTTGCCCTGTGTTTTGCTGCCTCTCTGAGCTCCACCACTTTGAGCTCAAGCTCACAAGAAACAGCACCAAAATAATTAGCAGAGCGCTGATGACAAAATTTTCTCCTTCTGAGGAGCACAATCCATACACAGAGTTTTATCAAAAATCAAAAACATATCATAATATTGCCCAGAAGATAATTTCTCTAGTCCTGAAGTGTGGCATAGAATGTAAGAGTGTTGGCCCACTATACATATAAAGGTGTGTAAAAATTTGTGGTGAATTTGTGCTCCGTGAGTATGAAACTGAAATGCATACCAAGAGAAAGAAATCTATTCCATTATTTCAGATCTCAAAAACAACTGTGCCTAGCACCATTTTTATACCTGAATAGCTTCACTGAAAGCAACTAATGTGTCAGAATAACATGTTCAGTAAAAACATAAATTTGGAAGACTGTGTTTTTATACTTGGAATTTCATTTATATGACTGAAGTGCAAGTGGTAAAACTCCAATTCATGAAAAGCCTTCTATAAATCATGCACTTGTAAGTTTTCCTGCAATGCATAAACGATCTTATTGCAGACGAAAACATAAATTTCCTTCCACAGTGGCTAGCAAAGGCACTGTGCTGGAATAAAAGCATACACCTGGCAAAGAATAACCAGAAGAGATTGGCAATAGGCAAAGTACACAACTGTACCTGAACAGTTAAGTTGTTGCTGGTGTTTAGGACCTTTCTTTCAGCATCCTGGAATGCTCTCTGGAGCCGCTGTTCCATGGTCTGAACAAATTTGCATGACTGAATGTTGTCTGTTTGACCCACAAACTGCAGCTCTGGAAAAAAAGAAGGCATTAGAACGCGGACAAAGTATTCTTGTTGCAGCACCAAGAACAAAATGATCAATTTACACATTAAGCAGGTGAAGATAATGCCACTTCAGGAACTGCACTAAATTAGCCTTAATTAAGACAAAATGTAAGAATTAAATTGCATTATTAGAGCTGACACTCTCCACAAACAAATGGAGATTGCTTCTGCAATGATGTAGAAGATGGTAAGGCCTGTTCACTGTGCATATACTTGCTCAGAGCCAGGCAATAAGCAAAGTCATTCTAAAAACCAAGTTATAATCTTAAATCTTGCGGGTCATCTGGTCCTGCAAAATATAATCAATCATAATATTGATTCTCATTCTGTTTTATTTTCACTCTAGGAAAAATGTACTTGTAACTGCCGTAAGTATGTGTATACAAACATTGTAAGCACACGTGTAGGAAATATTTTTTTATCATTTAATGTATAATTTCAGAGCACTCTGCCCTCTTCTAATCTTACAGTGCCCCACAATTACTCTGCACTGCCACATCCCCTTGATGCCTTTTTGGGACTACCTAAAAACAAAGGCCAGACAAAATTAAAGGAAAAAATGCAGTTGTATTTATTGAAGGGCCTTCAGGTACATTTCTGGCAGACAATGCCCCCCTCAGGGGCTACACCCAAAAAAAATGGATGACAGGTCTTGGGTTTTATACTTTTATAAGTTGGGTCCATTTGCATATTGGGGGTTAATTTTCCAATTACAGCTTCAGGTAACGAAGTCATTTCCCCCCAGTTTGCTGCCCCCTACTCACTCTTGGGGTCTGAGACAGTGAGATGTCCTTGATTCCCAGGCCTGGAGAGGAATTGCTTTGCCTCACCAAACTGGGAGAACAATAGCTAACACTCTATATGGAGTTTAGAGTTACACACCAAAGAATTGTAGGGTTACAAATATATGAAAAATTTAAAAGCTAAAACCTAAGGCATCACCCTCACAGCAGTGCCCTGACAGCAGAGCACAGGGGTGCCCACAGGGGTGTCTTTGATTCCCAGGCCTGGAGAGGAATTGCTCTGCCTGACCCAACTGGGAGAATAGTAGTTAACACTTTATATGGAGTTTAGAGTTACACACTAAATAATTGCAGGGTTACAAATTTATGAAAAATACAAAAGCTAATACCCTAAGGCATCATCCTCACAGCAGGGCTTGTGGCCCTGGCAGCAGAGCCGAGGCTAGGGGTGCCCACAGGGGTATCCTTAATTCCCAGGCCTGGAGAGGAATTGCTCTGCCTGACCCAACTGGGAGAATAGTAGCTAACACTTCATATGGAGTTTAGAGTTACGCACTAAAGAATTGCATATATTACAAATATATGAAAAATATAAAAGTTAATACCCTAAGGCATCATCCTCACAGCAATGCCCTGGCAGCAGAGCACAGGGGTGCCCACAGACACCTGACCCCACAGCAGAGCCTGTCCTGCTGCCACCCCACTGCCCAGAAAGGGCACCACGGCCACACACCCAGCCCAGGCAGGTTTCCCTCACTCACCTGTCTTCAGCTGGAAGTGGTAGGCGGGCAGGGGCTGCCAGGGCAGGGCCAGGGCCACCAGGGCCTGCAGGTGTGGCACGTGCTGCTTCATGTCAGCCGTGGCGTTGCCCAGGCCGTAGGCCAGCAGCTTCTCGGCGACGGCAGCCGGCGTGAAAACCAGCCTGCCCCGCGTGACGTAGTAACCCACGGTCAGGTTACTCGACTGCTCCAGGATTTCAACCTAAAACACACAGGGCAGCATGGTTTTTTAATTTTTTTATTATTATTATTTTGCTCGCTGTTTGCGGAAAGCCAGGGTGCCGGGAATATTTGGTGGCCTGACCCCCAGGGGAGCACTGACTTTGACCCTCATTCATGGAGAAAGTTTCCCAGACTTCAAGATAGACTGGAATCCACAAAAGTGTGAAATAGATTATAGAGAGTAGTGTAGGTGTATCACTTGGTGAGAAGTTTAGGTTTTGGTATTTTTAGTATGTTGTGGATGGAAGCAAGATGAAAGGCACAGGGTGTCATGCTGGGTTTCTTCTTCATGCCTCTTCTTTTTCATGGGTTTGGGTGGCATTCTGTAAATGGGCAGAAAGATGATCTCTTTGGGATCAGTTATTGGGTTAAAAGGGAAAATAATCTAGGTGTCCTTTCTTAATTGGATAGTTAATCTTAAAAGACCTTGTAACAAGAGATTATTGCCCATTTTGTGCCTTCTAATGAAAAGCTGCTGAACTCACACTAATGAGACTGTTTTACTGATAAGAAATAATAATAAACACCTGAGTCCAAACATGAATTATAGTCTCAAGTGCCTTCAATCCAGACCCAGAGAAACCAACAGCAGTTCAGATGGTGTTTGTGGATGTGACAGCCTGGTCAGAGAGCAAGAAAACTAGATAAGATTTCCCAGAATCAGCCTGGGAGACTTTAGGGAGTTGAAGATAAACAATGATATCCAATTATTAAAAACAACCTGCAGGCGTTGTTTTCCTAATGTCTGTTTTCTTGTTATTCTCATAAGATTGTCTATATAAATGGGTGTCTTGTTAATTAGCCAATCAAGTGAAATGCATTGATTGAATGACCAAGCAGGTCCACCTGTATCAGAACAGTGTATAAAAGAGCATATAAAAGAAGTAAAGATGAGTGCTTTATGCCACTCAGCCTTCTGACGACTCTGTGTCATTTCTTACTAAACAGTGACAGCTGTTTGATGGGGTTTCTCACCCTGAATATGTGTCCCTTGCAGAGTTTTTATCCTGCAATCCCTATAAACCCTGTGGGATCAGTTAGTGTCATATCAGACATGGTGTGGATGCTGAGAACCAGTCAGAGAAGAAAGTCAGATAAACTTACCCAGGAATTGCTCTTTAAAGTTTTGGGAAAGTCCAGAGAAGGAATTAAAACAATTCTTAATTTTGTAGCTGGTGTTATTTTCTCATAAGATATTTACAAGAGGGTGGTGTGCCTAATTAGCCAATGGTATGAGGGATATTGATTGAGGACCAATCAGGTCCACCTGTATTGTAGCTGTCTACAAAAAGTGTGTGGTTTTTAATAAAATAGCTTTTTGCCTTCTGAGATTTTGGAGTCCATGTGTCACCTTATTCATCCTCCTCAATACAATAGCGACAGACACAGTATTAGCAGAGCTGCTCAGAGAGTTTTAGGCTCAGCCCACGCAGCATGGGCTCCGAATTAAAGGAGTGCAGAACTGCTACCACAGCTGCAAAGCTCCAGGTTAGGCTGGCCCTTCATCCATGCACAGATACAGGGACATTTTACATATACGTGGAAAAACACAGAGAGCTTTCAGCTCCTACTCTGTGCCTGAAGTTCACTGACTTTTTAAAAGACAAAAGTTTCCAATATTTGGTTGGGTTGTCTCTTATCTCCTGTTCTCCTGTACTGTCCCAGATGGTTAAGTCTATGAGCAGACCTATATGAGTGGAAATGCCAAACCACAAGAATGGACACATTGTGTGTCAAAACTCAAAACATGAGCTGAGTTTTACTTCAAAATTCAGTATTTTCCAAAAAGCTTTAGCCCTGGAACTGGTCCTTCTTACTAAGTTTTAGATGGTTTCCTCTGTTAGAAGGTGGCAGCTTCTCTCAATTTGTAAAAAGGTAGGGGACTAAACCTGGCAGTGTTTATTGCTGCTGCCAAGGAGCACACAATGCCCAAAGCAACTGACATCCTCCGCACTTGCAGCAATAAAGCGTGAGGAACAAAGCCAACTTGATAACCTCGGTTTTGAGAAAAATTACTTTTTTCCTTCCCAGAGGCTTGGACCCCACACAAAGCCCAGCCTGAGTGCACAGGAAGCTGTGTCCCAAGGAAAAGGGCCCTGGCAGCCCACCCGATGCTGCTCCCACACACAGCAGTGCAGAGGTCCATGCAATTTAGCTGCAAAGTGATGAACACATCACCTCCATTTATTTTCAATAAAACATGTTTTTTCCCTGCTTGGGATTCTTGTTCCTGTGAAATTGCACCTGTCAGGTACTGGGTTTGCAGAGCAGAGAGTGGACTGACAGCACTGACATCCCATTTACCAGCCATGCTCTTGCCATTGATCCAGGCTGAGCACAGCAGGACCTGGCTGCCCCTGAGCAGAAGTCACTCCTGAGCTGCAGGGGGAAGAGGAAACTGCTGTCAGTAGTCATTTCCCAGAGCACACTTAAAAGAAGTTTGCATTTCTCTCTTCTTCTTCATCAAATAAACTGCTAAAAGCTTTGGAGTATTCCTCATATTTTTAGAGACCAGAGTGGGTGCCACCTCTGCCTGCTCTCCATAGGAAAATATCAGAGCTCCCCTCCAAGAGGCTTCCTGCATCCAGGGACACCACTGGGGCTGCAGGCAGCTGTGGTTCTTTGGTGGGAGAGCTGTTTTGGTGAAATCAAGCAGGGAAAGCCAAGCACGCTTACCTGAGCACTGACATTCTGGTTGAAAGCTTGTCTCAGCACTTGGTTGAGGCCTTTTCTCACACTGTCCCTGAAGGCATTGCTGATCATCATCCTCCTTGTGTTCAGAAACAGAACTGTGGAGCAACAAAAGCCACAGGGTGGTTTGAGACATCATCACACTCTTGTTTGCTTTCTTTAATTGTTTTTCATTGGGCTGGCTGTGCAGGGATCATCAAAGCAGCCGGGATTAGCAGCAGCTCCAAAGACAAGAACTGCAGGGGCTCAGCAGCTCCTGAGTTCCCTATTCATCCCATGGCAATAGCCCATTGTTTCCACGTTTCCAGAGCAAGGTCTAACAAATGCAATTTCATTAGCAGCAACAACAAGTCTTTGCTATGCTGCCTCTCCAAGGAGGCATGAGGCCACTCACTGCCTGAGGACAGACTGGCACAGCATTCCCAGGGGACTGAGCCAGAGCTGCACAGGCAGGCTTCACGTCTTCATGGCCACAGTTACATAAAAGAAATCTGCTGCTCCACTGCTGCAATTATTTTCTATTTAGAAAGCATCTCTATGCTTTCTTTAATAAACCTATCACTATCTTCTCATTTTTCTCTTATCATTTTCAGGAAGAGTTTTTTAGCTGTGCTTGAGTACTTTCAATCATATACTGTACACAAGCTACCTTTATCTTTAGAAAGAGCTGTTGTACTCATCACACTAAATGGGGATATTTAGCAGCTAACAAACACACATCAGGTCCAAAAGCTGCTTATTTCACTGTAGCCTGCATCATGCAAGGTCACAAACTCTTTTCTGCGCCTATTCCTTGCTGAGATCTCCCAGACACACACATCTTCTGGTGCTGTGCTGCCACAAGGAGTCCATGAGAAGCCTGGGCAAGGTACCTCTCCAGGCCCCTTTAGTTCAGAGTTCTTTCAGCTAAGGAGAAGCTGCCCATGAAAAAAAGCCAGACCCAGAAGTGGCACTGTTCACATGGAAAACTCAAAATCCTCCCATTTTGAAGTGTGCAACTCTAAATGCTAAACATAATTTTCACACGGATCTGTACTGATAGAATAAGGAGTTCGTATTAGAACAGAATTAGGTTTTTGTGCATAAGCAGGGCTGAGGACCAAGGCAGGTCACTGCACTGTCCTCTCCAGCAGCACAGACTCCTCCCTGTGAAGCTGGCACCAAACCATCCCAGCTTACAGGGCTGTCCCTCCACTGCAGGTGGTCCTGCAGTGACCCCTGATCTCACCACTTCATTTGACACATTCATGTCAAAACCCACGCAAAGCCAACACCATTTCCAACTAACAGCCCTGTCCATACCCATCTCATTCGTCAGCACAGCAGATCAATCACTGCTGCCCCACGTTCCTGGGCACTGGGGTGTGTGTCTCACACCTCACAGACACAGGGGAGCCCTTCAGCAGAGGCTGCACGTACCTGTTTTCACCATCATGTTGGTAGAGAGCCGGCAATCCAGGGAGGGAGCTGCCGTCATGTTAGCGAAAGCGGCGGCTGCCGTGGTGCCGGGAGGAGCAGGGCTGAGTTCCACGGCAGGAGGGGGGAGCCTAGTTGTTTTCGCTGATGCTGTAATAGATGTCAAAGCTGCCGTCATTGTCAGTGGGGATGGGGTTGGCCTTTTGGTGATGTCTGAGCTCGGGAACTTCTGGGTGTCAGTTACTGTTGTTTCTATCTGCCTTGGTACGTGGGCTGTGGGTGCAAGTGTGGAAGCTGTGGCCGTGCTGCTCTTGGGGGTTATGAGCAGAGCTGGCGTGTCCAGAGGTGAGGCCGTCACATTTCTCGTTGCAAAAGGAAAATCTGCCTGTGTTCCTACTGAGCTCAGATCCGGTGCCAGTTTTGTGGCAGTGTTATTTTTTGTTAGTGTCAGGATCGGTGTGCTTAAAGCCATCACGGATGGCAAAGGGCTGTTTTCAGTGCCTAGAGAAAAGAAGGAAGAAGCTGGCACTGGTGAAGCTGGAGATGATTTTCTTGTTAGTGGTTTTGCTTCTGAAGTTTCTACTGTAGGTATTGCACCAGAAGATACTCCAGATAACACTGCAAGAACAGAATGGGTAAAGTTGGTTGTTGACAAAAAAGGAGACTCTATCTGTGTTGGTGATGCATGGACAGAAGTTATGATGACTTGACTGCAGAGCACTGGTGGTAGGGGTTTGCAATGGGATGCCCTTGGTAGCCTTATTAGATATGTTACTGGGAGCTAGACTATGACTTGTAGCATTTGTGTCCCACTCCTCCTCACTGAATGTGGCTGGATATTTATCAGCCATAAACAAATAACCAGGGGACTCAACTGGTTATCTGCAAATTCTGGAAAATTCCCAGAACCACTGTCTTCTCAGATAAAACATTCAAGAACATTGAGAGAGAGTTCAGCCTTCTTAACCAGAAGGCTTGGTGAGAGGGAAGGGGGACTGGGCTGGCAGTGTGCTGAGGGTGACACTGCTTCTGTTTCGGGCTGAAGCAGCCAAGCTGTCAGTGAGCTGAAAAACCAACATCGGTGCTGGCCTAATGTTACCATCAGTAATCTTTCCAGCATCACTTGTTTGGGATTCTAGAGAACTAGGGAAAGCACCTGCAGCATTAACAGGAGGCACATGGAAATGGAGAGGTGCTTTCTCATGTATACTGATAGGAACGTCTCCAACACAGAAGAAATCAGCACTGTTTTCAGCCATGTTTCCTTGCTTTTTTTTGCAGAGTGTCAGGCATTGTCAATGCAGTAGCAATGGATGAATACTGAACGGGAGATGTTTTCAGTGCAAGAGCATCTACATCAAATTCTGAAAAGTTATTCTTTTCAGGAAAGGGTAAATTTGAAATGTTTTGACTATAGGATGTATATGTATCGTTTGCTGAAGAGGTGGAGAAGAGAGGCTGGTGATTTGTATTAATTTTGTTTTGCAGACTTGACACTACTGAGTATGGTGCATAGCACTCGTCTTCCAATGGAAAAGTACTTGGAGTAACTTCCCTTTATTCCATTTGGACTGAAGTTTTTACCAAAGGAATACTAATGCCAGCTGCAGACAGCAATGCTTTATTGGTCCACGTAGAAACTGAAGTTACAACTTCGGGAAGGCTGACAGGATCTAAATTGCTTTCAGAGTCTGCATTCAAAATCCTGAAAGAGCCAGAACTGTGGCTGCCCATCACTGTTGTCATGGAAACAAGTGATGGCAGCATACCCCACGCTGGAGGCATGACAGAGGCGAGTGGCTTTTTTTTCAACTGAATGCAAAGCCTGACCAGAGGTTAAATGATTTAAAGCTCTTGGAGATTAATATTCTGCACATGGGGTCAATGAGTGGATACTCTCATCCTTCTGTCTTCATTTGCAGTTACATCTGAACTTTCTGCATCTCCAGGTGGAAGATGGGTAGTCACAAAAGCAGTAGTGGCAGAAGTATTTGTGGTAGCAGGTTCAGGTTTGGAAAGGCATACAGGGGAAGTAATTAATGGCACTGCAGCTAGATCAAGAGTCATCATGGCCATCTCCAAAAGTGTCTAGTATCCTTGATCCTGTGAGGAGTGCACAAGTTTGGATACCTGGAGAAACTTTGTGAAGCTGAGTTCCATAATGCAGAACATTATTAGCATTAAAGTTCACGGACATCTTTGCTGTCACTCCTCTTGTGAAAGGCTCTTGAGCTGTCCTTGCCACAGGAAAGCCACCAGGATTTGGGAGATCAGGGCTGAAGCAGCTGGGAGTCTCATGCTATTTGCCTGTTAAGTTCCATCACTCCAATTTCTGCAAAATTCTGATTCAGAGGCAGCAGAGGGAGGGATCTGCAGCCTGTCCTGGTTGGCTGCTGCCACCCTGGGACTGACTGTGCGTGCTGCCCCAGTAAACACTTCGTTTGTCTCCATTAGCAAGGGAGACCTTGGGCTTGTTGGAGAGGAGTGTGCTGCATTTCTAAAGAGAAAATCTGTTTTGCTTCTAAATTCTCCTACTGGCAGCACTGCACTGCGAGCGTGCTTTGCATCTGGAAAAAGTGATATTGGCAGCGAAAGGGAGGACTCTCTGCTCTGTGCTGAGCTGGAGACCTCAGCCGAGCTCTTGGAGGCTGATGACATGAAAGGTGCAGGGTGAGAGGCTGTAGTGGAATTAGTCAGTGCTGTGAAAGACTGAGGGTGATTCATTGGCGGTGTTAGATGTGGAGTACCCGCAGCATGGAAGACTGATGTGGGAACGGCTGCTTTATCCTGAAAAACTGATGATGACAGAAGAGTGGTACCACTAATTCTGCCAGTCAGTGCTGCCCTAAATGGCCCCAGTAGAAGAGACATTTTACATATTCTCATCAGGGAACCATGACAAAATTTTGGAAATTAGACATTTTACATACTCTCATCAAGGAACCATGACAAACTTTTGAAAATTACTGTCAGGGAAGACTGATGCATTTTTACCCAGGAATATCAGAATATACAGATGACAAAGAGGTCCTTTCCCACTAACTCTGTGAAATGCACTGTTGTTGATCCAATGAAAAGCATGGCCCCCATACACCAGTTGGGACCCTTCTGTGATTCACCACACTGGAATGCACCATGCTTAGAGCACTATTCCTGCTTTCACTAACCTGTGAGCTAGCTGAATCTGTGCTGAGGAAACCTTCAGGATCTGCAGACAAAGGCACTTGGATGGGCAGTACAGCTGGTTTAGAAAAGTTAATGGCATGAGGTGACTGGATTACCAATGAGGAGAATGATGGTGATGGAACAGCGGCAAGCATGTCTGATCCTGTTGTGCTTTCTCTGGAAATGGAGGGTGGTTTCTAATGGCACTGGCTGGGATGGCACAGCTGTACCCAAATGTGTCACTGGTGGTGTGGTGGGCAGTGTGGCAAACATACCAAGCTGAGGCAAACCTGTTAGAGCAGCTGTGTCATCTGCATCGTGAGACGACGGCCTCAGAGGCGACTCGGCTGAGACCTCAGCGGGTTCCTGGGGTGCACTGCTCCCACTGCCCTGGTACAGGGAGGGTGACAGGTGCATCTGATCCAAAGTCCTGGCACGGGCGCCAGTCAGCGTTGTTCTGATCATCTGAAGCAAGTCTGCGTTCTCCAAAGTCTGTCCCAGGGAAAGATCAGCTACTGAGGGAGTCTTGGTTTCTGTGGAAGGCCGTGTTGGTGATAGTATAGATCTCCAGTTAGGAAAAGATCCTGTAGAAGGAGCATCATTGACATGCTGTTGCCTGAGACCTGAAAAATAATAAGTAAAATGAGCATATTCTTCCCCCAAATGAAGTGTTGTTATCTTGTTGCTACAAATCCCAACACAAAATGCATTAAGTCTGGTAAAACAAATGAATTTTTTTTGTTGTTGTTTTTTTCAGAGTGCATAAAAATTCAGAGAAAATTTACCAAAAAAAAAAAAACCAACACAAACATGAAACCCAGTGAAAGGTTCAACACAACAGATTTTAAAGCCCTCAACTTGTTTCATCTGACAGAAGAATAAGGAAAGCTGCCTTGGCCATGCTATTCCAAAATCCTACTTTTACCAGGGATGTCTCAACATACTAAAAGACACATCCTTAAGCCTGGGACAATTCTTGAGGTTATCATGAGTCACCCTGTGTCAAAACACTGTGTGAGAAGATGAGTTTAGAAGCAGTGCAGAAAGGGAATGGGTTTTGACAAGCAAGCTTCACTGCCTTGGCATGCAGTCTGACATGGGAATAGAGTCAGCACTGGCTGTGTTCCTGCAGGATGCATCTGGAGGTGCTCATCCTGCCAGCTCTAATAACGCGTGCAATTACGGGCACAAAAGGAAGAAAATAAAACAGGGATGAACAAGAGGAGAGGGGGGCAAGATCCAAAACAAAATAGGACATTAAACACTTTTTTTTTTGACATGTGCAGATGCTCAACATATCATTTCAAGTACCAGTTTACTCTGCATTCAACACCATAATGTTCCTAGGCTTTGTTTTCTTGAAATGATTACAGTTATCCTAAAATCATAGAATGGGAACACTCACATTTGTACTAATTCAAAGATTAAGATTCACTCAAGGGTAAAATTTAAGGTGGTGGGGTTTCTTTTTCCCTTCCCCCACATCAAAACAATAGATCAAACCTCAGTCGTGGCACTTGGTACCATGCCAATCTGTGTCCCCTTGCACAGCCAAGCAGAGGGAAAACATGGAGCTAAATCCTGCCTTCCAGCTGCAGCACATCTGGATCAGACACAGGGGATGCCAACCTTCTCCACAGCCCCGTGAATAACTCAACATGATGGTGTGGAAAAGCAAGCAGAGCAGATCTTGAGACACATAAAATGGGCTGGACATTGGCTCCAGCCACCCACGAACCCAAGGGTCAGCAGACCCAACAGCACCAACTGGGATCAGCCCACATGGACAGGAGCCAGCAGCAGGAGACCTTATAGCACAAGGGAGGAGAATGGGTCATGCTGCACCTATTTAAAGCTAAGTTTCTTTCTTTCTAGAGTTTCCTTTCCTCCTAAGTTTTTACACCACCATCCTCCATATACACAGGCCACAGTAGATGATTAGAGACCAGCTCCTTCAGGTTCCCGTGTGCATTCCACAGGAATGTGCTGGAATTATGTTCAGCATTTTCTCTCTCTAAAAAAAAAAAAAAGAAAACTCAAAACAATGCGAGATCTCCCATTTTATCCCTGTATTTAAGAGTTTTATTAAGCCATGGTGAAAAACAGCCATTACTATCTCCTTCACTGAGATGCAAGAATACTTATAGTCTCCAGAAACAATTTGGTTTGAGAAGCAGCTCCAGGATGGGCAACAGAACAGAGTTCTGCCCTCCAAGCAACCAAAGTCCCCAGACCTTCCACTTGACACAGGTTAACTTGTACACAGCTGATCTGGAGAAAAGCAAAGGGAGGGAGACACAGAGCCACATATGGCAAGGAGGGACAAGCAGGGGAACAGGGAGCCCAATCCACTTTTATGGAGCTGCTCCAGAAGGTCAGCAGGCTGGACAGGAGGCTGCAGAGTTCACCAGGGAACTTGAGTCCACCAGGAGAAGTTTGCAGCACAGAAGGGACATTTTTGTACTTGGGCCTTGGGTGCTGATGTGTCCTCAGGGGGACTGGAGACTGGTGTGGCCTGGTTTCTGATACTCTCCATGCTCCACCCTGTGTTGGAAGGCACATTGTGTTCTAGACTGTGTTTTGGTGGCTTTTCCTTCCTTGTGAGTCTGGCAGATTTTTAACAGAAGGTAGGAAAGAAGATGAGATGAATTTTGCTCAGCTAGACTGGATTCAAACACGTGCCTGAAATTAAGAAGTAGCTGATGTGCTTTGCAAAACCAGACTTTAGGCAACTTGCAGCTTAAATATCTCTGCTGGTGAAGTCATCATTACCCAACCTGTTGCACCTCTGACTGTCTTGTTTCACCAGAACTGAAAAATGACTGGAAAGCCTTCATGTGGGATTTCTTTTAGCACTTAGTCCTAGAACTAATCTAGCACAAGTCCTAAAGGGGACTTGAGCAAGTCAATGTTTTCTACTTTTCCAAAACAGCAAAACCTGTCAGCATCAATCCTCTCACAGACTGCACCATTCTTCACACATTTCTTCACACATTGGTTTAATGAGAATGATTACAAGCAAAGAGACAACATAAAACTCAAAAAAGCATTGATGTTACCTCATATTGACAAGAAGTGAAGAAAAGTTCAAATATTGCAAAGAAGATAAAACACCAAATAAAAATATCCTCTAGCCACTTCTTTATTCCAGTCCTTCAGTTCTTGTTCCCTCCATTCCCTACCAAATGCCAGCTTCTCTGTTCATGCCCATTAATGAAGTCAAGCTCCCGAGTTACTGAAGCATTAAGAAAATTACACAATTTGCTGCAACCTATGTGTGATGCTGCATTCCACTGCAGCAGATTTTCTTTCATTCTATGCCTATGGAAAGATATTGATTGCCAGCATCTGTTTCAAACTGCCATAAATTCAGCATCCTGGTAGGAACCAGACAGACACAACACATGGAGTTGAAACTGAAGGATGTACTCTGTGCTTGAGAATTGTTAGGATAGCCCCAAGCACTACAGCTCCCTATCAAAAACTGTGCAAACCAGGACTGCATCATGGAAAAAAGGGCAGGCAGGAAAACATTGCACTTCTTAATCTATCAACAGCTGAGCACACTTGATGAAGGAGGAGACAACCAATTCAAATCAACAGGAAAGCCACAATGAGAGCTCCCCACAGCATGCACTGTGCACTGAGCCACTGCTGGTACACACCAGTAGCTGCTCCTCCTGCCTCTAGATTACCTGTTATTCTTTCATATCCCAGCCTACTGATGAACCACCACCTGCAACCATCCCAAAATCCATCTAGCAGTAACCTCATTACAACAGCCATCACTGATGAGGCACCTTTCCATTAGCAATAATGAGGAACATTTCCAATATGCCAGAGCAGGAAGTTAAAAATCAGTCCAGTTTGGAGAAAACCACGTTTTCTACATTTCTGAGCACTTCTGTGCACACCTAAAGGCGTGATAAGGACCCTCACCTCTCCCCTTTAATAAAGTGAGGGCCCCCATGAGGGAGGTGTAGGATGCCTCGAGGGCACCCCTCACCTTCTCTTCTCTAGGCTGAGCAAGCCAAGGGACTTCAGTCACTTCCTCCACATCTTGCCCTCAAGGTCTTTCATCACCTTCATCACTCTAACAATGTCCTTCTGCCACTTCTGAGTCAATACAAAATATCAGCTCAAAGGCATCTTCAACAACAGAAGATTGTTGTTGTCTCAACTTTGGTTGCATTACTTACAGATCACCTGGATTGATAACATTTAAAAGTGAAGCTGATAAAGAGCACTCTCAGAAATTTTATTGCTGACAAATTTTATATGACTGACAAAGACATCTTCCCCATTATATGTCAAGTATGTATCTTTTCATAACCTTCAGCATACAGAGGACAGAATTTCAATTTTCCAATCAAATTGCTTAAATTATTCATTTTTGAGACAAAAAAATAAAAAGACCAAAAGAAAAAAGACCCAAAAAAATGACAAAAAAGTCCCCAACTGCTATTAAGTACTGTAAAGGCTAAATTTTAGGAATAAAATAATACCTATATAAGACTAGTTGTAGCCATATAAAGCACAGCAGAAATCCAAACATAAGCAATCCAAACATAAATCAATCAGCCCTCAGGTAGAGTACCTCCAAAGATACCTTATAAAAAATCAGACTGTGAGAAATACAATTGCTTGCAAACAAACACTTCAGCTAAGCCTTTGAGAATGTCTCCCAAACATTCTCCTGGGAAAGCTGGCAGGCCAAGCCTTGGACATGGGCAAGGTTGAGAACTGGCTGGATGGCTGGGCCCAGAGAGTGGTGGGGATGGTGCCACATCCAGCTGGGGACAGTCATTAGGGATCAGTGTTTATTATCTTCAAATAAAAAATATTTAAAGATAGCAAACTAACCTGTTTATTATCTTTATTGATGGTCTTGGTGAGGAGATCAAGGGTATCCTTGGGAAGTTCACAGGCAGCATTAAGTTGGGCTGGAGTGTTGAACTGCTGGAGGGTAGGAGGCCCCTGCAGAGGGATCTGGACACACTGGAGGCCTGAGATGAGGCCAACAGGATGAGGTTCAGAAAGGTGAAGTACGAGGTCCTCTGCTTGAGTCACAACAACCCCATGGAGTGATCCAGGCTGGGGGAGGAGTGACTGGAAAGGGAAAAGGAGCTGGGGGTGCTGGTCAACAGCAGCTGAATACAAGCCAGGGTGTGCCCAGGTGGGCAAGGAGACCAATGGCACCTGGTGTGGATCAGAAATATCCAGCAGGAGCAGGGCAGGCTGTCCCCCTGTACTGGGCACTGTGTCCAGTTCTGGGCCCCTCAGGAAAATGTCCAGAGAAGGGCAATAAAACTTGTAAAGGGTCTGAAGGAGCAGCTGAGGAAACTGAGAGTGTTCAGCCTGGAGAAAAGGAGGCTTGAGGTGACCTTATCACTCTCTAGAACTGCCTGACAGAAGGGTGGAGACAGGTGGGGATCGGCCTCTCCTCCAAGGCAACCGGTGACAGGAGGAGAGGACACAGAATCACACAGAATCACAGAACAATGAGGTTGGAAGAGGCCTCTAAGATCAGGGAGTCCAACCAATGCCCTAAGACCTCAACTAGACTATAGCACCAAGTGCCATGTCCAGTCTTTTTTTAAACACATCCAGAGATGGTGATTCTACTACCTCCTTGGGAAGAGCATTCCAGCACATTATCATTCTTTTGGTGAAAATTTTTTTCCTAATATCCAACCTAAACCTTCCCTGACATAGCTGGAGCCTGTGTCCTCTGGTTCTGTCAGTGCTGCCTGGTGGAAGAGACCAATCCCACTTGTCTACAGCCTCCCTTCAGGAAGATGTAGAGAGCAATGAGGTCACCTCTAAGCCTCCTCTTCTCCAGGCTAAACACCCCCAGTTCCTTCAAATATTCCTAACAGGGTTTGTGTTCCAAGCCCCTCACCAGCCTTGTTGCCCTCCTCTGGATGTGCTTGAGCATCTCAACATCCTTCCCAACCTGAGGGGCCCTTCCTAAACTGACATGGCCTCAAGCTGCACCAGGAGAGGTCCAGGTTGGACACAGCAGGAATTGCTTCACAGAAAGGGCTGTCCAGCATTGGAAGGGGCTGCCCAGGGAGGTGGTGGAGTCCCCATCCCTGGGAGTGTTCAAGAAATGGCTCAATGAGGCACTTAGTGCTGTGGTTTAGTTGGCATGGTGATGGTTTGGCCAAAGGTTGAACCCAATGATCTCAGGAGTCTTTTCCAACCTTCATGATTCTAGGATTCAAGAGGAACAACAAACCACCTACAAGTATTGCTGAGAGACCCTTCAGCACTTAACCCCACTCTATCCAGTACCAGATAGGGCTCTCCCAGGGCTACACCTTCTCTTTTTCTTTAAAACAATGCCACTAACATACCAAAAAAAGCATTTTTTTTCCTTCTCAAAAGTACAATGCTTCCCACTTACTATTGTTTTGCCACAAGAGATTGAGTGCCCAAAGGTCAGATATGACTGGTAGGGGATACGATAAGAAAATTAACAGAATTAACAGAAATTAACAGTAATCTCTTTTACACCAGTGGAAAAATGTACACCCTAATCACAGGGTTCTGCAATTTACTTCCATTGAAGAGCATTAAGCCTACACTCTATGATGATAGCACCACTTCAGAGTTTTCCTAATGCTGTCATTTTTTTTCATTATTCATTAAGAGTTTACAATTGGAAAAATGGCACAAAAATACAGATTTCATGAGCCAAAGGATGTGAAATACACTAAGAACAAAAATACAAATGCTCAGCAAAGCATTTATAAAAATAGCTATGTAGCATATCAAAATCTTGCTCACTGTACAGAATGGCAAAAACTATGCCTTCATCATATGTTATCCCAATTATACATGGATGAGATCATTACATCACAACCTATGTATCCCATACATCTCATCACTCCACAGGCCTTTGCAGCTTAATTACACACTTTTTGCAAAACAATTAACAAGTTTTCTAGCCCTGACAACAAGCCAACCTACAAGACACGTATCCTGAGTCCTGGTTCCCACAGGCCAAGCCACGCCTGCTCCTCTGGTCAGTGTGCTTTGTGCTCACCCTCCAGAAAATCTGCTTGGAGGGACCACCAGCGTCACACTGGAAGGGAGAACAAAGGTGGTTTTGGCAGCTGCCAAACCCACAGCTACCACAGCAGGAAAGGATGGTGGAGAGCCAGAGAAAACTGCAAAAGAGGGAAGGTAAAGAAACCAGAAAACTAAATCCTGTTCTTCACAGGTATCTCATTAATATCCATTTTTTTCAGGCAGATTCTAGGAAAAGTTAAGTGTTTCAACATACACCTTCTCACATTTGTTTCAGCTGTAACTTTTCCCAGATTAGATCTTGACCTTCCAAACCCAAAATTCTGTCCTGATGGATGTAAACCCAGATTATTTTACCAACAGCTGAGATTGTTTACATGCTAGCTGTTGGAACCCTGGATGCTAAGAATTTCAGACTTTCTGTGCTGAAAGGCACAGACCCTCAAGAGAACACTGCATTTGACTTGAGGCTGTGGAGAAGGCTTCCAAAATGGAATTATAGAACTGGGGTTGTGGGTATGGAGTTTGAATAGAAGTGTGTAATATCACATGGTGGGAAACTTAGAGTTTAAGGTTTTAGGATATAGTAATATATGTAAAGCTGAGATGGAGGTTTTAGGGTCAATGGAGGTTTTTATCAATGTCTACAAGAGCCAGACAGTAAAAAACAACCATTACATCAAAAAAAAAAGCCCTTTTTCCAGTGATCTTAAAAAATTATAACTGAAAACTATTATTAATTTATTTTTGACAACCAGGAAAAAAATATTTTTCCTGATACCATCAGAATTCTGTTGAAATGAAACAGTTTTACTGTGAGGGAAAATCTCTGTGAGGAGATTGAGACACTGCACAAGGTTTCCTTCTCAACAAACAAAAGTTTGGACTTCATAACAAATAATAGAAAAACGTTAGGGCACAATATTTGGTCATTTCAATTGCACTGCCATGTGTTTATACACATGAAAACCAAAGCAGAAATTTTCTGTTTGAGATGGTGGTGAACTTTCCTTGCCCTCACAGTGTAAGTTCCCTTTGGGTCCCAACGCTCCAGCACCACATCAGGGACAACCTCTTGGCTATCAATTAAAATACAGGGCTGCAAGGAAAATGCACTTTTTGCCAAAAAAGCTTTTGGCATGGCCTGTCTTGCTGGCTTGCCCGGCCCAAACAGGGATCCCAGCTGCAGGGATTCGGGAGCTCCACGACTGTCACCAGCCCTGCTCTGGGAAGCCACAGGCAGCTGTGACTTGTCCCAAGTGCCAGCCTGGCCTGGGGCTCCAAAGTGCCCCCTCTGCCTCCCAGGAGGCACTGCTGGGAGGCTTTAATCTGCTCCAGCAGCGAGAGGGAGGTTTTGAGCAGTGCAATGGTCAGCCAGGGTGAGAAAACCACGCTCTGGTGGCAGTGGGGACAACTCTGCCAGCAGTGATTCCAGCAGCATCATCGGTGGCATTCACATTTACTGGAAAAATCCCTTCATCCAGGATTTTTCTCCTGGGAAACTGAGGAGCCCCAGAGAAAAAGGAAAAAAATAATTATCTGATTTGCTTCTCCTGTGTTTTGCTGCTTTGGAATGTGTTTGGAGATTGTTTCAT
The DNA here is from genome assembly GCF_023055355.1 of Agelaius tricolor. NCBI lineage: Eukaryota > Metazoa > Chordata > Aves > Passeriformes > Icteridae > Agelaius > Agelaius tricolor. Next base: position 1,530,024 of record NW_027269306.1, read on the forward strand.
TGGATTCTGCTGTGAGTTGTTTTCACTCAGTGGCCAATCAGTGTCGAGATTCTAGAAGGATTCACAAGTTTTCATTGTTATCCTTTTAGCCTTCTGTAAGTATCCTTTCTGTATTCTTTAGTATAGTTTAGTATAGTATTCTTTAATATAATATAGTATCATAAAATAATAAATTAGCCTTCTGAGAACATGGAGTCAGATTCATTCCTTCCTTCATTTGGGAGCAGCCCAAATACAATAATCATCTGCACGCTGGATTCAGAGCAGATGCTCAGCTGGATCCTTAGGAAATGAGAGTGCAAGGGAGGAGGATTCATCACCACACCATGCCACGGGATAACTGCACAAAATCACACAGAAACCACAACCTGCAGCAATGTGTTTGAACAACTCAGGCCACGTTGTGCCCCAGCCAAACTGTTTGTAGTTATTCCTATCAGAGCCCTCTGCAATGCATCAAGGTTACCAAGACATAAATTGTGCAAAATTAAGAAAGAAAAGGCTGAGAAGCAGAATGCCAAGACCACAAGAACTGGATAAAAGAGGGTGGTGAAGCACCTGGACTGTAACCAGTCCCATACTCTGAGGAGTGCAAGCAGAACCCGTGGACAAGACAGAGGCACCAATCAGGAAATGTGTGTGCAGCAGTTCTAGAATGTATCAATAGTGCATCATGTAAACAATAAATGGCTTCTGCTTAATCATACTGGCTAGTTGTCCAGGAGTCCTGATTCCCTGCAAGAAGCTGCTCTGAGGGCTCTGCCCTTGAGCCTGCTGAACCTCCCCATGATCATTTCTGCCTGAGCTGATCTGGTTTTTCAAATGATTGAAGTGAATAAATGATGTGTACATGTATGTATTTGTTATTATTTTATGTATTTATTTTTTAAATTTTAATTAATTTTTAGTGCTTTTTCAGCAACACTTTGAGGATCAATACCTTTGTGAGCCTGACAACCTGCTTTAGCATGCTGCTTACCTCTTTATTTGTAAACATACATTTGCACAAACCTTTGCAAAGGAATTGTGTTTATTCAGGAAAGTTGCTGTAGACACTGCTAGCATCAGCATTAATGATTTAATGAACAATGTAGCAAAAAATTTCAAGGTCATTTGGGAGCATACCGACAGCAAAGCTGCCAGTTCTCCTGCTATTTTACCTTGAGTTTTACAATATTTGAGAGGCTTTTCATGGGAAAAACAAAAGAAACACACCCCAAAAAATATTAAGTAAAACACACTATATTAGTAGTTGATTTTTCATTCTTTACATGGAAATTCTGAATTATTGAAATTGTGGGGGAAAAAAGAAAGCTAAATTGTTTTTAAATGACATGATTTTTAAGCATATGACATTTTCACAGGACTGGTTAAAGTTATTTACTTATTTTAAATTTCCAGAGCTAGGATAGACTAAAAGGATGGCATCAAATTCTCAAAAAGCATGAGAAGAGTTTGGGTTGCAAACTCTGATCTTCTCAGGCTCTGGAGTGAGGCAGAGCCAAAGAAGCCAATAACAGTAATAGTAGTACAGCTTTATTATTATATGCAACAGAAATATGTATTTTCTTAACTAGAAGCTACTCCTTTAATAAAGCTTTCAGAATTTAAACTCCCCACCAAAGTCAGCACAAAAGGAGACAGAAGAGAGCTCCTACTAAAAGCCCTTTAGATTATTCTCCAAAGGAAAAAAATAAAACTGTTGTTTGCAGAACTTTCCTAAAGAAACGACAGTGCTTCCAAAAGGTTGAACTGTGGGCCAAATTACATAATACAATATATTCTGACATGCTTGTTGAGCAATTGTGAATGTTCCCTTGAGCCAAAAAGCTTTCTGCTCACCAACCCAGGAACATCTTCAAGGGAACATTTGAGGCCACAGCCCAGGAGCAGAGAAGACCCTCTGGACCAGGAGCAGCGCAGCCAACACCTCCCCCCAGAAGTGAGACCCAACCTGGGGCTGCAGGAGCAGGAGGCTAAACCAGGACACCAAAACAAGGATGTGCAGGTATATTCATACATTCACATGGCTCCTGACATGCCTGGGGTGCCAGAGGGGCCACAGCTCAGCAGAGGGGAGGTGACAAACAGGCTGGCAGCACCAGCACCTTCAGCCACTGCTGCTGCTAACTGAGCTCAGGGGTTAGCACCCTCATTCTTATTAATTTCAACTTCTTTCAGAGCTTTGGAGTCCCAGTTTGTGGAGGTAACACTCATACACACACACACACACAAGCTCTGTGAGCTTTTCAGTGCCTATTTCAGGCCAAGATGTGGAGGGCAGGCAGGGAGGCTGTGCCCTGGGCAGCCCTGTGCTTCCCCTGGGGGCAGATCCTGTTTGGGCTCTGTTCCAGCAGATAACCAGGAGAGAAGTTATTCCTGCCTTAGGAGAGATGCAATCTCGGAGGTGCCAAGCTCACAGCATCAACACAAGGACCCAGGTTCCCACCATGCCTTTTGCTGCTTTTCCAGCTCTTTCCACTGCCTGTGATGAAGGATAAAGAGGTGAAGACCAGGAAAGAAATGTAGGTCACACACAGAAGTATCCTGCTTTCTCTGTCTGCACAGGGTTCAATATTGCCCCAGTGATAATGCTTTCAAAGTACAGAAGTCTCTGCCCTTAAAAAAAAAATATTATATTGATTTTTAGATTAGAAAGCTTTCAGGTCATACTGAAGAGAGGGTGAGAAAAGAGCAAATGACATACCATTTTTTAAAAAATGCAACAAAATAATCAAATCCAAATTCCATTTTCTCTTCAAGATCTGCACCAAAAAACCAGTGTTTACCCATCCTGGCATACAATGTGATTACTGAACCCAAAAAAGTGCAGTCTATTGCACAGCCCCAAAAGGGAGAAAGGTTAAAATACTGAATATATGAATGATCCAATAGACAAATATTGACTTGAAATTTTGGGCATTCTTCTTTGGAGGGGAATCCTCCTTATGACCATGGATGGGACTACAAACATAAGGTGTTGCTGGAAAAGAGTCCACAAAAAATGCATGTTTTTTCTTAGATTAGAAAAACCCTATTCTGGAGCAGGATAGACAGCACTGAAGGTAAGGGACAGCACTGAAAGCTGCTTTATAAGGCTTTGGGATTTTCCTCTCTCCCCACTTTAAAAGGACAGAAACTTGGGAAAAAGTCAATAATACAACACAAAAGAAAAATACAACACCTTGTTCTTCCTTACATATAGACTTTTCAAAAATTATTCATTTTAAAGCAATCTCTTTTTAAAAAAAAATCTGATTTTTGTTTTTTAGTTCAATATTGCCCTTTGATTCCTACCTTTTACAAATGTAGCAAAGGCCCAGTCCCAAATAGGGAAAAACACTCTCATGTGGAGCAAACTTTCAGCTTCCAGGAAGCAGTCAGAGAACATCCTGAGGTCAAGTCATGATGACAGGCAGCAATAAAATTCTCCTGAACAACAAATCAGCCTGCAACTTTGCTATGACCTGCTGCGGGTGTTCAACACAAAGTGCAATATCCTTTACACATTCATGAACTGTGCATATCAACTAGCTAATTAATTCTTAAGCTCCTTGTCTGTTCTACAGTAAACAAAGACTTGGCTCAGGCTAGAAACTATCATGAAGCTGTTTAAAAGTTATTTCTATTTTCTATGACTTTCACTGTGCACAGCCCATTAGTCTTTATTTTCAGGGTCTTTTCTTTGCTGCATAAAAGTGTCAATAGCTCAGGTTTCTAACAATATGTTGCCTCATTCTCTTTTATCACCTCTTGGAAACAAATGCAAATATTTATCTCTACTGTCCAGAACAAAAAAATCAGCCACACTCATGGACAGAGAACAAGAGGCTAAAAGCAGCAAGGGAGAGCCCAGTCACTGATGGCAAAACTGTTAAAAAACTGCCCAGTCAAATCTCACTTTTCAGTCCAAAATCCAGAAGAAGCATCACACAGATGCAAATATTTGAGAATTGCTTTTGAATCTGAAAAATCAATAGGAACCTTGGCAAACTGTGGGGTTCGCAAAAACGCTGCAGAATTACTTTAGCGCCCAGCCCAGCTGCAGGGAGCTCCCCTGGGAGCAATGAACACTCAAATCACCACCAGGACAAGGTGTCTGCACCTGCTTCTCACCTATTTCCTGCAAAAATGATGGATCTGTCTGAATCATTTGGGATTTTAATTCCCAGGTATCCAAGCAGCAAACCCAAAACTCAGGAAGAGCCAAACACAGGGATAAAGCAGGTGGATGCACCCAAAGGCAGCAGCTCTGTGCTTGCATTGGCTGCCTAAGCACAAAAAATGTCACAACTAATGGGTGTTGTGGTGTGAAGAAGTTGATTCTTCTCCCTGAGATAAAGGCATTAGCATTTTCTGTCAGATCATTAGACAACATCTTCCCTGTGAAATGACAGGAGCCCTAAAAAAAACATTTAAAAAAGCAGGATCACTGCTACAGGGCCAACAATATTCCACTAATAGCTGAAGTCACTTTTAATTGTAAATGGTTAACCATTATCCAGTGACCAGCTGGTTTCTCAAAAATCAGACACTGCCTGGAAGAAAGGGCATTATTAGAAAGAAAAGATGATGCCATTTCCAGATGGTGAAAAGCACTGCACAAATTGCTAGGTCTCCTGATTCAACTCTCCAAGGTACAGGAAAAAGATTTGAGGCTTTTGAATGGAGAGTAAGTAAAATATTCCCTCTGAAAAGTTCAAAACAAAACCAAATAAGATGCATTTTTCCCTCCACAGTAATATGAGTTTCTTGGCTGCCTTCTGCTGTGCTTGCTCGTGGAACTCACATGCTCCATCACACTGAATGGCAAACATGGCTCTGGTAGGGCAGAAATCAAAAATCTTCCCCTTGCATCCCCAGCTGAACCCCATCTTTTTGACTTCTAGCTTAACTCAGAATTAAACCCCCAAAAATCCCATCTCTGTGACCCACTTTGGGTACTGCCACAATATTTCTTGTCACTTGATTGCTGCTCTTTTCTGCTAAAGTTTCAGAAGATTCTGTTCTCCAAAAATTTCTGGGAGCTATTTCTAAAAACAGCCTCCAACAAAAGCAGACCCTAATTTCTTCCCAGCCACTCAGTTAATCTTTAGGGGCATGCACAGTCACTTCTAACAAAAAGAGAAAGACGATGCCATACTCAGACAGGCTTTTCCTTTGTACACACACTGTGGAAACATTTTGCATTCATGTCAGTATAACTGAATATCTGGATTTTAAAGCCCTCAGCCCAGCCAGGATTTTAGGAGCTTTACTGCTACACTGTCAAACACATGCACTATGTAGTATTTAAGAAGGTTTTCCATTAATCTGCTCTATGCTGGTATTTTTATTGAAATGAGCTCATTCAAATGAGATAGGGATAACCAGGGGAACTAAAGAATACAGGTTATTTCTTAAAAATTAAATAGATATATGAAGGGAAAAGGCATGGGGGAAGAAGGTGCTAAAACTTTCAGGTCATGCAGCCATTTATTATTCATTTTATTCAATTAAGAGTTTAATCAGTCAAAGGATCAGCATTAAGATCCAAGTACCTGATGCTACAAAAAAGCAACCCTGACCATCCAAGGCTTTGCTCCAGAAGGTGAAGGTGAAAGCTTCTTCCCACAACCTTCCTGACATGTGACATATTGCACAAACCAGGGCAGAGCATCAGCAAATTTCTCAAGTCAGATTTATGGCACTTCAGGTACTCTTTCAACACATGCTCTTCCTCCCTGTCAAGATTTACTGGCCTGGATGTCAGAAAACATCTCAGGAATGGTGAGTGCAAACACAGAGGTGACACACCACACTCATGGGAAGAAATTTCCATCCGAAGGTTGCTGCCTTTCTGTCATCAATCAGGACAGGTGACTTCATGGGTGAGCCATGAACTAAAGCTGTGAGTACAGTAAAGAGTTACAGTGTGGATGCAGGACATGAAAAGATCAGAAGATGCCCATTACAATTTCACCAGCAGGAAAAAAAAAGTATCTAAATTATTTTTTTCAAATATTTATTTGCCTCAGGTGCATCTACCCGATGATTTTCAAAATTCTCCCAATGAAGGGTGCTTCTTTGTCACCTTTTCCTCCAGGATCCTCTCCTTCCCTGCAAGCCCCAAGAGGAACATGAGCTGTGGGACCTACCCTCCTCCTCAGCAGCTCTCACACCACACCTATTGCAGCTTTCTTGTCCTCCTGTCACTCTCCAAGGGTCCCAGGCAGGAGTTTACAAAGAATTGGAGTTCCCTGGGGCAAAGTAACCCACAGGGAAAGTCTGGTTTGCACAGTGCCAAAGGGGCTGCCTTGAAAGAGCAAAGCAAAGCAGCTGAGGGGTGTGGGGGGAAAAGCTGAAAAATCAAGACAGCTTCTGGTTTCACAATTAGCTGTGACCAGATCAGAGCTGAGCAGCAGGAGGAAAGCCCAAAATGCTCCTTTGCAGCTCTGTAACATGGTGAACATCACTTTTCCAGCTCACCCTGCTGGAGACTCCTCTGGCCCCACAAGGAGAGGGACACACCATGTCCCTACCTCAACATCTGGGCTCAAAGACAGGTGCTATTCTGAATTACCTTGAACTGGAGCCAAATCCTTTATTTGCAGGAAAGGGCAGAAATGAGATTGTAAATTCTGGTCATAGTCTAGAGATTTGCCTTGTTGGCTTTCCCCATTAATTTCTTTTTCATGGTTTTACCAAAAGCGATCTGAATCTTAAGACTAACAATTCATTTCATTCTTCACTGGCTACTGCTTTTTCATTAGCAGGTGGTGCCTAAAAGAGTACAAGGAATGTTCCCAGAATTCCAATTAAAAAACCAAATAACAGCTATTTCCCACAAAGATTTGTCATCTCAGAAGTTGCCATTTCAAAGTCAGAAATATGTTTCAGTCACATCCCCTTCCTGCCAACCATAGGGCGCCATATTTCTCAACCAAAAGCTTCTTTTACTGCATCAGTTATTTAAAACTCTGCCTAGAAACATTAAAATGCTGACAATAACAAAAATACATTTTGACAACAGAAGGCAGTATTTTACATGACTTAATAGCATCAATCACAGGACCTCAGTTGGCAGCTATCACAATGAGCCTGCACTGTTATGAAATAAGATGGTTCATTGGCAGTGCAAAATTTAGCTAGAAGCTAAAACATTAATGCCACTCATTTATCCCCATCACAAAGAAACAATGGATTAGAAAGGGAGCCCACACTGCAGGGTGAGCCAGGATGGGATTAAACTCTGGCTCCCTGTGTGTGACTTGTTGTGTTCTACCATGAAGGCACAATTCTCTTATCTTCTCAGCAAGGCCTTGCACAGCAGCATTTGCACAAACATCAGTTCCATTTGTTTAGGAGAGAACTCTTTAAATGGAAATACAGCCAGCTTTCTCCTCAGTCAACTTTTTTTTCTTTTTTTTTTAGTTATTTACATAAACACATTCCAACCTACTGCACACATGGCAAATCTAATCCCCATTTCCCTGAACCTACTGAACCACTTGAGTTTTAGTAAAGCTCATCTTAACTGCAGTCACTTAATCCCATCTCATCCAAGGCAGGGACTGGAAGTGCTAAAATATCTTGGCTCCTGTTTTTAAAAGCTATCCCTTCTAAGAATAAAGGCCCATCTGTTGATCTGGCAGCATTTTGATCTTGCTTTTCACAGCTGCAAACAGCTGCAAGAGCAGCAGGGCAGAGATGAATCACACCTGCTGCTTCAGCACTTAGATCCAGACTGCTCTGGAAAATTTGGCATAAAAATATGCCAGAAATCAGCAATTGTTTCTATCTTGTTATCATTTTTACCCTTTTTCTTTCATTTTTTCTCCTCAGTCTTGGTCCCCAGCTTTTCAAGGGACCCAAGGCTGTTGAGGAAAGGAAAGTAGAAATGCGATTTCTGGGAAATCTCCCAGCAGCACACCCAGTCAGAAGAGGTGCAAAAGCAAAGGAAATGAATAATCCTACAGGCAAGTCTTACTTTCTGAATTCCAACAAGAAATAAATTAATTTTCATTTAAATTTCTGTCTGTAGCTTTTCCCCTACTTTTTTACAAGCCTTTTTGTAAGCTATTCTGTTAATCACTTTCATTCTCAGGTAGGCATGAAATGAGATAGATGAAGAATCAGTAATGAAATGTATTATACACCTGCAAGTAATCTAGTCAGAAAAAAAATTTTCCAATTTAAATCTGATACTCAGTAGATCAAAATTGAGTAGATTACAGGCAACAGGTTAAAATGGGAGACTGCACCTCTGCTGAGGCAAATTCAGAATGGATGCAGTACAATTCCTGCAACTGTCAGCATCAAAGTCTTTGAAGTCTCTTGGCACTATCACATGAAAAAAATAAATCTCCAGGAACTTTATTTAATTGTGGATGCACATTAGTCACACTGTCACACTGCACTTGGTACCACACATTGTGCCTGGAGGTATTGCATTACAGTTTTCCAAGAGCTACCACAGCCAGCTAAGTGAAAACAACATTTGGGAGGTGAAAAATATCTTCCAGTGGTTCCCCTGAGTGTGGCAAAGGGCTCCAAGGTTAAAAATATATTGGTATATTTAGTCTTCTGTAAGAGCTCAGGCATTCTGCACTGATTCAGCCTCTGAGCTGACCTGAGCCACGTTTGCTGAGGGGTTTGGAGGAAGAGCCACCAGTGATTTAATTACAAAATCACTCCTTGCTGGCCCACTGTTTCACCAGGAAAATGTGGTCTCTTTAAGCACAGACAGATAAATCATGGGGCAAGGTGTCACAGAGATGTTTTCTGGAAAATCCTTTCCTTAGGATTTTTCCTCCTGAGAAGCTGAGAGGCCTCAGGAACAAACTGTAACCAATGGTTATCTGCTGCTGTGGAATGCAACAGGTGCATCTGGGATTGGTCTCATGTTGATTGTTTCTGATTAATGGCCAACCACAGCTCAGCTGGCTCAGACTCTCTGGTCAGTCACAAACATGTGTTATCATTCTTCTATTCTTGGCCGGCCTTCTGATGAAATCCTTCCTTCTATTCTTTTACTATAGCTTTAATATAATATATATCATAAAATAATAAATCAAGCCTTCTGAAACATGGAGTCAGATTCTCATCTCTTCCCTCATCCTAAGACCCCTGCAAACACCATCACAGTGAGGTTTGCACCAATGCTGAGAATATTGTTGCTCCCTGCTTGCAAGAAATAGTGCCAAAAACAAAAGCACACCATTTACACAAATATCCTTAAGACAATACCACTCCCTTGGAAAAACAGGCAGAAGAAGAACCTGTGTTCAGTGATCAATGACCTGTTGCTTGGCTACACACTACCTCACAATTTAGCAAGCAGGATTCTCTGCAGACAAGCCATTTCTTTTTTAAAAAATGAGGAAAAAAAAAACCAGCATTGCAGTTTTAGGTAGATAATTAATAATGTTTCTTTTGATTTTTTTATTATATATTGAATAATACAGACAGAGTTGCTTAGGTAAACTGCAATGCAACCTCATCAACATCCAGGTGAGTCAAAGCATCACCAAGAAGTTTCTACCCAAAATATCAAGTATCTTCTTTAACTAAGCACCCAAACATTATTTTCCTGTGGTCTCTGATTTTCCCTTTTTACCTTCTTTGTTCTCTCTGGAAGGGTCTCAGACCCAGCTTTGCCTGCCAGGCCTCCAAGGAAAGCTGCTCTGAGCCACAAACCCCACCAAGGCACAAGTTTGGAGCAGTGGTTTGGACACTTGTACCAAACACACTCTTGCTGCAAATCCTTTCCCTGCTGGGGCAAATCCCATCTCCACATTCACCCACAATTCCTGACTCATGGACACGTTCCCTTAGAAAGGATGTGTAGGTCTGTGCAGTGAAGATATTTATTCTCCCTGTGGGAAGGAGGAGGTTGTACAGAAGCATCACTGAATTCTGTGCCCAACCAGCCTCCCTTCCTTCCCTCCATATTCCCAAAGCTTGTAGGGACCAAGCTGGGACACAGAGTGACAGTGCTGTGTGACAGGTCAGAGGGAAACTGCCCAAAGCCTGCCCCTTCTTTCTGCAGTTTTATTTATTTATAGCAACATTTGCAAACTTGGTGGACTAAATTCCAGAGCAACCTGTTTTCCCAAGCTGTGCATCTGCTCATTACCCAGGCACCAAAGATTTCAAGAATCATTTACAAAGACAGCTAAATTTGTGATTCCTGTCCCCAAACATGACACCCAAATGCATGCATTTCAGCTATTTGGCCTAAAGTATATTTGCTGCTGAGCAGAGACACATTAACTTCTAAGAAAATGAAAATATAAGGAGAGGAAGCTAAAATTAACAATATTGCGTTCCTGTGGGGTTTCTTCTCACCTCCCTCTACAATGAGTTCACTAAACAGTAATTTAAAATTCTATGCATTAAAGATTTACATGGTAGCTTGGCCTTCTGAAATTCATAAACACTTTAACACAATATGAAGGATCCCCAGAGATCTGTCACAGTTCCAGGGGCTTTGGAAGTTCTTTTTGGGGTTTATGTACATGCACATACAGACACATACACACACATACTCTTTTTTTTTTTCCTCAAAAAGAGGATCAGTTTGCAAGCTTCTCATCAGCTGAAGTGCCTGAAAATAATTTCATAAACATCTAATAAGCACTTGGCATTTACAAGCTGCCAGGCACACGGCAATCAACATTTTCATGCAGAGTCTGGACATCTGCCCTCTGTGATCTGCACTCTCTAAAATTAAAAGTAATTCAAATTAAATTTTAAGTAAAAAAGTAAAAGTAATTCAAAATAAATTTTAGGTGTAAAAAATTATATACCTAAAAATTAAGTATAAAGATTTATTTAGGTATAAAATTTTATAAAAATTTTACGTATAAAAATTTATTATTTAAAATCACCTCTTCTTTTCAAGGTGATTTTATGGGGGTTTTTACCCTAAAAAAGTCCTGGAGACATTACTACCTTGGATAGATAACTGAGTATTTTTAAGAAAGGTGAAATTTAACACTGAGTGCCACTTTTTGGAAATAAATGCACCTGATTTCCAAGCATTTGCTGGTCTAAATGCTACTAGAATTAAAATAACGGCAGAAAAAGACCTCAGAGAATTATTCCAATCCAGATGAAGAAAATAGGAAAGAATTTTTAATGGCATTATTTAAAATTAAATAAAAGGCAGGTAAATTACCTAAGCCCTTAGAGCATTTTGACTTAAAAAAATTATAAAAAAAAAACTACTCACAAAAAATATTCCTGAAAATAGAGTATTTCAAATTTTCATTTTCAAATAAAACATTCTTTTTTTAGACCTGCTTATAGAATAAGTAATCTTAATGTTAATAATGAATGTCACCCAGAGAGGTGACAACCCTCTTGCTGTGGAACTGCCAAGGAATGTGGCCAGGCACCCACTGAAACCTCTCTACCACTCCCCTCCACAGCTGGACAGGGGAGAGAAACTCCAACAAAGGGTTGAGATAAGGTCTGGGGGAGATATCCCCAAAATATCATCCCAGGCAAAGCAAGCTCCAATTAGAGGTATTAACTGAATTTATTATTGACAAAAGCTGAGCAGGATAACGAGAAGTAAAAAAATCTTTTAAAAACTCCTTCCCTTCACCCTTCCCTCCTTCCTTCACAGAAGGGCAAACGCTTATTTCTATATCTAAACTCTCTGACTGGGATGCTCATTCCAGATACAATTTACTAGAAAACCACAAACCATGAAAACAGATGTGTTTGTACACCAGAAATAAAAGCAGATCATTCTTCAAAAAGCTGAGAGAAAACAAATATTTTTATTTCTGTCAATAATGTAACAAATTTGCTGCATTTCCAATGAGACCAAGAACAACCTTTTCCACACACAGAGGGGCAAGATCTTACCAGGCATTCACCCAGAACTAATGTCACAGTACCAACTCCCAGAGGCTGCTCATTAAAATATCACAGCACTAATAGAGAGGGCATAAAATACACATTTTCCTAAATTCTCCAAATGCCAGCAAGATGAAGAAATGCCTCTCAGGATCTCACTCAAGAGAAAAAGGAGCTACAGCTGGAACACAAACAGGACAGGATTTGTTTCCATTCTGCTGACCCCACATGACCTTGCATCATCCTGGATCCTTGGCTTGAATTTGGATCCAGCCTTGATATTTGGATCCAGCCTTGATATTTGGAGCCTGTGCCAGTCCTGAGCTGGTTTCAGTGGCCATGGCCAAGCTTGCTGAGGATTCAGCAGGGGAAGGGGGACAATTCCCCTGCCTACCTATCCAAACACTGATTTTTTTTTCCTAACTTGATAAGATAATTATTTTACCCAGGACAAAAAAAATATTGTCTTCTTTAGCTGCCAAGGAGAGAGCCCTGCATGCAGATCCAGCCCTCTGGAGTGTTTCCCTGCAGGAGCCCAAACACACCTTTACAGAGCACTGCACCCCTGCAGCAATCAGCTCTGCTCGTTCTGCCAGCTTTAAGAGGCTTTCTGCTCCTTTGCTGTGTTGTGCTCTCTTCTGTCTGCTCTCCAGTGCAGGTTTTGATTAACTTTACAACCAATACTGTGCCATGAGTGAAGTCACAGCTGGGCAACTCACATGGCTCTAGAGAGAAACATTTTGGAGCTCTTTTCCCCTATGCAGCCCAGCCTTGGCCATTGCAGGGTGAAGCAGATGCTGTGACATTTTTTTTCCCCTGCTCATTCATGCTGCAAAACAAATTTCTCCTCCAGGACAGGCACTTCTCCAGTCTGAAATGCTACATATGCTCCTGGAGCAGCCACAGAAGCCCTTCAGTGAGCTGTCAGGTTGGCCAAAACCTGGGGGTCCCACATCCCCAGCAGGAGTCAATCAGCCAGAAACCTGGAGAAAAGCCAGTCAGGAAAATCAGGTCACACCAATAAAACCTTGCCTTTACTTCAGCTCTGGTCCACACAACCTGATCTCTTCAACCCAGCAGAAAATCCAGCCTTTACTAGAACCAGGCCATTTATTTGGGGGGAGAAGAGGAGACTGTGGCCCAGGGAGGAGTTTGATCCCAGCCATTCCCAGCCCAGCAGCTCAGAGCAATTCTGCTGTCACCTTGGAAAAGCAGCCCCAGCTCCTGCCTCTCCTGATTTACAGCCCTGCCCTCAACAATTCCATGGCAAACATTTACAACAAGGCAGCTAAATATGGGAGAGGACGAGCTGGAGGTGAATCCTCCTCAGGGGGCAACTCACCTTCTTGCCTCAATGAAGCTCACTAATAGGTTTAGTAGGTTATTATTAAAAAGATTTTCTGTGTGAGAGATTTTCTTTATAATCCAAAGTCCCAGGGCACAGAGAAAACACACTTTTCCAATTAGTTAATAACCATTATTTTATTTTTCAAGCCACCTAAGTAGCCACAGGACAATAAAAATCTGCATTAAATGAGTCATTTATGCTCACACACCTGCTTCTACAGAGCACCCCACAGCAGAGTGCCACAGAACAAGCACACCAAAATGACATCAAAGGGATCTGTAAGAGCCAGAAGCCAAATTTTCCTCTGATTCAAGACAAAGAAAATTCACAGGTCTAACCTCTAGGTACTGAGAAGGTAAAATACATTTATATTTATCACCTGCCATTCTTTGTTTGCTCATCCAAAGCTAATATCAAAGAGCAAAGTGACACCAACTACAATACTGTATTTTCTCCTAAATGGCAATACAATTTTTTGTAACTTATTCAAAAGCAAATGTAATTCATCTATTTCTTGCACACCTTACTGTGGATCCACAGACAACTGCAGATTGACACATCCTGAGAAAAACCCCTCAAATTCCTGCAAAAAAAAAAATCAGGAAAATAAGTAAAGCATATCAAAATTAAAAAGAAAATTGTTAAAAATTGGTTCTTTCTTTTCAGTTTACCAGGCATAAAGCCCACCAACTCATGAGGCAGAAGTGAGATTGTTTTCCCACCATCATGAATACATATTCACGATTCCTTAGCAAATTAAAAGCAATTTAAAAATCATCTGCCATTTGTATTGGCAAAACACAAGAATGTAGGAAATACTTCAGAAACTGCTTTTCTGGAGAGAAGCAGTTTAATTTTGGACACAGTGAGTGACTGTTGTGCACACTCAAAGGCCTAAGAACATTTCTCTCTGAAGCAGAAACACATCTTGGCCATGGTTTACGTTTTTCTCAGCAACTTTAGGCCAAACTAACCCACAAAACCCTGGGGCGAAGGGGTTGTAAAAATCTGAACTGTCAGCATTTCAAGAGCAGCCCCTCTGCCTTTTGCCTCTAGAGCAACACTGCAGCAGGGCACAGGTGCTTCTTACAATGCCAGGAAGAGTTTTCACTGTAGCAATCCAAACAAAAATGGGAAATTCAGCTATTTTCTGTGCTTAGACCAATGACCCCTGAAGTGCTCAAATGCCACTGAGAGTTTAAAGTGTAGCAGCCACATTTCAGGCAGGCAGCCTGAAGCTCTCAGTCATGGCACCAAACACACCTTGTGGTGCAGGGATGGTCTGCTTCATGCTTGATTGAGCTGAATATACAAAAACGTGGCTCACTCTTTTAAATATTATTTTTTCACATTTTTAATTTGTAGTTATAGCAACATATAAAAACTTCAGGAGTAAGGTGAGGTGGAATGGTGATTTGACTTCAGGATAACCCTGGGTCATTATTATAACCCTTTTATTCCTGGGCTGCACTTCAACAGAGCAGGTCTTCTCACCTCCAGAGAGGAGAGGATGAAAATTCTTAAATCTCTGTGATGCTGGAGTTTGCCCTGATTCTCCCTCCTTCAAAAGAACCATACATGGACCACACCAGCTCTTTTCAGGCACTTCAGCTCATTCCTCCAGCCTGACTCCCAGGAATTCTGGAGGAACTAGAGCTTGGTCCTTCAGCAGCTGCACCTCACGTTTCCATGAGATGGTTGGAGAGAGGCAAGAAAGATCTCAAAGGATTTTCTGAGCAGGACAAAGGAACTGAAGGACTGTGGGGCTGGGGAGTGGTCACTGCCCTCCTCTCCCAAGCACAGAGACCAGACAGGTCCCATTCCCAAGACCCCACCTCTCCACAGCAGCTCTGCAGAAGGCAAAAGGGACAACTGGCGCTGAGTGCATTTCTTTGGTGTAGAATGAGAGAAGATAAGGAGCAAATGCTAAAAATACTTACAAAATACTGAACAGTGACTCACACCGACTGCTGAACCCCTGCCAAACCTTTGGAACACTCCCTCACACATCTGACCCACTCCCAGTAACTCTTTCTCCAGGACACAGCCCCAGATGTGACAAATGCTCTGCTCTACCAGCTGTGCCATGCCAGCACCTTGGGGACACCACAAATGCAGGGACCAGGCTCAGCCACCACAGCCTGGCACTCAGCCCCATGCAAGGTGGTTTTATCTTAAAACAAAACTCCTTTCACTCCCTCACACCCTCCAACCCACAATGCCACGTGTTGTAACCCTGGATGCTGAGAATTTCAGACTTTCTCTGAACAACCCCCAAGAGAACACTGCATTTGACCTGAGGCCATGGAGAAGGCTTCCAAAATGGAACGACAGAGCTGGGAATGTGGGTGTGGAGTTTGAACAGAAGTCTGTAATATCACAGAGTTAGGTTTAGTGTGTGTAATATCACACAGAGTTTCTAATAAGTTAGAAGTGTGTAATATCACAGAGAGTTTAAGGGTTTAGAATATAGTAATAGATATAAAGCAAGATGGAGGTTTTAGGGTGGAGGCTGGTCCTTCTTCTTCACCTTCTTCTCCTTGGGTTTTGGTGGTTTTGTGTAATTGGATAAAAAGTCCCCATTGTGGGCACAGGTGGTTGGTTATTGGGTCAAAAGTAGAAATAATTTAGGTGTCATTTCTTAACTGGACAGTTTATCCTTAAAAGAACTGGTAGAGAGAGAGATACAGGGCCATTTTGTAGTTTGTGAGTGAAATGCTGTAGAACTCACAGTGTGTGAGACCGTGATATAGATAAGAACTAATAAACATCTGAGTCTGAACAAAAAAAATTGTCTTGTGATTTAATCCCAACTCTGACCAAGGCAGAAGAAGGAGAAAAAACTCAACACCCACATGTGCCCATAGGAGTGTGATGAGGTCCTTTTGACAAAGAGCTCAGTGACTCCCTGTTTGCAGCATGTCCTTTGTTTCAGTCTGGGTAAATCCCTCCTCACTGGCATGTCCTGAGATGTGTTTCATTCCAGCCCCTTTCTTCTGCCATCCCTTCTGCCCCCAGACACCCCCATGCTCACAGCAACCTCACCAGCCCTCCCTGTAACAGAGCACCAGGAAAATCTCCAGATTTACAGCTTGCACTGTGATATCCATTACACAATATTCCTTAACACATTTCCCTTGAGCTCGCTTGATGCTTTTTTCCAACACAAATCCTGAAAAGGGAAGGAAATGCCAAACAAGTGGGAGCTTTCTAGGAGGTGTTTTATTGGGACACACAAGACAGATGATGGACCTTGGACCTGGTTAGCATAAGAGATTTGATAATCAAGATGCCTTGGCAAGAGCAAATGGAACTTTGAGGATTAAATTAAGATTGCAAGAAGATTAAATCAGACTGATTTACCAGAAAAAGAAAATGAAATCAAACTCAGCAAGCAAGAGATGTTGCATAATGCATAAGTTTGTTTATGTGATGATTAACCCAACCATTGTAGTAAAACATTACTAGTCTTCCTAAAATAGTACATAAGCACAGGTATTCCACAATAAATTTGGATTCTTTTGGCCATCTCACAGTCTCCCCCTCTCTCTCATCATCACCCAGAGTGTCTCACCTATAACAGTCAGCGAGACCAGCATGAAGGAAGAGTGATGGTGAATGAGCAACTCAAGTGAGTAATTTATTATCACATCATCCTTCCCCAATTATCTGATAAATGGGCTGCCAATTAGGTCAAAACAAGATGAACTTTAGGGATTTTCCTTGATTACTACTTATTTAATGGTCTGCCAGACTCAGAGGCCACACAAAGGCAGGTTTTCTGTGGAAAACCTGAGACTCTGAAACACAGCAAGCTGCTAACAACAGCCTTCCCCTCAATGATAAAAAATGGATTTTAAATCTCATCTGGTGGCTTCAAGACAATTATAAACAAACAAAATGGGTACATTGATTAAAATGAAATTAATGGAAATATAAAGTATTAGTAAGTCTGAATAGCTTCTCACAACAATACATCTGATGTTATCTGGCAATAATTTTAATATATAGGAAGCCTGAAGGAGAGCAAAGCACTCCATGGGAAAGGAACCTCTCCAGTCAAACACTGAACTTGTAATCCCAACTTTAGAACACAGAAGCAACAGATTCAGTTTCAATATTAAAAAAAAAACCTGATAAATACAGCAAAAATATATTGTGATCCTCATAAACAACAAAACCAGTGACATTTAAGGTACGTAAAAAAATGAGGGAAACTTCAGCATCCTAATAGAAATGGTTCCATAATTCATACAGAAATGTTCCTTTCTTTTTTACACACCCTGTAATGATCACTCACAAAGAAAATCATGGAGTGGTGAACTCAATAACCATGTTGTGTGCAAAATGAAGCAGAGGTTAATCCAGTAACATATTCCTCTATATGCAACACCAAGCTGACCCTTCCATTAGGGGACATTTCAAAGTATGAGCTACCATTACAAAGTTCTGTTATTTGGTGATGCAGGATCTGACACAGCTGGCAGGGTGACTTCTCACAACAAGTCAGAGGACAACACCAAAGGCTGAGGCTTCACTCAGAGCCCTGGGTCTGAGCAGCTCAATGCCTTGTTCTCCCTTTCTACTATTTCTACTGACATGACAAAGATTTTGTACAACAGTGCTGAATATCTCATTTAATCAAAAATCTGATGTTATAAATGTCACTCAAATTGGAAAGTCAAGTGTTCCAAAATTAGAAAATGTTCCTCTTACAACAGCCTTTGATTGCAGACCCTTTCCTCCAAATCCTTGCCTCATTCAGCAGAGGAACTGGATAGCAATCAAGAATTAAGATGTCAGTTCATGTTTTTTTTAATCATCCCCTTCACACCATACATTTGCCATATTTGCTGCCTGCACCATGTTTCAGTCATGAGTTCCTGTTTCCTGTTTATCACTGAGGATGCTGTCCCTGACAAAATTGTCTCAGCCAGTCCCTAAATGAAAGAAAAAAAAAAAAAGGAGTTTTCACAGCAAGAATCTGAGGCACAGGAAAATGAATGCCAAAATTCATCCTCTCCTCACTGCTTTTGGATATAAAGTTGGAATCCCAAGAAACTGATTTTTCCAAGTCTATTGCTCTTGGGGTGTCAGAGTTCAAAACAGATACTAAATATTCATTCTCTATATTGTCTTTTAAAGAATAACAAGACAGGAAAACATAAATAGAAATGTAATTGACTTATCTGTTAAGTACATGGTATGAGGAAACTGAAAGGACTCAAACCCTGTACATTTTTCATGTCTTAAAGAGCAATCCACTTTCTCTTTCTTGTAAGGTCCTGAAAGATGTTCTAATTCATACCTGTCTAACTATACTCTGAGCACCTCTATTCATGCATTTAGCTTTGCAAGCTGCTGCTCTTCTTTCACATCTAAAAGATGCAGAAAGGCTTGTGCATCTGAAACAGGAATTCTGTCAGCTCTGCAAGTTGTTCCCAATAAAACACCTCATCTATAAACCTTTATAGGTCCTGCCTATAACCCTACACCAGCCCCGTTGCAGTGCTGCCACCAACAAGCGGAGTTTAAAAAGCACAAAGCTCATGACATAGAAAAAAAGAGTTTGTGAGATGATCTTTTTTCCTCCATCCTTTTATCTCCACCAGATGCTTTGCATACATTTTATGGACAAAAGGACCAGCAGAATTTGTACAAACCCTAAACCCTAATAAGAAAAAGGCACGGGGAAGGAATATACAAACTCCTACTTATCCAGATCTGTACAGACAGCAAAAAAAAAAAGTTTCACTCTTGGTCTGTGAATTACAAAACACCAAAGTCTTATTGAAAATAATCTTAGGATTTGCATCCTTTGGAAAAAAACAAAAAAGGCTTAAAATTGTAAATATGGAGAGCAATATGCTCCACAGCTATTTCCAGTGAAGCTGGTGCTACATGGGAAGATTGTAAACATTTCTGCTGAATTAGGGAAAAGTCAGCTATTGATTGCAAGGGGTTAAAAATAGCTAAGTGATTAAAAAACCATTAGTGTTTGTATTTCCTTTGTCCCTGTTGAATGCAACAAATATCTCATTTAGCAGAAATATTCATGGGTAAGAGATGATTTCTTTGCAGAAGAAAGTGAGACAAATGGCATATTTTTAGGAAAGGCTATTAATTTCCAGAGTGGGTTTTGATGTGCCTCTGAATAGCCATATTTCTGGCTTGCCCACAGTTACAGCAATCAGTGCGTTCCTAGAGCAGTCTGACTTGATGTGTGTGCTTCATTTCTCATACCCATACTCAGCCTTAAACCAGGAGGTGTGATTGCTGTCCCTCCCTTCAAAAGACTTCCACATGTGCAAGTAATTCTTTCACTTCAGGATCACCACAAAGTGTTTATGAAGTAAAAAAGTAAAATTCCAACAGCACATTTGGAATATGTGAGAATGTGAGAAGCTATTCAGACTTACTAATACTTTATATTTCCATTAATTTCATTTTAATCAATGTACTCATTTTATTTGTTTATAATTGTCTTGAAGCCATCAGATGAGATTTTTTATATTGAATTTAGAGCTACCTCTACTCCACACACTGAGATCAAGGGAGGTAGGATCAGTGCTGCTGTATTAGTCACTCCCTCTAGGTAACACTGGACAGATTTTATCTGTCATAAATCAGTGTAAAATCCACTGATGGTCAAAGCATGCCAAGAAAAGACCGTTCCCCTTCAATATTGTTTCATAATCACTTAAAGAAGTACATATTCCCCATGGAAGCAAAGGCATCATGTTCTGCTGCAATTATCCAGCACTTTAATGATGCTGTCACTTGTGATCACCTTGCTTGGAAAATATTAAGAGAAGAATTTGTGATTTCTCTTTGGAATTTATTTAAGTTGTTTTAAAAAAGAGCAAAGAGGGATTCCTTTGGAGCCAGTCCTGACTGTAGGACTTTGAGCAGCACTGATGGCATGGCCAGTGAGGTTGTGGTCCTGTGGGAATCCACAAACTCAGAGGGTTTTGGGAAAGCTGCAAAGGGCAGGCCTCAGAGACAGCAGAACTGTGATTAGAGCTGAGCAGCTGCCATGAGATTGGTCAGCAGAAAAATTATTTAAACTGTAGAAAAGCAAGGACAAATAGAACAATGGTCTGTGTATTAAAGCTTGTCTAGAATAACTCTCTAAGCTGCAGAAAAGTTTATCTAGTGAGATATTAGGAAGGTTAAAGCTTAATAATGGAGCTCTGTGCATTGTGTTTTAAGGCTTACAAGCAGGTATTGTGTTTGCAGTAAGCAAGCATTGTTTAACCAAAGGTACCTGTGCTTATAGTGGTTGGATAGAACTACTGTCAATGTGCTTTGGCTTTGTGTGATTGGACAAGAAACTTATAAAGTGAGTTGTAACATTAAGTTCTTGGTCTGCTGCCTGGGATGTGAGCTGCTGGCATCTTCCCATTGTCATAACCATGGAATGGGACTGATGCTGGAAAATCAAACAGCTCAAGGCACATTCCCAGCAGTCCCATCCTGTTTGTGATCTGTAAATAGCCCCCAGCCGGTGATATGGTCCCTCTTCTATTCCCAGGGAAGGGAAGGAGGCTTTGCCCAGGGCAGGGGGAAAGCAGGTGGGACAGGCAGGCCAGAAGGAGCACATGGGTGCTGTGTGCAGGCAGGGAAAGGGTGACAAAAGAACTGGTGCAGTGGGGTCAGAAATTATACATCCACACATTTTATCCAAATCATTTTGGAGCACAAGCTGGAGTAACCCCTCCTGCATGCACCATGCCACTAAAGCCCTAAAACCAACCTCACTGGGTGGACAACAGTGATAAAAGAAGGAAGATTTAGACTTAAACTGGCAAGCTGAAAAACAATTAGAGTGCTCTCATCACCAGGTGATGGATTTGTTATGAATGGAAAGCATTGAATTGAATGCACCTTAGAAAAGCAGGTGACAAAGCACGTGAGAAAGCCTTTAAAAAACTCCAAGTCTTTCTAGAGGGAAGTAGACATTTTCACAAAATGCACAGACATAATACAAAAAAAAACCTATTAAAATATTCATTAGAGAAATACAAGCTAAATCAGAATGTGAAGAGACTCAGATTTTCCTCTCAGGCTGTGAGATGAAGATTTTCAGGGCAGAAGCTTGGCTTGCATTTTCGTTTTCCTAGTCAGACCAAGCAGATATTCACCTGCATGTTGCCAGCTAAAAGTGCACATGCTGCAATTATATTCCCCTTCAAAAGGTGTTTTTTAACTGTCTTAGAAATTCACTTTCCTGCATCAAAGTCACAGAAGGCTTCAGTACTGCAACAGCCTCTGCAAATATAAAACCCTGCCCTGTTACATCAGCTCCTACAAATCTGAGGCTCATAAATCAAAACTCTGATACCTTTTCTATGAAATACAAACAGGCTTTAATTAAATGTGTAGTAGTTAAATCAAGAGATCAAAGGTACTTTCATTTTGTGCATCCTGTGTTCTCAGCACCCAAGGGAATTGCGTGATAGATTCCTGCAAATCTGAAATGGATTTTGGACTCCAGGGCTCAGCTTTGGACAATAATTCCTTGTGTGAGCCTCTGGACAGTGTTTAATCTCCTCATGTTTTTGTGCCCCACTTGCAGTAGGTGTAAAGAGTGATCACGTGAGAGGCAGTGGTCTCATTTGAATGATTTTCATATTTACAGAAGTGCAGTGAAATTCTTGAATAAAGGGGTTGGTGTACATCCTCGGGGCAAATTGTACCTGAGGTGGGAGACTGAGGTATTTCTGAGGACTGGGGTTTTTTGGGAGAGGGCTCTGCCAGCTAGGCTAACTGCCTGGTGGGTTGGAGACCCCTCCAGCCAGGGCTGTGACAGGGAGACACACCAAACGAGAAAAAGAGGCAAAAAAAGAAAATCCTAAATCTGTAAAATAATTAGTTTTCAAAGTTGCTGTAGGAACACTGATGCATAAAAACTCAGCAGCACAAAACTCAGACAGCGATCTGTTGACTCCAGAAGGTTTCTGTTTAGCAGAGTGACCCAGATGATCAGTTAGCACAGCAAACATCTCCATGCAGCTCCCTGGAAAACAGCTCATGGTGCTGAATAAGGCACAAAGTAAACAGATCTTACAGGAAATTCACTCTCATCACACACACAGCTTTAGAGCTGCTGGTATAAATCCACTGCAAACAGTCAAAGCTCCCATCAGCCAAAAAAGAATCTGCCCAAAGCATCTCAAATTTGCAGGAGGTTACAGGAGGTCTATCCTGATGGGATTAACAGCCTAGGTCTGTGCTCAGAACATTTCTATCGTCAAAAAATGTAAATTTGGTCTTTGAAGTGGTCTTCCTATAATGAACCTCACTAGTTTTTAACCAAAGGGTATAGAAACTGCAACACAGAAATTTTAGAAATCAGTTTTTAGTTGAACTCTTGATGCTGTGACTGAGGCAACAATATTCCATGCTCTGGATGAAAGGGAGTAATTATTTAGTATTGGAAGACACAAAAGGATTCATTTTGCAGCATGCCACATCCAACCAGCATTGCAATGATTTATTTTATGGCCTTAAACAAATAAATACTGAATAGGTAAAGAAAATAAACCCTTTTTAGATTTCATTTCCAAAGCAACTCTGAAATGGCTATTTTGGGGGCTTTGTTGTAATGTCATTTTTACTGAATTCTTACATTTTGCTGAGTTGCTGCTACCAAGAGATGGAGTCAACATCCCTGTCAAGAAGATGCAGATTTCATGCCTTTGTCCCATGGCTAAGGAAATATTTTTATAGAGTAAGCCATTCTGGGGGAAGAGCTTTGAGTTTTCAGCCCTTTCAGCACAAGCCAGCCTTGCAGATGACAATGAAAAGAAATGAGTCTGGGCCCCACCAAACCTAACATGAGCTGTGCAGCAGGATTCTCCTGTTCAGACAGAGAAGGAGCCATAATTCACCTGTACTCTCAGCCATTCTGCCACAACACAGGCATTGTTTCAACGTGGTAAGGAAGGAAGCAAAGCCAGTGAATCCTAGTCCATGGATTAATGGAAGTTTTATGACACCACTGAGCTGGTTTTGGCTGCCCTTCTACTCATAAAGCCTCCCTGCTGGCAAATATTGTTTGAAAATTACCAACTGTATGTACATCACTAAACAAAACCATGGTAATAGGTAGAACAAATTTGTATTTATCTGTTCAGTGCGGGGGAAAAAAAATCTGCAGCAAGAGAAGGCTTTGAAGGGAAAAAGTTGTGCTAACAGAGACTTTTCTGCTTCCCAGGAGCACAGATTAACAGCTAGGGTGGCTGGTGAGGGGGAAGCTGCCTAGCAGGCAACAGCAAGTGAGCTGGTAGATGTGCCACTAGAGCTCCATCAGCAGCTGTGTAATGCAAAGATTAGATATTGGTTACATTTTGTCAGCCTTCCCCAAAGGACTTGGAGCTCTGCTTGTGTCCCCAGGCTAGAACATAATCACCATCCAGTCAGAAATCTGCATTCTGTGGTGCGCTGGCACCTACCCACAGTGGGATGGAGAAACCTGTTAGCCACAGCACAAAAGATGCATCTGTAAGATGAAAGTGAGCTGAGGAAGGGCTCAGGAGTCAGGAGCAATAAATAAAATGCTTGTTCTGTTACAAACACGGATTCATTCTCCCAGCCTCTCTACATTATCAAAATTACTAGTACAGGCAACAACTGCAGAAGCAGCATTAGGCAATACCCTCTCAGACATAATAATAATAATAATGCACCTTTCTCATCATATGTTGGCAGCAGGAGAAGCTCTGGGGGTTTTGTCCAGAGAATCCAGTGAATTTGTCACGCTATCCAAACAGAAACATATCTGCAGCTTCATGGTTTTCTTCACAGCCCAGATCTTACAGCAGCCCTGTTGGCTCCCTCTCTATTACATTCAAATTTATTTCTTTTTCTTTTCTCTGCACACACACTATCTGTAATTTTTTTTCATGCTGTGGAGTATCTGCAGGGCTGATTTAACAGGCTCTGCCTATCCCAGATGCTGTTTCCTGATAACTTCTGAGTTAACCTCTAGAAGATGCACTGCTCCTGTCAGCTCATGAGCTATGAGAACCACAAGTGCTGGAGATGGTTCTTCTGATGGCAAAGGATTTTTTAGTAAAGCTAATTCCCCCAAAAAAAGCAGGAGACAGGACACAGCAATATTTTTTCCTACCTAGACAAAGCTTGGGACTCAGGAAATGCTCTGAATGGATGCACTGAGTGTCTCTCCAAGGACTGGGACACACTCAGCAAGACCACACTGAAAACAAATACATACATGTATAAAAAAAACCACAAAATAAGGCCAGGAAACATAATAACTGCAACAAGTATTTAAATAGAAGCAGTAACCTAAGCTAAGATTATGACACACTGTTTTTACAGTCTGGTTTTGTGGGATTACTAAACACAGCTCAGCTTCAGGTCCAAGTTTTATCCATTTTTCCTGTTCCACTTCCAACACTGCTTTTTTTAAGTTTATAGAAAGCATTTGCAGCACAGA
This sequence comes from Agelaius tricolor, assembly GCF_023055355.1. NCBI lineage: Eukaryota > Metazoa > Chordata > Aves > Passeriformes > Icteridae > Agelaius > Agelaius tricolor. The sequence goes on from NW_027269306.1 coordinate 1,554,686, forward strand.
ATTTCTTAGGAGATCCTTCCTCTTCCAGCACTATAATTTATGTGCCATATTTTTCCATTTCTCATTTAAATGCAGCAGATTTCCCTGGAACTTATTTTACTAATAATGAAATCTAAAAGCAGTTGACATCAATGTATAAACGTATCTACTAATGGGTAGGGATGTTATGAGTAATATCAAATTATTAAATCAGGATTTCCTTTGTCAGTAAGGAGTAACTACTACATCCTCTGCAAAGCTCTCAGAGTAACTGAGACTGAATCAGACTGCAGTGTCTATAGGCCATTTCACAAAAGCCAAGTGAGAAACAATCACCACTTCCACATACCCTGGAGAAGGAGATTTGAGGTTCTGTACTGATTCCCTCCCAGAAGATATCAACCCAAATGCAACTGTGGTGAAGACAGGTACAGACAAGGATTTCTCAAGCTCTACAGAAGCTATAAATTGATTGCCCCTCATCCCCATCCTCAAGTCAGCAAATACTGTGAAATGACATGTGAACCACCTGGGGAAAATGTAATTTTAGGCTGCATGAAACAGTTAACAAGTTAGACCAGTCCTCCCAGAGAACATTTAGTTGAGTGTACTGAAAGTTCCAATGCTCTTCCCACAGCCCTGCCAGTGGAGTTTTCCTGCTGCTCACAGTTCAACTGAGAGCACTGGGGTTTGGAACAAGTAAATAACAAGTGACAGGTGTGACTCAGCCAGCTCTGACTGAAACTGAAGCAGCACAGTAGCTATTGACAGATTGAGGGGGGGAAATGGGAGAAAGGAGAGTTATGGTGATGGTCTCAGCCAGGTCTAACTCACAGCAGGGCTGTGGCAGCAGAGGAATGTGTTTGTGAGAGATGGAGAGTGACAAGGCTGTGGCAACACATCCACACTGTGACTGGCTGCAGGGTAAGCAGTCCTGGCCAGAAATTATGCCATTATCTCTCACTGGCAAATAGCTAAATTTTATTTCTAATAAATTGCAACCTTTCAGATGTATGCAAGGAAAAACTCCAATGAATCTTAGGTATTATGTTGCCTTATCCACCACAAAATTATGAGGCCTTTTCAAAATAAGCCTAGCTGGATAAGTTCTTGGTGCAGCTTGAAAAGGGCATCCTGATCAGGCTGCAGGATTGCATGTGATGGTCAACATTATCTCATGTTTTCTCTGTCATCTGCTGGAGTTCTTCTGCCCATTGGTGTAATTTTGCTCCTGAATACCAACTGATTCAATGTTTCAGTTGATTTAAGAATTACAGCTGACATATTTTATCTTGTCAAAAAGCATTTGGCTCTTGAGGCAAGTCAAACCAGGAAGCAAGATACCAGAGGGAGGTATCCTGCTCCCTTCTGCCCCTGGAGCTGGGAGACCTGCAGGCTGCAAAACCCTTGATACCACTTGACGTCCAAAGGACAACAGCAGGACAGAAAGAGAAATGGAAGCCAAGGAAAAGGACAACGAAAATGCAAACCTTCCACCAGGCCAAGTGTGCAGGATCAGTGAATGTCCATTCTTTGCTTCTTTTCTGCCAAGGTCAGGATTAAATGTGTGAGGTGGGACTCAGATGTTTATTCTTATCGAAGTTACAGTCTGATTAACCATGAGTTCTACAGTACTTTACCCAGCTACAAAATGGAGCCCCATCTCTCTCTCTACAAGGCCTTTTAAGGATAAACTGTCCAATTAAGAAATGACACCTAAATTATTTTTACTTTTAACCCAATAACCAACGATGCAACATGGTCTTTTTTATCCAATTGCACAAACCCACCCAACCCATGGAGAAGAAGGTGAAGAAGAGGGACCAGCCTCCACCCTAAAACCTCCATCTTGCTTTATATATATTGTTATATTCTAAACCCTTAAACTCTAAGCTTACCACCCTGTGATATTACACACTTCTATTCAAACTCCACACCCACAATCCCAGTTCTGTCATTCTATTTTGGAAGCCTTCTCCACAGCCTCAGGTCAAATGCAGTGTTCTCTTGGGGGTCAGTGCCTGCCAGCACAGAAAGTCTGAAATTCTCAGTAACCAGGGTTCCAGCAAGTAAAGATTAGATTTTGATTAAGCAGACCATTGATGTGTGGAGGAGAGCACCCAGAGCAGGACAGAGTCTGTGGCACAAACCATGCAAGCTTGCCACTGGAAATGGTGACTTCAGGAAACCACAAAACATCCAAAAACCTCTAAACACAGGTGCTTCACCTGCCAATAAATATGTCACATTTCTGCACTGTACCTTCAACTGAACCTTTGGAGCCCTTTCAGAGCAGGCTGGAAGGAGCTGTGGGCAGAATCCTGCGAGCAGCATCACGAAATGCCTGTGCTGAGCAGAGCCCATGTGCTGCAAAGCGTTTTGCTGCAAGGCAGCAGCGAGATCCACTTCCCTCCCTGCTCAGTTTTGCTGATGATAGTTTTCATGTGCCACTGGATCACTCTATGTAATGACCCATGTTGAAATCATTAGGAAACAGTTTATTAATGATTGACACAATAAACTATGTCTTAGTTAACTGTTCCATTGTCAGAGCTTATAAATATAACGTTTTGGAGTTAAGCGGGTCAGCTCGTTTCAGACTTAATTTTTCACTACCTTTCTTTCTAATGGTCTCAGCCAAACCACACAGGGATATTTCCAGTGTAAATTAGAAACCCTGTGGAATAATTCCTATATGTGTATGGATGGTGAAAATGAAGCTGCAAGACCAAATTTTTCCTCCATGGAACTGCACAGGATGCAAGGTGAGCTGAATTAAACCATTAGGAGGGGTGCTGAAGGGATGAATTTCAATGCAAACCCTGATCATGTTTGGAGCTGTACTATAAAACTCTACATTTCTTTGGTCTAATCACAGATAAAAGCTGAGCCCATAATAATAAAATCAGATATGCCCAGTTTCAGATCTCTGTTTCAATCTAGCAGTTCTAAAAATGCACCTCCAACCTGCTCCACATTCAAAATCCCTTTCATGGTACCCTGGTTTTCAAGCTTAGCTCCTGTACTGATTCTGTGATTTTTAAGTTTCACACTCTGTGTCATTTTGTTTTGTGGGTGACCTCCAAATCTGTAAAGGTTTTCAGGTGTGTTGTTACAAATTTAAGTCTGAAATGAGCTGACCTGCTTAATTTAGGATGCCCATAGAGTTTAATGGAACAATCTAGTGCTTCAGGATTTTTTGTGCCAAAGGCTCCTGATTTCTCACAGCTACAACAGAGACATCTAAACTCAAATTGTAATTTATAAAGCTGTTTATAAAAAATTCTGCACAATCTGGTCACACCTTCAAAGCCTATTTCCCATTGGTGTATCCATTTAGTGGAAACCTTACTTTTTGTATTTGACTCGTACCTTCCTGGAAAATCTTTAGTGCCTCTCCCCCAGCTTTTGGGGGGAAAAAATCTATTTGGTAATCTTAGGTCTTCACAGAAAGGTGGACTTGGTTCTGCTGCAGAGCAGCACCTGTGGTAGCCAGTGCACCAGCTGGAGAAGGCACAATGTCCTCAATGGAGAAGGAAAATCTCCTGCCAGGGCAAGGAAAAATGAGTAGCTGGTCCAAGTCTCTGAACAATTAGCTCAATTCTCCCTTGCTGGCAGATGCAATCTTCTGTAGAGGACACCATTTTAGACAAAAACTTGTGTCATCCATGTGTTAACTACTTCTCCTACCCCTACCTTCTGCTACCTACTGTTTTCCTGCACTTTCAGTCCAAATGTCTGCTGTAGCAATTTGATATAATTGGGTTTTTCTGTTAATTTCATTGAACTGCTTTCAGTACTCTAAGTAATAAAACACTGACTCCATTTCCCTGCTGACAGACAGACTCTGCTCAGGGTACCTTGTTCACTATCAAAATTTAAACTGTGTTCATACAGTTTGACAACCCTGCAAGCCCTAATCCAGCAGATTTGAGGTTGTTTCCTTAGGAAAAGTAGCAGCCTGCCTAAATGTCATGTTTTACAATAACCATGTAGCATTCAGTCGTTTCCCAAGAATCAGAAATGCCAGAAAAGAAGGTAAAATGGAAGAAGGTTTAAGGAAGATGTTGGATTGGAAAATATTACCTTGGCATAACAGAAGGCATTTTTTGAGAACCTGACTGCACTCCCTCTCCTTAATCATTTTGGAGCTGTTTCTTCATTATTGCCTTCTTCCAAGCAAGGCAGCAGAAGCCACATTGCTGTGGCTGAGATGCTGGCACCATGCAGGGTGTTCGTGGCTGAGACCACCCCTGTCTGCATGAGAAAATTTCTCCTTCCTGAAGGGGTTTTGTAAACCATCACCTTGGCCTCTGTGCAATGCTGCAGCACAGAGTTTTATACTGTTGTAAATACTTGTCTATATTTATATTGTTGTATATATGTGTATATGCTTATATTGATGTGTATATTTATATTGTTGTATATATTTGACTGTTGTAAATACTTGTATGTATTTATATTGTTCTGTATATTTGTAATATATTTGTATATGTTTATATTGTTGTGTATATTTATATTGTATATATTTATCCACCCTCACAGTAAAAAAGAGGTTTTTCTGCAATGAGAATGGCACAATGAGTAAGCTGAGGTTATAAACTATTTTTTATGGTGAAACACTACAAAATTCAACAAATTTCTGTGGAACTCATGAATGAGCCTAGAGGAATTCACAGAATGCTCTCTGCTGAGCTGTAGAGATTTTTACAGGAAGTCTCATTTCTATAAAACCTACCAATTACACCCATCCAAAATTCTATAGGCCTGTTCTCCTGGGGTTTGTTATCCCAGAAATCCAGGTCAAGAGCAATGTTCAGCTACCACTCACTCCAAAATTCAGACCAAGAGGGGCTGGGACTGCACAGAATGCCTTGATCAGCCCCAGGGCTATCCCTGCAAGCCCTGCAGGTGATAGTCTCATTTTTCTTCCAATAATGAACCAAAATGATCCAATCTGAGCACAGCAAACTGCCACTGGAGAATTGTTCACTACGAGTGAGACATTTTCAAAACAGTCACAAAAGAAATTGCTGCTTAACCCTGGCTGCAGGTTAATGGACATTCAAAAAGGGCTGATCAGAGCTTTTGATGCAACAGGAGGTCCATAGGTGAGGGGCAGCCTATGAGTGACTGAGAACTCCAGTCACTCATGCCACAAAACCACAGCAGGAGCACCTTCCAAGCAGGGAAGGGAAAATGTCCCTGTTCCTCCTCTTATTGCACCAGTGGCTGAGTCACCACAGCCTCAACAAACACTCCTTAATTAGACTTGCCCATTTTATCAATACTAAAGAGCTCTGGAGGAATAGCTGTAAATATTTATTACAATTTCCAGGCTGAATCCCACCAGGTACCTGTCTTGGCAGCTCCTTCAGAGGGGAATGAGCATTTCCCTCTGAAACCAGAGCTAATGCTGTGAAACCCTCTTCATAAAGCATCTTGAATCACACCCTACCGAAGACTTCAAAAGAAGGGAAGGCAAGAAATCCCCCAGTGCTGATGTGCTGGGCTGGTGGGTGTGAGCTCAGCTCCCAGATCTCACCTGCAGCTTTGGTTGTTGCACTCTCCATCTGACAGGGAGGCATCCCTGCAGCTCAGCCTGCTGAATTCCCTCCCTAAGGCCCTATTTTCACCTCCTCCTGTTTCCCAAACTGCAATATTCAACAGGGGGTTTGGTACAGAGATGATGGTTAAATCAGACCTGGAGATAAAGGGATGTGGGTTTTCAATAAAATAGATTATGGGGTTTGTTGATTTTTTTTTTTTTAGAAAAGAAAATTCAGGATGAAATTTGCTGTTCTGTCCTCACAGAAATTCCTGCAGCTCTTTCTTTGAGAAATACAAGCATACAAAATTCTTCTGAGCAGGAGTGTGAAATACAGAAATGTGTCATTCACTGTCCCTATGATTATCCAGCCAAATCTACTCATTACAAGGCTCTGAAAAATGACAATTCACTCATTCTAAAGACCTGTTAGAATTTGGCAGCATTGTCAAAACTCCCTCTTCTCAACACACATTCTAAATCAGGCCCTAGATTTCTCAAACTAGACACTCAGGGAAAGGGTGAACTCAAATTTGATTTGAAACATTTTGCATTAGCATTGTGAACAAACCCTCTTGTGCTCACTCTTTGCATTCAAAAGCACCAAGCCCATGGCTGCTGCCTTGTCCCAAGAGCTCTTTCCCTTTCTGCATTTGTTCTCCACAGCAAAAATCATCTTCCAAATCCTACAGCTGAGACAGAGCTCTCACTGAAAACAGCCCTGGTTCACTCCTAGGTTTGGATCCATTATTTACTGAAATAGATTAAAACTTTCAAGGGCTTAAAAAATAAGTAAGAAAAGAGACTGTGAAATTCAAGACCATTCTGTAAGTATTCTAAAGCAAGGTTTCCCTGTTTCCAGACTCCTTGCAGCATCATTGCTGTGTCAGTGCATTTACTCTGGTTGTACACCAATAAAAACCAACAGCAACAACAGCTTCCCCTCAGCCCCAGATGGTTCTCAGGTCTGGCTACTGCTCATTAAGGTGAGAGTCTTTCCAAGTATATCACCATAAAGGGGCAGGTCATGAAATCATTTTACTCCACAATCTGAAATGCTGTCTGGTAATATTGCCCAAGCAAGAAAAAAGATTATTTATCCAAGCAACTATTAAAAACTCCTTACCTTGGATCTAACTAGTGAGGTTTAATGTGAGCTGTAATTGTACTGGTTACACTTGCAACTTGAAATTCAGTCACCTCATCACTTAATTATCAACATATGGGGCTCAATAATAGTTCACTTATTTAGCAGAATTCTCTGTTGCAGCAATTAAATATGTAAAGGTAATAGTTAGCAAATCATGGTGCACCACTGGAGTGCTAGACCAAACTGGAGTGCTGGCAACAGCAATTCAACAAAAACAGCCACATGGAGGCTTCTCCTACCCTCATCAGCAATATTCAGCCATTCTCAATAAATTAATAGCGAATGAATTCTGCTTGCAATGCAGAAACTCCCCATCATGAGCAGCACTCTTTGGCTGGAGAGAAGTTGCTTGGAAGATGCTTCAGGTGCCACATCCTCCTTCCATTCTCTTTAGAGGAGAAACGAGCTGAGAGGTTTAAAGAACAGAGCACAAACACAGATATCCTGTGTTATGACAAAAAATTACCCTGTGTGTATCAATGCCAGACTTCCTGATGCACTAAACCATGAATAACAGGAGCCCTGCCAATGCACACCTTGAGGCATTAGTGCAATCCTGCTCATAAATGACATTAATAACACAGTGAGTGCACTGCAGGTGAGGAAAATCAACCCTGCCATGAAATCACAGCGTTCATTTAGAAACAAGCTCATCAAAAATGCAAAAAATTAATGATTAGCCCTACACTACATGTGATTTTCCATTTTGATATGAATGTGAGTTTATTACACTGCAATTTCAGTCCAAGTATCTGCTGTAGCAATTTGATATAATTAGGTTTTTCTGTTAATTTCATTGAACTGCTTTCAGTGCTCTAAGTAATAAAATGCTGACTCCATTTCCCTGCTGACAGACAGACAGACAGACTCTGCTCAGGGTACCTTGTTCACTATCAAAATTTAAACTGTGTTCATACAGTTTGACAACCCTGCAAGCCCTAATCCAGCAGATTTGAGGATAAGTAGCAGCCTACCTTAATGTCATATTTTACAATAACCATGCAGAATTCAGTAGTTTCCCAAAAATTAGAAATGTCAGAAAATAAGGGAATGGAAGAAAGTTTATGGAAGAGGTTTGATTGAATAATATTACCTTGGCGTAAGAGAAGGCATTTTTGGAGAACCTGACTGCACTCCCTCTCCTTTATCTTTGCAAAATGATAATTGCAAAACAACCCTGAGCCACTGAGTTTAGTACCCATTATCCCAATCATGTAATGCAATGTCAACATTTAGGGAAAGGATTAATTAAAAAATGCCCCGTGTAGCTCCCTGAAGTAAATTGGCTGTACTTTCAGCTAGGAAAAGGGGAAGACACGTTTTCTCACTTGCAAATGCTTTCATCAGCAAAGAATGCATGTCTGGGGAAAGGGAGTAAAATCCAGTTTTTGTGGTGCCGGAAGATGCTCACATTTCATTCCTGAACACCTGATCTAGGAACTGTGTTGCCTGGATGGGACAAAGCACCCACAGAGTAATTTGGGAAGTTGAATGGAAGAGGAAAAAACTACTGCAGAGCAGTACAGAAGGCTTTGCCCACCAGCAGTGGGCTGAGCAGGACACAGAAGCATGAGGAGCTGCTGGGGAAAGGTGACCCTTGAGCCTGGCTTTTGTACAGCAGTTAGTGGTAAGAAGCCCAGGTTTACAGAGATATGTAGCAAATAAATACAAATAAATGAAAAGAGCCAGTAGTGAGTCTCTATTCACTACTTTGATCACCTCCATGAATGGTAATTCAAGATTAACATTCATCTTTTTCAGGCTAAAGCATTTTCACCTGCTCCATCCTCATGAAGCCCAGGCCAGGGATGGCAGTGATGGAGGCACACAGAGAGCTGGGCAGACAGGATAAACAGAAATGGTCTTCCATCTCCTCAAACAAACATGTCACCCTTCCCATGTTCCTGTCACACTGATTCCCCTGCTGAGCACCAGGGAGAGCAGTGATAAGAGGCACAGGAACCCCCCTGAAAATGTGCACATCCCTCCTGTGGCCAGGCACAGCTTTGGTGGGAAATGCTGCAGCAGCTGCAGTGCTGCTGCTTATTCCACCAGCTCTGTGTGCTGCAGGGAGCAGAGACTGGAAGCCTTGCTCAATTCTCCCCATTTTTAATGCCAATTTTGTGAAAGGGCTCTCTGGTGTGATTATTCCCAGCATCCTGCCCACTCCTCACTGGGCAGGTGCCTGATGCAGCTGCACCTGGAGGAGATGAAGGGGACATTGCAAGGAGGACAAGGCCTGCAAAGTGTGAGGTTAAATGACCTGAAATCATGAATAAATCCTGCAGCCTGTTGGGTGTGACCCTTGTGGCATGGCCCGGCCCAGCTGGGCAGGCAGCCTTGCCCCCAGTGCAGGGGCAAGTGAGGAGGAGACTGCTCTGCTCTGCTGCAAAGCCTCCCCAGCTACACCAACCTGTGTGAAGCAGTGTGGGTGGCTCTCGAGTCAAATGCAAATCAGGAGTGAATACAAATTTGAGGAAATAAATATAGGGAGAGAGTTAGTTTCCATTTCTTTCATATATTCTGAAATTGCAGCGATTGTTGGTTCATTAACATAAATCACAGAGCTGGGCACCCTATATCAGATCAAATATTCATGAAAACAGCAGCTCTAAAGATATCACCTTCAGATAAACAGATGTTGGCCTTACAGAAACATGGGGGGAAAGCAGGGATTCAGGGATTCACCACATCCACTTGCATACAAGCCATACATTCACATAAAAATACATTTACTTAATATTCCAGTCTAGCCAGCTACCAAAACACTCCTTCCCATATAAAAGAGCATGAAACACACATGGACACATGCACAGGGCAAAGATTCTTTCACCTTTAAAAGGGCATTTGTGCCTCTTGAGAGCCACAAGTCAGAAATAAGCAGCAGTTTTTGCTCACAGATAGCTGAACAGCCCGAGCACCTTGCATCAACTCTGCTTAACTACTGCAAAATTAACACTGGTGTGTGCCAGCTATTTTTAATTCCTTAAGTACCAGCAACACGAAGGGCTGGTGTTTCATGTTTCACACTAAAGGCAAGTAAAGAGACTTGGAGCTGAGTGAAAGCTGCTGAGAGAATGACCTGCAATGCATAACCTTGCAAACAAACCAGAGTCTGCACGGATGGCAAAACAAACACCAATACAGAGCTTGGAACAATTCATCACAAGTGCCTCAGGGGCAGATTTACAAATGAGGCATGTAAGTGCCTCGTAAGACTGGGAGGAGCTGCCAGCTAACACCTACTCGCTTGAGGAGCCAGCAGCCCCTTGAAGAGGCAGTGCAGTTCCTGTGCAATTCCTCAATTCCTCCAGTGATCTGCAAGTGCAGGCACCCAAACGCCTCTGTAACTCTCAGCAGCTCTGGTACCACTGACTCACTGAAAATCACTGAGCCCTGCTGCCTGAACTACCCATGGTGCTTAAAACTGAGCCTTTAGAAACGCCTGAGTACTTAGAATGGTTGGGGTTTTTTTATTTCCTTTTGACAAAAGGGCAAAAAAGACAAGAAATAGGTTATTGTAAAATCTCAGCTTGTGGCTCACTAAATGATGAAAATCTTGGCTATGATATTACAGGCACTAATGAGGAGTAGCACTCCAGCAGCTAAAACACCAAATACCAGGAGCCAGGGAGGAGCCATACAGGATGCTGCTTTAGGTTGTCACATCCAGACAACTATGGGCAGAGTTCAGCAAACTCAAAATAGGGATGACTTCCTGCTGGCATCCTCCCTTTTCACCCCTGTAACCATGGGAGCACCTTCACAAGCCCTGACCCAGCTACCCAGGAGTGATGAGCAGGTTTTAGTTTCATTCCAGGCATGAGCAGGAAAGAGAAGCTTCCCAGAGCCCAACTTGCTATTTACTTCCAAGCATTTTCTGAAAGCTCCAACTGGAACATATTGCTATTTTTGCACCAAAGTTTATGTTAATTTCATCTTGTTTTACCATAAAAGCTTAAATCACACTTTGTGATAATGTAAATCACTGATCTGAAAACTCCCCACTGCAGTGTGTCCTCTTTTTTTTCCTTCTCCCCAAAGAAATGGCTGAGCACCAGTGATTTGCATCACCTCTTCATGGGATTACCCAAAAAACTTGATGCCAGTTAGTTAACAATGCCTGAATAATCTCTCAGAGGAAAAGAAAAGCCTATTTTGAGAAAGTTGTTGAGTGTTTGACACTTGATAACTTAAATGCAAGATATCTCGGAAGACAAAATATAATTTTGTATCTTTGAGATGTGCACTGAGGGAGTTTGGGGTGGTTGGTTGGTTTTTGGCGGTTTTCTGACAATTACACCATGAAAAACTGCTGAAAAGTTGAAATTTCTGCCCCAGTGATAAATGCAGGACCCAGAGCTGCAAGAGAGCACTCAGCAGGATGATGCTCATGGAATAAAAGAGGATTATTGCACGTGTACATGTGTTTGTGTAAACAAGACCAAGTGCTGACAGGAGTTTTGTTTCAAATGAGAAAAGCCTGGGGAAACAGGTCAGACCTTTTAAGAGATAATTTGTATTTTCTTGGCGCTGTGTGCTGGAGGAATGGAACAACTGTGCCAGTAATGTGTCTGCAGCTGCACTCATGGTTAGTTGGTTCCTAGGAAGTGGGGACACAGAAATATTTCACAAAAACATTTCTGACTTCTCCGGGGTTTTGCAAATACATTGATTTTTGATGCAATTTGATGGTGCAAGAAGCAGAAGGTAATATTTCAATGTTTGTCACCCCTCTCTGTCCCTGCACCCAGCATCGTGGCCAAATTCAAGTTTGTCTGCCAGGGTCAGGCACAGGCAGTGCCCCTCTGCCACAATAAAACAGGGATTGATGGGGAAGTCATGCCCAGCAGAGGAATCCAGCTCGCCCACACCCTCCAAAGCCCCTTCCCCTCCTTCTGCCTGTCCCTCCCCATGCCAGCATCCCCCACTGCACCCCAGAGCTCCCAGACCAGGCTCCCAGCTGGTCCATCACAGCCTGTGCTGCCCGGGAGCATCAGGAAATGGCAGATAACAGCCCAGCACTTGTTATCAGCTCCCCTCCATCTCTGCAGGCACTGAATCGTGTGAAAGCAGCAAGAAACTGAGACAGCAGACAGCTCTATCTCTGACAAACGTGATGGAAAGCGGCCAAAGGATTCAAAAGTTCCTGAGAAAGGTTGTACTTTGTCAGTCTTTCAAATGGGCTGGGGAGAGAAAGGTAAAATCCATGCTTTGGTTTTGTTTCCCTAGGAAAGCAACCAAAATAATTCTAAATGTTACCTTGTGCTTATTGCACTATCAAACTGTATCAAAAGTCAACGTATTTGCAAAACCCCAGAGAAGTCTGAAAGGTTTTTGTGAAAGATTTCTGCCAGCAGCATCAGGCAGGGAGCTGCCTGAGGGAAGAGAAGTGTTCACCCCAGGGCTCCAGGCAGCTCTGCGCTGCATCCCCTGTGCTTTGGGGATTCCAGGCTGGATTCAGGGTCAGTGCTCCCACCCTTTCCGAGGGTTCTGTGCCAACCACTAAGCAGCAGAATCCAAATGGAACTCAAGAACAAAATGCTACATTTGTTTTGATCACATTAAAGTCAGAAGGAGCTATTAAAAGAAGTTGTAGCAGATGACTGGGTCTCGAAGAACCACGGGCAATAAATTCACATGGCAGTTTTGTTTCATAACTTCAGTCCTACTTATTCTTTCTTTGTCTATTCTAATTACTCCCTGATATGGAATTAATGCAGAAACCAAATTAAGTGCTCGGGAGAGTGCACGAATCAGCTGGCCTGAAAGAAACAGCTATTAAAAACAATTAGATAAAAACATCAATCCAGAAATGCACAGCAGGTTTGTGCCTGAGTCAAAGAACAAACACAAAGCCAAGATGGAGCCCTGTGATGCCAGGAAAGGAGCAGCCTCTCGGGGTGTTCTGGAGGTGTTTGACACCACCAGGTTGGTGGCCTGCTGCCTCCAGAGAGCATCAGGGCTGGCAGGTGGCTCTGGGGAGAAACAAAATCCTCCCCAAAGAGTGCTGCCACACTGGGATGGCAAACACTGTAAGCTTGGAGCAGGGATGTAGCACTGGGACCACGCAGATTGTCGGATCTGAGTCAAGCCAAGCTAACAGAAAAAAGTGAAGATGAAAATGTGATGTTTGACCCTGAGATTAATTCAGCAAAACCAACCACAGGTAAGGAAATACGTCCCAGTAAAATGGATTGGGGCCCTCCCCTCTCCTCTGGATTTAGAGAGAGGAACTATTGGCCATGACCACTGTTTCCCAAGAAATAGATAAAGAAACAGGAGTTAACACAGCAAGAGCCATGAGTGTCACCATCATATTTTCTGAAAAATCCCTTGGCCCAGGATTTCTCTCCTGGGAAGCTGAGAAGCCTCAGAGAAAAAGGAAAACAATATTATCTCATTTGCTTCTGCTGTGTTTTGCTGCTTTGGAATGTGCTTGGAGATTGTTTATCCAACATGATGAATTGTTTTTACTTATTGGCCAATTGGGGCCAACCTGTGTCAGACTCTGAAAAGAGAGTCATGAGTTTTCATTAGCATCTTTCAGCCTTCTGTCAGTATCCTTTCTGTATTCTTTAGTATAGTTTAGTATAGTATTCTTTAATATAATACAGTATCATAAAATAATTAGCCTTCTGAGAACATGGAGTCAGATTCATCATTTCCTCCCAACAACAGGGGTCTCAGAAAATACCACACCTGAGTGTATTACTGACTCTGCATTGGTGATGCTCCAGCAATTTGGGACATTTTGGAAGCAAAATGTGCAATAGTGTGGATTGCAGAAGCCTGAGCTGACTGGATGTAAATACTGCTGTCTGTGTGGTGAGCACAGACACTCATTAGGATGCACAAATCCTCCAGAGCTGATGGTATGAACAAGGGTGCATAATGTCATCTCTGGTACATAATGTCATCTCTGCCACAAGGAGCCATGCAGCCAGGCCCAGGCAGGGCTTAACCAAAGCCTTTCAGACTCCTGCACACCCCAGGGAGGACCAGAAAGGTTTGACTCATGCTGGACTTGAGGAACAGAGAGCTTGGAGCCAATGCAGGAAGCACCTGCCACCAGTGATGCCTCAGGTTTATATTTTTATAAAATATAAACTTTTATATTTTTCACATTCTGTACTGTTTTAGTGTGTTGGTCTGAGCTTTTCCCATTCTGTGCTGCTTTAGTGTGTGGGTCTGGGCTTCCCATGAGGGGATGGTGAGCTCTGTGCACAGAGCAGGGAGACAAAACAATTCCTGCTCCAGCTGGGCACCAAGGACAAATGATCCCAATCTCAGCCCAAGAGCACAAACCCCGTGGGCTGGAGAGAGAAAAACAAGCAGGGTGGGACTGCAGGGGCTAAAGCTGGAATGGGACAATGAACTGCAAGATGCAAATGGAGCAGAACTGATCCCAGGGAGAGAGCCCGGGAGCGCTGGTGCATTTTGGGGCCATTTTGGTTCATCTTGGGTGCAGGCCTGGCTGGGCTCTGGTGCTGCCCAAGGTGGATCCATGGAGGAGATGCTTTGAATCAATCCCTGCTTGATTCTTTAGCTCTGTCCAGCCCCTGCTCTAGGACAGCCTGCACAGGGCATCACCAGAAGCCCCACAGAAACAAGAGCACAGCACACACAGCACGATTTCCAGTATGGAAACCCCAGAAGAGTTGAAAATCTCCAGATGAACCCAAAGATCCCTGCACCACACCCTCCCTGCTGGGGCCAGGCTCAGTGTGACTGCAGGATGTGAACCCTCTGTTTCCTTGAGCAGATGAAGAACTTCCCCTGGTTTTCCAGCTGAGGGAACACAAAACAGGAACACAAACTCCTTGCAAATGCTGGGGCACCCACAGGAGACATTTCCTTAAGTGATCTCACTATCTCTCTCCTCTTGAATGCTACATCCAGCAAAGACAGCTTACCCAGTGAGTCTAAAAATAGTCCTAAGAACAATTTTTAGCACACAATGGGCTTTGTACAGGTTGGCAAGTATTTCAAAAGAATCCCTATGGCACCTCACTGGCAAAAATACACACCAGAAACCTCATCTAAATGCCACTGTATCAACACTGACAGTATTCATTTTAGGAATAAAAATATGAATTCTTGCATAAAACTCCATGTATTCTAAAGTTTCCCAAATCATATTGCCACCTCATTCATAAGAATCCACATGTATTAAATATAAAGCCTTTTTGTGATCCAAATTGAGATTATGTTCCCCTTTTAGACATGAAAACCAAAGGTGCAGTGTTAATAGCCATCAAAAGTTGTTTCCCTAAGGAGACTGTGGCAACAGCTAGAATAGCAATCCTCTAGTTATTTACAAGAACAAATGCCAATATTATCACAGGGAAAAGTACTGATATAGCAAAAGAATTCTAAGTGTTACTCAGACGGGGCTTACTTCACAGAGACATGAAAGACATCACTTCTCATTATGTAATTGCTATCATTTTTTTAAACATTTCCCATGTTTAAATAGTATTGAAGAGAAACAATGACATTATTCTGATATTAAGAACTCCATAAAAAGAGGAAGGTACTCTGTAGCTAACTAATCTTTGTTTGCAGAGGCACACATTGAGTGCTTAAGAGGCAAAACCACGTTATTTCTATCAAGATGTGCTGAAACACCCAGATATACACAAAGATACTGAAAAGGTGGAATTTGCTGCTCACAGCAGCTTTCAGGCACACAATTTGACCTGCTCTTTAACTGGTAGCTTAGTGGTGGGTGATGTGAGGTAACATCTATGGACTTTTCAAGTTAATTACTCCCAAACTAGATTTTTCTACAAAAGCAAAGGAAACAAGAGGGACCACAGAGGGACCAAACTTTTTCAAAAAAGAGAAGGATGAATCAATACACTTGTCTTGACTCTCAACCAAAATGTATTTGGATTTAAAAACAACAACAACAACAAAATAATGAGTGAGAAGACTTATACACATATCACTGCATTTCTTTCTGGAAAGAGAAATCAACAGTATCCAACAGCAACTCTGCACCACTCTGAACTGGAATAAAGCTCACAGCATTCCTGAAAATGAAATAAAGCTCACACAGAGCAGAGGCAGATGTCTCAGCACTACAGTTTAACTAATGCAGGTTACTTCACACTCTGCTGTCTGGCCAACAATTATATCTGCTGAAAAGATCTGCCATTTACTGAGGGGAAAAGCAGTTTTAGGAAGGCACAGACAAACTCAAATACCACACTGCAGCTATTCCTCTTCCAGATAAATCTTTACTGTGTTTATTTCCATTGTGCCAGTCACTGAAGGGCTCGAGAAATGAGCAGTACAACTTGCTGGGCACCTTAAAATGGCAACTTCAATTTGTTTAAGCCTGCACTTCAGGGGAGCATCTTCTACATTTGATGCTCTCCATACTAGTCTCACCTTTTTCCTTGGTCATTATTGCAGAACAAACAAGAAAAATCCTGAAAACCTTCTGAAAACCTCTCCTAGATGGATCCCTACAAACTTAGCCCATAATTCAGACCCAGCTCACTGCTCAGAGACTCAGTTCCTCACCCTCTGATGTCCCCAGGATTCCTCCCATCCCTTCCCTGGCCAGCCAAGACACCCCTGGTTAGACCTAATTTGTCATTAAACACCCAACACTTTAATTCACCACCAATTCAGGGAATCTAGGCTGGCTACAGTGTTAAGAATTTTGCTCTGTGTGCACAAGTAGATGGCACTGATTTCAGCAATAATTGCCTAGAAAGACAATTTTAGAACCAAATTAGCAGTTAAATAATTGTAGGAATTATACAAAGGGACTTCTTTGATTGGACAGTTGCAATAATAGCTGCAGAAATCTGTCCTTACACAGACTCTGCAAAATGTGCTACATTATTGTAGCCTAAAGTTAATATTGTTGAAAACACACTGAATTCTGAGAACAGAAGCTCCTCTAAGACTATCTCTTTGGGGTGACTTTAATTATCTGCATTAAACTGAAAATATTAGCTCTATTAAAATATCTGATAAACCTTGAATACTGCACACACTATTATCTCAGTCCTGCTCCCATTATCTATTACTTTTAATTCTGATTTTTTTTTTTAGAGAACCCACAGAGCCCATGCAGCAGGGATGAGTGTTCTGCAGCATGTTGGAGGGCTGGAGTGTAATTTCAGATAAGCATTAAATGTGCTTCCCCTTCCAGCATTCCAAGGCTTTCATTAATTGCAGAGGCTGACCTGGGGCCTTTTGGAGGACAAAAAGGAGATTAATATCAAGATGCCATTGGTCTCCTACCCAGGGCACCAAGGCCCACGCTGCAAAACTGAGAAAAAAGCTTTCACAAAAAAAAATAAATAAACTATCACAAAAGGAAGAGTCCTACAGCCAGAGGGAGAGTGGAGCATCACTGACTGGTTTGGAAAAAAGGTTTGTTGGGTTTTTTCCTCAATTGTTGATTGTCTCCTTATTGCTAGTGCCAGGAGACAAAGCAAACAAAGGACAGTATTTACCTTTGTTCTCTAATATTGTGACATTTAAACAGGGTAAATGCAAACTGTCAGATAGATATTTTGGTATTGATGACAATGATGGACTGGATTAGCAGAGAAAGGATTTGATTGATGATGGAACAAAAAGAAGATGGAATAATTAATGCCCAGGATTGAATTTTTATGGACAATGAGCCACTTTAAATTCATTTTACATTTCTATCAGACTGAATTTTTGATCTAGTATTCTTAAATTTCAGGCAAGCATTTGACTTTATATCTCACATTTTGATTAATAAAACATAAAATTGATACAGTGCCTATGCAATAGACTCTAAATGATTAAATTGAGCAGCAGTGCTTTTAATAGACTCACGTGGGGACTGATTCACAGCCTTGCAGCCAACATTCCTGACAGGGGGAAGTCAAAACTATCTGATAAAAGCTCCCAGATGACAAGTGGGGAGGTGAGGAACAATGAGGTCCAGCAGATGCAGCCAAGGACCAGACCACACATCTGGAAATAGGGGCTGGAGAGCAATTTTCCATGGTGGGAGAGTCTGTAGGGGCAGCAGTGATGGAGGGCTGTGGCTGCTGAGCAGCCTCCATGAGAAGAAGCCCTCGGGCTGCAGGGTCATTTATCTTGCTTCTCTCAATTACAAAGTCTGCAGAGTAGGCTCGTTCCAAAAAAAAAAAAAAAAAAAAAAAAAGTAAGTCTTGGAAGCAGAGATGAATAATCAGATCAATGGGCAGCGCTACAAAAGTAGCCTTAATTCAACTTTTATATGTGGGGAGATCAGAACTACAACAAAAATTTCCATTACACCTGAGCAGGGACACCAGACCTTGGAGGCTGCAGCTCCAGAGGGACCCCAGGCTGGACACACCTCAGAGTCACCAGGATGAAGAAAGGTGTGGAAAATACACCTTTGATGGAACCCTCGGGGAGCTCAAAGCAACAGGCATGGCTTGACCACATCAGTCACTAAAACAAGGAGAAAACCTGTGGCTCACATTATTCAGAAGGCAAATCTGGCACCAGTGGCTCCTTTGTGACCAAAATGCCTGGGAATGTTTCACCAGAAAACATTTTCCTGTGTTCTGTACTCTTTCTCCAGCCCTTCTTTATTCTCTTGGGTATGGGATTACTGGAGGAAAATCTCCATGTGCTCAGGAGTAACCCCAGCTGGTCAACAGCATTTTTGTACTCCCAGTAAAACATAAAGGTTTTACTTCCCTCAGTACAACACAAAGAGATCTTGGTAGGTGATAATCTGGTGAAATTCCTTTTGAAAATAACTCACTAACTTCATGTTAATTACGTGACAGGAGTTCATGATCTTTTTATGGTGTTTCAATGGCCTAAAGAAAGGTATATATAGAAAATAATGGAGTTTTTTAATAGCAGGAGAGCCACAAAGAACACCCCATAAAATGTCTAATCAACACTTCCACTTATTTACTTAGCAAGAGATCACTGCCTGTAGACAATTTAGAGGTCAAGCTCTATTAGTGCAATAAAGTCAAACATTTGTTTTTGAACAGCAACAAACACATTTTAGATATAAAATCTTGCACAGGGAAACAGACTGATAAATTCAGGAGGCTGCAGCTTTGAAAACATCCCTGTAGTAGCCACTATAAGAGCTCTTGTCTGTTTCTGGACTGACAGCCAACAGCACACAGGTGTTTTTCAAGTCTGCTTTTATGTGTATTTAATTCAGCAGCTACACTCAGCAAAAAAAAACCCAACCAACCAAACAAAAAAACCCCAATGATACCAACCAAATAAACAAAGAAAACCACACATCAGGGTTGGAGACTTTCAGAACTGGTGAGCACCAGGAAATTCAGACAAACCTGTCAGAGAATACTGGACAGCTACAGCAATCAAACCTGTAGCAGTCTTAAAAACACTCAGCCAAGACCACAAGATCACAGAAGCACTTTAAAGCTACAGTATTGTGGAAGGCCAAATCAGAATATGCTAAATAATACCAAAAACATCAGTTTCAAGAATTTTTGAAAATCTACCCCTAAAAATTTCAGCTTCAAGACTTCTCATCAAAGACTATGACAGAAAACTGTCCTGATTAGCCATGACCCCTACAAAAATCCCATTTTTCACTACTGACACATTCATCTGCCAAAGCTACTCATCAGATTAAAAGAAAGCTACACAAAGGAAGAACTCATCAAGTCTGTAACAGTTTCTTTTAAATCAGTTTTTCAGAACTTGAGTGACAAAGAACATCACACAAGCAAAATCATTTTCATTATTTTCAAAACAAAGAACAACTATCTGGTAAGAAACTGCTTCCTCAGACAAACTTCCATATTCCAACTCTTTTCTTAACACTTTTACATCAGTTGCCAAAATATCATGCTGGTGTCAGTTATTTCATTGTTTAAGAAAACCAACACATTTTTGTTTCCCGTTTCTTTGGAATCTAGGGTTTGGGTTTTTTTGACATTTTAATTTCCATGCATTTAAACGCTTAGCCTTTTTCTTGTCTTGGGAACATTTAAAAATCAGTCTCTTAACCTTGTAAATAATGTGAATTTATGTACCAATCTTGTGTTGGCCCAGCTAGGAATGACCCCAGGTTTAATTTACAGAATCCATACCTCTCAAACACAGGGCACCAATTTCCTTAAAGTCTCCTCACATCTTTCCAGCTGAAGACACTGCAGTGAGGTTATCACATCCCTGGGCAGCAGAGTGGTGCAGGATACTTCTGCTGCTTTTTTTATGATTACCTGGGATTACAGATGGATGGCAACTCACAGCAGCTCCCTCCAGGAAGGTTTTCATCCCCACCCATCTGCAGGAGCACTGAGGAAAGCACACCCCAGTGGGTGTCTCAGCACAAAGGCTTTCCCAGAGAGCAAACCACAGCCCACACAGAGGCTTTCCAGCCATAACAAGGAAAATGCAGGCATATGAGGGCAATTCAGGAGAAATTTCAGAAGAAGAGCTGCAGCTGCTCCCCTGCTGATGCACCAAACCTGATGATAACACCTGAAAATTGGAGGCCCAGACTGAGGCTGGGTGTTTATAGCCTAACACTGAGTTTGCTGCCATTTCTCCCACCTGCTCCTCCCATTCAAGGTCAGTAGGAATCAGCTGGAGCAGTTCCCTAAAAAGGTTGCTAACAGGTGACAAAATGACAGACAAGGTGTTGTAGACATTTTCTTATTCTACAGCAATGCACAGTGGAGAGAACATGGAAAGGGCACTGTCTTATGAGCCTGAGGTTTTATTGTTTTCCTCTTTGAATATTCTTTTATTTTTCCTTCTTTCTTCCTGCTCTCAGAATGCAGAAAAGTATTTCTTCTGATTTAACCTCCAGATGAAGTAGAAATATGTGTGTTACATTTTGCTATACAAGCTGTATATACCTCCAAAAAGTAATCACTATTTAAATATATTATTCATATTAATTATACATTATATAATATTACATTAAAATTTATAACTATATATAAAATAATCATATATTAAATATATATTAAATAATATATATATAAAATAATTATATATTCTAGATTAATATCTATTAACTTATAATTAAATACCCTCACTGGGAGATTTTCTGTGCGCTGTTTGAGCTGAGAAATGCCCTGTGCAAAGCCCCTCAGTGCTATCCCACCTTGCTGGTTTAGCAGTAAAAGGCAGGTCACTTCAGGAAGTACAGCAGTTCCTCCACTGGACTCAGCAGAAGGGAGTGAGAGCAGTAAATAGCCACCAAAATGCCTTATTTCTTTTTTAATGAAATGTTGACATGTTTGGACATTGAATGAAATTCATCTGCAAACATTCCCAGTATTTACCAGCAGCAGAAACAACCTTTCCCACATGACTAAGAAAATACCATAAACAGAAAATTACAGTCCCCTTCCTCTTGTTCATCGGCCTGACCTCAAGCAAGTATGAAATACTTTAAAAAATCAGCCCAGTGAAGACTAGGAGGATGCCATACACTCCTGGGTGAGTGAACATGTCAGAAAATAAGATTTAAAAGTCCCTTTACCATAAACAGCCAGTCAGCATTCCCTAAAGGAAAAACATGGACACCCCTCCATCTACTCTGAGCTACTTGCTTGTCTTCATCTAGGGAGAGCATCAGAAAACATCTATGGAGCTTCATCACAATGGTTTCAGTATATATGAATTTAGAGCATTCTCTGGCTATATGGATAGAGTTATTTACTGTCAGCTAATTATTTATTATCAGCTCAGATCCAGGAATGCAGTGCGAGAGGGTAACTCATGGCTGGAGGGTCTGTGCCAAGCACATACATGAAAACCTCAAATCCTGCCAAAGAAGCACCTTCTTGAGTGCCCCTGGCAGCCCACTTTCAGCCCTTGCTGTAGTGATGATTTGATTAAAATGAGGCAGAACTGGGACTTTTCACTGCTCTTTCACAGGGCACCCGAGGTGTCTGCATGCATTTTGCTCTCTTGGGGTGATCAGAACATTGAAAGAGCAACATGACCAGTCTGAGACTATTGATCTTCCAAAATGCTGGACTACTGGGAATTGTGGAGAGCAACCACAGGAGATGGAGGGTGCCTTTTCCTATGTCCTCATCCTTTTCCTATGTCCTCATCCTTTTCTTATGTCCTCATCCTTTTCTTATGTCCTCATCCTTTTCCTGTGTCCTTAACCTTCTCCTATGTCCTCATCCTTTTCCCATGTCCTTATCCCTTTCCACAGTGCTGGATCTAGGGAAGGATGGGTGCCCCATGTGCTCACAGCCCTCACCCCTTGGGCCCCTTGGGCAGTGAGGACAGCAGCCCCTGCACTCCCAGATGCACCAATTCTGGTGCTTTTTGGGGAGTTTCAGGAGCTGCCATCCATCGGGAGCTGTGGCCTGTGGGAGGTGGCTCTGGCAATTTAGCAGCTGGCACAGAGCACTCTGTGAGTTGTTCAATCAAAGCTCCAGCTGGGAGAAGCAGCCCTGGCGCTGGAGGTGTCCTTATTGTTTGTGAAATCATTGTTAATTAAGGTGAGATCTCACTGTGCTGGTGCTCAGCCAGCACAGGGGGAAATGGACCTTTCCCTGACAAGTTTATCGTTCAAACAGCCTCCACGAGCAAGCATAAAGGGTGATTCAAAATGTAAAAGGTTTGTTTTATTGTTTCTAAAAACTTTATTTCCACAGGCCCCCCACTGCAGTCCCTCTGATTAGCTGATCAATCTCATGAGCAGCACAAGCATGAACAATGTGCCTTTCCCTCTGCTTTACCCAAACCATGGTGGCACTGGCTGAGAGATGCTCCAGCAACACCAGATCACTTTTCAACAGCTGCCATTCCAACCTGTGTCCTTCTTCTCCCAGGGAAAATGTTTGCCCACAGCTCACACTTCTGGGTCACGAGGGAGTTCTACCCGGTTGGAGCATGGTAGGAGTCAACCCAAACCCTCAGATTCCTTCCTTCCATTTCTGGTGCATTACTTTTTTCTTTCTTGACAGATTATGTTCAGTTTGACCTCATTTTTGCCCTGGCCATTCTGTAATCCTGATTTATGGTGGGCAATGTAACTTTGTTTTCAGCCTGAACTCAAGCAGTGGTCCTGGGGGTGACACACTGTGGAAATTATTAACTCTGCATGTCACTGGGCAGTATGGCATGCACCCAGCTAAAGGAGCATAAAATACCTGTAAAACTACAAATAAAACTTCTCATCTGATGTTTGAAACCTAATCACTCTGTAGTCCATGGTGAAAGAGTCCCAGGGCACTGACCAGCACTGAGCCCCTGACCAGAGATAACCAATCCCTCTGAGCCCAACACCTGGAAACTGAATGCTCATCCTGCCGGGGTCTCTCTTTGTGTTCAATTTTTGTTGAAGTCTAAGGAAATATGGTTGATCTCAGAGATGAGGAAAATGTTGAGTTGTCTTCTGAAGCAGCAGCACCAGAGTCAAACAGGTTTTCCCCTCCATGCTCCTGGTTCCCTGCTTTGTCTCCACACACTGCAATGCTGCACACAAACCCAAAAGAAGACTGGAGCATTTACCCACGAGTGTGTGCATCTGTACAGACAGAATTTACCCAGAGAGGCAAACATTGCCACTGGAGGAAGCTGCAGTAGAAATGGTGCATGACAAGTGCTGCTCCCAGTGTTTACTGCATCCTGTATCACCCCTTGGACTCCATGGCAGTAGATCAGCTCTATTAATCACACACATTCCTGTAGTCATCACCAAAATGAGTAAAAGCACATTTGCTTAAAAGAAATCCAGGCCCGGGCTGCTCTCTATAAACATTCTTAGACACAAATAATGTTCTTGACTGAAAATTTGGCTCTACCACGTTTTGCTCCTTGCATGTGCTCTGGAAGGCAGAGCTTTCAAGGTTAATTGACATCCAATTAATGCACCTCAGCAATCATATCTAGTGATCAACACGGCACAGGAGTAGTAAAGTTTTATTTGCAATTTCAGCTGTAAAGCTCAAAGCTATCAAGTACAACAAATTCTGTTTAGTATCTTAGTGTAACTACCCAATAATCTGAAATTCCCAGGCAAAGCCTATCAATGACAGTATTTTCCACTGTGCGTGCCGTGTACACTGTGATGATGCACTTTGGCTTGGTGCTGTTGTTGCTTCTCACCCCTTTTTCTCTTTTCCAAGCTGTTGGCTATGAGATACCTACAAATACAGAGTTTTTCAACTCTATTGGATTTCTTCACTTACAAATGAGATCATGGCTGTGCCATAAATACATGCACACCACAAAGGAAGAAACAGAATATTATTAACACTTTTCATCCTGCTCTTGAATCTCATCCTGGAGCGTGAAGATGTGTCTTGTTGCATTGTCAGAAATACCTCAGCTCTGGCAGCTGAGCTCTGAGAGCCTGGCTGCCTCCAAGGGAAGGAGCACATCTCATAACTCAGGTGTGGTGCGAGAGATCCTGTGAAATCCAGACCGATTTGACAAGCAAAGGTAAAAAATCAGCCATTCCTCTGGACATTGTGTCACAGAGGTAAATCAGACTGTGGCATTTACATGCCCAGCACAAGTAATGCAGTAAGAGGCACTGCTCCACCAACCTACAACCTGCAGAAGACAAACCTTCTTATGTTATAGCTATAAAACTGACACCAATTGTACACAATTACTGAGCATTCCTGTTAACAGCTTCAAAATGTGGACTCACACACCTAGTCCTTTCTTAAATCCATAGAAATAATCGAGCCCTATATCAATTTTAGCCTCTTTTACATAGCCTCGGAATTATATTTGGCATCTCTACCTGGCAGACACAATAACTGCCAGCAACAGTAACCATTTCTGCATTGAGGTCACCGAGTACCTCCACAGCTGTGAGAAGTCTGGAGAGCACAGGACACTGCCCGGCTCAAAAAGTCCAGGGAAATGGGGAAAAAAAATAACCCAGAAATTGTCGGAGCTTTCTTTCAGCTGCATTTTAGATTTTAGCTCAGATCTCAGCACAGCTTGCCCTCTGCTAACCCCTCCTTATCTTCCCCTCCTCCGCACCACACACACACACACACACAGAGAATCACCAGAATCGATTTAACAAAAGCCTCTGCCCGTGCAAGGAACGAGCCCTAACCCGAGGATCCCGTCCCATCGGAAATGCGCCAGGCAGCGCTGGCTGTCTCGGGGAAAGGCACAAACCCCGAGCATCCCCGGCGCACAGAGAGCCTCGCTACAAACGGGATGCGGCAGACAAAGAGCAGCGCCCGGCGCTCCCCGCTGCTCCCGGCGGTGCCGGGCACCGGGCACCGGGCACGCTTCTCCTTCTCCCGCATCCCTCACCGGGGCGGGTGATGCTGCTCGGCGGCCCCGCGCATCTCCCGCGCTGCTGCTGCTGCTGCTGCTGCTGCTGCTTACCGGGCTGGGCGCGGGCGCTCGGCGGTCCGGCCGCGCTCAGGGCCAGGAGCAGCAGCACGGCCGGGCCCGCTCCTCCTCCTCCTCCTCCTCCTCCTCCTCCTCCTCCTCGGCCCGCGGGCCGGGCGCTGCGCGGGGGCGCTGGGCCGGGCGCTGCCGCCCGCCGCATCCCCGCGCCTGGCACGGCCCCGCTCAGCGGGCAGCGCTGCCCATGGCCGGCCGGGCTCTGGAGCGGCGGCTCCGCAGGCGGGCGGCGGCCGAGGGGGCGGAGCGGGGGCCCCGCATGCCGCCCGGGGGCTCTGCCCGCTGAGCGCCGCCCGGCCCGGCTGCTCGGGCTCCGGCGGAACCGAGCTGCACCCACCCACAAAGGGCTCTGGGCGCCGCCAGCGCCGGCCCCGCTCCCCGCCCTCCGAGAGCGGGGAGGCGGGAGAGGGGGCGGCGCTGCCGGGGCCACGGGGACCCCTCCGCAGCCCCCCGGGCCAGGAACGGGGAGCGGCTCCCGGGGATGGGTCACTGGGTCCCGGGGATGGGTCACCGAGTCCTGGCCCGTGCCTGGCGACAGCGGCTCCCGGGGATGTGTCACTGGGTCCCGGCGATGTGTCACTCGGTCCCGGGGATGGGTCACTGGGTCCCGGGGATGTATCACTGGGTCCCGGGGATGGGTCACTGGGTCCCGGGGATGTATCACTGGGTCCCGGGGATGGGTCACTGGGTCCCGGGGATGTGTCACCTCCCCGTGTGCTGAAGCGATTGCGCCCCGCGCCGCCTTTGGGTGCGAACGGAGGTGCGCCCGCCCGCAGCGGTGCTGCGACACGGGCAGGCTGAAAGTGCCTCTCTGCTCACTGATGTCCCGAGCTGGGAGTGGCCGGGCCGGGACATCTCCAAAGATGTCCCTCGTTATCCCAGGCAGCAGCCAGTACCTCCTCCCGGCAAAGCAGCCCGAGCACCCCTGGCAGCATTTCTGCCAGTGCAGAAGCAGCTCTGGGGATAGAGGAGCTCGAGGGTACCGCAGGAGGTGACCAAAGCGGCAGCTACGTCCTCAGGCGTTTTTTGCTGAGCAAAAAACACAGGAGAGGTCTTCTCTGGTCGCCCCACTCGTGTGCTCGCTCCGTCACTCCCTCCCGGGCTGGGATGGAGCTCAGACACCCTGACTCGAAGGGAAGATCCAGGACAGAGAGGATCCTCTCTGTTTTGCTTTAGGGTACAACACGAAGCGCAGGGGATGTGTTCTGGACAGCAAAGGGGTCAGCCCCAGCTGCTGCCTCGGGCACGGTCACACCCAGCACTGGGCAGTCCATTTAGCGTCTTCACCAAGTCCTGTTTGCAGCAGAAGCAGCGGGAAATCTTTATCCTGGCATCGTCTCTTTCCCTGAACTGCATCCACGAATTCTTTCAGTCCCAGCCCATGCCTGCGGGCAACAGGCAGTGATGGTGGGAGGAGGAGCAGTGCAAAGGTGGCTTTGGGGCACAACATGCTCCAGGACTCTGAGAGCTGGTCCTGAAAGGCTGCAGCATTGTTTACACGCAGGAAAGCTGCCTCAGCCTCCCAGAAACTCTGCTCTGCTGGAAGCTGTCGTGCTGAGAAATTCTTAGAAGTCAGGTTTGAGGTGGAGCAAACCTCAGCATGGGCCAGCCACGGCTTGACACCCTGGTACCCAGCCGCTGGCAGCATCCAAAGCCCTGACAACCCATAATTACACATTTATCTGACTGCTTCAGCACGCTCCCCGTGTCACCAACGCAATTATGCTGTCCCATTTCCACCGTTTTGCTTCCCCCCCCCCCCCCCAAAATCACTAATTCATTCCGTGCAAAATTAGCTTCCCCTTGATGAGTGCCAGCGATTATCCAGAGCAAAGATGGCAGTTTATGATTATTATAGTGAAATGGAGCTTGCTCATCACTCTGCTCAATCCAGGCCAGCACGTTTAGTGCGGGGCCCTCTGCTGGCACCTTCAGGGAGCCCCGCACAAACCTCATTTCGTCGTTTTCCCATTTTTCTAGGTTTTGATAGAACTCGACTTTGTAATAGAGCCATCAATAAGCTAATTTTCACAGCACTTTTTTCAGTCTAGCTCTCAAGCATTATGGTTTTCTCTTAATTTTCTATTACAGTGTGTGTGTGCATGTTTTATGTAGAAAATACAAGTAGCAGATTGATTTGTTATTTCAAATGATTTTAAAAATGTGTATTTTCCAGAATGATGAATGGATCTTTTACAGCTAGTGAAAAATCACTGGGGTTTTACCAAACAACTGTAGTTAACTACTTCCTAAATTTAACTTTTCTAATCCTGTTTGGGTCGGGTTTTTTCTTCCAGATCCAAAATTGCCTTGCTTGCACTAGACCTACTGCAAGCATCCCAAGTCTTGCTTCTTTTGATAAGGGAACCCATAAGATGAGGGTTTCATTCATGGATGAGAAGTGACTGTGGCCAGACAGTGACTTGTCTGTGAAACTGGTGGCAGGCCATGGTATCTCTTTGCAGCAGAACAGTTGGCATTTTTCATTTTCATGAAAATCTCACTCCCCAAAACAAGCACAGAATGGAGTGCAGCCTCCAGGCACCTCTGCCAACAGGCTGTAGATGCTCCCAACCTGCCATTTCAGAGTCTGAGAAGAATCCATCCAAATGTGTAGTTCATTCTCTCAGCATAAAGCTTTATTATTCTAACAAAGCTTTATTATTCTAACAAAGTTCTAACAAACACTATTATTCTCAGTGCTGTTCCCCAGGACAAGGGCAGGTAGAATTATCTGAACCTGCTTAGAGCACAAATCCACCCCTCCTGAGAGACAAAATGCAACTTCCTTCCTACAGGTGGGAGGCAGGAAGATATAATTAACATTAATCACCCTCAAACCTTACCCCGAATTAATGAGCCTTCCTGCACAGCAGGGCAGGCACAGTCAGGGTGGGGAGAGGCAGGAGGGGCTGCAGCCTTCCCCTGGCGCTCCCAGAGCTCTGCCCTGCTCAGACAGCACCTGCTGAACCTTTCCCTCTCTAGTGGGGAGCAGCACTGCCCACAGCCCTCCCAAAACTCCCACTTGTGCTGCCTCAGTCACTCCCTGCAGGAGCTTCACAGTGTGCAAGAGCTGCAGGGCTGAGTGTGACTCCACCACAGGCACCAGCACTGCTTTGTGAGCTGTAGCAAACAGAGCTTCTCTCTTGCCTCCCAGACACTGATCACCTGCCCAGCTGAAAAGCCAGGCTCATTCACTGAACCCCTTTGTCCTGCATGTGACAGCCCCATTGACTCTGGAAGGTTTTCCTTGAATGAATTTCCCATCTTAACTGCAGTACAAACGTGTACTTTGCATTTAGTGACAGGGAAAATACCCAATTTTAAAGCAGTGTTTGTCATCCTAAAGAAAGTTAAAGAGGAAGATGACTTACACATAACTGCCTGTCCACAGGATGGGAAAGAACACAGGGGACAACTGGACATCATTACTAACAGAAAGGACTTCACAGGCAGAGAATTGAGAATTCATTTGAAAGGCTCAGGCTGCCTTTCCTTCTTTGTTAGATGTTGCCAGAAGTGAGAGTGTGAAATGCACTGAGCCAGGCGCCCTGTTTGCTATGGGAAAAGTGGGATCTAGACACCAGTATGCATTTAAAAGTCAACAATACAGAAGGCTAGCTGTAAAGAAGGGAAAGGAAGCAGCTTTTGAAGCCACAGGTATCTGCAGAATTTGGACAGAGGTGTTTACACATCACCTGAGGCACAGAGCTGCAGGAAAAGCTCTGCAGATACTGTGACCAACTGCACTGAAGCACAGTGACAGATCCACATCAGCAGGATCTGATCCTCATCAGATCTTACCAGATCTCACCTGATCCTCACATTTAGCACTTTAAAGCTTTCTGTCAACTCTGAACTATTCTGGCATCAAAAATACACTGTACTGTCATTTCAGCCTTTTACACTTCATTTCTGACTGACCCTGAAACACAGTGCTAGGCACAGAAACCCCCACCCAACCGCCAGCTTTAGGAAGCACTGCAGCCCCAGGGCACAGTGAGCACATTTGGCTGACAACAGCACGGCCAAATGTGCCTTCCATGGACGTCTGGTCCATAGCAGGTGGCCATCTGGAGGCACTGACCATGTGGGGCCATCTGTGGCAGCAGGAGCACCTTCCTGCTGGCCCAGCAGCAGCTGCCACCAGCTTGGCACAAAGCTCAGCAGCACTGAGGTGTCTGCTGCTATCTGGGCCAGATCACCTTCCTCTGAGGCTGTAAAAGTGGGACATCCAGAACAAAGAGCCTTCGAGGTGTGGCTGCACTGAAGATGGCTTCTCAAGACCCTCTGAAGCAAGCTAATCAAATTTAAAACTTCAAAAAGAAGTTCAGTTGAATGACCACATCAGAATTTTAGAGCCCTCTCTGTGAATTTTCATCATTCGCCTTCATGTAACACAGCAACAAAATAAAAGCCACCAGAAGTCATCTGCTGCAATATATATTTTAATTCAAAGTGAATCTTGACAGTAATACACCATAAATTCTTATTTTGACACTCACCAAAATAGTCACCTGGAAAACCCGCTTTTTGTGACAAAGTACAGAAGGCTTGGTCACATTTAAATCACTGAGAACTAGAAAGAAATACTATCGCAAACTGTAAGAGACATTACATCCATAAAAAATTTTCCCAGTCCTCATATTGTAATATTGCACAGTGCAATTGCTACATGGCCAACTAGTGTAGCAGAGAAATCCAAAGCAAGAAAAAAAAAAAAAGCCACAAGTCTACAAATTGTTAAACAGTAACAGTTCAACCTCATTAATCAAGTCTCTATCACTGGGTGTTTCTAGAACAAGTCTTCCTACAGCTTGCAGTGTGATTTAACTTTTACTTAACACAAACCACGTTAATTAGCAGTAAAAACAGAAAATTTAAAAATTAAAACAAAACAAAAAAAGAGGAGTTAATACAGTAGCATATTTGACCAATAAAACACCCTGAAGTTAAAAACTGAACACAAGAAATTCATCATATAAAACCTTGCAAATTAAAGTAATATGCAGATATGCAATTCCATAGTCATGCAGTGTTTTATTTAAAAAAGGCATTAAAACGGTATTGTGTAAAAATGCTTCTCAGAGGATGACTTTTTTCACAGAAAAGGCCCTCACCCTGAAAGCTTTTTTTTTTTCTGCAGATGGGCCCCAGACACTTGCAGTGACAAGAGTCTGTTCTCTCAGAGTACATTGTGGGAGGAGGGGGGACAGTCCCCTGGGGTGTTGAATTTAAGCTGTGACAGGATCCCAAGTATTTCATTCTTTAAAATGCACACGTTTCTAAGATTATAATACAAAGAAAGAGCAGCAGATCTAATCTGGGGGAGCGTTTCCAGCAACCCTTCCCTGCACAGGGCAGGACACTGTGGTGGTGACACACAGAGAACGGTGTCAATTCAACAAGCACATCAGCTCCAAACCTTAAGCACAGTAAAAAGAAAGTACAGAAATCACATCAGACCCATGATGATCCCCGTGGCCCCAGGAAAAAAAAAAAAAAAAAAGCAGTTTTTTTTGTTGTTTCTTTGTTGGTTTTTTTTGTTACCACACTACAAAAATCAATGTGCTCTGCTTGCATTGGTGGTTCTTGGTGTGTCCATTGCCTGCAATGGAGTGAGCACCAAAAAAAGGGAGTGAACAGAAAAACAGCACGAGTTTGAAGTGGTAAAGGTGGACATCCAATTTGACTCCCCATGTTTAGGCTTTACATATGTGTTGGTAAGATTTCAAATTCATCAGGATACTCCTAATTGCTAATGTATACTTTATATACACACACACTTGTACAAAATGCATAGAGTTGATTACTAAAAACATTGAAAGTTTTGGGAAAAATTACGTTCCTTAATTTTCAGTGTGATTAAAAATGTACTGCTGGTATTTTCTCTATTTTTTTTTTTTGTTCTAATACTGTTGTATTTTAGTTATTACTTAAAAAATAAATCAAATGTAGGCACATTTATTTCATTCAGACATTCATTAAATAAAACACTGCTTGTGTTAGTGGAGTAAAGAAAAAGATTACCAGTTATTAGCTTATTGACAGAGTTAAACTCAAATGCTTTGCACTCTTATTCCAGTCAACATTGCAAGGATTGTATTCCAGATTTTGTTTTAAAAAAAGTTAAGTCAAGCCTGCAAGATGCAGCTTCTTAAGTGTCTACACAATGCCAATATGAAAACATAAAAAAATTAAGTTACATTAATACATCCACTTATATGCAGTGATGAGCTCAAAGTTAATGGAGATAAAATACTGATGCAAATAACACACCCCAAAAAAACATATGCAATCATCTTCCATCATTTACAGTATAGTAGTTACGACACTTCAAACATGAAAACAAAATAAAAATTAAAAAAAAAATAAAATAAACCAAACCCAAACCCCAGCTTCTATTTCATGTAATTAGACTTGTACAGAAATTAGAAGGCTAAGAAAGAACTAGTTAATCACCTAATTTCACAGCTATCTGAAGTGGCAATCATTATATAGCAGCTTATCTATGATACATTCAAGATAAATGATACAATTTATTACTTGCCCATAAGCTAAAACACAGCCTCAGCTTAATACCTTCCATAAATCCCATCTCTACACTACAGTATACTTGAGGTCTATGAAAAAGTAGCTACCTTTTATAGGAAATGGATGATTAAGTCTTTGGTGCTGCAAAAGCAACTTCATTTGAACAAAACAAAAAACAAAAAGACACACTTCCTAAGGAGAGAAAAAAAAAAAAAAATAATAATAATAATAATGCAAAAAGCATGTAATTTACGTCCCTGACGGAATGTATTAAATAAGCAAACACCCACAACAGGCTAAAACAAATACTATTCATGTAAAAAGACTAAAATCTCTCCCATGCATAAATGAAAGATTGCACACAAAGAACTCACATCTTTTTCAAGCTTCAACAGTAAATATTCTGCTACTAGTTATTAAATACTGCATGGTTTGCTCAAGCTAAGATGAAACCACATCATGGATCAACGAGCACTTGGCTTCTCCTTTCATTAGCTAGTCAGTCATGCCTACCTCACCTCTAAACATTTTATTATATCCAATTAGACAAACACTTTTAAAATAAACTACTTAGGTCGTATTGCAGTTCCATTTACCAGTATGAAATACTGTCTTGCATGTTTCTACCCAATAGCTACTGAATCAACTTTCCTTAAGCACTACTAAAGTCCTGTCTTGAAGCTAGATCATTCTGGGGGGGAAAAAAAAGACAGCAAAATTCAGCTACAGCAAAACCTGCTGCCTTCTCAATCAGGAAAATACACCCAATACTAAAATAATACCACACAAAACCCAAAATGAGCATTACGCTATCAAAAAATCAGCAGATCTGAATTTTTAAGTGCTGCAGTCCTCAACATTTATATATAAGTAATAACATTAACAACCTCAAATATTTAAGGCACTATGTGTGGGAACAGTTTACAATGCAGCTGAGATTATTAGGACAACAACATTTAAGAGCAATGTTTAGGCCTTTTTCTTTGCCCATGCAAAAGACACATGCAATGTGAAGAACAACAGCTCAACTTTTAGATAAGTGACTCAACATTTAAACACCAAGATACGCAACACAAACGAGTTTACTTCTACACCTGTACTGCTGACACATGTGCATCTGTTGCTCTAGTTCTGTACACTGAATGGCTTCCCAAATGTAGACGTGTCTTGCACTAGTTAGAAGGCAATTTTATAAAAAATAGCAGGAGCAAAACCAGACTTCTGCTCCCATAAGTCACCTGTCTAAAGTTACTATATAAGAAGATAACATGACCAAAGACAAGTTATACCAAATGTGCAAAACACATTAAAAGTGAGTTTGTATTTTTTTTTTTTTTTTTTTTTTTAAAGCTCAGAGTTGTTTAAATTGCACCCAAGTCTACATGATTCAAAAAAATAATTTTCCTGTTGTGCCATGGCTAAATACGTAACAAACACCATGTTTCTTCTCCAGCCAGCCCTCCTGAGCACGGGGTGAGCTCTCACATGAAGGGGTACTGGCCGAGCTTGCTGGGGCTCAGCGGGAAGGCGGCGTAGGCGGCGGGCGAGGCGGCCACGTAGGAGTGGGGTGGGAAGAGGGCTTTGTACTGAGTCTGCTGCAGGCTGGGGGAGGGCAGCAGGCGGGGGTTGATGCCCACGGGCACCTGGTGCACGATGCCGTTGCCGGGGTGGCTCAGCCCGTAGGGCGGGTGCTGCAGCAGCGCGCGGGAGGCGCAGGGCGAGGCCAGCAGGTGCGCCACGGGGGCTGGAGAGGCGTAGGGCAGCAAGGTGGGCTGCCCACCCAGGTGGGAGCTGCCTGGCAGGTGGCTGGGGCTGCCCTGGGGCAGGGAGAAGGCGTGGCTGGCCACGGTGCCCACCAGGAAAGGCTGCTGCTGCTGCTGCTGGGGCTGCTGCGGGCGGCGCGGGGCGAAGTTGCTGTTGTTCCACTCCTGTGGCCCCGAGGAGAAGTGCTGGACCTGGCCACACACACACACACAGAGAGAGAGAGAGAAACAGACAGGGCTTAGAGATCCACAGAGCACAGAGAGGGGAAAAATGGAGGAGAATGCACTAAAACTAGTCAACTTAAAATCGGGAGGAATATAGAGACGGGGATTATCAATGCTTCGACAGAACAAAAAAAAGATACATTAGCTATTTAGGCAGCAGCACAGACAATAAGAGATGGAAAACGGAACACAAGTTATTTTAATGCTCTTGCAAAGGGAAAAAAAAAGGGTAAAATGCCATGCTGGGCTGTTTTAACAGAAATACCATGTATCACATGAGCAAGGTGCTTATTCCACTCTACTCAGCACTGGCTTGGCATCAATTGGAAGTGCTGCATTCAGTTTGGGCACCATAATGAGGCACAAAGAGGACAAATAGGAGAGAAATTTTAGAGGAGAGCAGGAAAAATAATAAACGGATTGAAAAACATCTGAGACAACTAGGCAAACAGAAGTCTAGGTCTATGATCACAGGAAGATGTGGCAATCATTAACAGTTATAAAGAGAAAAGACTAAAAATCAATTACTCCCATTAAATGATGCAGACTTCAAACTACACAGGGCATCTACCAAAGAAGGAAGGAAGGATCAGCATAAATTTTTGTAATGAAAATAACGTTCTACGCTTTCTGCCAAGAGGCTGAGGAGCTGCAGACACTGAAGAGATTAAAAATTAATACCATGCTGATCATATTAAGGTTTGCTTAGAATTAATTAAACCAATCCTTTTGCATAATCATGCAGAAGGGGAGACTGTGTCACCCACCCAAATGTTTCTTTCAATCTAAACTATTCAACTCATTATTGCTAAATCCTCTTATCTACACATAGCATGCTTTCATTTAACATTTAACTGACAATATTCACAGTTTCTCTGCAAGACTTACACAAACAGGTACTGCTTTAACATTAATGCACCTCCAGCTATCTAACCAAAAGCTCAATGCAGCTACAGCTCCAAGATAATTAATTAAAAGGAGCTTAAGCTTGATGTCACGTGTCAACTTCAGTCCCCAGTCACAGCAGACACATTTGCTGTGTTGTTGGGCAATGATAAAAGTAACTTTTAAACTAGCTTTAGGTATCTTCTAACACTGGATGGAACTACAATCAGAGTCTCATGTCCCCTCCAGCTTCACTACCTGGCAGCAAAGGTAAGAAATAGTTGGGTTTGCTGAGCTATATCTCACCTCTGGACACTCAAACTAAAAGATTTTCATGCACACTACTGACAGAACAACACTGAGATACAGCTGCAGATTTTAACTGCACACTATGAGTATTTTAGCATTTGGATGTAGGAAAAATAAATGCTAACATATTTTTGGTTTTGTCTGGTGTTTTGATATAGTGCAAGCATTGACAATTTTCCCAATTTGGCTTTTCTGGGTTTTTTTTGTTTTTTTAATAAAGTCAGCTACGTTAAGAAAATTACTCAAAATGAAAAATACTTATGACTTGCCCAGTAAGTTGAAATCCACTCTGCAAGATTTGAACACTTCTTTAATCAAGCTGCTGAAAACCTGCAGCTGCCACAGACAGCGACTGAAACTGTGAGCGTTCAGTTTGGAGCTCAACTTCTTGAGTGTCTGGGGCTTGCTGGGCGTGAGCACACATACCTGACTGAAGTTCCCATGGTGCTGATGGAATGCTGATGTCAGTTTCTGCTGACGGCTCCCCACCACACAAGACTGGTTTATTCTCCCCAGGACAGACCGACCCTTCCTCAGTGGCTGGCACGGAGCGTCTTCCAAGGAAGAAACAAACAATGTCATGCTTTTGTTGTCACTATTCTCTTCTGGCAAAAGTTAGACAAGGCTTCATTTGCTTAAGCATGCAGGGAAAATAATAATACAATACACCAATTATTTGTCAAACCCTAGCACTGTTTAGGAGTGGTTACTACAGATTAGCAGTTGTATGAGTAGATCAAAATCTTCATGTATATTGAATAAATAAATACTGAAACGTCTATTCTTATCTACTGGCATAGAAAAACACCTGAACTAACTTACCTGTATTCACCATCTGTTCCTCAAGATGTAACCTGTTTTCAAGTCTCATGGGTGGTACCACTACTGTGCAAACAGTTGATTTGGTTTCAGGGTTAACTGAGGCTCTTGCTTCCTTATTTTTATTGTTATTGTCCACAAAACCATTTTCCACAAAGGGGCTGTCATGTCCTGAGGAGTCTGAGCTTGGGGAACCATCCACTGTATCACATCCACTCTCCTGTTCATCATCTGACATACTGTCAAAAAACAAAAGTATTGCAATGAAGCAGAGAGATTTTCATGATAGAGGTACATTTTCTTAAATTAACACATTAAATTTCTAGTGAAATTACTATAATTTAAAGTTAAATTATATATAGAAATTGCTCAAAGGTGGATAAAAATGATGCATTGTAATTACACAGGCACATATATTCAAACTCATCCTACCCATATATTGCAAGGCTCAAAGAAAAGAGATAACTCCTTTATATTAAAAATTGATGGAATACATGATTAACTTTAAGCATACAAGAAACAGAAGTGAATTCACTAATGCCTAAATGCATGGTCAAGTCCTTTAGTGATTTTAGAGCTCATGCAACATGTCCTTATTGCATGCTGTTTAAAATAGGACATCACAAATAAAACCACTTATGAAAATTACTTTTTGTGAAAAGTACTTTGACACTATGAGGGCCACCACAAAAGTCTGAAGATTTAACCAACAGAATCAGGTAATTCTGAGTAGTTTTTTCAAGTAACAAACAGTGATAATGTGACAACTACTGAGCAATTAATTGTACTTCTATATCATTAACTTTTTATTAGAGTTGCTAATTATATGACTTTGTAGAATGCTACTGAAACCAGAATCCAACACACTCCTCTGCTATTGACAAAGTTGAATTAGCAAGGGGAAGTAAATTACAGGTAAGCTCCTTACAATTCAAAGAAAATACCCTAAAATCAAGTAAGTCTTTATAAAAACTTAGCTGAATTTTTGAATGTTTTGATATTAAAGAATATCAAAAGACTGACAGTGTTAACTACCAACCAGTAAGACTACCTGATGCAGACTCAGAGTTCCACCTCCTTGTCAATACATGCTCTGATAGAATCTTTAATTATTCTAAACAAACTTTTTTTGTTAGGACCTTAATTAGAATTCATTTTTCACCATGAAACTGCTGAAGGCTTAAGCTAGAAATGAGGCAGTGAAGATAAAAACATTTCAAAGCTGTTCACAGCAACAGTGTTCACTCTAAGTGAGCCTTACTTTTATAGAAGAAAAAAGGCATCAATTTCATGAAAGCTTACAAGATACACAATGGAAAAATCAGAGACTGCAAAAATTAAAAAATACGTGGTGACCAAATCTGTCATGTACTATTTAGGCTTATTTAATCCTGCAACTCTAGAAGATTTTTATTCCAAAGGAAGCTGCATGCAACATGTTTATATTTTCTGTGTGAGCACCATTCATTCAGTATTCTGAAAGCTTCCACTGCAGCAAGACAGAGTGGTATGTGCTGCGCAACTGCAGGCCAGCAAATCAATTTTTAAACAGATCATTTACCCTCACCAGCTGGCAACATAACAAAACCTGTGCATTTTTTAGTATCAACTGGGCCTGCTGTATACCAAGATCTTTCTTTTTGCTGCAAGGAGGCTGAGTTTTCACCTGTTGGATCTCTTGCAAGGAGAGGGGCTGGAGTGCTCCGAGGAGCTGGTGCTGAGCGTGCTGTCGGGGCTGCTCAGGGAGCACACGCGGTCCATGTTCAGGGTGTTCTGGCAGGCTTCACACTCCAGGCTCCCCTTACACCTGCACACAAAAACACAGTCAGCAAACACACATTCACCACTCACCTAGGTAAAACCGTGCAATAAAAAAGGGCCCATTGTCGCAGACATCTTTTTATGAAAAATCCTTTCCTTAGGATTTTTCCTCCTGAGAAGCTGAGAAGCCTCAGGAACAAAATGTAAACAATGGTTATTTGCTGCTGTAGAGTGCAACAAGTAGATCTGTGATTAGTCTCATGTGCTTGTTTGTAATTAATGGCCAATCACAGCACAGCTGGCTCAGACAGAGAGAGTCCGAGACAGCTGCCTTTGTTATCATTTTTTCTTATTTTATTCTTAGTTTAGCTAGCCTTCTAATGAAACTTTTTCTTCTATTATTTTAGTATAGTTTTAATGTAATATATATTATAAAATAATAAACCAAGCCTTCTGAAACACAGAGTCAGATTCTAGTCTCTTCCCTCAACCTGAGACCCCTGCGAACACCGTCACAGCTCATCATTACAAAAGACCCCTTAAATGTAAACTAGTATCCAATTCCTTCCTTCTGTTACATCCAAACCAGGCTTTAAACCTTTACAGTATTCTTTTTTGAAACCTACTAAATGGGTAATTTTTTTAACTGAATCAATACTAAAACAAGTAGATTAAAATGTTCTACTACAGCAGTTCAGAGCCTTGAAACTTTTGACAAAGCTCAGATTTTAAATGCATGTTTCTCCTCCAGCTCAGAATTATTACAAGTAAGGAGGAAGCCAAACAAACATTAGACTTTTAAGCCTTGCATGCTTCTGTGATGGCTCTGTGAAAGAAAACTCCACTGGAGGACAATACCCAGCACCTGCTTTTGCACCCAAAGGTGCACCTTTTCACACTGTTAGAGAAGTACTTTCTATCCACAGGTATGTAATAGTATCTAGTGGGTGCTACTACTAGAATGGTAACGTTGAGTATATACAGCAAGAATACTGTTCTTTAACAAATAAATAGGGCATGGCATTATGAAAAAAGCCCTAAAAAAACTATGGTTTGAAAAGGCATAACACACACAGATTAATGTGGTAGATTTTTGACAGTGTTGTTCCCTTTCAGTAACAGAGTGCTACAGAGTTAACTTTCTGCTGAAACTTGATTAGGAGCAAAATGTTTGTCCTTTTTTAACTCAGATTCATTAGCTGCGCTGGTGCCTAGAGAGGCTACCTGGGCCAGAGGCTAGACAGAGTTAAAGAATAAAGCAGGGATTTATTAATAGGCCTTCAAGGGGTACACCTTGGGCAGTACAAGAGCCTGGCCAGGGCTACACCCAAGATGGACCCCAAGTCACCCCAAGTTTTCACACTTTTTATAAGTTTTGGTCCATTTAAATATTGGGGTTAATTGTCCAATTACAGCTTCAGGTTACGAAGTCCCATCCTCCCATTTTCCTCTCCTCAATTCATGGCTGTTTTACACTTTTTGGGCCTGAAGCTGCAATGGTGTCCTTAGGCTGGAAAAGGATTGTTTTGTCTAACTAGACTGTGAAGAGAACTTGCTAACACTTTATATGAAGTTCAGAATTACATACTAAAGCAATACAAAGCATCATTAGCACTGATGCCTTCAGGTTTAGATTTAATGAAAATCTAAAATATGAAATCTAAACCTGAAGGCACCAGTGCTAATGATGCTTTGAGAAGGCTGCCCTAGAGCAGAGGCGGGCAGAGCTAAAGAATCAAGCAGGGATTGATTCAAAGCATCTCCTCCATGGATCCACCTTGGGCAGCACCAGAGCCCAGCCCGGGCTGCACCCAAGATGAACCAAAATGGCCCCAAAATGCACCAGCGCTCCCGGGCTCTCTCCCTTGGATCAGTTCTGCTCCATTTGCATCTTGCAGTTCATTGTCCCATTCCAGCTTTAGCCCCTGCAGTCCCACCCTGCTTGTTTTTCTCTCTCCAGCCCATGGTGTTTGTGCTCCTGGGCTGAGATTGGGATCATTTGTCCTTGGTGCCCAGCTGGAGCAGGAATTGTTTTGTCTCCCTGCTCTGTGCACAGAGCTCACCATCCCCTCATGTGAAGCTCAGACCTACACACTAAAGCAGCACAGAATGTGAAAAACAGAAAAGCTAAATGGCTGGGACAGCTGCATCTAAGTCAAGCCTAACAAAACCCAAGGCAGATGCTCACTCCCTCAGCGAGTGCGTCCGTGCCACGTCGTCCTCGTCGGTGTCACTGCTGATGGTGATGACGCTGACGGGGCTGGGGGAGCTGCCCAGGAACAGCGCCTGGCGGGGGCTGCTGGGGACAGGGGGCTCGGGGGCCAGCCTGAGAGAGGCCTCCTGCCCCTCCGAGTTGAGATTGTCCTGTGCTTCTATACAACTTATCCTCTTGACAGCCTTCAGGTTGAGGATCTTTGGAGAGATAAAGGCTGAGTTGTGGATATTGGTGTTTTGTAGCATGTTGCTCCTGAGGAGGAAAAAAAACCAATTTGGCATTTAGTGAATCTCAGCCTGGGCTGTTTTCAATGAAACCAAAGTAGGCAATGTAAGCTAAGTCACCTATTTTTAAAAAAAGCAGGCAATGTAGGCTAAGTCACCAATTTTTAAAAAAGCAGGCAATGTAGGCTAAACCACCAATTTAGAAAAACACAGAACAGTAAACACAGGCAAAAATACTTGGCATGGACAGTTTCAGACAAAAAAGATACCAAGTATGTAATATTAAAGACATTAACATTGAATACAGTATACTGAAAACGCCACGTTCTTATAAAGGTAAAAACAAATGAAAATCCCATGTGGGTGAAAAACAAGCAAATAAAATCCAGCTGGATTTCCTGCAAGGATTCTCCTTGAAAACAAAAGCTGGTAGCCTCCAGATGAACCCCTTGCTTAATACAAGACTGCTGACACTGCCCACATAACCCACACACTTTCCTCCTTATGGAGCATCTTTTGCATGGCACTGGGGCATATTTTCTTCAGCAAGCAGCTGAAGTATTTTTGGCTATCAGTGAAAGGTGACTGCAAGGCACACAGCAACCCTGTTACACAGCCTCTCTTTATTTTTAGTTGTCTAAACCTCATATATCCTCCTTCATGTAAACTTAGGAATATCTCATTAGAGCTACCTCAGGACATTCTTACACTTTCCCAAAGCCTGCAAAGACAACATTCTACCATGATAGGCACATACTAATCAAAAATAATTAAAACTAATTAGCATTGCAAGTATTGTTCCATCTAGTCTACCACCAAAATAACTTAAAGAGAAAGGACACATTTTCCCAAAAGACTAAGAGGAATTGTGTCCAACAAAGATATCACTTCTACAAGTTGCTCCCTTGCCCACAAAACAGCAATAACAGGTGTGGGAATCCCACCTGTGTGGGAAAGCTGCAAAAGACAGGCCTCAGAGACAGCAGAACTGTAATTAGAGCTAAGCAATAGCCATGAGATTGGTCAGCAAAAAAATTATGTAAAAAGTAGAAAAGTAAAGACAAATAGAACAGTGGTCTATGTATTAACGCTGGTCTAGAATAACTCCCTAAGCTACAGGAAAGTTTATCTAGTGAGATATAAGGAAGTTCTAAGCTTAATAATGGAGCTCTGTGCGTTGTGTTTCAAGGCTTACATGCAGGTATCGTGTTTGCAATAAGCAGGCATTGTTTTAACCAAAGATACATCTGCTTACAGTGGTTGGATGGAACTACTGTCAATGTGCTTTTGCTTTGTGTGATTGGTCAAAAAACTTATACACTTTTAAACTTTGTAAGTTCTTGGTCTGCTGCCTGGGATGTGAGCTGCTGGCATCTTCCCATTGCCATAACCATGTAATGAGGCTGATGCTGGAAAATAAACCAGCTCAAGGCACGTTCCCAGCAGTCCTGTCCTGTTTGTGATTTGTACACAGAACCCTGCCGGTGATACATTGTCTTTGAATGTTCTGTCTTAGAAATATTCTACTGACCTGTTCTGGCACAGTTTGTTCCTCTTGGTAGCTGCAGGCTGAGGCCAGACAACGTGTGCAATGCCCACACTAATTGGCTGAGGGGCAGACAAGGTTATCTGATGTGTTAAGAGAGGCTGTGGTATCATTGAGCTGTAGTGGGTGCCCTGGGTAATCATCTTCCTGAGGAAAAGGAAAGGCAGGTTTATACTGCAGGTCTTTCTCACCAGCACCCCCATTCCTTGTTAAATCCCAGCCACTTGGCACAAAAGTAGGACTTACCCCCATTCTCCAAGCCTCTGTGGGCCAGCCACAGGATCAGAGGGCAGAGATGTTGGTGGAGCTGCCACTGGTGCTACCTGCTGCCATGCAGGAACCAGGATCTGCTGCGTCTGGTTGGACCACGCCTGCTGGGGAGCACAGAGCTTTTATGGCACAGGTAATCCCCTGAAG
This sequence comes from Agelaius tricolor, assembly GCF_023055355.1. Classification (NCBI taxonomy): domain Eukaryota; kingdom Metazoa; phylum Chordata; class Aves; order Passeriformes; family Icteridae; genus Agelaius; species Agelaius tricolor. The sequence continues at coordinate 1,596,418 of NW_027269306.1, forward strand.
CTACACTTGCTGCTTGGAGCTCAGCACAGACCAGTTCAAAACATTCACTAACTCAATAAGTAAGAGTTTTGCTTTAAAGTAGGCCAACCTGAGAAAGGATTCCTGCTCGAATCTGTAGTGGCTGAATTGCGTGGGCTTGGGTCACCAGTGGGACTGCATTATCCACCCTCAGGGAGAAACTGGTGGGTTTGCTGTGGCTTGTAGGAATTCCTGGCAGGGAGAAAAACACATACACAAGCTTTAGGCAAACAGCAGTCTTGCATGTATTTTGTGAGCAAACATAGAGGACAATTTTAAACATTTTACCATTTTTTAAAATGTGTTTATGATCTGATTCCATAATTTAGACTTCCAAGCCAAACAAATTAACACCTAAAAGATTTTTGTGCCATAACTTATCTGCACAAATATTTGAGCTGTAGTTTCCAGAAAAAACTGCCAATAGCTACTAGTTGGAAACAGACTACTAGAAAGAGGAATGACTTTGGCAGAAAGTTCTGCAGAGCTAAGCATTTACTCCTTATCACAAACTACATTAAAAGAATTTGAAAGGAAACAGGCAAAAGTAAGCAGAACGGCATTTCAAAGCTTCTCAGAATGGACTCCTGCACACCTCATGCTCTGTATTTCCAGCAGGCTGAAACACATTCTTCTTAACTTTTATAGCTGGGAATGCCACATGTATAATGTCCCTCTTTGCTACCATCTCTTTGGTGGGAAACAATGTAAAATCTTCTGTCTACCTCATCAAATATTTGCAGTAGAATCCATACTCCTATTCCTCTCTTCATCAAAATAATGCAAACTACAGTAAACTATAATATATAATAAATAATAATATTGTATATAATATACAATATACAATATGCAAACAAGAGCATAATACAAAACAGATGCATCTCATGTCTTGTATAGATTTCATTATTGTTACAGGAAACTAACACAAGTATAGCAATGCTGCAATGTTTACTACAATAATATTTTTTTTTACACAATAATGCCAACCTATAATGAAAGAGGAATTTTTCTTAACAGACATTGCAACAGAACAGCCATGCTTGAAGAAAATACTGGCTAGGAAATAGGAAAAGATACCCCTGATCTCATCTTCTAACTGCACTTCATGCCTCGTGCTTTACTCAAAGATTAAGCACTGGTGTTCACAGGTAACTACTAAAGAATTACTACACTGAGGTTTGTAAGTGCTTTGGCTGGGTTTTTTTTTAACTTTACAGTAGAGGATGAAAGAAAGTTTTCATCTGATGTAATTCTCTCATGTCATAACACAATACTCGGTTATAACCACGCACTTCAAAGCTTTTCATTTTGAAATGCACTTGACTGATTTTTTTCCCCACAGCCATCTAGAAGAGAAGCATCTTAACTCTGACAGAAGTAGAGAGTTTTAGCACTTCAGATACTCCACAGAGCAGCCAAGCTGGGAAACTTTGAAGCAGTGCCAGATACCATTAATATCCCTTTTCATCTGTGCCAGCAACTCGTCACCTATGTGATGAAAACAATATATCCCCTCCACTTCAGCTGTAGCAGAAATTAAATTTGGAAAGTTATCATCATATTAAGAATACAGTATACAAATCACAGATAAAGTGTCTGCCTGTGCTGTTTCCTTTTCTATAAATCACTTTATTCATCTGGGAATAATGAAAACAATAGTGGGGCTTTTTTATTATGGAGTATGTCATTGTGTAAAGAACATATACAATTTAAACAATTAACTGCTCAGAAGAAAATCTGTGTGAAGCAGCCTGTGAATAGTCAGACCATTCTCAAGTTTCTGGAACCCAAGGTAAATGCAGCTGCCACAAAAAATATTATTGATAAAGTCTGCTGCATCTGTCTTTATCTATAGAGATTAAGACTTCCAGGGCTTTAAGTTTAGGTTGAATATTTCTGGTTTGTTTCATTTCAGAGTGTAGCTAGGGTGGTTTCCGAAGCTTTAAAATGCAGAAGGGAAACTAAGGTCATTCTTAAAAAAAAACTACTCCCTATAAATTCCATAACTTCAAGACCTGATCTCAACACAATGCTGAACATCACCAAGATAAATAAATTACATCTTTGGAAGAAAAACTATAATAAGCAAACAATATAAACTGCCTTCCCATTTCCATAAATGACTATTACTAGGATAAAACACTGATACTCACTCCATCTTTCCTGTTTCCTCTCCAATTTTACTTCAGAACACCCTCCTTTTATTGCTTCCCCTTTCACACTTTTTTCTCCTATTTTATCCAAGACATAAATTTACCTCTGCATGTGTGTAGTATATGAAGGTGGGCTCTGGATTGTTTAAATCATTTTTTGCAGGTGCTGACTTGCTGTTTTTTTCAGAAAGGTGTAATGAATCTGCATCTGACTCACACGCTGATTTTAATGGCATAATTAAGTTGGTTTAAATATAAACCTTAAGTGGATATAACAGAAAACTCAAATATTGCTGACAGCCAGGCAGTAACAGTCATATTCTAGGAACTGTGACAATTATAGATAAATATACCTTGAATAGCTGGAGGACATATAATCAATGCTTGCTGGAAAACATCACTGCAACCAAACTGAGCAGTTCCTGCCTGCAGTGGAATCCCTTGGTGCAGAACTGAGTGGGCAGATGCAGTTAATGCCTATGGGAACAGATTCAACACAGGCAAGGTTATTATAACTGTGAAACTACATCTCTCACACACTTGTCCCACCACTTTATACAGTAAATAACTAAAACAAACAAATAAAAATGAACGTTTCAAATCCCTTTCACAGGAACCCATCACACTGGACCACTGGAGGGCACCAGAATACAGCACTAGCAACACCAGCTTGCAACTTAATTTGGAACATATTCTAAATTATTTGTCTAAGAAAACATTATGGAAAAAACAGAGTAAAAGACAGAAGATTTTACCACCTAACAGATGTAATTTTTTCAATTATTAAATTAATTAGAAAAACTACATTAATTGAACTTACAATAAAAACAAAACAAAATAAAACAAAACCAAAGCAAGAAAAACATGAACCATTGATTTTACCTGACTTCTTACTGGACCAATTTTGGTAAAGCTTGCAGTCAGGTTGGCTGCACTGCCTGAGGCAACTGATCTCATGAGTGATGTTTTATTGCAATTGCTTAAGTCATACAGGTTTGATCGGCATTTGCAAATATCCATGATATGAAAGCAGGACTTCACTCTATCAGAACCAGAAAATAAATTGCTTTAATCACCATTGCATGCCGTTGAAGGTAAAAAACAATTCCCCAAAATAAGGGGAAAAAAATTAGTTCAAACCCCGCATTTCCCAGTTTCACAGAACGGGATCATCCACACAGGTAGAAAACCAGAAACACTGTTGTTACTATGGTCACATCAAGCCTCTCTGATGCATATTCAAGAAAAATACTGCTGTTTCTTTCTCTTTCCATCTAACACCATTTTCTAACAGCTGTTTACAAACAGGAAAGATAGGAAATTTAATAGATGGGAAAAGCTTGCTCTTTCAGTGCAATGTTTGCAACTTTAGGAAATCCACGGTGAAATATACAACTCCAGAACTGCAAGAAAAGTTTCCATATATTCCACATTAATCAATACATGAAAGGAAGTATCTGAGATGCTAACCTCAAGAGGAAATGCCTACCCTAGCCCTCAATGACTGACAGGAATTAGGGCTCCTCATACTTCCAAAAATCACACCCAAGTTTCTGCAGTGCTGGAATTTTAACAATCATACCTAAAACCAACTTAGGAATCTATTGCCCTAACTGTTACTTTCAGAGAAAAACACAGTTATTCAAGCAGTTTCCTTGACCCAATAGATGTATCTAATACTGCAAGCACTTTAAAGAATTTTCTAAGACACTGCAGAAATGATGAAAGACGTTTTTTTCTCTCTGATAGCAGAAAAAACAACACTTTTATACAAATGAATTGCAACAACAGAGATTTCTATGTTACATACTGGTTGCTATGAGGAAAATCAAGGAGGTGCTTCATGGTAACAAAAGAATGGTTCAGGGTCTCAGCTGGAGTGATTCTTAAATCAGCATCGATAAGCAACATTTTCTTCAACAGACTGACAAATTCCCTCCTATCTGCCTTCTCTGCCAACAGGTCACTTCCTTCCAAATCCATCACCATGTTCACCTGGCACAGAACAAAACAGTCAGATAGAAGATATGCATATTAATTTAACTCTTTCTGGTACTGTTTTCTGCTATAAAATACTGATAGCCAGCATTTTTAGCATGTGGGGTACGGTGGATTTGTCTTAACCCAAAACAGCTGGCTTGGAATTGGTGACTTTTTTTAAGCATGCACACTACTCCCCCCTTGCAACCTCCCCAGTTAAAAACTGCTGAAGGCTTTATTCCAGTCTGGGACTTGGAATTTAAGAAGTAAGATTTCGAATAAAGATTTTTTTATGGTCTAACTCGAACTACAGAGCTGATCTTCAAAAAACAATTTCAAGTACATATTAATGCCAACCTTGCAACAAGATTTGATCCTTTTTTTAGGATGTGAAAGACAACAAAAATTGCCATTTCTTATTGACTAGAGAGTCATAAAGCTAAAGAAAAGTGAGGGAACAGTTATGTTTTTAAAAACAAAATTTTAAAAACTACACTTAGAATTCTATTGTTAAGATAACAGAATTATACTGGAAATCAAACAATAAACAAAGCAGGTTCCATATGCATTCTTTGTTTATTCTTTGCCACAGTGGCAGATAAGGTAGAAGAAAAGTATACAATTTACACAAAATTCAAGGGTTCCCCACCACAAGGACAAGTTTCACTGTTTAACACAAGCAATGGAAAAGGAAGATCTTTACTAAAAGCTCAGGGCTGACAGAGCCAGACATTTTCCTCAGAGCAGCAGAGAAGAGTGAATATGACTGAGGCACAATAAATAATATCCTAAAAGGCATTTCTTTCCAAACCAGTAAAATGTTTTAAAATCACCAGTCATTCCCACACATTCCTTCTGCAGAGGAAGGAGGCTTTAATACTCACGTGCACTATATCATCCAAACTGTTGAAAATATACTTTCTGGCCTCTTTAGACTTCATACCTGTTTCTGCCTCGTGTTCTTCCAATGTCTCAACAAAAACAAAAGGAAAGCTTAGTTTAGAAACTGTCAAAAAGGTTCACCTATAACTACAAAATGACTTTATGTACTCATTGACCTAAAAACCACTAATTTTTTCCAAAATTATTAGTATATCAATTACATATTTGTATGCTGCTTTACTGGCTACTTTCATTCTCTAAATCAAAAGACAATAACTACAACGTTTTACATCTGAAAAATCAGTACTGGATTACAACAGATAGCTTATGAATCACACAGGAAGTGCTGAAAGCCTAGCATAGAGCAGTTTAATGAAACTCCTGTATTTTTATATATCACAAATTTCTATTAATCAAATATATATCACAATTTCTATTATTGTAATTTACCAATTTTCTCAAACTCAGACATTAAACCCCAAGCAGCAGCAATATCACATCACTGTGAAAGAAATAAACCAAAAACCAGGCAGTATCCGTTCAACTTCTTGGTTTCCTCTTTTCTTTTTTTTATTATTATACTTATTCCTATTTTTATTATTATATTATATTATTTATATTATATTTTTATAGTATATTTATTTTTAATATTATATTTATTCCTCTGCATACACAACAAAACCCACTATTTTTTCCCCAATTATTAGTATATCAGTTATATATTTGTATGCTGCTTTTCTGGCTACTTTCATTCTCTAAATCAAAGGACAATAACTACAATGTTTTACATCTGAAAAATCAGTACTGGATTACAACAGATAGCTTATGAATCACACAGGAAGTGCTGAAAGCCTAGCATAGAGCAGTTTAATGAAACTCCTGTATTTTTATATATCACAGCTTTTCTATTATTGTAATTTACCAATTTTCTCAAACTCAGACCTTAAACCTCGAGTAGCAGCAATATCACATCACTGTGAAAGAAATAAACCAAAAACCAGGCAGTATCCGTTCAACTTCTTGGTTTACTCTTTTCTCTTTTTTTTTATTATTATACTTATTCCTATTTTTATTATTATATTCTTTATTATTATTAATATTATTATATTCATTTTTATATTAATTTGTTGGGTTTTTTTCCTCCACATACACAACAAATAGTGTAAATATTTTAAATACTTCAGTATGAAACAAAAATACCCTAGAGAATGAGTGGTTTATGAGTTGGTATAGTACCTTCTGTTACAATTTTCCTTCCTCAACACAGACAGCACCTGTAGGCTGGTGCTCCTAGAGCCAAGGTGGGACTTCAGGGAAAAAGCTTTTAACACACAGATTACAGAAAAGCTTCCAAAATGAACTTTGACAAAAACTGCAAGTAATGAGCAACTGCCCATATCAAAACCCCTAATTAACCTCTGCAAGGTAACAAAGAGCTCCAGGAACTGGGGAGGGCTGTTTGCACCAAGGACTTGCTCTGACATGGAGAAGGCAGATGTAAAGTGTCACCTAAAGCCCAAGTGCTTGAGAAAGCAGAGGGAGGGATTAACCAGGTGTGGGTGTAATTGCAGAAATGTTACATAACCCCAGAGCTGCTGGGGATTTACCAACTTGCTGGGGGGATCTTATGCAACTGGTGCTGGCAGCTGGCAGCTGTTTGTTACTGCAGAGATCCCTGTCAGCCCCAACTGCTGCCTGAGCCCTCTGGAAACCCAGGGAAGCTGGGCCATGGAGAAACACAAGTTTTAACAAAAGTAAATTATTTGCGTGGGAAGCAAAGGCTCTGCTTATGGCCACAGTGCAATAATGCTGCTTAGAGAGAAGCAAGGTGTGCAGAACACAAAAGTACATTTTCTTTTAACTTTGTCTGTGCTCACTGTATTGCAGCTTTCAGCCAACAAAAGCTGGTTTAGCAGAAGATCTAAAAGAAATGAGCTGTACATAGCCATGTTATTTCTTAATCTCCTTTTTCTCCTAGGAACTTCTGATCCTGAAGCCAGTCCTGGACCAATGTTGTCAGAGCAGTGTGAGCCCCAGAGACAAATTCCTTACATGAAGTGAAAAGCAGTAACAGAGCAAAAAAGAGAAGAAAACAAACCATCCGTTTAGCACCTCTGGAGATAAAAGGCTTAATTTGAATTCCCCAACTGGCCACAGCACAGCCTGGCAGCTGCACCTTGGGGGACAGAAAGAATGGAAGGGATAAAGAGCAGGAGCTGCTAAAAACCACAGGAGATGCGCTGGGGATGTAATGGTCTTGCAGTGAATCTTGGCTTCTCTCCTTTCTCTTCTCACAGAGTATTGTGCTGTTTTTTACTACATTACACTGTTTACCTTTAATCTCCAACTAGAATATGGTGCATCTGTTTCTCTACAGAAAAATCTTGCAGTTTTCGTCCCCATGCTTAACAACTGCTCTCCTGGCAAACCTTGAGTCTGTGAAATGTAACGAATCTGAGGAAAAAAACAGAACAGGGAAAAGCATTTACCTCTTGTTTTCAAAATGTGATCCCCACACAGTTAAAAACTTGTAATTTCATTTGAGAAATGAGACAATGAACCATGCTCAGAGATCCATAGCTACATCTTACAGAGGGGAGAAGCCTAACCCTGAACACTTGGCACTGCTCTCTCCATCTCTAGAGAAAGCCACACACAAACAAACCTCTCAGGTGACCTACATAAGCAAGCTTTTTAGGTTGGTTCACAGCAATGAGGAGCTGGGGAGAGTGGCTGTCATTACCTCCTCAACCCACTCAAATCCTAAATGTATTTTTTTAATTCTAAACAGGAAAATCAGTAGGAGTGCTTTGTTTGCTTACAGAATTTCCTTTTTTTCTTTTTTCTTGGCCTGTTCTCATTATGTAACTAGATAAAAATCCTTCCCATTTGCTGTTTCCAGTGTATCAGTCTTTTACACATCTGACACACCTGCATTTCAAGGAAACATTCCATGTGGAAAGGGAGTGTCTGTACAAGCTCCAGGCAGCAAAAGGTAGTGTTGTTGTCCAAGAAAATCTGCTACTGAATAGACTGGCTTTATGCCTGAAAGAAACTTTGGTCTGAAATGATCAAAATGCACTTATTTTAGATTATTTACTTTGCATTTTGCATCATCTATCATAGTTGGTGATCATTAAAAACCACCTTGGAATTGTAAGTAGAATTGGCAATAATTGAAAACCAAGCTTGCTGCAGGTCGCGATGGAGAGGGTACTGAATTTCTGAAGGGCAGGGGCTGCTGGGGTAAGCCAGCCCCTGGAAAAGGAGCAGCAGCCAGGGAATAAGAGAGAAGAAAGGGAAAAAAATCAAAAGGAGAGAGTGGCCAAATACACCGAATCAGAAATTGAGAGATGAGAAGATAAAGTCAATGGAAGAGAGAGGACTTGAGAGCTGGGAGCACCTGAGAGGAGATAAAAACTGATGGGCAGTAAAGAGTAAAAGGAACCTGAGAGGCTTCTGCTGAAAAGTGAGACATCCAAGTGGGGAGGAACTAAACACAGCTTCTGGGGTTTAGTATCCTCCATAGTTCCCAGCCTCAAGGAGTAAGGAGTAACATCTGACCAGAGATGTTTCTAGATCATTTATAATGTCCTCAGAAAACAAAGAGTCTTAAAAAGTAGAGGGGAAAAGCCAGTGCATTAATCCAACAATTCAGCAGTTAAGGGCCTGTGCCTGTTTCTAATGAGCATTAAAGCTCAGAAGACAGGGCTGTTTTCCACTGAGAAACACAGCTGTTACTGCTTCTAACCACAAATGAATGGAAGAACTAAGAGCTCCCTTTCAAGGGCCAGTGTGTTGGCTGGGGGGAAATGCAGCACAAAGCCTGTTTGTTTACTCAGTGACACACACCACGTAGCAGGAGGACAGGAATTCCCTTGGAAGCCATCTCCTGCTCCTGCTGTACTCATGGATACTGAGAAAAACCTTGAATCCATTTTCTCCAAGCAAGTTTTGCAGGGCTGCTGGAGCACAGTTACAACAAGGCAATTCCTGATAGTGCAGAGGAGGTTGCAGCCCCTTTTCCACCACAACTTCTCCAACATAAGGATCAGGAAAGTTGCTAGATGAGGCTTCCAGCAAACTTGAATGATATGTAAGAGGTAAATAAACTTGCCATGTTTTTGGAAATTTTTGAGAGAGCATTACAGATTCTTTCCAAAAAACAAAATGCCTTCACTTTATCCTTAAAAAGAACAGTGAATTATATGGGTTGTTAGATGTTTCCTCTTTTATTTTCCATTTTAACAGCAATAGTCTACAAAAAGGTCTTCTAAACGCATCAACGCATCAACCCACATTCCATTCATAGCTCACTTCCCCATGTGAAATGCTGAGATTCGTGTAAATGAAGGAAACTGAAATAGAAACATTACCAACATCAACACAAAATTTATATATCCCCTGAAAATGGTTCTAACCAACAGATTTTCAGAAAAGTAGGTCTGATCTATCAGGAAGCCAAAAGCCCACTCCATGAGCAGGACTTGAATAACCTAAACAACATCCTCTGAACTAAATGCTGAATCAAAGACTAGAACTTAGCAAGAAGCCTGTGCTGCTCCTTATGGGGTTTTCAAGAGATTGCTTCACTTGCAAAGTTCAAAACCAGGTGGGCATGCTCAGGATGCTGATTACATTCCTCCCAAATTCCACATTATCTTCTAAGTGTTTAAAATAAAAATGTTCTACATCTTTCATGAGAAACAACATGGAGTTTTATTAAGTTTGCTCACTAATGCTCATGGTGTCAGTACTGAAAACTCCAACAAAGCAAGGGCAGAGCTTTAAGAGCTCCAAGCTTTACCCCTGCCTAGCTACAGAATGATTGTGACAGTTCATTCTTGTTCCTCATGAAGTACAGGCTCTCAAATCTTTGAGCTTTGCTGGATTTCCAGAAAGCATCAGAAAGTATTCAGAGCACAATTAGTCCTGACATCTGAATAGACATTCCAGAGTCAACCCTGTTCATGGCAAATGAAAGAGAGATTATAATGCAGTGATGGTAGCTGCAAACTTTGGTTTCCATCATCATCTATTTCATAAGATGGAGGGGAGAGGACAAATGGAAACTTAATTCAAAAAAAGCAGCACAATATACAGTCTGGGTCAGAATCAGGATTTATGTTTCTAGGACAATCAATAAGGCTAAACTAAAAGCATTGAACAGACTAGAAGAAATGCTACATAATAGGGGATTTATTAGCATTAAAAATTCTGTATTTAATGATCTGAAAGTCTTAAGCTGCAGAAAGTGCACATATGCTTGTGAAATTTATTCTACTACCTGGTCATATTCCAGTGCTCCTGGGTACAGTGGCCATCCAAGAAAGAGCTCTGCAATCACACACCCTAACGACCACATGTCTATGGCTTCACAAAACGGCAATCCCAGTATGATCTCTGGTGCTCTGCAAATCAAACATGGTTACTGAAGCTTTTTCCTTGGGGAAGGAACAATTCATTCAACATCCAACATGACAAACAAAAAAATTTAAAAAAACAATGTTTCTTGATAATTATTTCAGTAAAATCACAGCATCAGAAATTGCATTTTTATTTATCTAAGTAACCTGTGCTAGTATTTTGCAGCTCTGAGATGGTTTTTTTCCCTACAAATACCAGTTTGCTATGTACATGAAAATAACTGATATGCCTAGAAAACAGACTATCCCTGATTGAGAACTTTTCCCATTCCTCCAGTATGTCTCAAATTAGTTGTCCACTCAATGTCTTATATGTAACTATATTCCAAACACATCAGTCTTTCATCTCAAAAAAAAACCCAACTAGAAGTTTTATTTGAAAATCCACTTGCACACTTCTCAACTGTACAGTACAGTTAAAGCTATTTAAAATATCAATTTAATTATGTAACTGCAAATCCCTTAATGAACTCAAATCAGTTGAATGTGATCAATTTTTAAATCACTTAAATGAAAGCATTGCATTTGCTAAACAGAGCAGGTGTTATTTTTCACCTAAAACAAATGTGAATTATTTAACCAACACAATCTGAATTTATGTCTCCACTCAAGAACCAGAAAAATTGGTATTGACACAGCTGCTAAAGGGGCTTTTAACATCTCTGTTCATGTGGAATGGAACTCAAGTATTTCACAAATATCCATTTTCATTGTATTTGTCCTTTTAAAACCTTCCCTCCCAGCTCATTCAAGCTATTAACAAAAGGAGAAAGAATGGATTTATATCTGCATTCTAACATGAAAAGAAGTCTGGAGATGTAAAATATTATTTCAAGCATCACACTATGAAGGGATCCACTTTTAAAGCAGACAAGCTGTTGTTTGCTCAGCATGTCACAGGAGAGCAGGAAGGTGGTTAAAACCAAGAGGGTAATTCCCAATGCAGCTGGGCAGAACAGGAGCACCCAACTGACCAGGAAATGTGGGATCTCTCACGTGGGGAAAAGCTCACCAATCTTATGCTTCAGGACATCCTGATATGGTCTACTGACATTCCACACACAAAACAGACTCTGATCATAGTAAATACCTACACATCTCATTCTCCTCTGACATTTACCTTTATCAAAATATTCTTTAAATCAATGACAGGTACTGGATTGGGAACAAATTCCTGTTTTTATGCTACATTGGGACAGAGAAGCTATCTTGTGGCTGTAGAGCAGACCAAGAGCTGAAGCATCTCCATCCCCTTTCACAAGGGGTAGTTGGTAGAAGCTGTACACAGACATATTTCAAGCTCCAAGGGTGAATGTTGACCGCCAGGGAAAGGACTCCCAATGCTCTGCCCCATCTCTGACCAGTGAAACCATTCGGGCTTCTGCCACAGGGAAAATCCAACACTTTTTAGAGGAGAGAATCTATAGGACAGGATATTCTGTTAAATAATTACGTACTTTCCATTCATGCTGGCACTTCAGTTCTCCCTATCCTTGCCACAAACCATTTTGGATGTGATTATATGAAGGCTAAATCTTGTCACGCTGGCAGTGAAACTGGAGAGGCTCAGTTTTCCACTGCCTCCAAAGATTTGACTACAATAAACTTCTGGGGATCAAACATATGTATTTTTGCAATGCAGGATCCTGACACTGCAGTATGTCTTAGCTAGTTTCATTATCCAAGAAATCAATTCAACATCTCTGGATGCCACAAGACAGAAATAGCAGCGAGAAGAGTCTGCCTTTCCCCCTGGCTGGGTGCCAGGCTGCCTATGGTTGTTACAGATCTCTGCTAAAATACACTTCCTTTTGTTGTATTATGTTACAGCCCTGAATAGTTAATGAATATACACACAGCCTATGGATACAGGGGCTTTAACAAATGCTTCTGCTAAAATAAGCTCTGTAAAACCTCTTAGGTTTACTCAATGGTTAATATGTGCGCCGTGCAAAAATAGCCACAGTCCGTTGGTCTGGCTGTCCCTGTGGAGAGACAGGATCCCAAAGGAGGGATACTGTGAGGGGAGATACAATGCCAAAAAAAAAAAAAAAAAAGACAGAATACTTGCTGTGTTTCAAAATACAGTAATCTGGTAGTTTTTCCACAAAGAAAAGCAGTAATAAGTAAGTCAAAGGAAAAGGGAGGTATTTCAGGAGAGGAGAAGCGCTCCTCACTTGCCAACACCAGACCTGCCAGCCAGAAAGAAGAGGAAATAAATGTGCTTCTGAGCACAGCTACCTGCACCCTTCCACAAAAAAATATTTTCAGGCCAGCTTGAAGAGAGGAAGATGAAGAGCTGCTGCTATGTTAGGGCCAATGGCACCTACCATGCTAGTCCTTAAAATGGAGCAACTCTCTCACAGCAAATTAAGCTGCAGCAAAACTGTAACTGAGTTTGATTATGTTTGGAGTGGTCTTAACCAGCTCAAATATTTTTGTTAAACAAAAGTTTGTCAATGTCATGCTCAAAAACACCTGCTTCTCCTTCTCTTAAAGTTTCTGTTTCTCCTTCTTTTAAAGTTTCTGTTAAAATCTGTCTGGAGAGCTGGAGAGAAAAGTGTTAAAGTGGAGAGAATTGTTCTTCGATTTTTGTTTTTAAGATGACCCACAGCTGTTTTCTCCTATAAGGAATATTTCACCCTGCACCTCAAAAGGAAGATACTCCCTTTCCTAACTACAAGCATAGATATGAGAGTGGTAGGAACTGCAGATGTCCCAACAGTCCCTTTAATATCAGGTTACTCAAAAAACAGTGTAACTAGAGTATTTCTCTCTCTCAACACAGCACCACACACACACACACACACACTCCTGCTTGGTTTTTACTGCAGATCACAAGATGTTCAATGCACCGGAAGACACCACAGTCTCCACCTGAGCAAACAGCACCTGTTATCCCATACCAAGACATCAAGGAGAACACCAGAATTTTCTAAACTTCTTAAGGACACTGAATCTTACTTAAATGTACTTAAATTAAAAGCAAGATTTTAGAGAGAAAGCACCTATTTCCTTCTTGCCATTGTTAATTAAACATTAATTTAAAACGTTATCATAAAAGAGCACAGCTTAGACTTTACAATTAGAAAGATCTAAAAAGATGAAAGACAAATGAATACCTGTTTCAGCTGCTTGTTTGGATAGTCACATTTCCATTTATTACATCACAGACCATAAATACATATACTATCCTATAACTTTTTGCAAGCTTATGAGAAAAGAAATCACACAATTTGTTCCATTAACTTGTTCAAAGACCAGAATGTTTCATAAAATAGTTTAGCTTCAGCATGTTAGTCAGCTTGGAATAAAGCAACAAAATGAACACATTTGAAGGAAAATGAGATAGTTCCTTGATGGAGGATTAAAAAAAAATTAAAAATAAAAACAAACCCCAAGCAAAAACTTGCTAAAAAAAATCAAAACTGCAGCATAGTAACAGAAAATTTCTTCCAACCCTTACAAAATTTCTTCCCCCCTTACTGGGGGAACAAAGAATGGAGAGCAAGAATTACCCATACTACAAAAATAAGTCATAAAAAAAAATCTGTAAGAAGTCAAACCATTTCAGATGATCATCACCTAGAAATGGTTGGTTAGAAATCCAATTTAGAACAGAAGTTACATGAAAAAGCTAAAACCCAACAGACGTTGTACAAAGTAACAACTGAAGAACAGCACAAGACAATAACAACAGCAGCTTCCCTTTTTCACTTTCATGAAAAATTCAGTTGAATGCAGGAATAATTTCTTAACTATGTTCCCACTGAAGGTCGTATAACACAGTCACACTACACATACCCCCTCAGAGATCAAGGAAGTGAGACTAAAGATTGAGTAATTTTTATTTCTATTTCTTTGGCAGTGTGGGAGGGTCAATGTATCAACTGTTGATCACAGCACTGGCTTATTTCCCTGCTGCTCTCCAGAGTGGGCAGTTTAGAAATAGCCTTCCTCCCCTCAAACTTTACTACCAAACTTTACTACCTCTATTTACCACTGTGCTGACAATGCCTATTAATTACCTACTCTGGTCACAACACAATGATAAGAAATAGTAATACAAGGAAGCCATCAAAAGGCCAGGATGTTTATATTTTTTTTTATTAATGACCTGTTGAAAGCCCTGGTATGGACCATTCATGTAAATGAATCCAGTTTGCAAGAATTAAAGCCAAACCAGATTACCAGCCTGAGTAAAACCAGTCTTAGCCCTGCTGCCATCGTGAGCACAACGCAAACATATCCCTCCTGAAAGGAATAACCACACATGGGTTGTGAGATGCACAATTCTTCTCCTAAAGAAAGGAGGCCTAGGAGAAGGAGCAGATGCAGTGAGTAAGTTAATGAGAGATGGCAGTGGGCATTCTGATGAGTTTTCTTATGTACAATTCACTCTCTTCAATACCAGTCTTTACCACGTACATGAAGGAATGCAAACCTTCAAGATCTGCAAGAAGACAGGAAAGACTCTTGGCTGGAGGGATCAAAATCAAGGTGGCAACACCCAGAAAAAACTCCTAGGCAAGTACAGTTCAGTAATCTGAAGAATGAAATGGGAAGGAACCATGTAATGACAAAACCTGGAAATGATGAAGGATACAAAGATCAGTTGGCTCTACAGTGGATTCGTGATTCAGAAGGAATTTCAAATATGCAATTACATCAACACAACAACAGGAAGTAGAGCATACATGGTGTATAGTAAACCATAGTGAAAATTAATGTACCATATTCATTAATTAATTACCCAGAAGAAATTATGTTATAAATTAACCAACTTCTCAGTGAAAAGTCTAGACAACTTTACAGATTACTCAAGAAAAATATTTTACAATTGGGAGAAAAAATAATCAGGATATCAGTATTTATTTTTAAAGGACAAAGACATATAAAAAATATTATGCCTTATATAAAACTAGTGATATTCCCTCACCTTGAATAGTGTGTGTTCACTTTTGAATTCTGGGTTCAGTTTTGGTCACCCCCATCTGAAAAAGGATACATCAAATAGAAAAGACGCAGAAAAAAGAACAATACAAATTAAAGACTTGAAGAGATTTGGGTACAAGAAGAAACCCTGGTTAGAACTATAAAGCTTCAAGGAAGAATGAATGATCAGTAACATTACTCAAATTATATAATAAATAAGGGAAGAGAAGCAGACAGGTGTTTCTAATGCCCTGCCTCACTCTAGAAGACCAAGGAATCCCCCACCCACTCTGAGATAAAGGCTGATTTAAACATAGAAGTGGATTTTTAAAGCCAGAATTGCAATTACTCTCGAAATCACAGGTCACTGTTGAGATAAAAAATATTAGGAGTATTTAAGAATGGATAGACAGGAAAATATCCACAAGTAAGGGTTGAATCCGTGTAGAACAAGAACAGCCATCAATTGTGTAGAGCTGTAAGAAAACTGCATCAGAAGACACTGAAGTGCAACCTTGTGCTACAGTAAATTTTCTGCAGCAACAAAAGACTAGGATACATAGGCTGCTGATCTGAGAACATACATTTCCTACATATTAAAATCACTATTCTTGCACAAATATATATGTGTTATCCAAGCAAATCCCTTGACACAAACTACAAGCTTCTGTACAACCTTCTAGTCTTGACAATCTTCCTCAGGGTCAGAATAACTGTTACTTGTAATGTCATTTTGTTAAAATAAGAATTTTATCAACATTATTTATAGGTGTCTTTAAAATAGTTGTGTTACACATTTTAAAAATCCACTCAACTGCACTTCCTATGAACACTTTTATAGTTGAATTTATTGTCTCTTTCTTTTAAGTGCACTGAGATGTCAGAGGCAGATTGGCAGTGTCATGTGCTGACATATATTTGATCTTAGAAGTGCAAGTATGGTACACCATGCCAGACAACGAGCCTTCCTCCCCATTCTTTGGAAGGAAAACTGCTGCAAATCAAAAATCAAAAACTGAATTATAGATTTACATTCACACTCCTGGCTTTTGTAGTAGCGTGAATATAAATCTATAGTTTTGTAGGCTTCTTTTAACTCTTCCATGATTAGGCATTAGGAAGTACATAAGCAGCAGACTCTGATGGGGGCTATTTTTTAAATTCTAAGAATGTAAGAGGACTTGGAAATCAAAACTATAAGTGCTCAGACAGACTCAGGAAATGTTAGCTAAGCTGGACAGGGGTATCTTTGTCTTTGAGGTAGCAGCAAAGACTCAATTCCACCACTCTCTGCAATTCAAGGCATGTACCTTAAAATACAGTGAAAATAATTATGTTCAAGCTGATACGGGAAGTTACCCCCTCATTCCTAGAATCATTCCTCCTCTTAAGAGGTTTGGTGCATGGGAGGTGGTAGTGAAGACAAAGGCAAATCAGTCTCTGTACCTCCCGTAAAATCCTATGGCCACAGGATGAGTTTTTCTACAGAAAAACCTCGTTTTTGCCTAATAAAACATTTTCATGGGACTATGCATGCTCAACAACTAGAAAAGACCTAATTCCCCTCAGAGCCTCCCAGTGAGATCTCTATCTATCTATCTATATATATACAGATATATAACATACAAGACTGACATGCAGCTGCCAGTTTAACTTTGAACCCTGATCTGCCCTAGAGAAGGATTTAAAACTCTTATATAGAAAGCAGCCCATGTATGTGACTACTTAAAAAAAGAAGCAATCACTGCAAAAACATTCTTTAGAACTTACGGCTCATAACTGAACAGGGAAAAGAAAATTCACCAAGAAATTAAATGAGACAAAAAATTAAATCCTAGGAAATTTCCTCAAATAATAAAAAAAACCATAAATTATCCTAGATCTTTTTCCTGATACTGAAAAAAATTTGTTTTGAAAGAGCAAGCACAAATTTTAAGCTAATATACTTTCTCAAACCACGTACCAAAAATACTGAAGATAATAATTTAGTTATTCCTCTTTGATGTATTCAGATAAGAATAAAACAAGTGATTTCAGCAGGCTCTTTTCTAATTATCTACCATCTCTTGTGAAAGGAGGAGTTGATTTTATTAAAACCAGATGTTTATGCTTCTGCCTTTTCATGATTTTGATTTTCCTTGAAAAGACTTACCGAGTGGTTTATTTATACACTTGATAGGTTAAGCAGTTTTTGAATTACATGAAAATTAAGCAAAGTAGATACTGATGCAGCAACAGAATGAACAAAATGGTATAGATGTAAACTCTTCAGATGCTTTATTGATAAATAAAGCCTGCTATTTAATACATTTTAGATAGCAGTGCCAATATTTTAAGTGTCAAATGAGGTTACTTACCAAGAACTGAATTTGGACAATACTGTTTGTGTGGATGGAGGATTTACTCCTAACTGTGGGACCACCCTGCAAGTGCTTTATCCTTCCCTGAGATGGTCACACAGACATTGCCTCTGCCCAGAAGAGGAGAACACCCAAAATCTCACACAGAGCTTTTGTACACATCAAAGCTCTGAGATGAGCTGCTCAATTGTCCAGATTATTTCTGAAGAAAACCAGACTTGAAATGATCTTGTCTGGAACAGAGATTGCAGTCAAGGCAAGCTCAAGGGGCTGTGGGGCTGCTGGCAGCCAGGAGCTGACCTCCACCCAAGGAGAGGATCAAACACACATTTCCAGCTCTGGAGGAGGACAAGAGAAGAGCACAGCGTGGGATGTTTCAAGGCCTCACAGCTCAGACATGTCAGAGTTTAATTCCCTCCCTACTTTACTTTGTTATTGTTGATTCTGTGGGAATACAATTTCTTAACCCTATGGACTTGCAGTGCTCAAACACATCAGCTGAAGAACAGGTTGAGAGTTCCTACAAAAGAATAAAAAGCACAGCAATATTTGCTTTAAGCATCCTAGTCAAGAATGCCAAGGCCTTGTAAATCAGTTTTCTGCAAAGGCTTTTTGTGTTTTAGCCCTTGATGACAACAGTCCTACAACTGGGCTCAGGGTACAAAGGTATGGTGGTGCTAAAGAAGCAAGCAGACAGATCCTGCTGTAAAAAAACAACCCAGCAGTGGAAAGAGGAATTATTTTCTAATATGACTGATTAGCATAAGTATCTCTGCTTTTTTTAACATTTCATGTAAAAAAAAAAAAAAAAAAAAAGAAAACACAAGGATGTTGCTCTTATATCAAGAAATCAAGTGTATCATAACATATTACTTTATTTTAGGCAGCTATTAAGAAACAAACAAAAAAACCAAACCAAAACACAAAAAAAAACAACCAACCCGCCCCTCAAAAAAACAAAATCACTCACACAAAAATATCCCCAACACCAAAGAAAAGTCTAACCTGAAAACACAAAGGAAAATTTCTTTGATTCTTCAGCAAAAATTGTAACAGAATTTGCTCTCCAACACAGGGCAACAAGCTCAGCCCAAGAGCTCAATAAGCCATGAAACCACTGAACTATTTGAAATCATTTTCCAGCACAAAGCTGTTGCACAGCAATTCTGCACTGGAGATGACCACATCCCAAAAATACTGCAGAGAGTAAGAAAATCTGCCCACATCCTTGTCCATTGTGAAAAGGATTTTTTAAACTGCTGATACCTGCCCATCTTGGTGATGCAAAGTTGTGTTCTGGTGAAATTTTCCAACTCAGACTGATAAATTTTGACTTCAAATTTTAAGCTATAGAAAGCTCACCAAAAAAGTGAAAGAAGTTTTTAAAAAATTGTAATCTTAGAAAAACATCTATATTTTCATTACAGATAATTTATGTAGTGACACTAGATTATAAAAACATTGTCAAATCAAGATTCAACACTGACAACATGACATCAGGATAAACAGATATGGTAGGCTTGTTAAAACTGTTTAATTTTGAAAGACAAGCAACAGACTTGTAGGAGAAGCTAGCATTTGTTAAAAAATATCTATTAACAGCAATGTGATCACTTAGAATTCAAATATTCAAAGCACATACAATTTAATCAGTAGTGTCTTGCAAAATGCCATGTATTGATGCCACAGCTTGACATTGGAAGTCCATGTCCTGTTCACTACATAAATGGAACACCAGAATCCATTTCCCTGTGGATACTCCCCTATATAAAATGTTATCTAGACACTTAGTACCTATACCAGCTGCAAAATGAAACACAAAAAATTAGAAAGAGTAGTCAGAAAAAAGAAAGTTATTACAGAAAACCTACAGAGCAACAGCTGGGGCAGATGAATTAACACACGTGAAATTAAATCTGTTTTCTCAAGGTTACACTGGTAGAGACCTTTTAGTGAATAGAAATATTTTTAAATGTTTCTAGTCACTAAATGTTCTGTTGTATTAATACCCATACATGTCTGGCTCAATGTCCTGTGGGAATCTGTAACTTCCACAGAACACTGCAGAAAAACACACCCAACGCACAGTACACACCAGCACTTAACAACCTTAATTTTAATTGGAATTCTGCTGCAGTTATTTATGCTCTGGCAAGTGAACTCAGTGGCTGACTGGCTGAGTTTTTCCCATACAAATTTCTATGATTAGACCTGTGGTGTAAACATGACACCATCAGAACAAGTCTCATCCCTACCCATGGCTTAGCAATCCCACTGACACATCCATGGGGAAACACAGCAGCAACTCAGCTTTGGGGCACGACAAAAAACCACCTGGTAATGTCCTGACAGAGCTAAAAAATTCCTATAGAAGATTTAAACGTTATTTTTTCCCCCTCCCTGATGAATTTAACCTATGGAGTGCTAATAGGAAAACTACACAAGTCTATTTTGGTAGGCTAGACTGCTCAGCCTTCCAGCCCATCCCATTACTCCACAGCCTGCTGCAAGAATTCAGCTGCAATGGTCCCTCCACAAATGTTTCACCCCAGCCTTGAACCCTAATAAAAACCCTCTTTAATTGTTCTCCTAAATGCTTGTTTCCCCTATTTTTCCTTCCCTATTATTCCATTTTAGTTTATTTGTCCTTTCCCGTTGAAAGGAGAGCCTGTCTATTCTTAGAAGAGTTTTGGATCCCAAAATAAACTGCTTAACTATGTATCTATTACATTCAGAATTGATGTCACATCAGACCTGCCAGCGTGCTACAACAGGAATGTGACCACAGCAAAGAGCCCCAGCATTTCTGCAAGCCCTGCTTTGCAAAGATTTTTGAAATAAATTTACATTCAAAAATGGATCTACCCAAACATTAAAACATTGGGTAGGGATTTTTTTCCATTTCTTCTTCTCACTACATAAACGTGATATTTTTAAAGCAGTTCTTGCCTGATATCTAATATTAAACCCCAGACCCTCTACCACCACACTAGAGGAAGAAATCAGGGTAACCAGATTATACTGAAAATTCTTTTTAACCGTGCTGAATGTTAAAATGTTGCTGTGAGCAAATGGAAGTTAAAAACAGGTAATGCAGTTTAAAGAAAAAAAAAAAGATAAAATTGAGATCTAGATAATAAATGGATAATAATGGGAGCCTTTCATCTGAGTGAACCCTTTGAGTCTGGTCCAGGACACTAATAATTACAAGTAGCTCATTAGTTATGGCTAAAAACTTCATTCTGTTCTCAATATAGCCAGACACTCATGTTAGGAAAAGGCACACTTGTTGACAATAATAACAGAAGCAACAAGGATCAAACAGACAAGGAACTTTCCCCTCATTTACAGAGGAGCTACTGCTCAAATTGGGCTGAAGCACAAGGACTGCTCAGTGCCCTGAGCTGGGGCTGAAGAACTTTTGTCTCCAAGAGGAAAATGAAAGGGAAGTTTTCTTCACTGCCTGCTCTTCTCAGAGTGCTGAGAAAGAATTACACAGAATTTCACAAGGCCCCCACAAGTTCTGCTGGAAAAATGTGAGGGGCAATAAACATTTCCTGGACTTTAAAAAATAACAGCAATAGTTATTTCAAGAACACAACTGTCATTTCATTTGAACTATTAAGCATGCATTAATATAAAATCAATGTCATATATCTCAAATATGTCCTCAATAGAGAATAGAAATATACACTACATAAGGCCCACAATCCATTTAAGTCCCATACTAGGCCAGGGAGATATTCTGGGTTCAGCTTTCAAATGACTTGTACCAAAATACAAAACCAAGACAATACCACCTAAAAATTTATTCAAAGCATCAACAACTAACAAAAATTGCAAAAATAAAATAATTGTGAAGTTGGATTATTTTGTGTGTGATAGCCAAACCCTGAACACTGCCCTAAAGGCTATGGGATTACGAGAGTCTGCACAGTGGCAGTATTTACCAGGAGCTCCTGCTCCTTGAAAAGGTGAAAACTGAAGTGCAGTTGACAAATCTCTACTAAAAAGGTATCTGTGATTTCCTTGGATATCTGTACAATTCCACATTGGTTTGTTTCCAGCATATATGCATTTTCCATGGGGGGAAAAAACAAATCCTCAAATCAAAGCACTACCTTTTCTTAGTGCCAGGAACTATTTTTAGGTTATGTTGTCACACCACAAATTGATAGGACAAACTTTCAAAGGCCAGCCCTGCATTATGTCATTGCTTTTTAGTAAAGCTCCTAGCAATGGCTTTGCTGTGTCTTTGCTAACAGAGTTAATATTTCCTTTTGAGTCAAGCTCATTTCGTTTTCTGGCAGTTTTACATTGGGCTTTTCACTTTTAGGAAGAAGTCAAGCTACAAAAATAAGTGTAACCTGCATATGCTAAAATTGGGAGGGGTGGGGAAAAAAGTCTTATTGAAAGAAAAAAACGCCTCCCAAAAGCAGCCACCCCCAGCTCCATTTCAGCAATGTCCTACTTTGCTGCCTGCAGGCTGAGCAGTCCCTACACACACACACACACCTCAATTAGTGGGGGAAATCTCGGTGGTTTTCTTCTAGATTCATCAAGGTGCTATAGTTCTGTTGGGTCCCTGACACTTACAAAGTTTATAGGTGAAATCATCAGCTCAGTGGGACTCCTATGTAACTTAATTTTCCCCATAATCAGTTTTCCTGAATGGAAAATGGCAAATTCCTCACAAAATGGCAATTTTAAAATTGACATCAGTGAACAGTATTGACTATACAAGAATAAGAATTTATATTATCCATGAATAGGGTAGCATAAACCACCACAAGCAGGCCAATATACTAAATAAATCCTTGGCAGTAATCCCACTGCCAAGACAGGCTTACAAATTTGTTTACAATTACCCAGGAAGAGGTGCTGTCAACCAGCCTAGTCATGGCTCTGTAAACAACATATACATTAATGATGCTGCTGGGAAAGGAGCAGCAAAATTATCCATTATCAGACAATTGCTGAGAAGCTGGAATACTTGAAGCCTTCTACAGAAATAGACCCTTGAGAATAAATAGCTGGAAACAAGAACAGTATCAGATCTACATCAAAATCAAAATAGAAGAGAATTAGAGCCTGGTAACATAACCTTATGAAGAAGAGTCCATTAGAGCATAATGATAAATGCAGGTATTTTCATTAGTCATTTCAGAACTAGACAAACTCTATATTCTTATTATTATTTTCTGTCTCTGACACTGGAAATGGCCTTAGGGCAAATCAGCTTATGCTATGATTTAAGATTACATTTTTACAAACATAAACAGAAATAACCAACTGAGAAAGACATGAAGTGCGTCAGACATCCAAAAAAAATCCCCAAAGACGCATTTTTGAAATAAATTTTCATCTCAAGGTGAAAATCACTGGAGTTTACAAAAAGTATGTCACTGACTTATCAAGCCTTGTAGGATACTGTAAGTACCTAAAGACAGAAAGCTGCTTTGGTGAGGTAGCAAGGAAACAGGCCTTTACCTTAGTGACCTCAAACAAGTGTCCCTGGAAATAAAAGGCAAGATGGCCTTGTTACAAAACAGAGAACATTACATTCTGCTGCCTTTTCAGGTCCTCTAAGGATGGCCAATGGAATGTTACAGCATCCACTTCAAGGCCTATTAACTATCATGTAGCAATAGAGTGCATTATGATTACTAGGTGCTTTCCCCAAGGTGGTTACAGCTCCATAGAGTAAGAAGTGATCATTTTTGCAATTTAAAAGTGTAATTACACAACATATTTATGGAGCTGCAGCAGTTAAACCTGATGTAAACAGGTCGACTGATTTATAAATCTATAGGTGTGAAGGTTTCTCAAAGATGCTGGACCTGTTCCTAAATCAATTTTATGATTTTAAACCTGACAAAAACAGACTCAAATGCATATCCCTGATATCATTTTATGTTCCTACGAACTGTGGATGACAGGATGCAGATGACAGGCTTCCACTCACTAGATTCCATCAACTTTCCAGCCTTAAAGCAGCATGGAACTACCAGGAACACCAACAAACCAACTTGACAAGCATCATCAGACTTTATCTGCCAAGGTCAGGGGGAGAGGGTGTTCAATTTTCAGTGATTATAGTTTCATCAGCAGAAAAAGAAAAAAAAAAAAAATCAAGCCTACCAAATTGAAGCGGACTACCAAAAATAGGCTTTGTTCTAGAGAATAAGCACATACCTCACTGTGTTGTGTATTTCTTATGCCCCACTGGTGCCAGTTATACCCACTGAAATGAGAGACAAGTGAAATCATAGTGGTTTTTGTTTCACTGTTCAGCACAGAAAACAAAACTATGTTAAAAATCTACTAATTGAGTGATTAAAATTCCACTGCAGGGGTTAACTGCAGGAACTCATCATGCATTTAACTGGCTCTTCTTCCTCCTAGGGGATTTCATCACCCAACCTCCAGAGGGGGAAGAGGATCCAGGGGGATCTCTGGGATGAAAACTGACCCCTGGGAACACCTACTAACCAGATAAAGCAGGCTTCATAAACTCCAAATCAGCAGTGTGTCTCAATACAAGCTTGCTATGATTTAGAGCTGTTGTCATTACAATTGTCATACATTTGGTATTTTCTAAACAGTAAACAGGAACAGGCAAAAGCTAGCTGATGAAGTCAGTGCCTACACGTATCAACACAGCTTTAGATAAGAATGTTCTGAAATAAATAGCATCCAAAGCTTCTGCATGTGCAACTGCTTCAATAAGAAGTTATTGCTGTGTCATAGCTGTGTCAAAAAAAGAAATCATAAAAATATCGAGGCAATGTTTACAAGTTGCATGATTACTTTAAAGGTAATTATTTAGCTAGAACACATGACTCTTATTTCCCTATGAAAGGCTCTCTACTTAACTGGATTAACACACTATTGATAGCTAAATTCCACTGCCAGAGGCTACTGTCAAGTCATCATTTCCAGAACAAACCTATAAGCTATTTTCTTTATCCTGTGTGCAACTATTACACCAAGCTCATCATGAATTTGTTCCCAAAGTGCTCTAAAAAAAACTGCTGCAAAGAACATTCAAGAGGTGCATGACACAGGATTACCTGTTCTAATGAAATTAGACCATACATCAGTCACAGGTTGGAAGGCTAAATACATTTAGCAGCCAACCAAGAACCTAACATCTGAATTTTAACATTGGTGATTTTTTTTTAGTTTAAAGATGATTCAATTTTGATGCTGTGAAAATTGACTACTGCCTGGAAATCAACTCTCAGATGTTTTCAAGGGAAAGCAAGTCCAGCTCTGCATTCTCAGCAAATACTTCTCATGAAAATGTTTACATTTTTTTTCTTATCAAAAGCAACCCACAGATATGTACACTCACTTCTCCACCCATTTCTTAGCACACACAATACACAGGTTTTACACAGACATGTGAGATAGGAAAGAACAGAAATAACCTTCTCCAAGATAACTTTTCCTGCACGAAGTTGCATTCAGGGTAATGCCACTGGCACAGAATGGGGAACATTTTCCATTCACCTCTGCAGAGCCCTTACCCTCACATTTCTGTGGGATGCTAACACAGAGGTAAACAAGGAAAAGGAACTTCTGACCTCTCTGCTTTCATGGAATCATCAACAACAATGTCAATACAAGCAGAACCCTCATTTTTTCAAATCTCATTTCCATTTGCAGCATCTAACTAAAATCAGAAAGAAACTGAAAAAAAAAAAACCTGCAAGTGGTGTCATCATTTGTTACTACTGTACTTCAAATAAAGGGAATTTATTTTAAAGTTGTTAGGCTCAGCAACAGGAACAAAAACAATAAAAAACCCTAACTGGTTCCAAACTGGGGAATTTTGAAGTCTAACTTCCTTCCTTCCTCATCTCCCAACACCACTCTGTGTTTCCTGATGTTGATAATGCTGGGTGGGAGACAGAGCACAGGCCTTCCTAATGAAGGGTCCCAAAACCCCCCAGAAGGGCCAAAGGGGAATAACCAAAAAGGTTAAAGTGCACAGGGAACACAATCCAAAGAAAACATGTTTGTTACATGGACAGGCCGATGTGCTGGCTGCACAAAGGCCTGGGAAAGCAAGTTACAGTTTCCTCATTCTGCACTGGCAAAAAGTGCTACCCCACAGTACTGACACAGGGCTGCTTGGAAAATGTCACCCATCCTCATCCTTCCAGCACAATTCTCCCCGTTTTCCTGGGCTCTTGTCTGGCTCAGCAACATCAGCAGCCACTGATCACACTTCAAAGCACTGGTCACTCATGCAATAAAATTGCCTGTTGCACCACACAGCAGCTCCTCATCAGAACCTTTTCACACAACAAATACAGAACCTATTTCATAAAACAGAACTGGACTGGCCAGAAGTGTAGTATGTCATTAATTAATTAAAAAAAAAAAAAAAAAAGAGAAAAGAAGCAGCAAAAGCTACCTTTAATGTGCTACAGAGGCTGGACACTGATTGCATCTTGGAGTTTACATTCTTCACTAAGTTATTAGAGACAGCCCTCTGCCTCATCCCATCTTTTACAGAATGGGCTGTGTTTGACACAGGAAAAATAATGAGACTGAGCATAGGAAGATTCCCCCTTTACAGGGGAAATTATATTGTAATGACATATAGGTCTACTTGAGATACATTTGTTGATCCCAGACATGTGTCGAGTACTTATTTTTATTATTTTAAAATATATCAAAACCATTACCCCTAAGCATGCAGTTGTCAATTATGCAAATTATACAAATCAGATTTCAAAGCACAACAAATGTTTTGCATTTTTCTTAGACAAGCCACACCTGAGTCCAATAAAGCAAAAAACCACAGCTAATGAAAAAGAAAAAACAAATAGGAAACTTTGTCTGATTATAAATGGAAAGCACAAAAATTAAAATATTTTCTTTAAAATCCAGTTTAAATTAAAAGCTAAGTTTGACAAAAAATAAAAAAGGCTGTGTTAAATTAAACCACATCATAAATTAACACCTAGGGTATTAATCCCTTTCAGCTACCAGTTCTCTAGTAAAATGTAACAGTTCATTCAATGTAAAAAAAAAAAAAATTGAATAACTGTTTACAAGAGATTTTAGAGAAAAAAAAAAAGATATTTTGACTTGCAAAAGAAAATATTGTTAATTGCACACAGTCCATTTCCAGTGACTCCAAGCCCTGGTGCACTCTGAAATTCCAGCCTGGAGCCGCCAGGAGCGTGGGAAGGGTCCCATTGCGTAAGATGTTATTAAGGCAGCAAAGCCTGCCTGCTTAACTGCAGATACTTAAATACTCTAAATAATTACACAGATTAGCCAGGCACAGTGCTGCCGACCTGGAGCAGCAGGGAGCTGCTCCTGCACAGCCTCTCCAGGTGCATTCTGTGCCCAGGGACTGAGCTGGGAGATGCTGACCCCTGGGCGTTTAACAGGAGGCAGAACAGGACTGGCCTCCACTCCTGCTAGACCCACACCATTCCAACTGGTGGAAGAATTCCCCAAGCACAGAATTAACTGTGCTCTATCAACAAGGTCAATGTGACTCCCACTGAAGGTAATTTACAGGCATAAAGTACTTTTCCTTCCTGCTCAAGCTGCTGCAGAGTTACAGGACGGTGCTTAGGAGAAACATGTGAGGAATCCCACATTACAATATTTCAGATGTCAAGCATCGAAGCATATTTTAGAACAATCTGGGCTAATTTTAATTTTTCAGCTATTTACTCAGAGGCTCAGACCTACAGAAGTTTGGCACAAGATACTACATACCAGTTCAAGCAAGGAAGACATTATAAAGTATTTGTTTCTTCACAGGGTGGTTAAAAACCCAACCAAAGGACCTAAGGGAAGAAAAATTAAATCCAGCAGTACACTGCTCTGAGGAGGCAATCCTTGAAGTACAGGTGTATACACTACAGTTATCTCTGAGCATGCACTCCCTTCCCATTCCCCAGTACATTTTTTGGGTGGGGATGTCTTTTGCTCTTGGGGGTTTGTGGCTTTTTGTTTGGTTGGTTTGGTTGCTGGGTGGAGGGTTTTTTGTTTGTATGTATTGGGGTATGGCTGCTTTATCTTGTGTTTTTTTGTTTTTTAAAATAAAGTTCCCTGCTCTATCTGCAGAGTTTTTGTTCCTCTTGCAGTGGCAGTGCCATGAGAAGCAGGAGTTGAGCAATGAGCTGGAGAGAGAACTAAGAACCCAGGCTCTTAGTCAACATCAGGAAACTATTTCCACTTCAGAAGTCAGGAAGCCTCTCGCGCTTGTGCTGCATTCTGCTGAAGAAGAGAATCTGCTGTCATGCCACACAAATGTAAACAAACCTATCAACAACCACTGCACTTAATTATACTTCTCTGTTGCTGTTTCTTCAAATTTGCACTACTGCTCTCCCCAGACAGCAATGAACAACCCTCAATCTCTGTTTTGTTTCCTATAGCACACAAAGGCACCACACGAGTTATTGAGTTAGTCCAGAGCTATGCACACAGTGACCTGCCAAATAGCTACTGCAAAACAGCAAGGACAACTACCAATTTCTTCCTTTTCACCCTGCAGGAGTCACTTTGAATCCTCTCTCTACTCTGCAGCTGCTGTTTGTACCTCTGGCACTGGCACCTTGGGGATTTTCATCTCCTGTCAGATTTGGGTTGAAGTACTCAAAGGTTCAGTGGTACTGGGACAAAGGCACACTTTATGCACATTAATCAGACAAAAAAAGCTCAGAGGTCAGCTTTCAAGTTTTTCCAAAAATCCCCACTAGATTACACCCAGCCAGAAAACACAGTATTTCTTACTGCAGGAGTTTCTTGTAGTACCCATTTCAGAAGTGCAAGTGCAGGCCACCAAGTGCCACCTCCAACAAGCTGATCACAGTCTATTTTCACAAAAGGGGCTCTTGCTTGTCCTCACAGCTCAACCACTAGAAAGTTAGAGGTGCAACATAAACAGAGACATTTCAGAAATTTATCTGTAACTATTCTCTCATGAAAAACTCAAAACATTTGAAGAATCTTTAAGAGGAGCTAAATGGACATTGTCTCACACAGAAGAAAAATTCACCTACATCACTGTAACTTAAAAATTGCAGAATGAATCCACTCCAATGACTGCCACTAAATCACTCATACTTTTTGATTTGCTAAAACACACTGACCTGTGTACTGCCATTCACCTCAAAGCATGTAAATCACATGCTTGGCAAAATGTTAGGTTTGTCTCAGAAAGGAAAGAGCTTTCTCTTAAGGCACAGCCACAAGGAAAAAAAAAAGGGAAAAATATTTGAAAATATCTTTCTAACCTTAGAAAGCAAAGCTAAAATCAAAGCACAACAGCACGGAGAAAGGAGTTGTTACATCCAATTTCATACGTATTTAAAATACAAAAGCCATGCAACTCATGACCAAGAAGGACTGAGAGCATGCATGTGTGCAATACTCAGCGGTGGGATGTACAAATAAACTCACCACCATGTAAAGCAGCTTTCTGCCACACTTCAGCAACCACCAATGAACACAGCAGCTTTCCAAGAGGTGCACATTTTGTCACACAGTCTCTGCTCCCCTCAGCACCCTCAGCCTGGCCCCCACACACATGGAAACCCAAAACAAAGGCCATGCCAAAACTAGGAAATTGCAGCTCTCCTGTGTCTGGAGAGAGAACAGCACTAATTATAAAGTGATTAACTTCTATTAGACTTTTTGTTGTGTCAGTAAAGGAGAGGGAAGGGCTGAGGTTGCTGTTATGAATTTGGCATTCCACATCCATATGACACCACCTTCTTTGAAATGGTGACATTGATGCAGATTCTGTATCTTGGGGAAATGTGACCTATGTACATTGGTTAACAACTGATAGAAGGGGTATTTCACTGGCATTATTTCATACTGGCCTGCAGGAGACAGTCAGTGGTCTCACATAACTTCAGTCCTCTGGATACACAGAGAATGAAAATGCTGAAGTGTTAAAAAAATACCAGCAGAACAGGAAACCACGTATGGGCATGATCTCCACCCAATTTAGTAAATTAAATATTACACTAAGTTTGGGGGTTTCTCTATGGGGATTTTTGAAGGAGTTTTGAATGAGTTAGAAACAGGACTTTTGAGTTTTTAGATGGTGCAGTTTATTTTCTTATCTTCTGCATAGGCAGGAAGGGTGAGTTCAGCTCACATCTTCACTGCATGGCTCAGAAGGTCACAAGACCCTCAGTTACAAGACATTTAAGGATTTATTGACCAATAAAACACTGCCAACAAGGATATTTATGGTTTTGACCCAATCCTTAAATACTTCATCTTACGGACCCATACTCCAGTGTAAGATTTCTTAACCAATCATGTTATGGCACACAAACCTACAGTGCTGCATTTTAAACTCCTTGTTTACCTCTGTAACTACTTTTATTTTAAACTCTAAAACTCTCAACTTTCCTCCACTTAATGTATCTCTACTTCAAACTATAAATTCACATTCTCACTTCTAACACCTAAGTTTGGAAGCCTTTTCCAAGGTCTCAAATCAAATCCTGTATTTAATTCTAAGCTTTGGCTTACATGCCCAAAGTTCTAAGAATTCCTTGTATTTCTAATGTTTCTCTTTTAATTTTATATCAGATAGCTCTATGTTAGACCAGAGTCAGTAGAGAGTCATTTGATGATTTTTGAACACAGTCTAATGATTCTAGGGACAGACATATGAAGAAAAGGTGCTTTATATATCTAGATACTTAATAACCATAACCTGAGAAGAAGTGGTGTGTAGAGAGATTAAGTGGAACAAAATTAGTGCTAATTTGTCTTTGGCAATCCTGAAGTTGTTCTTTCAGGAAGGCAACTACGTGGCTACAAATTGAATATCCCAAATGACACATGGCAGCATTCCACAAGCAACCAGCCCTGTGAGACAGTCATTCTGCAGACAGGGTGGAGTACTGGGGCACTAATGACACAAGCTAATTCCTAATTATCCTGCTATGTAATACCCTGCAGGGTTGCAGGGTTTTTCCCTTGTTAAATATCAGTTAGTTTCCTAACCTTTTTTTTTTTTTTTGGTAGGCTTTTAGCAGCTTAACAACTGCTGTCTATATTAAACACTACATCAAATAGGAAAATTACATAAAGCAAGAAAACACTAGGGATGTGAATGGTGTTGGTCAGAAAAAAACAGGTCACTGTCAACTCAGTGAGAGAAGGTTCCCAGTTCATGGCAGGGCCAAGAGATCAGTTAAAAACCAGCAGAAATAAAGCTGAGAATCAGTGCAGCACTCCACGTTTTTTAGTGTCTCTCCCAGCATAGTCAGACATCAACTCCAGAGCTGTCCCAGCTCCTCTGTGTGCACAGGAAAGCTTTCCATTCAACAATACTTTCTTACTGGAAATTCTTGAAATAATTCAAGGCTATATGAAAACCAAAGCAGTCAGCAGCCATACCATATAATTTACAAATTACATCCTCCTGTTCTGCTTTACAGCTCTTGTTACCAAAAATGCTGAGGCCCTTTGCTCTACTCCTAGCTACTTTTCCGGGGAGGTGAAATGTCCAAAATCAGCTGCATCTCCACACAATGCTGGCCCAGAGAAAAGCAACAAAGCTGGTGAAGGACCTGGAACATAAATCCTATGAGGAGCAGCTGAGAGAGCTGGGGGTGTTTAGCCTGGAGAAGAGGTGCAGGGGAAACATTATATTCTTTGTATTCTTGAAGAATACTTCAAGATATTTCAACAAAATATGTGTAGACATAAAGCATAATTTATATTTTAAAAAACAACTAGATCTTTGCTGGATGGCAAGCAGTGAAAGAGTGAGAAAATCAGGAGCTCAAAAATTTAAACATTAACTGGGGTTCAAAAAAAAGGCACGAAGAACAACATCCAAATACTATTAGTGTAAATATGCTGGGTTTTGCCAGCATATCTTTTTGGCAAGTATCAAGTGCCAGTACTGATCTATGACCTACAGCACACCCTAACAGTTTTTCAGTTGATAAAACAACAGTAATATGCAGTTTAAAAGCTTCATATAGTGTTATATTTATACAAAAGCCTTCTACATAAGTGAGGTGGTGCCTGCAGTTTTTCAAAGAAGCCATGAAATGCACATGTTTGAAAGTTATCAGAGAATTAAGTTTTATTGAGAGAAAGTAACAAAAATAATGGTAAAATCTGTTTCACTTCAATTCCTGGAATCAATATGGGACAATTAAAATACATTTGAAATTCACACTAATTTTGAATCTTCAACATTTAAAAAGGTTTTGTGCACTACACTCAGAACAAAGTGCATTCTTGTGAAAGATTTCATTGTGAAGTATTAGGTGGTTTTAACATTTTGAATACCAAAGATTCACTACAAGGGTAAGACCCTATCATTCTCAAAAACTTCCAAGAAAGCATTCAAATACTAATGAAAATTCAACAGTGCAATTCTGAAAAAAGGTAATAATCACATAAAGAGATGATATTTTGAGAGAAACTCCTGCACTGTCCTGGGACAACTGAAACATCCTTGGTATTTACAAAGGGGGAAATGTTCTTAAGGTAACACCATAGTCTCAAAATGCAACTGCTTGAAAATCTTATCTGTGAAATGCTTTTGGCTTGTTTCTCCCAGCCCTCTAATCCCATTGCACTTGTTAGAAGCTGTTTTAACAGCCAAATAAAAAGAAAAAAAATCCTTGAAAACATTAGCTAGCACTGTAGGACCAAGAATTTTCAAATATACAGTGTAAAATTTAACAGTCCAGACATTTCAGGCCATTTATATTCATACAAACTTGAATTCTACTTAATTACATCCCAAACAGTTCTTTTTATCCTAGACACCAATACTACTTTCCAATCAGTGCCTGAATTCACAAGAGGTTTCTTCTCTTGTCAGTGTTTTGGTTTTTAATTCCCTGGCATTTTCTTGCTGGTTTTGGTCTGACTCCACGTGAGTGTAAAACATGCTCACATATCCATCTGCACTTGCTCAAGCTGCTTGATTTTCCAGTCAACAGACTTCCAACACATCTGCTCCATCCTCTTCACTCCTGGAGGAAGCCATGGATGCAGAAGGAGCCTCCACCCACAGGACACCTCTCCCCTGAAGCCAAGGATGTCAGGTGGAGAAGATGGGCTGGAGCAGAGGCTTGGCTTTCCACCACCTTGGTTCACATCTAGTACTACCTGCTGCTACACCAGGAAAGCCATATTCACACAGGAGCCCCACAGTGGGGGCAATTTGTCACAATATTTACAAGTATTAGCATTTACAAATGGTAGCACTGCAGCTACCACCGATATTTTCTGCAAGTGAGATATCTGATATAGCCACGCTCACGTACAAGGAACAGATCTTTGGGACTTAAATATCAGTGCAGTGAAAAAAAAAAAGGATCACATTTCAGTAGATCTATTTTCATATGTGAAAAATAAAAGCTGCTTCCCAAAACTTTAGCCAGGGCAAACAGGTCTATCATTCAAGCTCAGCAAAAATTAAATATAGCAAGAACCAAAAGCTCTTTTGCCTGGAAAACCATGAAAGAATTTCCATTCTGTTAAACTGAAGCAACCTAAGGACTAAGAGAACCCTCATCTGAACTCTGATTCACATTGCTGCTCCAGTCATCATGATTAACTTGAAATCTGGGCTGACATTACTAGAATCTCCAACAGGTACATGGTACCTTCAAATGCTCCATGTGTTATCCCAGGTTATGTTACTCAGAGAATCTCTTGCTCAGGAAAAAACCCAACATGAAGGCTGGATGGCATTTCATCCACTCCCATCCTCATGATTCTCCTATGGATCTTCAGAGAGGATTTAAAAAAAAAAAACTTGCAAAATAACAGTAACCCTGACACCCTTTTCTACAGAATTAAAAAAAAAAAAAACCCAAATATGAAACCAAAAAACAACACCATTACAAAAAAATCTACTCTTGTTTTCTGCTTCTATGAACAGAGAATAATAAGGTATTAGAGAGCACGTTATGTTGACTAGAAAATAATGAGAGAATTGAAAATACATTTGTTATCAAATAGCTACATAAACATGAAGTCATGATGAGCTAAGATTGCCACTCCTGGATGATACCCTTAATGGTTTTTGTTCGGCCCTATTAATCATGAAGTTTAAAAGGGGAATTCAATAAAACAATTAATGAACAGTATGCAAAAAGTACAAACAAAGTCTTGCCAAATCAATAAAACAATTTGTTCACAGACACAAGCCACAAAGGCTTATCTTGACATTAAGTTCCGTTTGCTCCGATAAGGAAAGAAACCAGCAGCCGCAGCTCTGCGACTTTAAAGAGGGGGGATAAAAAACTGTGAAGTGTCCCAATTCACTTGTAACAGCAATTCCTTACATTATCAGGACTCTCTTATATATACCCCTGCCTGCAAGCATGCTCACAGCAGAGCAGCTGACTTTGAACAGGCTGACCTTGAGCAAGCCAACGACCTCAGCAGCATGTACTTCTGGCTTATTTCACTGCAGCAGCGAAACAGCCTCACCATCTATAGAAGTCTACCGTTCCTGGCCACCACCCCTGACTATTTTAAGATATCCCAATACACTTCAGTGATGCACAGTTCAAAGTGATAGAATAACATCTGCTAGCATGTTGAAGTGGAAGTTGTTTACAGAGGCATTTTTAGCTTGTTCTCGCACTGCGCTTCCCAAACTGACAGAAAAATCAATTGATTAACAGAGCTTTGCTTCTAATTTAAACATATCAACCCCAAAATTTAATAAACACTGAGCAAGAATTTTAGGCATTGTGAAAGGAGAAAAAACCCTTAGACACCCCACTCTAGAAAAAGCTCATTTAGAAGCTTCAAGTATGCAACAGCAATGGGTGAACTTGAAAAGGCAGTTGCTTCCCGAGATGTCAGTTTTGCACAGCTTCTCCCCTTGCTCACTGCTTTAAAGAAAAGCTGCATTAAGAGATATGTTTATTGGTATATAGGTTTTTAACTGCTATTTGAAACATAGAGAAGCTGCATGTTGATCTGACATTAGGGGAAGATAATCGTCTGCAGGGATGTAACGGTTGTGTCACCGAGCCATAACAACCCATCCTGCTGACAAGCCCAACCTACAGAGAGAAAACATTCCATTTCCAAATCCCACTCCAGGGAGAGTCACTGTCACTCTGTGTTCTCAGGAGTCCCTGGAGTGACAAGGACCAGGTTACAAAGGCCAGGGAGAAAACAAGCCTCTCTGGGAATTTATGGCCATGAGAATATTTTTTTCTAATTTTGAAGGAATGCATGTAAGAAAGGAGAACAAGAAGTCAAGTATATTGCATAAAGTTGAGGGAAGAAAAAAACAGCCTAAGCTGAGGGTGGTTTATTCTGAAACTTAGCATGAAGCTGCAAAAGTCATAAATAAAAAGCTGTCCTGCTGCAACGGCCTCAGAGCACGCACAGAGCCCTCACTGAGCCCAGCTCAGGGGTAGTAATTAAACCCCACAGCTCAACTACTTTATTCTCCTTCCAAAACTCTTTAAAACAGAAGGGCCCATATCAGACCAAATCACTCTTTGAGCTGCAGTAGAACTGACTGGGCAAGTGAAAACAGTGTCGTGACCACAGAACACAATTATTATCACTTTTCCTCTGTCCTCTCTGATCTTCATGGGAGAGGAGGGTAAGAGAAGGAGAGGGGGAAAAGCCTGCTCTCAGCCACCAGGAACACATCCAACAGCGATTTTTCCATCTCCCTGAGCTCCGTTGCAACACTATTGACATTTGGCATTTTGTCTGGAACGAGTCTGTTGATTAGGCACTACCCTTAGTTGGAAGGCTGGAGGGAGAATATCACTGTCCAGCTCTGGAATGGGGTGACTGCACTGAGTGCATCTACTCACATCACTTGCTTTTCCTTATGAGTGCACTGCTGAATACCCAGGATCGTATTTTACTGCTGTCACCAGCGGAACAGAGAAACATTTCTGAGCTATGAGCATCTCTTACTAACCAGACACCTTCCATTCTGCCACACCACTGCAGCTGCCCAGCAGCCTGTGGGGTCCAGCTGGTGCCCAGTTTAATCTGGAGATCACTTATATTGCTTCCCACTCACTTTGTTTCCCAATGAATTTGGCAATACAAGTTTGCCTGCAGATCCCTGGATGCCAAAAGGAACATGCTTTGGATAGGAAACCAAGGGCTTATGATCCCTCAGGTTTTAGCTTTTATATTTTTCACATTCTGTGCTGCTTTAATATGTGGGTCTGAGCTTCACATGAGGGGATGGTGAGCTCTGTGCACAGAGCAGGGAGACAAAACAATTCCTGCTCCAGCTGGGCACCAAGGACAAATGATCCCAATCTCAGCCCAAGAGCACAAACCCCGTGGGCTGGAGAGAGAAAAACAAGCAGGGTGGGACTGCAGGGGCTAAAGCTGGGATGGGACAATGAACTGCAAGATGCAAATGGAGCAGAACTGATCCAAGGGAGAGAGCCCGGGAGCGCTGGTGCATTTTGGGGCCATTTTGGTTCATCTTGGGTGCAGCCCTGGCTGGGCTCTGGTGCTGCCCAAGGCGGATCCATGGAGGAGATGCTTTGAATCAATCCCTGCTTGATTCTGTAGCTCTGCCCAGCCTCTGCTCTAGGGCAGCCTGCACAAGGCATCATTTATCCTCAAAACACATTTCAGTCAAGCTTCCAGCTGCACTCTACCAGCAATATGATCTGACACAGCACAAAGGTGATGATGTTTTCCTTGGAGACAGGAGGTGAAATAAGCATGGAGGCAGCCACAGGGGCTGGTGATGAGCCACTGTTGAACTCCTTTTGGGGGCTGTGCTGCAGGATCCTGCAATGAAGTAGCACACTCAATGGTTACTGTCAGATCCACAGTGTGACAGGGATTTTATGAATGATGAGTTTGGTAAGGTTTACTGAAGACTCAATTTTAAAATCCCCTTAGGAAAGGAACCCAAATTAAATCAACGTGAAGGTGATTCCCCTTGAAAAAAAAACTGAGCAGTAATTCCCTGAAGAGTTACCTCTGAGTGCCATACACTGAGAGGGCCACTGCTTCCCATGGCAACAGAAAGGAAGGTAACCTGGCTCCCTGAAGCAGATGGGCAGCACCACCTTGACCATTTCACTCCACTCCTCTTGGAGGCTACTGCTAATTGCACACAGCCATTCTGAAGCCTCTCTTCTCATACCTGCTTTGCCAAATGCATCTCACCTCAGGAAAGAGGCAAAACAAAGGAAAATGACTTCCAGAGAGAAACACCAAGTTCTGGGAGAACTTTCCTCCTTGCCAGATGAGCACAAGAGACCAGGCTTAGAAACAGATGCTTTGATTCTCCTCCTCCACAGCCTGCACTTCTTTCCATTTGGGATGCAACACTCCCCTTCTCATGATTTGGGGCACAGTTGACCAAAAGGACAGCAACACACTCCTCATACCATTTCCATAAATGACAAAAGCTTGATCACCTACGCTGTACGTAAGGGTATTTTCTTTTGAAAATGTACACACTGCTTAGTTATTTACCTCCTTAGATCACTCATAAAAGGTCAGCAGTCTTAATGTGTGAGGCCAGAAGCAGAAAAGGGCTTCAAATACCAGATCTCTCTAGTCCACAGCTATTAAAATCCAGACCAGCATAAAAAGAGCATGTAAGCACAGACACTGCCTTTCAGGGAAAGAGCACTGAGAATAACATCAGATCTTTAAAACAAATAAAAAATCATCTCTGACTTCAGACAGCAAATCGTAGCTAGTATTTATTCATACCCATACTCAACAATTCCTAGCAATACAACAAACAGGAGCTTCCAAAAGGTAACAAAATGTCAAATCTATTTTTCATACTTCTTTTAACCATTTTCTTATTTTCTCTTTGCTTGTCAAAGCTGAAACAGAAACAGGAAAACATCAAGTCATTATCACTCCATACAGTCTTGTCTCCATTTTTGTGTTTGCTTATACCCTTTTAAAATTCAGTTAGTCTCACATGTTTAGGACCTCTCCTCATACAAAAGTACCCTAATATTTCCAATTATCATTAGGTCACCTCTCCTGCTGCTATAGGCAAGGTAAGCCAGCCCATTATCCATTCACCTGGCTACATAATGTTCCCCTCTTTAAGTCCTAATCCTCTTATTACTCATTTTTCCAACTCATTACTCACTTCCTCTTACAGATGCAAAATAGTGACACTAGAATTCAAAAGAAACAGTCTATTTTATTTATATAGGCTGTATATAAATAAAATAGGATTATTTATTTAATTCTGGGAATTGGAGCATTCTCCATTCTCACAATCATTCGTTCACTCTGGTCCCAGGAACAAAAAAACAGAAGCAATGATCAGACCAGGGGAGAAAAAAACCCAACAAAACAAAACCAAAAAGCACCACCAACAAACAACTTTTTCCCTTTACTCAGTTTTGTAAAACTTGTTTTGACATGTCACAGTCAAACAGGTGAAACCTGCACTATCACTCCCAGGTTCTTCTAATACAAAAAGCATTTAAGTACAGTTATATTTTATATATAACTTCCCCTTATTTGATTGACCAAAAGCATGATCTCTCTTAAAACAAATACCATCTCAACACAAGATATTCTCTGAAGGCCCTTCACATTCTTCTGTAAGACTTTTCACTTCAAATTTCCCCAGCATCATCTATTTTTAAAGTTTTTGAATCAAATCTCTATTTTCTGCTATTATTTGCACTAGTCTGGTGCTTCCAATGGAACAAAAAGAAATTTTGAGGAACTGCCAGTCTACACAAAGTTAGTTTGAATCACACAACTGGTAGAGAGCTACACATCCATGATGAAATCCAGCATGTTGAAAACCTGTTCAGAAGTAAAAACTTCTGCTGAAAGTAATTTTGAAGTATAGTTGTTTGGTGGTTTGTTGGGTTTTTTTTGTTTTTTTTTTTTTTTTCAAAATTATCTCAACCAATATTTAGATATTAAAAAAAATTCAAGTAGATGGACCCTAACCTTTTTTCTTCTTTTTATTTTCAAACATTTCTGACTTAGATGCTACTTTATAGAAGGGTTATAAGACTATACAAAACAAACAAAGAATATGATCTACTGAAACCTGAATATTTACAAAGCATTTAAGCATAACTTAATAACTAGGAAATTTTAGGTGCACACACCATATGAGTCCATATCATTCAACAACAGCATTGAGGCAAGACAAGTAGATGCACCCACAAATCTTATCTTATTCTTGGGGGATGATATATTTGAATTAACACCCACAGGGAACCCCACTAAGTCACATTTGAGTGTAATGCAAGCATCCAAAATGCCAAGGAGTTGCACACTGATCCTGCCAGCAATGGACCTGCCCAAACCCATAAGTGTGCCAGAATTCTATTGAGAGCTGCAAAGCAACATCAAGCCA
Organism: Agelaius tricolor; assembly: GCF_023055355.1. Classification (NCBI taxonomy): domain Eukaryota; kingdom Metazoa; phylum Chordata; class Aves; order Passeriformes; family Icteridae; genus Agelaius; species Agelaius tricolor. The sequence continues at coordinate 1,635,530 of NW_027269306.1, forward strand.
AGTAAAACACAACTACAGCTACTGCATTTTTATGTAGGCAACTAAAAAACAACAATATCTTGTCTACTGAGCCATCTGAACCAGAAAAAAACCTTCTGAAAGTAGTTAGTTGAGGCTGAAGTACTCCAATAGGACCACCCAGCCTGGCTGTCCACAGTCTCCCCTCTGTTCTTGGGGAGAAAGGAGTGAAAAATGGCAATAGATCACAATAATCTGTAATTGCTTCAATAAATAAAAAAGCCAAAATAGGTAGGGAAACATTCTCAGGCCATGCATCTTGAGTATCTGCTGGATTCTGATTCTGCACAGACCAGCTCAAGGTAAGACCTTTGCACTTGTCCAGAGCCTCTCAGAACTCCTGCCATCTTTGCAAACCTGGCCTGATTTGTCCTGAGAGGCCCGAAACCACAGTATCTTTTGATTTTGCATAAAAATTTATCACAGCTTTTACACCAAAATGAACTCCCAAGTTATTTAACTTTTTATTCCCTCTCATGTATATTTTTGTATAATGTGAACATGCATCAATCCATAACATTTCCCTATTTAGTTTTCTGTTGATGAACTTCATGAAGTTTTAAAATCCTCTGCTGCAGTTTGCAATTAAGTAATAGAGAGTGCAGGTGATGAATTAGAATATTTTATGTGAGCGCTGTACATGAAGCGTTCTTGTTTATAAGCTACAGTGAAAAAATAGATTCCTCTGGCATGAACTCCAATCACTAATTTCATCAAGCCTAGAATTGCAGCGCACAAGTTTTCCTTTCCAGCATGAATAGCTGTAAAATATTTAAAATTTTCTTCCAAGTACTCATTGTCCTAGTTTACTAGCTTCTTACTCAACCAGCAGATGGGCAATACACAGCACATACTACTGCCAGTGATGCAAAGCAGAACTGGAAGATCTTCAATCAACACAAGTTTAGCTCATAAGGAAAACAAAAGGACTAAATATTGATAATTTTTAAATGCCAGGCAGATTGGGTAACTATTCAAGGAAAGCTTTAAAAAAATAACCAAACAAAACTATCGAAAACATACACCCATTTTCAGGCAAAAGTAGAATGCAACCACATACCAAAATCACTTTAAATACCCTTTTGCTATCACCCTCAACATTTAAGCATCCTATCACTCCCTAACTCCAGAAGTTTACTGAACTCCACAGCTGCTGAAGGCACTCAGACAGAATGGAGTTTCTAAGAACTAGGGAAAATATTTACAAGTGCTGGAGAAAAACAGAGGCATTTACATAATCTTTGGCAACAGGATATAGAAACATGGCACTTCTAGGACACTGTCCAGCTGCTTACAGGAAAAAAAATCCATCATGTTAGGAAGGCTGGAAAGACATCCTAAACAAGCAAGTGAAAGATAATTTTTTTTCTTTTCCTTTTGAACAGTCTCAGAGGTCTCAAAATAGCAGTAAGTGATGGCTTCAGAGAACAACACAAAACATACTTCCAGGAAAAAGACTAGACTATCAAAACATTCAAAGCAAGTATTCACATTCAAAATGGCAACCAACTACAGAACTCTCACATTCCTAGATGGCTTTACCGGTTCAAATCATTCTTACTAGTTACCTGGAGGAGCAATTATTTAAGCCATTAACTTTAAGAAATGCTAAAACCTTGTTCCATAACAGGTAAAAAAACCAAAGTAGGAGATACCTACCTGTAATACCGAGATTGTAAATAAGTTGAACAAATAGTCTTTGATACATGGCTGGCAGACCCAAAGTCTATGACTTTGACCCGGTAAGGCTGCCGAACAGGATCCACCAACATAATGTTCTCTGGTTTGAGGTCAGCATGGATTAAACCCAGACTTTTGAGTTTTTTCAGTGCAGTGGCCACCTGTTGCAGAATAGGCCTTATTACTTTCAGTTGCAGAGGGCTGAATTTGTTTTGTTTCAGGAAGTCGTACAAGTTCTGTTCCAACATTTCAAAAACCAGACAGGTGTGGTTACGATGCTGAAAGCATTCGTAGGCTCTCACAAAGTTAAATTCATCAGCATTTTCAGTGCTCAGCCTCGCTAAGATGCTCACTTCTATCTGCCCTTGGCGCACGTACGAAGGATGATTCTTCAAGATTTTGATTGCCACGATCTCGTTCGTCCCCCTTTTCCAGCACTTGACTACTTGTCCAAAGGTCCCTCGTCCCAGGAAATCGAGAACCTCGTAGGTGTTTTTCACCGAGCACAGCACCTCGTGCTGCACCAGCTGGTAATCCCCGTCCCCGCCGGTGCCGCCCTGCTTGGAGGCGGCCGTGGCCACCACCGTCACCGGGTTGGCCACGCCGCTCTGCAGCATGGCAGGCAGGATGGACAGCTCGTCAACGATCTGCATCGTGCTGCTCTGGTTCTCCAGCTCCTCACTCTTACGCTTCAATCCACATCGCTGGGCTCCCTCCAGGAGATCCGAGCGGCTTCCCTGCGTCCCGGCCCCCTCCGGCTGAGGTTGCTGCGCCCACGCTGCCAACGCTTTTGTAGCACCTGCAGTATTTTTTAAAGCAACAGCATTTGACTGCAACCAAAAGCTCTGTCCTCGAGGTCTATCAAATGGGTTTTTAGTCTGAAAGAAAGTACTAACCCTGTGGGGAGAAATTCCAAAGTTTTTACCATTCACATAGATTTGCGGGTAGGTTCTTTCGTGGTACACGCAACTGCTTGGTTCTAGTTTGAGTTTCTTCACACTACAAAAGGCACTTGACTGGGTTTGATAAACATATGGTGGATAGACCAAGACTTGTGAGGCCATACCTACAGGGGGAGAGGAAAAGAAAAAAACAAGTGAAAATTGTGCACATTCTCAAGCTTTCCAGCCGCTGCAACTTCTAAAAGAAAAATCAGGACACCAGTATGTTCTTCAAATAAGCTGGTCTAAAGTTGTTTTATATTTAGTTCCTTGTGGCAGAACAAGCCCCTCATGCTTTGCCTGTGCCCACAGGAGGACTTTAGCAGCAGCAGGTTACTGCAGTTAAGTGCTTGAGCTGGTTGCACAGGACTGAGACAGGCTGCAGCACACGGCATTTTTGTGCTACCTTTGTGCTGTTAAACTCAACTTTCATTTAAAACCTCCCACCATTTCTACACACAAAAGTAGCACAGTGCTCAGTAACACAACTGAAAAACCAATTCAAATATTTAGCAACGATGACAAAAAATAACTCAGGAGTTGATAATTGTGAGTCAATGCTACCCGTTACACAAGGAATCCAACCTATTCACTGTAAACACCAGCAACCTTCTGACAGCAGACAAATGTCACAATGGCCACAGACCAAAGAATTTCACTGGGATGAAAATGAAAGTGATCAAGCCATGTGCTGGGGCCCAAAATAACTCAGGGGGCATGGGTATATACACATAAACAACGACAAGGTTCCAGTAACTTACATGTACAGTAACCTAATCCATTCACCAAAGGCAGGTGCTTTCCTTGAGCTCTGCTCCACCCCGCTACGGAAATTCGTGTATCAGTGACAGAGTTATGGGGCTAGAGGCAGGGATTTACCTTCCAGGTGTCCTCTATGCACTGACCCAGTGTCCCCTTCCAGACCTGCCAAACACCAGCCTTGAACTGTCACGTAGTTAAGCTAAATACTAAGAAAAAGGCTCTGGATGGACCCCAGTGGAACTACAAGGTGTCAGGGAAGTTATGGTTTATACCAGTCTGATCAGCTCCCAGAGACAAATTCAATACAATAATACCTTAATTAGATCACTTAATCACACCAAGCACATGAAAATTCTGGTAATAGGTATTTAAATTGCAGATGAGTCACATAAAACTTGAGCTAGACACTGCAGTGACTCTGATCAAATGAAACTAACCAAAAGCACAGCGTAATTATTCTGAAGCTGTGATTTCATTTATGCAAATGAACATTTAGATATCTTAAGAGCAATTAAAATAATCATACCAACACCTCAGTTTAGAATCCTCTAATGCGTTTTGTCCCAGCTGCAGAAGAAAACTTCAAAGCTCTCTCCTTCCCAAAGTTGTTTTCTCAGAACCAGATGATGTAGAAAGCTGGAGACAGCCAGGAAAGAGCTGGGCTCTTCTGCCACCAAACATGATGGAACTGCCACTGGCCTCCTGCTCCACACCAAGGACTTAACACTAACTATTAACCTCAAAACACAGGAAAAAACTCCACAAGCTCTTGACTTCTCTCCTAAATAACATGCCCCATTACAAGGTGCATAAGCATTACTGTTGACTAGGAGATCTTACTGCCTTTTCTAACACAATTATATTTAAATAAATCACTTACCCTGATCATATTATTTCGATATCCAAAATTCAGGCCTCAGTGCCTGCCCCAGAAAACACATACATCCAAGGCCCCTCTGGAGCTTCCAGTGGCACCTGCACAGCTCAGGCCAAGCCAAACCTTCTATCAGCACCTTACTACTACTCCTCCAGTTCAGGGATGACTCAAATATCACATCTGCCAAAGACACTAAATTATCAAAATAACCCTTGGGGGTTTTCTTCTTAAAACCTTTCAGAGGTTCCCACTACAAAATGATCTGCTTGCTTGTTCATCACAATCCTCTTACTTTTTGACACACGTGTGCTTGAAACAAGTAAGATATTCAAACTCAAAAAACATCTACACTTCAAAGCAAAGAAACTTCTCAAGGACACACTAGTGTGCTATCCCAGTTTGCTGACAGGAGGGTTCAGATGACCAGAGTCACTTTCCTGACTCACAGACAAACCCAAATGCTGGGCAGGCACAGCCACACCACGAAGCCCCAGGGCAGGAACAGGTCCCATGCACCTCCAGGCAGGAGGGACTGAGGACACCTGGCCCACAGGTGACAATCTGGCCAAGCTGCAGCAGTCCCAGAAGGTCAGTCTGCCCTGGATCTACCTAACAGCAAAAATCTGCTCCACTGAACTTCTGGAGAAGGTACTTTCCTGTGTAAGCATGTCACCAAAGCTGAGGGCACTAGATGATGATTATAAGTACTGTGAAAAAGCTACATTGAAATTAAGGATGGTTTTGGAAGACAGGACAGTCCAGCACAAGGAGAACCAGAGGGACCAGAGGCTCACTCAAATCCCCACCTGAGCCTGTGAGCACCACTGGCATTTAAAAATGTGTAAATCTTCTAGAGCTCATGCTGTTCAAACCAGTCCAGAAGGTCTGGAGGAACACAGTCCCAGCTTTCTCTTCAATACTAATTTCAGTTGGATAAGAAAAACTAGACTATCATCTTTTGGGGTTAGTGTGCTTCTTACAGGACTAACTCCACGACCCTGAACTCCAACCACAGTAACAGCTCTGTTCATAGATAAGAAGTGTTTACTGAGTTATTACAAGAACATTTTTAGCAACTCAAAAAAAAAAAAAAAACCACTAAAAAAAAGAAAATTGACCATTAAATGGAACAGATAACATATCCTGGAACAGCCTTTGATACAATCATTACAGACTGAACTGGAACAGCCTTTGATACAATCATCACAGACTGAACTAATAAAATAAAATTTTACTCCACACAAATAAAAACAGACTTGTACAATCATCTTATTTCTTACCTTCCCCTAAACACTTCTTCACAACTCCCATCATTTTGCTTGTCTTTTTCTAAACACACACTTCTAGATGCCAATGTCATTTGGAGAAGCTACAGTATCTTCACATAACCAGTGAATCCTGTGAAACAGGCACATAAAACCCTGCAGCATCCTACACCTGAGACTACTCAAAGACCTCTGCCACACACTCACAGTGTTCAGAAGGCATTTCAGACAGAAGCACACTCTAACCAACCTACATGCAATGAAACCCACCAGAACAGCATGGACCTATCCAACACAAGCAGCTGTTGGAGGTCTTTGAGAAGCTAGGTTGATAAACAGAACTGATTTCCCCCCACCCAGAGGAAAACAAACCCCCACACACAGCAAAGCTGCACAACAAACCTTGAAGAGAAAGGGAAAATACCACAACACCTCTACTGTAACAGCACTGCTGTGTTTTAAGGGGTTTTTTGTTGGTTCGGGGTTATGGATTTTTTTGTGGTTGGGGATGGTTTGGTTTTTTGGTTCTGTTTTTCTTACTGGGTTGATTTGTTTGTGGGGTTCAGAAGCTTTTTTTAAACTATTTTGAGGTATTTGGATTACAATACAATCCTATGGATAGCTACACCTGTAAGAATAGACTTACTGTGTCGCAGGTTTTTTGTTGCCTTTTTTTTTTTAAACCAGGACTCCCAGCAAAAGAAAAAAATACACAGCACATTTTCACCTAGCAGAGAGTGGATCTTTCTTTTCCCCTGTCACAAAACATTTCACTGAGCTCATACATCCTTCTGCATACTTGTTAATAAGACTGTTCCTGCTTCCTCATACAAACTGAAGCTGGTCAGACTGCACCTACATTAACAAGCTCAGCTGCAGAAAAAGAGAGGGGTGTGTAGAGCCAAACAACCAGTGCTAAAAGAAAGAAAAAATCATCTGTGCTCATTTCAGGGAGTTACTCAAGTCTGAACACACATAAGGAGCTGGTGCACATCTCCCAGTTAAATTTAATTTAAAATAAAAACCAAACTGCACACTACATGACCTCCCCCCAGGATGCAAACCAAAGCATCAGAAGGTCTGAAAAGTGCAATTTCCAGGTGACAGTACCACAGCAGCCTCAGAGTAACCTCCCACTTGACTTTCAGTTTTAGTCCATTGCTCCACACATATTTTTAATGTCCTCTTCTCCTTCATTGAGTGCAAAGCAAGTGTAACCACTTCAGCACAGTGCCTGCCCCGGGGCAGTGGTACACACAAGCTGAATTTGGCTCTGGAGTTCTGCAGCTCGTGTTCTCCAACTGGAGGCTGCTGCATCCCACCTCACTGCTGGGGAATAGTGCAGGGAATGTGCACAAGAAAGGAGTTTTGGGACAGCCGATCAACTGTTAGCACCTCTAGAAAGGCTTCCTTCAAAGGAACCAGTCCTCTTGGTTGGAAGCAGAGAGAACTAGGAAAATTTGGCTTGTTAAACATGAAACTATACAAAACATGTGACTTCTGACCAGAGTTGAGGCTGTGAATTCTGGGCTTCTGAAAAAAGTATGAACAAAGTAACAAAGCAAACGTATTTCACCTAAGTAAATTCATTGTTTATTCCTTTAAATAAATTAACAAGAGTATTTTCACAAAGTAATGTCAGTGGACAGGAGGCACCTCAGTTTGTCCCCCCACAACCAAACTCCTCTGTACAGAAACTGAGCAGGGAACCAGGCAGATGCATCTCAGCAAAACGAGGCACCTCTGGTTAACACCTTGCTAATGATCACCTAGGTGTAACAATGCTCTCTACTTCTCAAAATTACATCTGCAGCCTTCTGGGGCTAGGCAAACTCAGCAGCACAACCCACTTGGCACACTGTGACAACCTGGAGCAGCACAGGCTGTTCCAGGCCTGAGCACCATTAATAATTAACTGTACAGTGACATTTCCACATGGCTGAGTCGGGGGGAGTGTGGCAAAGTAACTGGTTAATAAGGCCACTGCAGGGGAGCACAGGAGAAATTGCCACAGTGCTCTCTTCATTTGTCTGTGAAATGCACAGCTCCTTCCCCCAGCACTGCAATCACCCTGCTGCTTCTGGTGTAGTAAATTCCCAGCAGCCAGAGGCAGCCACCTAATAACAGAGTTAAACTGTAACCCAAGAAAACTTGTTTTCCAACTTCTTTCAGGCCTCCATGGGCAAAAAGCAGCTCCAAAACTCTCACATCCTCTTCACAGTGCAGCTGGGCATCGAGGGAGGCTTTCTAAACACTCGGTATCTTCCAGCAAATGCACAATTGGAGCAGTGGCACTTATGAAACGTTTTGTTTACATCATGCATCACTTTGGAAACACTGTAAGGATACTAACTGTCATTTTTTCCCGGTAAAACAATTGTTCTTTTCATATTAGGTGCCACCCAACTTCTCAAGTTATTCAGCAAGTACAAAGCTGAAATAGTTGCCCTCTCTTTCAGCACAGATGAAAGTCCATTACCAGTAGTAGCAGCACCTCTACGTTACTGTTTATTTTGGATATGCAGCTGAACAAGCTGTACTGATGCAAGTACTTTCATACCCCATGACCTGTTCACCCTGAGGAATTCCCTCACTCCAGCTGGACAATTAATAACAAAGCACTGGTAATTGAGGTTTCATGTAATTTATAAAGGAAAACATATCCACAGAGAGTGCAAAGAAATGTGCATCAGTGTCCAGAAATTTGTGTCCAGAAATACAAGCCCAGGGAGTCCCAACCCTCTGGCCACCTCAAAACCAGCTCTGTGACCCACAGAAGGGAGAGCAGAGCAAAGCAGAAAGCACTGAGGTGTTCCAGGTAACTTGTGTCCTATAAATGGTTTCCTCAATGACAGAGGCAATTCTGGACACAAACTGCAGAGGCACACACACTGCCCTACAGAGAACCAGATGCAGGAGCAGCTGCTGCTGATAGCTCACCAAAGAAACCAACACCCAGAGATGCAATTTCATGACAAAAGAAATCATTGCCATTCTTGACTAAAAAATGTATTCCAAAGCTCAGGGATGTTGGCCCATCATTCACCAGGAGCATTCAGCTGAGCCAACACAGCCTTTGCCCCACATGAAACCTCAGTCCTGCACAGGTCCAGGCTGAAAGGCCAAAGGTTGGCTCCAAGTTTTAGTGGGAAGCAAAGGATATAATGATCCAATTCTGCCCTTGTAGAACTTAGTTACTAACCACCCAAAAAAATGTTACAGGGCTGATTAAGGTCTGTGCAACAGTGGAGATATTTGTAATCAGACACCACAATGTCGCACTGATAGCAGAAATTGAAAATATCAGTTGGTTTAAGTGTGATAGAAACCAGTCTCAATTGCAGCATTGTCTCCATCCTTGGAAACAGAACTGACACCATACACTGAGCACAAACATATTTTACATAAAATATCAGAGTGAACTGCTGTGACTCAACGCTGCCATAGCACCAGCAGCAGCACTCAAGAACACAATTGCTTTATTCATATTTTCCACCAATATCAAAAGCTAAATCTTGTGATACCAATATGACTGCAATCATAGCTAAAAAGTTAAATGAAACAGTACTGGAAGCATTTCTTTTTCTCCTGGGCAAGCTGGAAAGCAGGCACAAGCAGTGCAGCCTTGGCCACCAGCCCCAGGGAGAACATGCCCTCCAAATCAGAATGTGCCACCATCAACATAAACAGCACATTTCAACCAGCCAGGGCTTCACCAGCCTAATCTCTTCTTTTAGAAGACTAATTCTTTTTGAACCTGGAAACAGCAGGCACACTCAAATAAAAGTCTCTGACAGTGGGGATTAGGAGAGCCCACACTTTCTGCAGGACAGAAGTGCTGGAGGATCCATCCCAACCACCACTGTCTGCCACCGTTCAATGCAGCAGGAGGGCCAAGGCAAGCAGAGAGGCAGGGCACTTCTTCCATTGCCCTCAGTATTTCCAAAAGATTTTGCCACCTTGCCTAAAGCAGAAATAAAATTTGATAGAGAGGATTAGCCCAAACTGCATGTTGGTATATCACATGTTCAAATGCCACTGTACTTAAAAAAAATTTCCTTCTTAGTTCTTTCTTATTTTCAGTCATTTTATTTTTGTGCAATTGCTCAATTTTGCATTTTTTAGAATGCTGGGTGTTTGTTAGAACTAGAAATGGATCAACCCATTTAAGCAATTTATTTTGAAATTTCATTTTAAAATAGCTCTAGACAATACCAAAAGCAGCTCCTGTAAGAATATTCATTTAAATGTTTGTTGCCACTTCACAGAAAGTAAGGCAGCACATCTGCATGCCCAGGAAGGGGTCCTACTTACATAGAGTTCATCAAGTCCTCTCAACTACTCAGTGAGGAGGAAACTCATCCAAAATTACCTTTCTCCCTCTCAGGAAAAAAGATTTTCACCTGGTCAAAAACAAACAAGCAACAAAAACCAAAGCAAACAAAAAAGCCCAAACAACAACAACACAAAATTCCTGTTCTCCCCACAGGACCTGCACATTAAGTCTAGAGCAGCACACACAAAAAAAACCTGTCGAGCTCATTGAGTATGACATGCAATGCAAAAATGTGCAAATCAGGCTCTCCTGTACCAAGGGGGTGAATAAAACTTTCCTACACATTGAGAACCACCTGGTAGTAAGCAATATTTGAGTTAAAACTTTGCCCAAATACATGGAAAAAATCAGTCCCTCTTCCAAGAAGACCAACAAGAATGTCATTATCAAGTGGTTACTGAGTTGTGAAACCAAACACACCTAGAGCACATTCAGCTTCCTCTGCAACAAAAATGTCAGAGTAAATAGAACGTTAGCATTTATTTGTTTTAAAACTGACTTAACTGCAGCAGAAAAAGATCAATCAAGATAAGTGTGTGGGATTAGATGCCTTGATTATTTTTCAGTTTTCAGGTCAGTTGTCCCAGCTACATCTAGTAACGACTCTCAAACATATACAGACTGAGGTAAACACACACATACACACACACATTAAGCAGGAAGGTATTTTTACACATACACAAACAAAAAAAAAAAAACCTGTGAAGTCCCAGTATTCTTCCCATAATAAAAAACTGTTATTTAAAAGTGGTTTGAATATTCTGCTTTTATATAACAGGTGTTTTTCTTTCCTTGTAAGCAACACCATCATGAAAATAGCAGTGGTTGCTTGCAGAAAACAGCTGTATAAAGTGGACATGGCATCTACTGTAGAACAGTAAAAAAAAAAAAAAAAAAAAAAAAGAGGGAAAAAGTGTTTATACCTTCTTTCAGCTTTCTAAGGATGTAGAGAAGCAGTATTTCCTACAGGTAAATATCAGTGCACTAGAAATCCATTCTCTCTCACAGAAGGATCAGCCTTCTGCCTCCTAATGAATCAGTAACTGTTATAACACATATTATAATGCTTCCCAAAGCCACCAGGGCAAGAAATGTCTCCCCCTCCCTTGTGCAAAGGATCTTCCTGATTTAACTACACAGAAACCATGTGAAAAGGTGAAAGATTATATGCAGCATACAACCCACTACCTGGGGACATAATAATACTGCTAAATGTGCATACATTTTTTCTCTGTTGTATTCCCTTCCATGTTTAATAATCTTTGCACTTGTAGCATAAATAAACCTTTAACAGCCACTCTTGTTTTAATCTTCACAAGAATGTTTAGACACCTCTGTGACAGAGTTTTAAAAACACATCTAGTCTCGAGCAGCATTTGTCACAAAGAGCTCCCAGAGCATTTCTTGGGAACACTTCCCACCATGGCCTCTTGCTGGGCTCAGAGCTGACACGGTGCAAAGGAAGAAGAAAGCCAGCCCACAGCATCATTACAAAAACCATAGAGAAAAGTTATTAAAATCAGTCTTTATGAAAAGCAATCTCATGAAAGTAATCTGCTCCTATTAGGCTGAATACCAACTAATTCTGCAAATCACAAAATAAGTTGGTATGAAAAGGGAAAAAGCACTTGGTCTCCTCTTAGGAACAAATCTGGTTCCTTCTGAAGGGCTTCACAAGATCTCAAACACCAAAATTCCCATACTTAACAGATTGAAATGCTGAAAAATAAAGATTATCTGAGTACCTCTTCTACCCACATACAATCCCTAATAATCTTCAAAGAGAAGCTGTGGAAAAAATTTCTCAACTGGAACATACAGACTGCAGACAAGCAACCAAGTCTAACAGTTAAAAAGAAAAAAAAGAGAAGAATTGAAAGGAAAGGGGTAAGAAGTATCAGATGACCAAAGTTTCTAAGAAAAACTCGAGAAGGAAGATGTTGATAAGACAATGATGGACATCAACAGCTTCAGTCAAAAAGGCAGAAAGGTATCTTACAAGAAACAACTACAAATCCTCCTGGAAATTGTGTAAGTTCCACCAATTGTGCCAGCACAGAAAAAAACCTGCACCATAGGAAAGAGGGGAAAAATTAATATATTTTATTCAAACTAGTGGAATTTGGTAAAAGTTAACATAGCTTTTTTTTTTTTTAATGCTGACAAAGGACCAAAACAAAGCAGTAAACATGTTGAGACTGTGGAAACACAAGAGAAGAAATATTTATTCTATCTACATATGAAAAAGTAAATTACTTTTGCAAAAGTGAATTAATAAAGCTTTAGGAAAAAACGAGTACATAAACACTTTTTATGGATACCTGATACTAGTAGTTACTTATGTCTTCCAAAGGGAGCTTAGATCACCAGTAAGAAAAACTTCTTTTCCTCCCTTATAAAACTTTCTAAAGTATTGAGGTCCTTTTCTCTCAGCATTTTGCCTTGACAGGTGAGCTTCCTCATGCAGCCCTTGAGGGGGGCACGCATTAGGGGTCCCATCTGATGCAGGCAGGCATCTGATGATTGTTTCAGTCTATTCCAGCAGGAGCAGGGAGAGGTTCAGGTGTCAGCTGACAGCCAGAGAGGCAGGGAGCAGGCCTGCAGGGATCTGGTCACGCTAATAAAAGCAGCAAACATCTCTGCAATGAGGACACTCCAGCCCCACACAAAGCACAGCTGCACCACTCACTGCAGCCCCAGCTGAAGTTGCTCTCCTGGCACTTTCTCCTGCCCAGGGACCAGTTTTGCCATCTCAAGATGAGGTCAGCACAAGGCAAAGAGATCCACTTCCATCTCACAGCTCAGAGTCAAGTAAAACTAGAGAAAACCCCTAAAATAACCCAAAGCAGGTTTTCTCAGGTACTGGTGGCTGCTTGCCCCAAGGCAAGCGAACAGCCAAGCCAAGCTTGGTGATAAAAATCTTGCCTCACCCAGTAATTTAAGTTCCTTGGAGGTTTGGTGTCCTGGTGACACAAAGAACAGCTGCAGGACAGTGGAGTGTGGTGACCCAGAGCAGCCTCCAGAACACAGGAGAGCACAAGACACACTCAGACCAATGGATTATGAAATCCAACAGGCCTGGAGAAGTGGCCGTGGGCATCTCCAATCATCTCCAAAACCTCCTCTTTTCAGGGTGTTTATGGGACCACCACATGTATCCAGGAAGTGATCATACAAATAAAAGCTGACTTTTTCCATTAAAAACCGTATTGGTACTTCATTTGTAATGTGCTTTAAAAAGCACTAAAAAGTCTTCTAGAGCTGCTACATTATTTCAGCAAGAATGGAAAGCATGAGTTTAAGATTACTGATGTTAAAGATAGCTTTTTTGATGGGAGTGCCCCTCCTAACATGCAAAAAGAGTTCTCTGCATGTAAGAATCCAATTACCTTTTTAATATTGGGAGTTGCTGTAGCTTTGATCATCCTAAAAGATAGGAAAATATTTCTTATGTCTAGTTTCTCTTTGGATGTTTGACTGCATCTTCTTTTATTGCTCTGTTTTGGAATTTGAACTTTGCCTTTTCCTGTTATACCCAAATACTGTAGAGCATAAAAGAGCTGGATAAAAGGGGAAAAAATGATTATATTCCTTACTTACAAAAAGGAATCATTTCCTAATCTTTTTCTAAAAACACAACATACTGTACAAAAAGTTTTCATAATGCTGGAATTAACAAATATGTACAGTTAATATTCAGAGAGGTATTTTGAAATTACACTGACTCCAAGTCTCAGCATAAGGAAAAAAAACAGAACTAAACTACTTGAGTTTACTTGTTTAAAAAACAGTTGTTATTTGGCTCTTCTTCCTTTTCCAAGCCCAATTGCTAAACCAGAGATTGTTAGAAAGTTACCCACTATCCAAAATGCAGTATTAAAATGCTATATGGAAAAAAAAAGTGATATGCATTGAAAAAAATACTACAAAGCTTTACAAAGATTATCCCCAAACTGCATCTAAACCCAAGACTCACACCAACTCCTGCCATCTTCTTTTTCAGTATTCATTATATTGAAATAAAACAACTGAAGAACTGGGGGGAACCAAGACTCACACCAACTCCTGCCATCTTTTTCAGTATTCACTATATTAAAATAAAACAACTGAAGAACTGGGGGGAAGAACCTAGCCTGTAGGAAATACATTATCAAATAAAGTCACCAACTAAAATCCACTTTCACAGTTACATGTTGTTCCCCTGCTCACCTGTCACTCAAAGCACAGTAACTCTGAAGAAAAAGCTACAATTTCTCTAAAATTCTGTAGAAGAGGTAGAGGCTCTAAATTAAAACTGTCTAAAGGGGGGATGGGGGAAGCCAAGACCAGGTAACAGGATTTTCCAGGCTTTATCCTTCATTATAGGTTATTTCAGGTTAAACAGAGGGTGCTCAGTGCCTGTAGAAGTCAGAAAAGGTAACCCATTACTAACCCATATCATAGCATCAGTTATTTTAGGCTGCTTTAAATGGAGTTACATGGTCACTTCAGGTGCACTGCACTCACAGCATGGTCTGGAACATGCTCAGTGCTCATCCTGGCTCCTTTCCCCATGTCTGATGTTGTGCTCAGCCCAGCCACGGTTCTGAAGCACAGTTTCAGACACCTGAAGTCCCATCCTGTACTCAAGATCTATTAAAAGTACTTAATTATTTTCTTTCAAGACCTATTAAAAGTAATCCATTGTTTTCCAAGATCTTGTAAATACCAACTAATTCTGCAAATTACAAAACAAGTTGGTATTAAAAGGAAAGAGGAGACCTTTTCTTTCAAGACCTATTAAAAGTAATTCATTATTTTCCACTCCACCTCTGATTGTCAGTGAAGGGATCTCAAGAAATAGAATATTTCAGTGACTTAGGAACTTGGAAAACACAAAATGGTACAAACAAGCTTTTCTGAAGTCTGAAAGGTGGATGCTATTCCACAAAATTCAACAGCCAACTCATGACAGAGGAATGTTGGTAGCACCACCATGACACTTCCACATTTCTTCTTCCCTCAACCAAGGATCACCAGGTGATTATCAGGCCTGCTCTACCCAACCTGTACTTCTGTCAGTCAGAGCAGTTTAATTCGGCTCTAATGCTTCTACAGATCAGATGAAATTATTTCATATATTCAGAAGAGTCGAGGCTGATCTAATAAAAAAATGTAGGAAGGCCTCTCTGTCCTCTGCTTTACTCCCCAAAGTTCTATGCAGAAAGCAGCACAGTAAAAAAAAAAAAAAAAAATAGAGGGAAAAGGTGTTTACCCCTTCTTTCAGTTTTCTATGGATGTAGAGAAGCAGTATTTCCAACAGGTAAATATCAGTGCACTAGAAATCCATTCTCTCTCACAGAAGGATCAGCCTTCTGCCTCCTAGCGAATCAGATCACATGAAATCATTCCATATATTCAGAAAAGCTGAGGCTGATCTAATAAAAAAACATAGGAAGGCCTCTCTGTCCTCTGCTTTACTCCCCAAAGTTCTGTGCAGAAAGCAGCACTGTCTGCAGGAACTGCTCTGTAAGTGCCATGACACCCCACACTGCAACAGCGAAATTTAGCTCCACTAAAAGCAGTTTGTCCTTCTGTATTTAACATTCCTCCAAAATACATGTCCAGCCTCAAATGACAGTGCTGTTCCCGTTCCCAACGCTGCTTTTCTCCCCCCCTCACACACAAGAAAGGCAACCACAAAATTCCCGTTCCAAAGGCACCACTTTGTCAAAAGGGCCTTTGTTGCAGTGATCAGCACACTGGCAAAAGGGAAAATACAAGAAAGAGATCCTATAGAGAGGTAAAAAGAAAACTGCTCTAAAAACAGGAAGTGTGCAATCCCTTCAGAGAGGGCTACGCACACCTAAACACGTGAGCTTGGGAAAACACAGCCTGACATTGTTACACCTCTGGATTGGTGTTTCCACAGGAATTTAGTACAGTGAATTCTGTTCCACCCAGGGGCTGGTGAGCTCACCAACCCTTTGCCTCTGGAAGTGCTGCTCAGCCTCCCATCCCCTTGTACAGATGCCATCAATCCCACAGACGCTTTTGGAAAAAAATCACCGATTTGTTTTGAAGCAACTGCTGCAAACTGGAGGACACAAGCAGAAAAGCAGCACATGCAAATAAATTCTAGTGGTTTTTTATCAGTTAGTTCTGAAAGATGAGTTGCAAGCTCAGTCTCCCTCCCCACACCCTGTCTTTGTCTCTGCTATCTTGTTATGCAGGAGCCTGTCTCATTTCCCTGTTTCCATAGGTAGTTGTTTGAAAGAGACGAGGGAGGAAACGCGCAAACACAACAAAAAAAACCCGAAACAAAGAAAAATCACAAGCGCCGCAGAGACCCCAGGGCAGGGGCAGCTTCCCGAGCAATTTTTCAATGAAACTTTATTCCAGCTCATGGAACCCATCCAATTCCACACCGCCCCCGAGCCCGGAGAGCCACGCACCACCACCGCAGTCGGAACTGGAACACCCAGCCAAATTTATCTATAAAAAAAATTAATTAATTAACAAGCACGAGCGGTGCCACACCCTGAGTGAGCTCCGAGCAGAGAAGCCCCCAGGAAGAAGTGGAGGGAGTGAAAAGTCCGAGGGCTCTCAGCATGTGCTACCATAAAAGGTCCGCAGATAAAGCCGCCCCACGGCTCCAGCGGGATCAGTTTTCCCCCGGTAAGTCCGCGTTAACACTTTGCTCTATTTATTTGCCATCTCACCATGCCGCTTCGTAATACAGTATTGACCTATTTTCCAGGTGCTTAATTAATCTCTCTGCTGGCTGCCACGCTTGTTAGGCAGTTACTGGTGTGTATTTTAAACTTTAGTTTATAGAAAGCTCTAGCAAATTAAGTCTGTTACGGAATTATTATGTCAGTCCTCGCAGTCCATCCCAGCTTTCCTACTCGGTGCGACATCATCAGAGCCTAAACTTTTTGCAAACGATGTCACGGGGAGGTAATACTGGGTAGAAAATGAATAATCACACAAACATGCATTGTTATCGACAACTATACAGCTTCACCTAATGTAGTCGTCGCTCACAGTAACATACTTTCCCACAATTTCAAGACACCGAAATAAACAAGGCAATACACAAGTAGGGAGATGCAAAATACACAAGCAGGAAGATGCAAAAACATCAGAGCGCCACATAATTTCTGGCAAGTCAAGCCCTGGAGTGCTAAAAACTAAGTTAACAAAGAAACAAACAACCGCAGTTTCTGACATTTTAAGTCAGATGCAACAGTTAGTAACAAAAGTATAGCCTCAAAAGAAAGCTCTTTATTATATACGTGTAAGCACATAGCATTGACGATCGAGGGCTCGATCTAAATAAAAATAATTTTTACACACTCATCACAATCTCCTACAGCGTTAAACACATGCAAACGCACCTGCCAGCTTTACAATTGATACCACGACGAATCCAGAACAAACCCCGCACAATCCCTGCCGCAACCATTACGGCAAAGCCTCCGGCACACAAACCCCTCTGTTTTTACAGAGCTCGTTCTTGGGAACTGACCAAATTTTAAAGCGTCCACTTCCTTTCCAGTTGCTGTTAGTGATGCCGGCCCCGGGCACCATTTGCCGCCCCAGCTTCCCCCCAGCGCGGGTCTCTCCTCGGGGCTCAGGGCCGAGGGTCGCGTCCCGCCGGGACTGCCAGGAGCGGCCGCGCCGGCGGCCGAGCAGCACCCGGAGCGGGAGGAGCCGCGGCCGCGCCCCGGGACCCCCCGCAGCCCGGCCGGCCCCGGCGCTCCATACAAGGCACGGGGGGAGGTGGCGCGCCGGGAGGGGAGCGGGGCAGCGCCGGGAGCGGGCGAGGGGCGGCCACACCTCCCCCGCCGGGCGGCGGCGGCGGCCTCGCTCGGCACCCGGGGCGGCTCCGGGAGGGCGCCGGGCCGCGCCGCGGAACGGGAAACTTCAGGGACGCAGCGGGGCGGGCGCCGTCGAGGGCAGCGGGAAGGGGAAGCGGCGCTGCCCGCTCGCCGCCGCCGCGCTCGGCCAGGCCGGCGGCGCTGCCCCGGGCAGGGGGGTCGGGTGTGCCGCGGAGCACCCCTCGGGCAGGGCGCGATCACCGCCGGCGGAGGCAGAGGCGGCGCCGCTCGCCGCCCGCGGGGCCGGCCCCGCTCGCCGCCGGCCGCTCACCTTCACGGGTCGGGCCGCGCTGGCGTCCGCGCTGGAGCTGCCGCCGCCGCCCTGGGCATGTCCGGGAGCGCTCCGGGAAGCGCCGCTCCGGCCGGGCTCAGCCGCTCAGCCCCGCCGCTGCTGCTGCCGCCGCCGCCTCGGCCGCTGCCATCTTGTCCTGGCGGCTGCGAGGGAAGAGCCCCGACTCAGCCCGCTCGACAGACCGGGCCTCCGCCTCATCTTCCCGGGGAGGGACCCAACCCGCCCCCGGCCGCCGCCTCCTCCGCCTCCGCCTCCTCCCGCCTCCGCCCTGCCCGCGGCGGCCTAGCGGCGCCCGCCGCCGCCCATCGCCCCGGAGCGGCGGGCCGCGGCCCCGCCGAGCGCTGCGGAGGGGGCGCCGGCCAACCCCGCTCCGGCGCTCCCCGGCCCCCGCCCAGCCCGCGGGACGCAGCCTGCGGGGCGCTCCCGCCGCCCGCCGCTCCGCCCGGCCCGGCCCGGCCCGCCGGCAGCGCCCCCGCCCGGCCCCGCCGCGCAACGCAGCCACCGCCGCCGCCCCGGCCCGCCCGCGGCGCTCGGAGCGCCATCCGCGCCCGGCCCCGCTCCGCGCTCGCTTCTCCCGCCCTCCCGCACCGACCGGCCGAGGCTGCTGTGCGGCCATCACCGCCCCTGGCAGCAACTCGGCGGCGGAGCCTCCTCAGCGCCAGCTGACGGTCCTCTCGGGAAGTCCCCCCTGGGAGGACAACTTGAGATGCTCCTACCGCGAACTGCCGTGATGGTCCCCCCGGGAAGTCTCCCCTGGGACGACAACTTGAGATGCTCCTACCGCGAATTCGCCTCTGTGCCCGCCCTGGTCTGTCACTACCTGGAGGAAGGCAACCTGGTGCTTTGTAGGGACTCTGCCAGGAGCACCTGTAAAACCCCCAATAATCCTCCGGTGCTGGCCATCCCAATCACCACACCCCGAATCGGTGAGCTCTCCCTCCCAGCTCTCAATTAGCTGCCAACTCCCATAACACTCATTCACACACACACAACGTGCATAACGATGAGCAAACTGGTGCCAGGACAAAGGCCTGAGTCTCAGGACCTGGAGCTTAGAAGATGACAAGGTGAGAATAAACGTACCAACTCCTAACTCATTTAAATGAGTGCTCTGGCCTCGTAAGACAAAGAGACTTCCCTAGCCAGCCTTGAAAACAACTGTGAAGCACCAACCTTCCAGATCTGGTCTGACATCCTTCCCTGGCTCGCAGTCCTTGCCCCGCTAGCCCGAGCCCATCAGGCACACCACCAGCTTTAGAGGTAGCAGGGCAGAGCAAATGTATTGACCAGTTTGCATCCTGCATTACAGTTCAGCATTTTGCCTTGCTCAACTCTTCACAAAATAACAGGATACACCCCCAGTAACAACATGTCCCTAATATTATACATCACTTAAATATTAGTGGTTTGTAGGACTGGTCAGCTTCTGCAAACAGCATTCTTGACCCAAAATAGTGTTCAGCTGATGTGGGGCAAAAAAGGAATTACTGTTTGCCTATAAAGTATTTAGCCCCAAGATAAATCCTTGGCTACAGCTACAACTGGACATCACATGCTTCTCCACCTCTTGCCAAAAATAACAAAGAATTTCTTTATTTACTTGCACAACTACACGTACTCTGCTATTTTTTCTCACTACTTGTTCCAGTATTTTCAACACGTGTCTGCTTGATTTTAACCTTTATTTAGGACCAATCCTTGTAATAAAGATTGTTAGGATGTGAAGTCAGAATTTGAATTAATTAATTGGAGAAGCCAGACTTATTGTACGGAAGTGCTAAAACCTAACATTGGTTTTACTACCACAACACCACCAATTTTCAGTCTTGTAAGTAATGAGCCATATAATTTAGGGCTGGGGAAGAAATAGGTGGGTGTCAATGGTAGTAAATTATAGCACTCAAGAGCTGCTCATAATATCTATTGCTTACTAATTTTAGAAATATTAATCAAGCTCCTAAAAAATAACATCCTACAGAGTTATTTCTACACATTTTATTAACATATAAATAGACAGTAAATGTTGATAAACATTCTTGTTGATTACTTAACCATACAAACTCAAAAATGGCTTAACAAAAAAAAAAAAGCACATTAAATATATGCTGATTCAATCCATACTTGATCTGCAAACTTAAATTGGTGTATCACTCCAATTGTATAAATTGTGTATCACCCCAAATTGTGAATCTCAACATATTTTTTCCAGCTGTTTTTTAGGGTCTATTTCTAGCAAATTTCTCATGTTTCACCATGCACCTTCTCTACAATTTGATAACCAAAACAATCCAAATACAGTTGTAAATTTGAATGTTACCAATCCTCTACTTACAGGCAAAATGATGAATCCAGTGCTCCACAGATACATCTGCACAATTTAAACCAACTTTGAGAAACAGATTTGAATTTAGATTTAGAAAAGAAGGGGTGACTTTGGGCTCATTAACCTCTCTTATCATGCTGTTCTCTCACTGGAGTTTTGGGTGGGTCACGTTTGCTAAATGACAGCACCTCCTGAAACATCCCAGCACTGTCAGTTCTCTCCTCATGTTCCAGTTTTTGCTAATTAGATCAAGCTAGACTCCCACTCACCTTGCAACAGGAGTATCACCAGCTTGTAATCAAACTCTCAAATCTCGTTGAAACTCCTTCAGTTGCTTTTGTGGAGCACAGCACCCCTCTGCAGATCCATTGTTTGTCCTTTTTTCCTTTCAAACCCCCTCAAGGAGCTGCCTTCTTTGGCAGCTGTTTCAATTAAAGCTTTCCTCAGCCTTGGGGCTGAGGGCTGGCCTCAGTGTGAGCTGGAGTGATGAACCTCCTCTGTCAGAGACTCCTGGGGATGACTTTGGCCACAAAATAGTTTTGAAGTGCCCACAAAGCACAATAAAACAACATTAGATGTATCAGCAAGCTTTAAACGCTCTGATCACCGTTTCTATCAGAGGTTAAATCTGTGACTGTGTCTGAGATGCCCTCACATGACTTTTTTTTTGTCACCTGGAAAACAGCAAACACTTCCCTGTCCTAATTTTCTCTTGGCAGATACATTTGTGCTGGTAGGCAACAGAGGGGTTAATGTGGAAACTCTTGTTACACCTGTAAGTGCTGTGGGCTCCTGATACCGTTTGGAGGGGAGGGTTTTGTTTCAAAGTGCTTAAGTAACTCGGTGGAAGGAGGCTCTGTGTCATTTAGATTCATTTATGAAGTTCAGCACTGAAACACACACCCCCGTGGGCTCCTGTTCCTCCTTGTCTGCAAGCCTTTGCAGAGGATAAGCACTAGTTAGGTGTGAGTGCTCTGAGTGGAAAATAAAACCCACAAGTTAGAAGAAGATATTTCCAACAGATGTAATCTATTATGCAGCAAAAAGAAACGATCTGAGGACAAACACAGGCTAGAAGCTTTTGGCAGAACACCTCCCAGTGACATTTTGTGCTATTTTTGTTACCAAAATCCCAAGTGTAGATGCAGGCCGAAAATGCTTTGGCTAGAACAATTTGTTTTACTCCTCAAACTGCTATAAGCTGTATCATCAAAACACTTTTTACAGCCAGGATGAGTTGTTCATATCAGCTTATGGGTCGCTTGTATCAGCTTGACTCTTAATTTTTGAACAAGCTTGGAGTCCTGAATGAGGCTCTGCCATCACAGGAGAAGGCAAGACCACAAGGCTGTAATTCCATCCAGAAGGCTCAGAATGCCACCAAGAACAAAGGTGCAATTGCATGGAGCAGCAAGGCACAGTCCCAGTGCAGAGGGACAGAACTGGCCTCTCACAATTCTCCTCAGCAGTTCAATTTCCCCAGTGCTGGCTCTCCACTGAACATCCCATTCTGCAGCCTCAGCTCACCCAGCAGAAAAGGCTTTCCTTGGGTCAGGAAAACACTCAGTGACTGTCAGAGCTGACACAAAGAGGATGGCAGGGTTTTTCCTTGGCACCTGGATGGGAGACTTGAGTTTCCTGAGCAGGAATTATGAAATCCAAACAACCCAGAAGCTGCTTGGCAATGTGGTGCTGTGACCCCTGCAGGTGTCCAGGCCTTCACACGTGGAACAAGCAAAGGTCCCACTTAAATTTTTCTTTTTTTTAAACTCGCAGGCCGCAGTCTTTAGTCTTTCCCACAGTATTTAATAATTTGTTAAGCAGAGAATTAATTCATGGACTCAAATTATAGGATTTGAAATCAGTATTTACTGTGTAGTATTTTGTGTAGTATGTACTATGTGCTGTGTGGTATTTCAAACTGGCTGCAGTATTTTATGCTTACAGTATTTATCCTTCCCAATCAGACATAAGACAGGGCAAAATTAGGTAATTTTTTCCCTCACAATTCCTTATCTAAAGCATTTTTAACTGATGTTATTGTCACTTAAGTATGACTTGTATTATGAGAAACAAGCATTCGATATTCTGCATTTGGATCAAATTTTTTCAACATCCAAATTCCTGTGGAAACATGTAAAGGGGTTAAACTGATAAAGTAACTGAGAGTTAAACTGATAAAAAGTGCTCTTTTAAAATATAAAAATTTAAATGTACACTTCCCACTGATTACCATCATATTCAGCCAAGCACAGTTCAAAGTTCCCCATCTCCCCTCCCCACAGATATGTTTACTAGATATACCCAAAATCCAACCTTCTGTTGCTGGGTGTAAATGGAAAACTACTTTCAAATTTAAAGCAAACATACACTTTGCTCCTTTTGCAACAACTGGAAGGTCAGTTGAGAAGCACTGTGTTTCCTCAATTAAAAACCACACAGGTTTCTCTATGCATTTTCCACTGAGACATTTGCAAAAATAAGCACAAATAAAATTTTCAGATTTAATGCAGGACTAAAAAGATTTAAAAAATAAAAAAAAGGACAGGGTGGAGCGGAAGTTGGTGAAAGTTTGTTTGTTTGTTGTTTGCTGTTTGACTTACAAATTCAACAGCCTGGCTCCTCTGGAAAGATTTAAAAGCTGCCAGGGACAGAAAATGCTTTCCATGGGCTCATGGTAGTTTCTGGGGCTTTGTTTTTTCACAAAGACACCACAGGTCCCTGTGCATCTCCATCCACTGGGGCTCTTCCAAAGAAGAAAATCAGATTAAAGCATTCTTCAGATTGCCTCCCTTTCTACTTGTTCCTTCCTCAGCCTTTAAAGCCCAGCTCCAAGAAACCTCCTGCACCATCCTGACATTGCTATTTCAAATTCTGCCAGGTAATGATGGAATTTTCTCTTAGGAAATAATTTTGTCTGGTATCTAAAGGTAATGATAGGGTGACTAAAATGGTAATTCTTAGAAAATGTGAGAAGGAATCTAAAATCTTGTTGGTTATCATGTGGATAAAAGCTGGCTGACTTGAGATGAAATGCACTCTTCATCCAAACTAAAACACTAATCCCCTAACTTTTGACGCCAGAGAAAGGCAGAATAACTACACTGTAGAATCATTTAGATTGGAAAAGACCTCCAAGATCATCGAGTCCAACCTTTAATAGAAGAGTGATGTTTATGTACAAGGCAAAGGGAAAAAATCATAAGTAGAAAAATACAATTAATTTATCTTGAAATTACATTAATACCTACTAGTTCTATTTAGGTTTTACAGAACTTTTCTCTCTCATTTTTTTTTTTTAATTTTTAAATTGTTTCTTTTCAACCTTCTTGTCCTTTTCAGTGCCATAGTTGTTGAAACAGCTAACTGGGACAACTATAATTTAAAAATATGACCCCCTGCTAATTGTCACAGATGATTTTGCTCAGGGACACTGTGAGATATTTATTTCTCTGCTTGTGTTCATATTACATCAATAGGTGAAGATTTGACAGATGCTTCATTGCTGTCGTTTAACCTATGCTAAGATCTTGTTCATATTAACATATTTTCTTTAACAAAGAGTTAAAGAAATGCAATATTTTTGGGGCGGTTGAAATATCTTTACTGGATCACGTAAATGCTAAGGTATCATGGTATTGTATTTTTCAGGCTGTATTTTCATTTTCAGTCTGGTTTTCCTCTTTGTTAGAGCTATAGATCATTCCTCACTCAAGTACCTTAGGAGATCCACAAGGAAAGGGTTTGTCTTCAGGAAATGCGTCACAATAATGTGCATTTCTAGTCTGACACTGTAAATTTTCTTGCATTTTCTTTACTATTTTCATGTAGTCATTAGCCTTTGTGGTGCCTGAGTACCTTTCACAGAAGTGTATTTAATAATTACATTTTAATGCTCACTCTCTCTTAGCAGGAAAAGAGCTGGAAGTGACTGTTAGGGTTAATGAATTTTAAATGTGTACAAAACTAAAGTATGTTTCTATTTCTGAGGTGTTTGGCAAGGACAAATATATTTTACAATATCTGACTATTACAACATAAAATAGAGAAAATCTGATATAAATTGAGAATGATAATATTCAAGGCAATCAACAAAAAATTGGATAATCCACTCCCAATCTAACGATATCCAAACATTGGAAAAATGTTTACTTTACTTAAAACTCAAAAAAAACTCTGAAAAACTTTTTCAACAGAGGAGATAAATTACCTTTTAAAATAAAAAGCATATTTAAACTTAAAATTCCAATGATATTGTGCTAATTTTAAAAAGCTTTTATAGCAAATATTGCCATTTTTTCCTGTTGTTTTGAAATAAGCATCAATAAGGACTCTACATTTAAGAATACCCATAGGGTACCACCCACTAATACTACAATTATTTCATTTTTACAGGTGAGTAATGACTTCCATCTTCAGTGACTGATACATTGCAAGATCAAGGTGAAAAACACAACAAATTTTCCAGCTGACCTCACTTTCCAAAATTCATCATTCCTTCAAATAAACATCATTGAACACAGGCAGGCAGTGGAATGACAGAATTGAAACACAATCCTGCATTACTCCAGTGAGTCTGTGCTTATTAGCAGTAATGTCTACTGACTGCAGGGAAAATACTGACAGCACTAAAGGTCTCTGGGGCTGTGCTTTTGCAGCATGTGAAAAATGTGTATTTCATGACTGGCTTTTCGCCATATTAAAATGAATATTATATGTGTTGTGTTAGAAAGTGATGCTGTATAAATTCTCTTAAGTAGTGTGTTAAATATAGTTTTAGGTTACAACGTAGTGTTAAAATAAAAACTAAGATACTTTTTTTAAATAAAGGACTCACCGTGACATAGCAGCCACAGGACACCTAAATCTTTCAGAGAAAATGAATTTATTGTTCCCTTATCAAGAGAAATGAACTTCTTCCTGCCTCGCTCAGGCATGAGGATGCCTCAGGATTCAGAGGAAGAAGCTGACACTGACCAGACAGAATCTTGTGTTTGAATGGAATTTATGCATCATGGATGAAATGTATGAATATGCAACAGGCTGTTGTTTTTAAGGGTTAATCCTCTGTTAATGTGTGTCCTTTTTCGGGCTTGTGCTACCCAGAAAAAGGTAAAAGGTACCTGGCATCCCTTTGTTTTTATTGTCTCACATTGTCCTAATCCAAATTGTCCAAATTATTATTACTCTAATTATATTGCTATTTTCATAACCATTCTATTACTATTAAACTCTTAAAATTTAAAAAAAAACAAGAGATTGGCATTTTTCACACAGCATATTCCAAAGAAAATAGTCTGATTAGCTGGCTGCTGGTCCTGGCTGATGTTTTCCCATGGCAAAGAGAAGTTTTATCCTCATGCAGGATTTGTCAGCCTCCCCCGCCAGCCCCACAGGAGTGGAGCCTGCTTTAACTCTGCACTGAATCACAGCCAAGCCTATTTTAGAATTAAATGGAAGATGACCTCTTTACCTGGCTCTCTCCAGCCTCACTGTGAAAGCACTTGAGGACTGAGCCAGGGCTTTGCTGTCACCAGCTAAAAACAAACCCGAAGTGCACAAAAAGCCCCTTTTGTGGCACTGGGGTAAGGCCCTGTCACTGATCTGTCTGTGGCACAAATCCCTCCTGAGAAGCAGTTTTACCCCAGTCCATGTCCACCTGCACCCTCCCTTAACAGTTTGATACATCAGCAACTTCTCCATGGGTTTTCCTACCTTTTAAAAGCAGATTTCTCCCCATCCCCCATGAGACATCCTTAATGGAAAACCAGTTAAAAATATCTTCTAAAGGTGTAAATTACCACATTAAGGACTCTCCTCCTAGAATGAACAATAGAAAAGGCACATTAATTACATGAGTTATGAAAACAGATCAAACCATTATAAAGAAAAAAACATTTCCTTCTTTAGTAAAGAACGTATTTCCCTATAAATGTGTTCATGTGTTCTGAGAGGATTCTTACAAAAGTTACAAAACTCGTGCTTATTTTTTATTTTCCTGTTCCAAACCAGTAAGAGCCCAAATCCTTTCCAAAGGAAAAGGTGATGCTCGAGAGCAGTTTAATGAATTGTTTTGACCCAGTGAAACACACGGTGACCCCTCCTGGTAATGAGACACTCGGCAGAAAGTGTCACATGGCAGGAACAATGGCAGCAGGCTGTCACTACGGCCACAAAGCCCCTTCACCTCGGAGCAATCTCTCCCCTGACAATGCAGGGGAAGATCAGGTAACACTTCTGACCTAACTGCATGTGCACTTGGTGCTGGTGGTGGTGCTCTGACCTATAGCATTTTCAGTTAATGAGAATTTTGATATTATTATTATTATTATTATTATTATTATTATTATTATTATTATTATTATTATTATTATTATTATTATTATTATATTTAAAATATATTATATTTATAATTTATATACAAATATATTCTATAATATAAAAATATTTTCTATTTTATATATTTTTATATAGTTATATTTTATATGCTATATATTTATGTACCTATATATATTTTTATATTTATATTTGTTTTATATTTAAATTTCTATCTATAAATATTTTAATTTACTTTTTAAACACCTCTTTGCTAGTTAGATGTAAAGCTCATGTTGTTTTCTGACTCACAGGCACTCTCAATGAAACAAATTTAATTTTAAAATGTTTTGGTGTGAAATACACAAAAATATCATGTGTACCCACATGGCATTTTAATTAGATTTTGTGCAAAGGTAGACATGAAATCAGTGGGGTTTTGTGGCTTTCTCATATTTTGATATAATTACCACTCTCTGCTACTGAAACAGGGAGTGCAGCCTTACACATTTATGGGCTGATGTTGAAAAGAATGGGTGAAATAATAAAATAAATAATATTTATTATAAATATATATAATAAATATATATTATAAGATAAAATAAAATAAAATAAAATAAATGGTCATAAATAAAAACATGGTGATAAATAAAAACATGGTCATAAACATCACATCATGCTCAACACCCAAATGAGCAGCAATGAGATTCAACAGGTGAGAAAATGAAAGGACAGAAACTGCAGAGCACAAGACACTGCCAATAGCCCAGGAGGACTGAGCCTGGGGAGATCATGGTGAGATTTGACTCAAAATCATGTACATGCAAAGGTTCTCATGGCACCCTCAGAGCTTGGCAGCAGCACCCCTGATTTTGCTGGATTTTCCCTTGGAGGGGTGTCACTATCATATTTATGGAAAAATCCCTTTGCCAGGATTTCTTCTCCTGGAAAGCTGAGAAGCCTCAGAGAAAAAGGAAAACAATTCTTATCTCATTTGCTTCTCCTGTGTTTTGCTGCTTTGGAATGTGCTTGGAGATTGTTTATCCAACAGGTGAATTGTTTTAATTTAATGACCAATCACGGTCAGGCTGGGTCAGACTCTGGAGACGGTCATGAGTTTTTAATTAGGATCTTGTTAAGCAGTCTGTCTGTATCCTTTCTCTATTCTTTAGTATAGTTTTAGTATAGCATTCTTTAATATAATATAACATCATAAAATAATAAATTAGCCTTCTGAGAACATGGAGTCAGATTCAGCTTTCCTTCCAACAATGGGGACCCCAGAAAATACCACAGAGGGGAGCACAAGGAAGGGATGAATTGCCATCAGGACACAGAGGCACAAGGAAAGGCCCACGGCTCCAGGCTCAGATGCTCCTTCAATAGAGCGCTCAAGAAAACTGGAGATCCTTCTGTAACTAGGTTATTTTTGTCAATATATACTTGTGACTTAAAAAGCACAGTTTCCACAGGTCTAATACATGCACTGAACCTGCAGATCATTTTTAGGTTTATTTTTCTTTGTTAAATACAAACTGCATACCTCAGAATAAGATAATGAAGTGGTACATGTTACATAAATACTACAGGTGTCAGGGATTGACATACTTCCATTCATACTCTTGTGCCATATCTTACAAAGGAAATTTGTACAGCTATTCCTGACAACAACAATTTAATATGTCCAAATTACATTATCCTTTTTCTACCTCAATGACAAAATGCATCTGTATAGACTTCATTATTTTTCTATAGGCATGTAATAAAATAATTTAGAAATTAAAAAATACAAAGCTGAGAGTAAAGATATTTTCATTTAAAATATGCTTTATTAATCAATTTATTATTTAATTACATAAATGTGGGAGACTGTTATTGATAGTTCTTACTCTGGACAATCCTCAAAATGTGATAAAAGTGCATCCTGTGAGGAAATGTAGCACCTGTCACTCAAAAATACTTCACAAAAATATTCCACAAAAATACCAAGAAGCAGCAGAAGGCAATGGCTAAAAGGGCAAGTGTTAGGGCACAGATTGAAACACCTCAAAATTAAGGCATGAAAAACAGCAGGAAAAAGCATTACTGAATCAACAGGGATGGGCTTTTCAAGCAGCCAGTGTGCAGAGGAAAAGCCACATCATTCATTTTAAAACACTGATTGTGTTTTAAGTTGTTTGTTTTTGAGCACTGCTTTGTGTACACACGTGCAGACAATTTTATATCTCTTTTTATTCACTTGTTTATGACTTCTGCTTAAGCAGAGATTACAGAACAGGGAAAGGAAATGTGCACAGGTCTTGGGAAGCAGCATCCCAGAATGTGGAAGTGGTGTCATTACTTGGAGAAACTGAAGAGGAAATTACTGAATACTCAAAAAGAAAACTTGCACACTGAGTATTTTATTTATTTTCTTATGTGTAAGATTAATACTGGAATAAAAGCAGAAGTTCCATTCTCATTGAAATATCTCCTGATGCTTCATGTGTTGTAACTACTCCATCAAAATCAATCAAAAGCTCGCAATGCTTGTATTAAACTACAAATTAACATTTAGGGGAAATACCCCGAATATCAGTATTAATTTTAATAGATATAGAAACAGCAGTATTAACAAAACAGACTCAATTATGGACCAGAATTTTCTGGTCAGGAGTAAAAAATATAAAATAAATTTAAATATAATAAATATTTCTATTATTTAAAATGTATTTAAATGTAATAAATATTTATGTTTATTTATATTATAAATATATTTATTATTTATATTACAATTAATATAATACATATAATACATATAGTACATATAATACATATAATAAATAAAGATGGCTTCCAAATGAAATCTTCCAGAGCTTGCCATCCAAGTATCAGACAAGAGATAACAGATGGATTCAGAGAGAAAAAGAGGAGTGTACAAGGAAAGAGGAGACAACCTTGGCCAGCACTGTAGGGAACATCATATCAGTGCACCAGCTGCCCACCTGCCTCAGGAGTCCTTATTTCCTGAAGGAAGAAATTCTGCCAGTGCCAGTTTTTATTCATTATTGTAGGACTGCCAACACTTTTTCTCTCCTGAAAGACAAAAACCTGTGTGTCGTGTAAAGCCCAATAAATATAATGCAAGTCCCACGGAGATCTTCAAAAAGTACATCAGTAGCATGGCTGGGATCAAGATTTTACTCAGATATTTTCAATTTCTTCAAGTACTGTTGAGCCATGTATTCATCCCCCCTCAAAAGTGAGCCCTTGGAGATG
Source organism: Agelaius tricolor (assembly GCF_023055355.1). Lineage (NCBI taxonomy): Eukaryota > Metazoa > Chordata > Aves > Passeriformes > Icteridae > Agelaius > Agelaius tricolor. Next base: position 1,665,459 of record NW_027269306.1, read on the forward strand.
CCAATTGAATGAGAAAAGTATTAAAAACCCCCCAAACAAACCTGGGTTGTTAGTGTGGTTCCACTAATCATTACATTCCATCATAAAGACATGGAAATCAGCTTTTTATAGCCTGGCATTATGACAGCTATTTGACTCCTGAACTTAAAAGCAGTATAAATATTTTTGGTTTAACACATGAAATGTAACAATCAGACATCAACTGCTCTTCACCATTTAAATGCATTTCTTCAGGAGAAGCAAATTCATGTATTCTAGCAGAAACTAATAACTATTTCACAGCAGGGTATGAGTAGCTTCTCATTCATTTTTATTAAATAGTTGTATCTGTTACATGTGTGAAAGACTGCTTTAGCTGCTTATATGAGGCTTTTAAGGCAGAATATCATTCCACTCAGCAGACAATACTGAAAAGCTCTAGTTGAATTCAATAATTAACTTCCTTGTGTTTCATTTCCAAGCACAAAATATTACCTTTAATTAAAAACACAATAGGAAATTGCCTAGCTATCTAGTTCTTTAACAATGTACTTCTTAGTGGAAGGTACTTAAAACTAATTTAATCACTGTCTGTTGCTTTTGCACTAAGTCCTACTTAAAAATGAGCTGGTTAACTCATGTCCCTTAAGTTAAGCTTTATACCTAAGCAAAAAGTGCATTTCCTGGCTTTATTTCTGATCACTGGTGGAGTGTCTTGATGGCAACAACCTGGGCATTTATCCTTTGCCCCTTTCATTTCAGTGAGCGTATCTCACATTTTCCTCATAGCCTCCAAAAGGCCTCCTGCTCCAGCAGACTCAGTTCTGTCATTTCTAATAGCATTTGCATTTATGTTATTTACAACTTTTCATTGCCTTTTGTACCTTATTACACTAAGTGACTGTGGAATCAAACTTCCTCATTAAAACATCTTTGGCAAAGCTCCTTTCTGAATCATAATTTTCATTTAATTTCTATTCAGAGTATAATTTTTAAAGCTTGATGTTTATTAGACAAACAATAATGGAGTTGTGGGGCCTCCAAAGTGATTTATTTTAGAGACCTCTTTCTAACCTTTTAATTTAAATCTTAATTTGGAATTAGTTTAACATGAAAAAGTGAGATCTATTTTTCACTCTAATCCTAAATCAATATTAGCTCAGAAAATTATTCTGTCTGAGCCAGAGAGCATATATTACACCATTAAAAGTAACCTTTTGCATGGAATATCACTAATGCTGCCTAAAAATAATTCATTTCCACAAATCAGAATGAGAAATCCATGGGGTTTTTTTTCCCAGACACCTTAAAATAATTTTGCCTCTCCATAATCCTTCTCTGTATACTATTCTTGCTTAATTGCTGCTAATGAGTATGTAAAATAAGGGATAACACATCCTCTAAAATGTTTGCCTTGACAAATGTAGAGAGGTTCTTCCACGTCAGACACACCAAGACAGCCCACAGAAGGAATTGAGCTGAACTACATTGCAAGAAAATCATGATTTAAATTCAACAGTTTGATTACATTGCAACATGTTGGCATTATTTATTGCAGATATCTATAAAATCATTACACTTCCATGAATTCTTCCAATTGAGTCAAATCAGTCTTTCTTAGTAGAGATCCAGGTTTAATCAGTATTTCCCAGAAAAGAATGGTTAACACTGCAAAATTGCTGAACTTAATCTAGATATTAATTCAAATGAAACTCACGGAATATTTTGTTTTTAAAGAAAACCTTACCAATATAACCCCATCCTGGCATTGGGAATACACAATTATTGCAAATTGTGTGGTTTGGTTCAGAAAAAAATTTTTTTTTTAAAGTTGCTAAGCTGTTTCCTTTTCCACTGATCATCACTCCCTTATTTTTAAAGCCCTTGAGATGAGTTTGTCTCCTGAGAGCTCTGGGACTCCCTGCAGAATTTCCTCCCCCTGATGCAGAGCTAAAGCACCCATGGAGGTGTCCACAGCAGCCGTGGTGTCACCGCATGCCCCTGATGGTCCCAGAAACATGGGGCAGGACTGAAAACCAGCCCAAGAATCAAAGGGAAACTGTGCTAAAATCAGATTATTCTTTTTGCCATCACAAACCTTTCCAAGAAATTCGCTTTCCAGCTGAGGGAAATGGTAGTGCTCTGTGAGGAAGTACAAAATCAGCTGCAATATCAGCAAGGTTTTCATTTTCTTCAAATGAGATGGTATTAAATGTTATAAACGTTATATGTTGGGATCTTTAGCTTGTCAGAGTGACCCTGAGAAGAGTTCGAAAGTCTCTTTTCCCAGCCCAGTGCTTGAAGGAGTCAGAGCTCTTCAGTTCTCAGTCTCAAAATTGTTTATTGTTTCTTATCTATAAAAAATTTTCTCCTGCCCTGCCGAGGTCCATCCTGCAGGACAGTTCCAGGCACTCTGCCTGCCCCAGGGCAGGGTTATGTCTTTATACTAAGAACTACGTGTACAATGTTTACAATAACTTCCCAACACCTATCACCTGTGTTAGACACTGAGCTTCTACTCTAAACCAATCCAAAAGTGCCACCATCACAGAGAAGATGGAGGCCAAGAAGAAGGAAAAAGGCTGGACACGCCCAGATCCCTCCCTCTTGCCCCCTGAATCCACTATTCTAAAAACCCCAAAATCTACTTTTTCACCTTGTGATAAATTCACTATCATTCTACTTAATTTGTCATGGCTTGCAGATCTTCATCTAAGGTTGGTAATTTGCTCCATGGGTCATAATCAAACCCACAGGGGCATCCTGGGCTCTGTGCCAGGGTCTCTGAGCCCCCTGGCAGGGGTCTTGGCTGCTCAGGACAGCCAGAGGGATGTCCTGGGTTCTGACAATTATATACATTTAACATTGTTAAATTCCACCACATTCAGTAATTTTTTATCCTGCATTAAGAGCATGCTTTTCCTGGGCTGTAGGATTATTTTCCCACTTCCAGAGCCCTCTCCCCCACACACACAGAGGCTCAGACCCTTCCCTTTCTCCCCCTGTGCTGTAATTCCAGCTGGCTCTGGGGACAGAGTTTTGTGCCTGTGCCACCAGACCTGTGCCAGGGCACACACACAGGATTCCATCCCCTGCTGGAATGGCCTTGGGGAGCTTGTTGGACAGGAGCAAACTGGACCAGTTCTCATCTTTCATAGACTAAAACCCAAAGCTATCACTCAGTCCTGTGCATTCCCCACTTTTCTCTTCCAGCCAGTGTTCTGGTTTGTCCTTTTTCCTTTACAAGCAGCTGTGATATTCAATTGATTTTCTATTAAAGGCTATTGTATTCTCACAGTTAAATTGCTACGGTAATTCAGATTTATTTTGGTTTGGTCTGGGACCATGAGAGAGGTTAACCCAATTCACAGATCACATCAGATGAATCATACATGAAAAGCTTCCCAGTTCATTCAAGGTGGAACAGAATTTCAGATGCAATACCCTCTTACAGAAAAAAAACCATTTTCAGGTGACTGCTGAACAAAGACTTGCAATACAATTCTGCCTAACAAGGAGAGCTGGGAAAAGTGTTCTCCCACATTTTGTGCTCCCTGCACACAGCAGCCACGAGCCCTGACACGTACAAAGCATTGTCTAACAAAATGAAATCCCAGTGCTGATGAAACTCTGATTACCACCCACTGAAATGCCCAATTCTCCCTGTGCCTTTTTGCATATTTCCCCCCCACCCAGCTGGCTGAGCCATCCTGCTGCAGTCCTGAGGTGTCTGCTTGTTAGTCTCTGTCTCTCAGGCAGGGGCTTAAGACTTTTTATTTCCAGTAAAATTGCTGGTTTTTCTTATTTCTGAAAAACAGCACATTCTCCAGTTAAAAAAAAAAAGGTTGAGACAGAGTGTGAACACCAATTAGTAAAATGACTTTAATGTATGTACTTTATATTTTTCAAGTATATTCTACACATTATCAAAAAAAAAACCAAAAACAACCCCAACCTAGTGGAGCTCAAGCAGTGAAGTTATTCTGTCCTGATGGTACTAGGAAAACCTCTTTTACAGAAATAAAATTATGATTTTGCAATGTCATAAAGAAGAAAAAAAAGTTAAAGGCTGCCCAGAAATATCAAAAACATATGCTTTTTATGAAGAGCATGCTGCAGAAACCAACTCATCTCCATGAATTAGCACTTGCTCATCCTCATTAACAGGCTCATATGCCTGCTTGTCCTGTAACTTAACATAGAAGGCCAAATCTAAAAGATGTCATACACCAGTTGCTGAACAGAAATTATCCATATAAAAAGTTCATTATTTAAGACTCTGAAGAGGATGCCAGCATTGATTTGAATTGACTCCAGGCATTTCTCTGCTTATTATTTGGAAGGTTGTAATTTGCACTTACAAGGTTGGAAGTGGCATTTCACTTTGACACAAAAAAGTATGATACAAAACTGCAATCAGAGTAATAAACTCTGACAGAAAGAAGACATTAATAGGAGCAACCAGTGACAAAATAAACTGTAGATCTAAGCAATAGCTTATCAAACCTAAGAGGATTTGCCTAATTAATCCTGTGTTGCTCAGCTATCCAAATGGCTTTTCTGTCCAATCCATATTGTTGCTATTCCTTACTTACTCTTGGCTTTCTAGAAACAAGGGACATATCACATAACAAGCTAAACAGTATCACCTATTTTTGAACTGCTTTACTGTACTATCATGTAAGCAGTTAACTAATGCACTGCAAAAATAGTTCCAGAGCTCCAAACTGTTTGTTTCTTTTTTAAATGACAGCCCAAAAGGTAACAGTAAGCATTAGTTGTTTGGAGAGCAGCATTTGCCTTTAGAAGGGAACATCTTTTTTGAGAATAAATTGTGGAAAAAGGACTTTGTGTCTGCATACTTCATGTTTGGGTTTACCAGAGAAAATTGCAGGCTAACAAGAAGAGTATTGTCAGTGAAACTCAAATGGCCACAGTTTCAAGGCTGCTCTAATTGATAAATGTAAAATGTCTGACAAAGACTCTTCAGAGTGTGGCAGGTGTGTGTCATGTATAGTTTTACTGTCTAAGTAAAGCAAACATATGAAGAGATTAAAAAAATAGATTAAGTGTTTTATAAGCTACTGCTAGCCTACACTAGCCAGCTGAAGGCTTTAAATAATTTAATCCCTTCAGCAACTGCCAGTCCCAACTGCAATACTGAAACAAGGTCTGAATTCAGTTTGAAACCCAACAGGTGCAGTCTAATACTGCTTCCTTAATTCAGCTACTGATCTATGTTTATGCTTGTAGAGAACAGCATATTCTTAAATCCACCATGGCATTAATTAAATTAGTCTAAGTGCCACTTGTTTTATCCCATCTTCTACTATCAAATTTACCTCAGACAGTTCTCTGTTTCTTTCCTCTCCCCTCCAGAAATGCTCTTCATGCCAGATGGAAGACAAAGACTTCTCAAAAAGCTTTTAAAATAGATTTTTCTTTATATATAACTTGCAAAAAAACCACAAAGTGAACCAGGGCAACTAAACAAAAGGAAATATTTAATACTGGTTTTCTTAGCCTGAGTTTTAATATTTGAAAGTGGAAGGAGATACTTAAAGTTATCAGCAAGCCAAGTCTCTGATGCCATATCACCACTTTTACTCACTCTTTTCTTTGGATAATCCAGGCAATTTAAGTTGTACCTGATACCTTGTGCATAAGCTATTTATCATTCTTATACGATAAATATTTTTACCAACATTTGCTAATAGCATGAAATAATTCATATTGACCAAAGCAATAATTCATCAGGGAAAAAAAATGTCTGAGTAAAAAATGAGCAGCATCACTACAAAGTTCCCAGCAATGGTAACAGGGGGGGTTCCCCACCACCTTCCTTCTCTTTCCAATCATGGACTCCTTAACAAACCACAGGGAAATGCTGCTTAGTACCCTACCCAAAGGTTATTTAGGAAAATAACCTTTTTAGGTTAAATTTCCTTTAAAGGAAATTTAAAGATTAATCTGCATTTTTCTCCAATCACAGGACAAGAGAAGAGGAAAATTCCCACCACCTTCCTTCTTTCACTTTGCCAGGGGAGCTGGAAGATGGGACAATCCAAGGCACAACTTCCTTTCCATTCCTTGCGCTCACTCTTGGGACGCACATGGAGAATTTTGTCTCCCAAGTAATTAAGCAGCATCTTTGGCACATGCAAATGAGAGGACAGCATTACCTTTTAATGCAATCTTCACTCCAAATTTCGGGATGCTTAAGTGAGGAGCCATTGGAACAGGAAGGCCAGCTCAGACAGCAGATGACAATTCAATGTCATTCAATCAATCAAGACTATAATAAGCCACACAAGGGACAAGCAGCCTTCTGAAAATGAGAACAGATTCAATGTACATTAAACAATGTTTTCTTAAATCCCAAGCTGCTCAAAACAGTAATACCTAGCAAAAAAAAAAAAAAAAAGGCAAAAAAAAGCAAAGATTGTCATCCATAAAAAAATGTCTTGTGATTACAAAAAAAAGTGAACTCTGGTACACCAGCAGAGATTTGAATTCCCAAAACTTCTACCAGCACATGGACAAACAATACCCCTCAGTATATTAAAAGCATCTTGGAAATCTTTGAAATCTCCATTGTTTTGCATGTATGGAATGGAAATTTTAATTACTAATCAACAACTATTCTTTTGATTATGTGAAGTAATACAGGCACCATCCCTCCTCTGTTTCAAAACTGGATGGATAATGTTGAGGTCTCTCAATTTTATTAACATTGACAATGTGTTCTCTGATCCCAGTTGTACTTCAAAGCACCAAATGAATCAAAATTTGGAGCACAGAACAACCCAAAGCGAATTCAAAGCTTCTGAAATAGCTCTACCACTTAGTTTATACAAGCTTGAAATTTAAAAGTCAGTTTCTAAACCATCTATTCCAGGATTTTGGCTTTTGAGAGAAGGAAAAGACAGGAGGGTGGAAATTTACAAAAGACATTGGAGGAAGGCTCAGCAGTGATTATAATTGTATTCTATCAACAAAACCCAGTTTTAATTCAGAACTCTGTGTCAAATAACTTACAATATTTAGGCTATATGATTTTATTACTGTAAAAATGTTTTTACATGAACAACTTTTAGTTATGTGAATAATCACTGCTTAGTAATTCCCCACATAATCTTCTGGGATCCAGTTTGTAGTATCAAACCTTTCTTAAGTATTTAATGAATATTATACTCAGGAAGATGCCAAGCCCCCTTGGCCTTGCTGTGGTAAAATGCTATAGTACCCCATGGAGTTTTGGGGCAAAAGTTGTGCTTCTACAAAGACCTGCACTCCCAGAGACGGTACAATAATGTGTGTGAAAGCATGATATAGACCTATAAACTAGAGTCAGGCATCTTAAAGACTTCAAAATAATAATAAATAAATACTGTGTTCGTTTAAATTCCAGTCTTTGTGTTTTTAAAGCTCACTACTTTGTTTTTGTTCTCTAAAGCAGTTGCTCAAGAAAATCTATATTAACTGAACTTATTTTTCAAGACCAGCAGGATTTTAAAGAAAAACCCAAACCAAAACCAAACCAGCTACACTGAAATGAGGAGAGACTCTTAAGACCTGCCACTTGAATAGAAGGCATTGCAGCTCCTCCTTTCTGTGTCTTGTAGAGATTTAATGAGGAATGAAATCATCTTGGTCCTCTTGGCCATTCCCTTCCTGGCAACATTTGTCCCCAGGTGGACATACTTAGCAGGAGAAATGACATTTTTCTTTGCTTTCTTGCTGTGTGAAGGGTACACGATGCTCTTGGTGGCTCTTACACTGCCTGATGCACAAAATGCAGGCAGAGTCTGCCCTTTCATGGAAAGCAATGCTCCAAATCGGCTTCATTTTGGTGTTCATCTGTCTGCAGCAGAGTCCTGGTACATGACTGAAAACAATGCTACTTGCTAGAGGCAAGCAGGATTCCAAAGCCACAGCCTCATTTTTCCTCCAAGTTCTGCCAGTGCACAGCATTGCTGACTCAGAGGGGCTGCCAAATGATCCTGGTACAGTGATGTGGGTTTGTCACCAAAACAGCTCCCATGCAGGCTGCTCTGCCACACTGCACAATAATGCAAATATCCTCCCATTGTATCAGGGCTACTCCATGAAATCCATTGTTTTATCTGATGTGGAACTGGTTAGTGGCAGGAGGAGACTTCAGTTTTCACTGCTCCTTGAGCAGCAATTGTCTGTGTTGAGTCTTCACTGGGAAGGCAGCACAGCCTGGGAAGGGTCAGAGCAATTTAAGGTTACACTGGAATGCCCTGCCCACTGCTGTGCTCTTCTCTCTTCCACCCATGTGTCAGTCTTTTGGACTGTAAAAATTTCTGGAGCAGAAATTTTTGCATGGAGCAGGCCAGGCCCCTCTAGAGATTCCTGATTTCATGACAGATGCTTGCCACAAACCAAAGGGAGCCTCCAAATTAGCAAAAAACCTTTGCCTTTGAATGGCATCTTTTTTTCCAAAGCTGGAAAAGGATGTTTCAAACACACACTCATGTATTTTAATAGACAGAATTTGGCAGAGAAGCACACTGGAGAGAAATCCAGCCCTGCCCAGGTTGTGCCAATATGAACTTGATCACTCGTTCTTTAAAGTGAATAGTCAAGTCTCAAGTATCCACTGTGCCTCTGTAAAAACAGTACTGATTAAACAGGTTAATTAATAGCCTTGTTTTATGGAAATAAGATTAGTAATCCCTTATTCCATTTGGGTTCCATCCCATGCCCAGTCACCTCAGCATGACTGTCTCTATCTAGTCAAGTAAATGGCAGATTGTCACTGCAGGGTTTTTTTTTTTTCCACTCTTCTACAGGAGGAAAAGTTAAGGTTAAATCAATACCCCTTGCACATGTGAGAGAAAAAGTGGTCCACTTTGTGTCAATTCTTCATTCCTGTGAGAATTAATTCCAAGAGCACACAGCAGCCCCTCTGCTGTTAAGTGGCTGTAAGTGATATGTGGTAAGTGATCCAAAGAACAGGAGCACTGGGCTACACCCACAGTGGTGTTAGTGCAAGAAAATGTGTCACACCAAGCTTAACCTAAACTGTTCACACCAAAGCCTAACCTAAATCTGCCACTCTGCATGTTCCCTCTGCACCTCTGGGGCTCCAGCTCCTGTCCCCACCCACAGAGGCACGAGGAGTCCAGCCAGGGTGGGCACTTCCTTGCTGGACTTTCTTTGGGAAGGATATCAGTGATGAGATGAGCTAACCCTCCCCACAAAACCCTTGCAGCTTCCTCTCACCATGGCCAGCTCACCAGAGATGATTGCAAATGCAATTTTCAGCAGCTGAGTGGCGCAACACTGTCTTGGGTTGGAAATGGGGGTATGTATTCAATTCCCACCTGTCAGAGCTGGGGCAGTTCTCTGCTGTTCTTGGGGCAGTTTTTTCTTTATCTCTCCCACAGCCAATCCTCTCTCCAGATCTCTTCTGAACATGGCCAGTGAGCATCCCTGCATGGCTGAGCCAATTCCATCATCCCATGAGGAGATGCTCCGCCCAGGGGAGGAGCCAAGCATTCCTACCTGGATCCAATCTGAGGTTTGGGACAGCACAGCAGCCTTTGCCCAGTGCATTCCCAGAGGAGCAGCTTCTGCTGCCCTGCATTGCCAGAGGGAGCCCAGGCCCATCTCCAGCAGCCCTGGAGCTGCAGAGGAAAACTCCCCCCTTGTGCAGGATCCCTGCTCCAGCAGAGCCACAGCTGGCACTGCAGGAGGGCTGAGCCCCCATGGGATGGGACTGTGCCACCACCCTGACACACAGGGGGCAGGGCCTGCTCTGACTCTGGCAGTGGTTTGCTTCTTTTTGTATTATTGCATTTGTATTTCTTTTTAATTTTCCTAGTAAAGAACTGTTATTCCTACTCCCATATCTTTGCCTGAAAGCCCCTTAATTTCCAAATTATATTAATTCAGAGGGAAGGGTGTTTTACATTTTCCATTTCAAGGGAGGCTCCTGCCTTCCTTAGCAGACACCTGCCCTTTCAAACCAAGACAAACACCCACTCCTGTGAATGTGTGTGACCTCTGAGTCCCTACTGAGCCCCATGGCATCCAGCCTTGGTGAGAGCAAAATGTGGCACAGCAAGGAAAACTCCAAGTACTAAATGTGTCAATTCATAACTATCCTGACTATTCTTAGTACTTAGGACTCTTATCCCCACCACCACCATCCTTTTCCCTCAAGCTCATTTTCTAATTTCTCTTCACCATTTGTACTCATTTCTATTTCAAGTTGTGTGTGTAGGGTTTTAATTATCTTCTATTTTGGGGCATTAAAAGATTCTGAATCATCCCACCTTCTGGGAGATTAGTAAATCCAGTGATTATCAACAAAAACGCTGTTGAATGCCTATTATCCATGCTAATTATTCAATTAAAAATATGCTGGAGCCATCAGCAGGACACTTCCATTTCATGGTTGAATAAAAGAAAAAACATCTTTCAAAATTGCTCTAAAGCAATTATTTTAAAACTTGCTTTTCAGAGCTAATCTTTCCCCAGTACCTCCATGCTGGTACAATAAAACCTGTGCATAGAGATCAATGGATGTGGAAACCCATGCAGAAAAATTCAAGAGATGCACAGACTTGTCTTGGACACCCCACTAAGATAATACCCTAATTTGTGCTCTTTTTCCCCTGAATAGAGTACATTTTGTTTCTGCATAACCTTTCCAAAGACATGGATGCTGCCAACACGTGTCAGTATCCTGACACTCTTCTGGTCTCAGTATCTTAAGTATACATTTAGGATCATGAAAGTAATTTTCAGCCTAATTAGTCTTAAGACTATCAGTAGTTCAGTCTTTAGAGTGATTTCTCCACTTTCTAGCACTTCACACCCTTTAACAAAAAAAAAGTTAATCATGATTTTGCAATCACAGTGCTTACATGCCATCTTATTATCTGGCTACAGTCTGAAGTGAATTGCCTGACTAAACTGGTAAGGAAACCCAGCAGCAGGTGGAAAAGTAGCCTGGGATGGGCCTTTCCCACCAGGTATTTATACCAGTCAAAGCACTCACTAAAACATGCTTCCTCCCAGGTCTGTCAAGCCAGTCTTAAATTCAGAGATGCCCTTATACTTCATCACCACACACTGAGCTACTCCCAAACTCCTCTAAATCCTCCTAACAAAACCCTGGGTGGATTTCAAAGGAATCTTTCATTTCTGGGATCTGCTTGTGGCACATGTGGAACAGGAGTTAGGCAACATGGAGCAGCTTGCCAAAACAAGCAATTTTGAAATCAGCTAACCCAACAAGCATCACCACATGAAGATCTCACACCACCTGAGATTCCCCTTATCAGGACATTTAGCTATTACAAAAAAAGATGCCCTAGAATGCCGGATTTGAGAAGAAAACCCATCTGGAAGTACACCTGTATTAGGCAACTACTTGCAAGGCTTGCCTGCCTTTTATATTTTGACAAAGATTTTCAGGAGGACTTTCAAAGGGCCACCACAGAGCAGTATGTACACATATTCTGCTTTTGGAGGAGGATGGGAATAAACAGGAGTTTTATTTCAAGGGGTGGCACGTGCAGGAAGCCTGCCAGTGCCTTGTAATTGCAGAAACAGTCTGTGCTCAGCCTAGCAGCAAAAGCAGCATGGATGTTCTTGTGCTGGATGGGCTCTGGAGATCCCTGGGGTCAGCTATGCATGATGCAAACGAGCAGGTCAGGGATCACCATGAAAGGCTCCTATCAGACATATTTGTACACATATTTTTATGCATACCTATATAAATATACACACAAGCTTTAAAATACGAAACAAGGGTGAATAAATAACTTTCAGACTTGCTATTTTCAGGTGCATTAGCATCTGCTATACAGACACAAAAGGCCAAAAAGGTCAGGCAAATTACTATATGCAACTGGTGACTTAATGAGAGAGAACTGTGTCTGCTGCCTGGCTCTAGGGTCTGTTCTCCCTTTTGGGGCTAAGTGGACAGGTTCCTGCTCCCCTTCTATTTCCAGCCAAATGGAAAAGATGCAGCTCCAGCACAGCACTCCAACAACCACAGCCACGCTTGTTTAGAACAACACAGTCACATCCTTGGTGTGGCCACGATGGACAAAACACCCCATGGAGAAAGCTCTCCATATCAAATGGAGAAAATACCCTTCCCAGTCCAACCTGGAGTGATTCTGTTCAACCTTCAGGGTCAGACTTGACAGAGAAGACAACTGCCATTTGGTAAAGCCACCCACCCATCTGTCTCAAGAAGATTGAGGTCAGCCAACAAACAGCACTTCTGTTCTCTCCTACCCAAAGCTGAACACAGAAAAGTAACATAAAATCAAGATATTGAAAAATCCTTCAAGTATTCTGTTTAAATTACAATTTCCATCTCCATTTGCTTTTCTTAGTTGCTTAACTTGGATAAACAAAGGAGGCAAATGTTAATGCAGAGCCCTGTGTATGTACATGTAGACTCCTGACACGCCCCAGTGACTTGTTTTCACAGGAGTTGCACAGCAGTCCCTGTGTTGCCTCAGTAACAACTCCTACACTGGGACATTTGAGGAAACCAGGGCACAACTTAATGAGTACCATGGCACGTACTCTGCAGTCCTAAAGCTACTCCAGCAGTGCCTGGGACAAGCCAGGTTACTCCTGGCTCCTCAACTTCCCATTTTCCAAGAGAATATGAAGCAGACTGTGTCACCCGTGACACATGTACAAATCCCAGGGCTGTGCAGGGGGATGTGACACAGTTACTGGCACAAACTAGTCCACAAAAATGACCAAAATACTGGGGTTGCAGTACTTTCTTAAATGTTTTCTACTTTTTTTTTACCCTGTCTGAATGCAATTTATTAAATCAAGTATTCGGTAAGAATGGAGAAATAAAAAAATTAAATGAAAGGTAAAAAAAAAAGTGTTAGCCTTGAGATGGAATAGGGAAGACCCTAGACCCTGTAAGGAAAATATCCCAGCTCAGCACCCACTAGATTAGAGGTGTTTTACAGTATCCAAACCCTGTTCTGGATTTCACATGCTGCCTTTGGAGGGGAGCTAGCCTAGAGTAAAGGAGAGCTGATAAGTTGCAAGCACACCATTGATAGCAGGAACAGCAATGAAAAAAGCAGGACAGATTTTCCAAGAGAATATGAAGCAGACTGTGTCACCCATGACACATGTACAAATCCCAGGGCTGTGCAGAGGGATGTGACACAGTTACTGGCACAAGTTATCCCAGACAAATGACCAAAATACTGGGTTTGCAGTCCTTTCTTAAAAGCATTCTACCTTTTTTTTAACCCTGTCTGAATGCAATTTATTTAACCAAATATTCTGTAAGAATAGAGAAACAAAAAAATTAAACAAAAGGGAAAAAAACAAACAAATAAAAAAAAAAGTGTTAGCCTAGAGATGGAACAGGGAAGATCCTGGACCCTGTAAGGAAAACATCCCAGCTCAGCACCCACTAGATTAGAGATGCTTTACAGTACCCAATCCCTGTTCAGGATTTCACATGCTGCCTTTGGAGGAGAGCTAGCCTAGAGTAAAGGAGTCTTGTCTTATATATTACAACAGTCCTATTATCATTATGGTGCAAGGATTTCATAGCCTCAGAGTTTCATACCTCCTTGAAGTTTCTCACAGGCAGCTCCTCTAAGCACTAACTGTTCTTGGTCCTTGCAGCAGCTATCTGACTCCTCTTCCCACCAATCCACTCTTTTATGCCATTAGTTCTTATTGGCTACAGGTGTTGCCTGTTATCATCCAGCCTGCTCCTAATCTTTAGTAATAGGGTCCAGCTGCAACTCGTTGGGGGATAAGATTACATTCTACATTACCCATACTGTGTCCTCCTACAAAGGAGAGCTGATGAGCTCCAAGCACACCATTGGTAGCAGAAACAGCAATGAAAAAAGCAGGACAGATGCTTTCTGAATAGCAGAGCTGGATGTGACAGGGTTCTCAAAAGCTGGTAGGGAAAGTTTAAGTGGTGAGCAAATAAACAAGCTAATATGTTTTCTTCTGGGTTTACCTTTTTACTCTTTTCAATTGTAATCTTTCTTATAAAGGCTGTTTATTTTTCCCCTACTCAAACAGCCTAGAGTTGCCAGACTAGTCTGGACTGAGCTCTCCTCTTTTTAATGCCTTTTTGCTTTTCTGGCCAGGAAACAAGCAGAGAGAAAAGATAGAGGCTAAAGAGCAAATTCAATAAGGATTTTGTGATTTTTTTTCCCAAAGATAGCCAGTTCCTAAAAGGATTTGAAGGGTCAATAGGTGTCAAGGAAACTATTTGCTCAGGAACTACAGCACCTCTTCACATTTTTATAGTAATTGCTAGGGACAAGACATTATTCTTGCAATTAGGGGACAAATGCAACAGCCTACAGGATCTGACACAGCTGATGTGCAGAAAACAGCATTGTACTTGGAAACGAGATGGCCACCTCAAATATGTACCACATTTTGAGCTGTAACCCCATTTTGAGCTGAACCTTTGCAAATTCCAGCAAGTGATGATTCTTTAGAGGAAGATAATAAGGTCTTTGTGAGCTTTACAACTACCTTCTCTAGGATCAGAATTTAATCCAAAGACAAGAACAATCTAAAGAGAAGAAATGAAGTTCCATGATAGCCAGGTGGGAAGTACAAAACTCTCCAGATGGCATGTTTGGACTTGGTCTTCCTTTAGTAATAGTGAAGCCAGGTCTGTTTTTTCTTTATTTTTATAGTATCTTTCAAAATGCACTCCAATATTAAGCATTCATTACTCCTTGGAGATGAACTTGACAGTAAATTTCAGTGCTGATTCAAGGGTGCCTAGGATTTGAAGATTTTAGCTCTGTATCTTACAACTTTTTATTTACAGAATTAGCTGAAGAGAAAGCCAAGGGCTACTACACTTCTCTTACTCTGTCCCATTCAAGTTCTGGGTATCTGTTTTAGTCTATGGCAGGTTTAATTCTTACACATTTTGATACTGCATTCTAAATATTGTTTCAAACCTGACCACAAAATAGTAACACAAATGTTTCTCTGAATTTTGTCATTTTACAAGCGCCTAAAGTATTCACTTACCCTTTTATTCTCAGTTTACAATGGGAAACTGTATTTATTAAAAATATTTCTAAAATACAAAACAAATTAATTGAATTGAATCTTAATATATTAAGATAATCATTAGGAATAATATTTTTTCTGAATTCACAAAAATACAAGATAAATTAGCTCCTCTCAAGATAGTCGCTTGTTTTTCATTCCTCTTTCTTACATTGCTGGAATTTCTCAGTCATTTGTTGTTCTGTGTCACTGGGATGTTTTACTGAAATAGATGGCAATGCCACCAGAAAGCTCTGTCAGATGGCTGTCAGACAACCCACTCTATCACCCTAAATGTAGGTTTTGGCCTACATTTGGTAACAATCCAGTTCATGTTCTAGAACCCTATGTCAAGCACACAAGAGATGAGAAAAATGTATAAGCAATACCCTGAGTATACAATGCAAGAGCACCAAAAAAAATAGCTCCTAAGGCCATTCTTAGCTAAGATGTATTTGAATAATATGAAATATTTTAAATTGATTTAGAAAAAAAATCAGAACTTCCAGATGCAGGACTGAAATTGCCTTTCAACGCAGACACCTTATGTCTGGGGTTTATTTATAAACCTTTTTATGCCTTTATTTATAAACCTTTATATACCTTTGTCTATGCTGTTACCATCTTGTGCTGGGTATCCTCCTTTTCAAGAAGAGTTAAAGGCAAAACTCAGAACAAATTAAATTCAGCTGGGAAAGAGAAACTGTTTACTCAATTTAATATATGCACATAGACATAGGCATTTTAAAAAGCTGTAGAGACACTTTAAATGTATTTAATGTAAGCAGTTAATTCTTTCAGATAGCAGTGGTTCTGTGTGAGTGCTGGTAACAGCTGCTCCTCTTTTAAGTACAAAAGAGAGGGATAAAGCAATCATTAACAGTTTTTTAATCCACAGTATTCTTCTGAAGCCTTTGAAAATGTGAGCAGATATGGGTTTGAAATTTATCATAGTTGTAAGGGTCATTTACCACTGTATTTTAAACAGTGGCATTTTTCCTCATTATTGCTTGGTATTAACATTCCTCACAGTGTTCTCTCTTTTCTGGTGCATACAGCAGTGCTTTTCCTTACAGACTTGAATTTGGTCTGAAAATAAAAGATATGTCATGATTTAGCACATAGTTTAGGCGTGGTTCTTTAACGCTGGTAACTGGTACCTCCTGTGAAAAAAAACCCAAAAAACCTCGTGAATTTATAAGCATGAATTCTGAAAGCAAGCCTGAAAAGAAGAGAGGCAAAAGGAAGGAGTGGGACTCATTACGAAACCCAGCAGATAATTGTAGCAAATGCGTCTTATGAAGATGAGTCACACAGCAAAGGCTGAAACAAAAGGCAGCGAGAGCACAGAGATAGGGCTGGGGAAAAGCACATCGAGCTAGATAACACACACAATGCACTCAGTGCTGTAAGCACTGCGCACAACCAGCCCAACCTGCTGGCTCTCCGTTTCTAAACACAATTACGGCCTTTGATGAGCAAATCACTCACAAGAGGTTATCTCAGCGCCATCCTTCAGTCACACACAGCTCACTTATCATACTGCCTTAGCATTGTCTTCATTACCTGAACCAAGCAGTAATTGAAGTAGATGAGGTATAAGTATTATTATAATCATTGTTTCTTTTTTAAAGTTTTTAAATAATAGTGTATGGTTTGGTTAACTAAACAAATTATTTAATTATGATTTTTTTTTAAATTTTGAGTTTGGTCATATTTTTTTGTAATTGTATGTTTTTATTTATAGATAGGGAATGGTTGGAAAGCTGCCATTCTTCAGTCCATCACATGCCCACAGTTATCAGCTCACTTATACTGCCTTAACATTTTCTTCATTATCTGAACCAAGCAGTAACTTGAAGTAGATGAGGTATAAATACTATGATAATTATGGATTTTTTTAAAGTTTTTAAATAATAGTGTATGGTTTGGTTAACTAAACAGATTATTTCCTTATGATTTTTTAAATTTATTTTGAGTTTGGTCATATTTTTTGGTAATTGTTGTATCTTTTCATGTATAGATATTGAATGGTTGGAAAGGTGCCATCCTTCAGTCTATCACAGTTATCAGCTCACTTATCATACTGCCTTACCATTGTCTTCATTACCTGAACCAAGCAGTAACTTGAAATAGGTGAGGTATAAATACTATGATAATTATGGTTTACTTTTTAAAGTTTTTTTAATAATGGTGTAAGGTTTAGTTAACTAATTTTTTTTTTAATTTTGAGTTTGGTAATATTTTTTTGTAATTGTCTGTTTTTATGTATAGATAGTGAATGGTTGGAAAGGTGCCATCCTTCAGTCCATCACATGCCCACAGTCACAGCTCACTTATCATACTGCCTTAACATTGTCTTCATTATCTGAACCAAGCAGTAACTTGAAGTAGATGAGGTATAAATACTATGATAATTATGGTTTACTTTTTAAAGTTTTTTAAATAATGGTGTAAGGTTTACTTAACTAATTTTTTTTTTTTAATTTTGAGTTTGGTAATATTTTTTTTGTAATTGTATGTTTTCATGTATAGATATGGAATGGTTGGAAAGGTGCCATCCTTCAGTCCATCACATGCCCACAGTGATCAGCTCACTTATCATACTGCCTTAACATTGTCTTCATTATCTGAACCAAGCAGTAACTTGAAGTAGATGAGGTATAAGTATTATGATAATTATGTTTTACTTTTTAAAGTTTTTTTAATAATGGTGTAAGGTTTAGTTAACAGATTATTTAATTTTTTTCAGTTTGGTAATATATATTTGTAATTGTTGTATGTTTTCATTAATAGATATTGAATGCTTGGAAAGGTGCCATGCTTCAGTCTATCACATGCCCACAGTCATCAGCTCACTTATACTGCCTTAGCATTGTCTTCATTACCTGAACCAAGGAGCAACTTGAAGTAGATGAGATATAAATACTATGATAATTGTGGTTTATTTTTTAAAGTTTTTTTTTTTTTATAATGGTGTAAGGTTTAGTTAACTAGACAGAGTATTTAATTTTTTTTTTCGAGTTTGGTAAAAATTTTTGGAATTGTATGTTTTCATGTATAGATATTGAATGGTTGGAAAGGTGCCATCCTTCAGTCTATCACAGTTATCAGCTCACTTATCATACTGCCTTACCATTGTCTTCATTACCTGAAGCAAGCAGTAACTTGCCCCTGTTTTTCACCACTGCTGGGACATCCCTGGATAACACCACACCCCTGGTGCTGCTTTCCACGCTGCTGGCATGCCCTGATCTCACACACACAAACAGCAGCCCGGCTCTGTATCCCAAGAATTCCTGCTCACACAGCACCGCAGCACACGGTTGTTTCTTGACTGCACCTTCAAGAAATTAAGGAATAATTTTATTCATCTCGGGGATTATTAAATAAAGGAGGCTCCTGAAAAGAATTTCTTAATAGTAGTGTCAGGAAAATTAATCCACAAACACCAGAGGTTTATGTCCAAAAAGGAGACAGAGGAGTGCTTTTACTTTATTGGAATAAAGGGAGAGGCCATGGGGCATTCCCCTGGGATCTCTCAAATTTTTGGAGGACGCAGCCGCCTTTTTATCCCAATTTTCCGGCTGCATTTCCCTTCTCTCTTTCCCCATTGGCTGAGGTACTTGAGAGGTGCAGACTCCCTGATACAGAAGATTTCCCTCTAATGTATAACCCTCCCTTTAAATTTTTAATTCTTACTGAATTTAGGGGTTTTTCTTCCCCGTTATTTCTTTCATCTCTCAATGTCTAATTTCGTTTATCAGCAAACCTAAAGTTTATTTGTAAAAGCAAATATCCTTTTCCATTCATCAATCAGTGGAATCCTTCCCATTGTTTCTTTTATCTCCCAGTGCTAGTTTTACCTACCAGCAGACCCACAGCTTGTGGGAGAAAGTGCCCTGGTCCTTGCAGCATCCAAACTACATCCCAGAGCCCTGTTTCTCCCATTCTGTGAGAACAATTGCTGCTTAATTGCTCCAAATCTCCCGGCAATATGTTTGTAACTGGGGAAGCTGCAGTTCTTGCAACGGGCGCCTGGATTTACAAGGTAATTAGTGCTAACAGTGTTCCCAAACCTACTGTCATGTCTGAGTGGATGGCACTTCCAATCTGTGCTGGGATACACATGTCCTTCTGTGCTCATGGTTTCTAACGAATTACAGCAGGGGAAAAAAAGGGGGAAACATAAAAAAAAAAAAAAAAAAAAAAAGGAAAGTTGTGGGATTCATTCATTTTTCAAACTTACATTGAAAATCTGTTTTTCATAAAAGGGATGCATACTTCTGATATACAGCAGCTCTAGTTCTTTGCTCCCATGACAAACAACTGCAATGAGAGTGACAATAGAAAGCCTGAATGATGAGAAATAAAGACACATAATTTCTGGTCAAGGAGCAAACAAATATAATAAAAATCCAAGGCACCTCATTTTTTTCATGTTAAATCACTGCAGGATCATTACATTTTGAGTCATTTCCCCAGGAATTGTCCCCAGTCTTTGGAAAGATGCTACGTGGAACAAGTACTAACTAATATATAAGCATTACATTCCCTTTTCTGCCTCGTTGCCCTCTGTATGCTAATAAAATGAAATGGCTGTTCCAGAGTAAACACTCACCCATGTATTATTATTTAAAGACTGTCAAAACAACACAAAGAAAAAAAATAACAAATGCAAGCATGTAACATGAAATTAAATGTAATGCAAGATTTAAGTACAATCAATACATAATTAGAGCTGCCTGGAAGAGGCAATACTTTTCAGACTGTTGACCTGAAGGGTGCTTTTTCTTATATTTAGGCTGAAACATTTCTCTTAAATGAGATTTCAAAGTACAGTGTTATACTATTTCAGAAATGCAACAACAAAGCAAATTCTACTATAGCATGTGGTGATTGGGCTGGGGTATCATTACAGGTTCAAATGCACTATAAGCTTAGCCAGTAAAGAGAACATAATAACACCTCCTTAGCTTTGTGTCCTTATTAATTTACTAAAAAATGGCACACAAGAAAACTTGGAATCACTGGTTTAACTACAGAAGACAGCTCTGTTAACATGAATCCCAGCTTCCTACAGGAAAGGACCCCAGCACTGCACTTACCATAAAGCACAAGTGTGTCTGTCTGCTTGTCTGGTGTGGTCACCATGGTACCCAGATGCTTTAGAGATAAATATGAAAACACAGTCCTTAATTCAAAGTGCATGCAATCTGTCAAGGTAAATTCACACAAACTCGTAGGGGGCTGGGATTTCACATGCAGGTCTGGACGAGGTGACATCAGCGGTGCAGGAGATTCACACAGAGGTCAGGAACATCAGTCATTTCATCAAAATTAGCTTTGGGAACAATAATGGCATTAGAGACATAAATGTGGCTTAAGGTGGGACACACAGCACAGTCACCATGGATTTTGAAGGTGAACTGAAGCAAGGGGTATCTTGTGGATCAAGTTGTACACCGTGAATGCAGGAGGAGGGGGTGGTTACTATTCCATTATACTGGCATTTCCAGGATTTGAAGATCAAGTTTGCCTTAAAATAAGGAGATTGAAACAATCCCAAACTTTGGTTTCTTTCACATTGCTTCTAGGTTTCTGGAAGCTTGTGATGTACTTGAATCACACAAACAAGCTTTGTTTCATAATAGAAGGAAACAAACTTAGAAGAAAGAAAGATTGATTCTTATGTAAACCCTTGTTTCCTGGAGCTGAGCTTTCAAGCAAAACATCAAACACTAAAGTTGCATGGCAACCTCCCCACCCCCATTACAGGTGGACCGGGTGGCCAGTTCCACCTTTCCTGTTTCTCCAGGCTGCACAAACACGGTGCTTGCACAGGTAGGATTTATGTGGGCAGGGTGAGCTTCCTGGCTGTGGACAACTTGTGTTTAAGAAAACAAGAGTTCTGCCCAAAACACCCCGAGGTGGAAACCTGTGATGTTCCATGTTCATATTCTCCAGTACATTATGAAAATGAACAGCATGTAATGTCTTATAAACTGACTCTTACACATCATCTTATGATGATTGGATTATTCAGCTAAGTAGAAGGCATTTGAGTGCAAGCAACATTATGCTCAGATAGTCAATTATTTATTGTTAATCACTAGCATTTTTGGAAGTACTATATCCTCTAATTACAATGAACACTAAATTTTGTATCACTGGCTTTAAGAGAGAAATAACTGCAATCACCACTATGTTTTTTACAGGGCTTTGTCTGTGTATTTGCAACCAGAGTAAGCAAGTATACACTAGAAAACACCTGAGGCTAAATACTTGTATGCAAAAGCATAAAACCAATTACAAGTAAGTATGTTCTGCCCCACCTCATTTTGTTCTTCCTTTCATTTGCTGGGTGATCTCTATGCTGCCTACTGGCAAGTTCCCTCTTTGATTTCCAATCATCCCTTGATGACTCTATTTTTCTTCCATATGCTCCTACTTTCTGCCCTTCTTATTAACTGTTGAAATCCTTACACCCAAAATGTGCGTGACTTTTTCCTAAAATAAGGTAAAGTTAAAACACTTTAAAAACAATTCCTCTTTGCAAGCTGTGACTCGACAGCAGGATTCACAGAAAGACACTCGTGATGTCCAACAGCAATGTGGCAGGAAAAAAATCCCGTAATCCAGACATAAAAGCCCCCGAGCTGGTGCCGTGCCATTCTCCCTGCTGGGCGGGTGCCAGGTACGTGCAGCTCGTCCCCTCGCCCGCTTGCAGCCGAGCCGGCGGTGTTTGCCTGCCACCTCCCGGGTGAGTCACAGCGCCGGGACAGCGACAAGCCACAGGGACACGTGTGAACATGCCAGTGGTCGCTAGGAGCATCTTAAGGACTTCAAAAATACTTGGGTTACAAACACTCAAAAGTTTGAGAACATTGCAATCGGTGAACTGCGCTGCTATTTGTGTACATTACCTCATCTTTCTCCCTCCAGCTGCAAGGCTTCATTTGGGCTCCACTTTCATCCAGAATAGCATTTTTCAGCTGGTTTTCTTTTGTTGTTGTTGATGTTGTTGTTGTTATTGGCTTGGTGGTTTTTGTTGTTTTGGTTCAGAATGTTCTGTGTGTTGGTTTTTTTAACTTCCTTGTGTAATTTGAGGTTTTCTGGATTTCTACTCTTTTTCTGCCTATGAATTTGGCCCGGGCAGAGCTGGTGGGTATCGGCCTCTCTGATTTTCAGAGCCTTGGACACTGTTGCAGGAATGCCAGAGGAATGGCTGCTGGACATGGGGGGCTGACTGTGCCCATCCTGGGAAGCTGATCTGCTCACAGACTGTGCACCCAAAGCATTTGGGACATGTTAGACCCCACTGTATGTACACTATAAAGGGTAAATATCTGACATACATAAATATCTGACCACAAATCTCAAGGGAAAAAAGCAATGTAACCCTGCCCATGAGGATACCCAGGTGTTGGCTTAAACAATTTACTGCACTGTGTTCACTGCTTAGTGTTACATCCTTAAAATATACCTTTGACCAGAGAGAGAGAGATGCACACAAATCCAGCTTCAGATTTAATTTCATTATGGTAAATTTTCCAAAGAATCCACAAGGTAATATAAATAAACATTGATGAATACTAATAATGCTCCACAACAGCAAGAAGTGTTATAGGAAGGTAACAACTACATGCACTGGGAAAGAATTCTGCATTGAAAACAGAACAGGATTTAATTTACATGATGATTATTTATACTTTCCTTAGAAAAACTGAAAAAGCTGCCTACAAAAGATAAATGAGGCAACAATGTAATAAATAGCATTAAGTGATAGGCAATTCAAGCAAATGAATTGATGGTGAGGAGGCTAGAATTCAACCCCGAATTTTAACATCTTATTACACTATTAAAATACATTACTGCAACTATGTAATCTGCTGTAATTATTTTTTACTGATCACCATAGCTGTTCACTGGCCCATTCAGCTTTGTTTTCTTGCTTATACACTAAATTCCCAAACTCTTTTCAATCCTATTGCTGCCTTCTCCTCCTCACCACCCAAATCCCCCCCAGATGCTTCCTTCCTTCTTGACTACAAAGCCCAGCAGTGCCAGTGCAGAACCCAAGAAAATAAACTCAGCAAAGCCTGTTTGGGTTTTGCCTCCTCCCTCATTGATGCATCTGATTAGTGAGACACAGCTCACTGGAGGTCAAAAGGGGAGCAACACCAGTCTGGCAGGAAGATGGAAGGATTAATTCTTAATCATGATCTATGAGAATGTAAGTTTAGGCTGCTTTCTCCTCTTTAGTTCACAGAATCCCCAGGGTGTTGTCAATTTAAAACACCAAAGGGGTGATTATGGGTTCTGTAGGGCACCCAGGCACTGCAGAAGTCTCAGCTGAGCAAACACCAGGCCCCACCATGCCCCTGGCCAAGAACAGGATGGGGTCTCTCAGTTTCCAGGTTCTCACCTTCACCCTGTGTCTGAAATCCATCTCAGAGGAGGGGAGACAGCCCACAGCCTCGAACAAGTGTGGTGACACTGGTGACAATCTTCAGCACCCTCTGCCCTCTGGTGGGATTCAGCACTGGCACACAGAAATTAACAGGGCAGCTCAGATCTGAGGGGCTAAAACTGTCTCTCCAGCACTGAGCAGACAAAATCAACAAAATTACATCTGTGACTGAATCCGTCTGAGAATAAGGTTGCAAACAATGTTTTTAGTGGTTTTAGTTGCACAGAACCCATAATTTCATAAGTAGCTGCTAAAATGCCTTGGGAGGCAGGTGTGTCAGGTCTGTTTGATAACCACTGCCCCAGCTCTCTGAAAGCAGCTTCCTTTCAAATTTGCTTTGCTTACAGCTCACCAAGATCCTGGCCTGGCAGCCTTATAAGGTTCAACATCTATCTAGGATCTCATTTTCTTCCAGTTCCAAGTCCTTGCAGGTACAGCAGTCTTCAATTCCTGAGCAGCTCTGGATTTTTGGTTTCTGTCGCATTCCCTCCCAGAGCACTATAACCCACAGAGTTTCCTTGTTGATTCATGAAGTTCCACATCAGTGACTGAGCTGAGCATGAATCACCACAGCACAGCAGGCATCAACAACATCCTCCTGCCCTGATATCACAAACCACCCCAAAGCTGAAGTGCAGCCCTGCCAAGCAGCCAGGCCTGTCATCATGTCCTCGCTGCCCCAGGTACCTCAGGCTGGGAGCCCTGGCGTTCACAACAAAATGGGAACCTGAAGAACCAGAAAAAAAAGAAATCCAGCCAGGCCAGGGAGGCAGCTGACACACTGCAGCCCTGGAATGACACAAGTGTTGTCTAATTAGAAGTTTTACCAGCATTACTTCAAGCAATTACTTTGAAGGAATTAGTTCCTGTATAGGAAGTGGAAAAACATTACAAGAACTACGTGGAAAATTGCAGGGTTTTTGAATAGGAGTTGTATTTATTTCTCAAATACTTTCAACAGATGAGGCTCATATCACAAAGTCCCTGTTCTCCAAGGACAGCACAGCTTATCAGCCAAGACACGTTTGTATTTCACTTTTAAAGAATCAAAATTCTGAGAAATGTTACTGCACAATTAGTCAAGTAATTCTCCACTCTCTGCTCCCTTTATTTTTCCCAGGTGAAGCTTCAGAAGGTTGCACATTATGTTTTCCTTATGTTCCATTGCCACACATTTCTGTGGTTTAAGACAGTGACTTCTGCAAGATGAGGCAGAAATGAAACCCCAGTACTAACACCGAGTTACTTCATGTATTTCTGTATTACACAATTTCAAGATCACTTACACTGCTGTTGTGAAGGCAGCTAAATCACCTTGGTATGTGCCAAGCCTCCTCCAAGATTTTTATTTTTTTCATATAGCAGAGTTTCCCTGCAGTGGCTGCCTCAAGGCCCTTTTCTCTGGCTGGTGGGTATTTTGTAAACAGAACTGTGAAAAATGTGTATTTTATGACTGGCTTTTTGCAAATATTAAAATGAATATTATATGTGTTGTGTTATAAAGTGGTGCTGTATTAATTCTCTTAAGTAGTGTGTTAAATATAGTTTTAGGTTATAAAAATGTTAAAATAGAAACTATGCTATGTAGGATACTTTTTTTAAAGAAAGGACTCGCAGCGAGATAGCAGACACAGGACACCTAAATCTTTCAGAGAAAGAGAATTTATTGCTCCATTATCAGGAGGAACGAACTTCTTCCTGCCTCGAAGGCGCTGTTAGGATTCGGAGGAAGTTGACGATGACCACACAGAATCCTGGATTTGAATAGAATTTATGCATCATGTATGAATATGCAACAGGTTATTGTTTTTAAGGGTTAATCCTTTGTTAACGTGGGTCCTTTTTCGGGCTTGTGCTGCCCAGAAAAAGGTATCTGGACGCCCGTAACTCTTTGTATTTATTGTCTCATATTGTCCTAATTCAGATTGTCCAAATTATGATTACTCTAATTGTATTACTATTTTTATATCATTATTACTATTAAACTTTTAAAATTTTAAAAACAAGTGATTGGCATTTTTCACAAAAACTAAGTAGCTTTAGGGGGAGCTCCCTCCTGTGCCCTTGACATCTTCTGTGACCGCGATCTCAGCCTGTGTTTTGAACTTGATTAGCAAAAGCTCTTGCGAGTTGCAAGGACGGCCCTGCGGCTGGCAGCCGCCTCTGGCGCTGCCTCAGCGAAGGCAAAGCGCCGGCGAGGAGCCGCTGGAAGTCACCGAGCGCCCGCAGCTCCCTCCATCCCTCTGGCGGATGCCATGACCGCGGCTGCAGCGGCTCCCGGGGCCACCCTCATGGCCACCCTCAGGGCCGGGCCGGGCCGGGCATCGCGGCTCCATCCTGCCTGTGTGGGGCAGGAGCGGCTCCGGGGAGCCAGCTCTGTCCCCACGACGTGGAAAGGGAAAGAAGGGAGAAGGAAAGGGCAGGAAAAAGGAGAGGAAGAGGAGCGGGGAGAGGAAGCGCCGCCTCAGCGCGGCCTCCCGCCCTCCCAGGGCCACCCTCAGGGCTGGGCCGGGCATCGCGGCTCCATCCTGCCCGTGTGGAGCGGGAGCAGCTCCGGGGAGCCAGCTCTGTCCCCACGGCGTGGAAAGGGAAAGAAGAGGCAGGAAAAAGGAGAGGAAGAGGAGCAGGAAGAGGAGCGGGAAGAGGAAGCGCCACCTCAGCGCGCCCTCCCGCCCTCAGCGCGGCCCCTTCCGGCCGCCCCCGCGCGCCGCGATGACGCACTTCCTCCCGCCAGCCCCGCTCCCCCGCCCCCGGGCCGGAGGTGCCGCCGCCATTTTGCCGCTCTCTCGCTACCGCTCTCCGGGCGCGGCGGCTGCTGCCGGACGAGCGATTTTTAAGGAGCTTTAACCCGCTCGGGGCCCTGCGCCCCAGCCCGCTTTGAACGCACCATGTCCGGAGAGGGAACCGCCGGCGACCAGGTGAGGCGGGGCCGGGTGAGCGCAGGCCGCGCCCTGAGGGAGCGGGGTGGTGTGGGCTCGGCCAGGGCGGCCGTGCGGCGGGGCCCAGCGGAGCGCGGCCCTGAGGCCGGCCGGGGCTCCCCTGCCCCGCTGTCCGTCGGAAGGAGCTCTGTGTGCCCCGTAGGCAGGCGGGGAGCGGAGCTGGCCCGGCCCGGGCGGTGACGCGCCCGGAGCCCCGGCTCTCGGGCCGAGCCGGACAATGGGCGGCCCGGTCACCGTCTCGCTCGGTTGTCGTCGCTGAACTCAGCGCACTCGGGGAGGAAATTGCAGATCGGACAGGCTGTTTACAGAGGCAGCTTGCGGTGTTATGTAAAGCGAGCGTTGGCCGAACTCAGGCGTTTAATGGAGAAGGCCTCTAACGACACCTCCGTAATAAAGCATTGCTAAAGTCCTTAAACTAGAAACGATAAACACGCGTTTGTTTGATAAAGGGTCTTCTTTGTAGTACAGCGCTCGTTCCGTTTAGTAGGGAGCTAAACTAAACCCCCAGAAGTGCCACCTCAGCATGAGGAAGAACTTCTTTAGCTTCAGCGTTGCGGAGCACTGGATCGGCTGCCCAGGGAAGGCGCGGAGTCTCCCTCTCTGGACGCATCTAAAACACACCTGGACGCATTCCTGTGTAACCTACTCCAGCAGGTGACCTTGCCTGGGCAGCAGAGTTGGATTAGGGGATCTCCAGAGGTCCCTTCCAAACCTCATCCTTCTGGGATTCTGTGAAACAGCTGCAGTTTCAGTGGAGTTTGTTTGTTTTTTGTTGTTGGTTTTTTTTGTTTTTGTTTTTTTTTTTTTTAATAAGCTAAAGTCTGTATCTCTAATCTCTTAGTTTATAGAGAGCTACCAGAGTGTTTTATTGTTGTATGTCACCTTTTTAAATCTAGTGTTACTATGAACGATTTCTGACTTACTGGCAGAGTTTCTCCAAAATGGCTTTTTTTAGTAGTTGGGATTATGTTTAAAATCTGTATTAATTGGAGGGGTGGGGATGAAAATTCCTGATCGAGGGAAGAGTTCTTGATAACAGCCACGTGTCTTAGCCTTTAGAAATACTTAAAATTAAGTTGATGCCTTAGTGCTTCTTGAAGTGGCTTTTTCTTTGTAGAATGTTAGTTTCTTACAAAACCGGTGAATTTCTGTATGCCTGTGCCTGTACCCCTAAAGGGTGGAGTGTAACTTTTACAAGATCACTATTTTGGTGGATGGGGTGGGTATAGGAAATGTAATGCTCAGAGTGTAAAATACTCAGGTTCTGCCTCGTTAGGGTAATGTCCCAAAATTCCCTGTGTGCTCCAAGTTGCTCAGGCTGGTCAGTGTGCTTGGAGTATGTTTGGGTATTCTTCAGAATGGTTCCCTTCATCGTGAGATGCATGGCTGCAGAGTGTAAAATACTCAGGTTCTGCCTCGTTAGGGTAATGTCCCAAATTTCCCTGTGTGTTCCAAGCTGCTCAGGCTGGTCAGTGTGCTTGGAGTATGATTGGGCATTCTTCAGAATGGTTGCCCTCATCATGAGATGCATGGCTGCAGAGAAGCAAGAATATGCCACAGCAAAATTTTGTTAATGCTGGTGTGTGGCATGTTGCAGATTTCATCTCCCCACTCCAGAATGTTTTCAAGAATACATTGATGTTTCATGGCTTAATCAAGCTGTTTGTTAAAAGGGCATGTGTGTTTCTATAGCTTGTTAAATGTCACTGTTTAACTTCAACCCTGCTGACTTCAGGCTTTATATTCTTTTGCAAGGGAGAATTTGATAAGCAAGGGGTTGAGTTACTGTCTGTATACTGCATAAAAGTGGCAGCTGTAATACTGTTATGCCACATCTCAGAGGGGTCTAGCATTCCCAGACCTGTAAATTGTTATTTGCAGCCTGTGTAAAGCACGTAGTCCAACCTGTGACTTGGCCTTTGGGCCTTAATAAGGTTCCTTTTTTGCCCTTTATTATTTCTGTGTTCATGTTGGGTGCACTTAGATTAAAAAACCTGCTCATATAAGTTGGGTTAATTTTTATTTTTTATTTATACTGCCCCATCCTCCTGATGAAGGCTTCTGGATTCTGATTTCCTTGAGGGAGGAGCAGCAGAGCCTGGTGGCTGGGGCACCCACACAGCAGCTGTTCTGGGCCAGCCTAGTGCTGCCTGCCACATCTGGAGCTTACCTGCACAGCGTTCTGAATGTGCCTGGCTGTGGGAGCTGAGGCTGGGATTGCAGCTGCCTGCCCTGTTTCAGGTTTCTGCTGCTGCTCCTAGCTCTGAGGTTTGGCATCAGTGTGAAACGGGCACTGCACAGTTAATTTGCATCTGTGCTGTGCATTAGATGTAAAAATGTGAGAGTGAGAAACCTTTGACAAGGCAGAACCCACTCTCAGGCAGGGGGTTCTGCATCCTGATTCCCAGATCCCAGCTTTTGGAAGGCACTGCCAAAAAGCAGCCAGGTGAATAATAAATTGCCATGCTGTCTGCAGCAAGTACAGAGCTGTGGTGGTGTAGGAAGGAAGAACAGAGTGGAATTGTCGGAAGAGAGGGAGGGAAAAGGGGATGTGAGGTTTAAGACACAGGTGGGCTTTAGGAGGCTTTATTGTACCAGATGCAGTGCAGTTGAAATGTGGCTTTACCACCTTTAGGCCAGGCTTAGGTCCAGGAGTTGTTGGGCAGCTTACTGTGTGGATCAGGAGCCTAACCTGTGTTATGTAGATTGTCTCCTCATTATGTCACTGTAGAGCAAACTGGAGCAGGAGGACAAAGAACTACAGTGCAGCCACAACTCTTGGAGTATATTTAAATTCTTGCTCTGTGTTAACTGTGCTGGGCCCAAATTAGTCCTGAAGAACCAGTTGAATCATGTGAGGACTTAAAATCTGTCAGGCCCCTGCCAGATTTCTGCCAAGGCCTCCATGATGTTGAACAAACGAGAATTTCCAGGGTCAGTTCCTGGAATACCAGCCACTCAGGCCTGTCTGTATCACAGCAATGCACTTTGGTAGACTGAAAGGCTGCTGCAGCTGCCACTGTTTGCCAGAAAATTCCAGGGTCAGGGTTACAAAGAGCCCGTGCTTGCACCCATGGATGGATGTCTTGACATGTTTGTGGTTCTTGATGTACATATCTAGTTTCATTTCAGTCATGGTGCTTGTTTCATGTGCTTGGCAACAAAGCCTCAATGCCCCACTTCATAAATACTTGCCAGGCATCACCTTCATCTGAAGACCACATAACATTTACTTTGCCCCTGCATTAGTTGCCTTCCAGTCTTTTAAGGTTAGAACATGCATTTCACACTCCCAGTTAGTGTTTCTAAGACACTACCCCAGTCTGAGATGGATTTTTTATGTTGCATGAATATGGATCTGTGGAAAAAAAAAGATGTCTGTATTGTCTCTGTGACTATACCAAGTACCTCAGAACCAGTTTGTTCTGGTTTCTTGAGGTACTTTTGTCCCTTTTGATTCTTTCCTTGCTTTGTCTTGTGTCTGTTTGATGTGGTACATCATGAAAGTTTCTGCATGCTAAAGACAGTAGTAAATGTTGTAAAGTTGTAGTTGTAGTTAACTTCAGTTTAATATTTTAAAAATAGATGTCACTGAATGCAGTGCTGAAAGAAGACTTTTCTTGCAGGATTGTGTGGGTTTAACATCACAGGAGGAGCCACTTTAGAGAAGCCTCTTTAAGAGTAGACAAAATAAGTACAAGTATTGCTGAAGGAAAGCTCCTGAGTTTGTAATGCAGTGATTTAATGACAGTTTTTACATAGCTGTAAATAAATTACCATTTAGGTGTATTTCCAGAGTCACTAAGTTCCAGGTATGCAAATAAGAAGTTCAAGTGAAAAATGTCAGTCCAACATTTGGGAAATAGTTCTATGAGGAAAGAATGGTAATCATTACTAATGTAAAATTTTCAGTTTATCTGGAGTTTTGGGCCCAGATTATGTTGGGATGGGGCAGTACTTACAGAAGTACCTCTTTGTGGTCAAGATGAGTATGCTGGGCTATGTCTGCTCCAGTCTTCAAGGACACACTTTTTCCAAGGCTGTTGATGGTTGAAGTGGCTTGCTGTAGAATAGAAGTCAAGGGATGTAAAACATTTAAGAAAGTGCAAATTTTGCTAAGCTGAAACTACAGTTCCCCCAGTGAAGGGATGTGTTACTGAGGAAAGGGTTTTAAAACGTGTTCTTCTCTGCACATGCAGCTTTAAATAAACTTAAAGGGAAAAAAAGCCTTAGACTAAACCAACCTGTAAATGTAGCAAACTGAACAACTAACAATGCTTGTCAAGTTGCATGTTGATATATTTGAAATTCCATTCACTGGGTCTGTTACAGGCCAGGCTGTGCTAAAGTGTGCAATACCCAGGCAAAACCAGCAAACTGGCTGCTGCCTTAATGGCCAGAAACCTCCTTTTGGATAGTAAAGCAATTTGACTAAAGTAGCCATTACAATTCCTGCCTTTTTGTATACAACAGCTCCTCCTGTGATGTTAAACCCACACAATCCTGCAAGAAGAATCTTCTTTGGTTTGTAGAAATTCTTTTTTCATAATTAGTGGTAGTTTTTAAAGCATCTTGAGCTGGCCACTTCCTGGATGTGACAGGTGTTGTAAACACATTTATTTACTTCCCACTGCAGAGGATCCTTTTGTGGAAACAGGAGGATGCCTTAAACAACTGGATGTATTTAGTCTTGCAAATAATTTGAAGGTATTTAGGTATTTTCTTAGACACTTTGGTTGGCATTATGAAGATTTATTTGAGAGGCCTGAGGAAACTGTTGATTTTAGGTATATGTATAAACCAAGAATATTCCCTTGGAGGTGATTGATAAATAAGCAAATACTAAAAGTGAACTTTATTTCCTCTGGTTTTGTTCCCTCAGACATTCTTTATGAATTCAGAATTGGATTTTGTGCAGTTGATGTATTTTGTGGGAAGGAGCTACTAGATCCCTTCCTAGAAAATGTGGGTTTAGGTCTCTTGAGATTTTGGAAAGATCTTTTTCTACTTCTAGTATCTATGAAACTTCAATTCTATTGCTGTTTGTCAGTGTATAGATAATAAAAGGGTAGTTGTGAACTGGACTAGGTGGTGGTAATCTGTAGAAAACCCTAAGTGCTAAAATAATTCCATGACCTTCAAAGAGCTGTTCATGGGATAGGATCCTGATGACATAGAGATCTACTGCACATAGTTAACAAAAGCAGAGGGAAAAAGTGTTTTTACAGTCTGTGTGCAGTATTTTTTTTTCAGGTAGTGAAGAAAAGTCAAAAGCCAGTGTCTGATTAGTTTCAGTTGGATGGTATTTAAGCTGGTCTAAGTTGGGGCTGCTAGAGTCCTTTTTGCTGCATCTTACCCTGAAACCAGGGGGTTGAACCATTAGAAAGTTCATCCTTTTTCCAACAGGATTCTTTTTCTGCCAATTGACCTCCCTGAAGTGACTTGCTACAATATGAGCTTACCTGGAAATGCTTATCTAGGGGCAGGATAATGGCAGTGAACACCCAAGAATTATATGTTCCCAGTTTTGGATATTGGCTGTTGTGCAAGCACTACAATGAGAAATAGATAATCACAAGCTGTACGGCCTTGAACTGTGGTAGCAGCAGCTGTAAGCACAAACTGCAGTTAACATCAAGTTCTCAAAACTAGGATCACATTTTTCCTTCCTGTGGTTGAGTTAGGTTAAAAGTCAAGCTCGTGGTTCCATTTTGCTGTGTGCTTGCTGTAGGTGTTGTTAGTCCTCACAATAGGTGTTTGTTCACACACCCTGTTCTGGCAAAATGGTCCAGAAAATCCCAAGTATTGATTCCTGCAGGGTACTAGGAGTGATTATTTGGGAAGATGCAATGAGGCCTCATTGGTGCTCAGGTAGAACCAGGCCGTGGATTTGCCTGCAGTGCAGCGTGTCCCTGAGATGTGGGTGGCTTTGATCAGTGCTGGAGCTGGACAGGGGCAGGAGAGGGACTTCTCACTTCTGTCACCTAAGGTACAAGCAAGTCCAGGCAGTCCAGTTCCAAACTGATCATCACAGAGTTATTTTCCATTCTGTAGGGTGCCTATAGTTGGTCTTGTATAACTGAATGGAGAACTTTATCTGCTGCTGAACAATTATTTGCCAACTTAAAAAATCAGTCCTTTTTATTTTCCAGTAAAATAATTGTGCTTCTTGCACAGTTTGATTCGCGTATCAAATAAAATTAATTTAGGATTGCTGTGGTTGTGCATCTTATCCCCATTTATTTTTTCCTGAGCTGTTTCTGCCTTTCTGAGTTTTAGTTTATGATCCTGTATCTGCACAGGTGAATGAAATTCCTGGAAGTCTTAACTCAGCTGCCACTGCAGTGAAATGCATATTTTTGTGTCACCTGGGAAGATTTGAGGAAATACAACTTAACTACTGATATAATAGTTGAAAGGTGCTTTGGTGGCCCATTCTATTTAATATTTTTAAAAGTCAGTACTTAGAGGGCAGGACCTTGTGCTTTTGTAGGGTGGGGTCCTTTTTGTTGTAGCAGACGTTAATGGGACATCTGCCAGACCCTTGTGTCTCGTGTATCCAGAATAATTTATTTGAGACAAGTAAATTCCACTGGCTTGGTTGGTTATAGTCAGAAGCAATGGTTCCCTCTGATGTTGATATATTTGAATTAATGCTTTATTGAATAAGCAGCATTTCAGTTTTGGGTGATCTGTGGGGGTAGCTTACAGAAATAGTTTTAAAATTCAGAAATTTCAGCTTCAGTGCTGCTTCTGGAAGCTGAATAATGTTTATGCATGTCAGTTAGGAAGAAATAAAGCCACTAGATCATTTTATACTGTTTCATGTTGTAAGCCTGTATCAGTTGAACTACTACAGAATCAAAATTTTGATGGACTTAAGGATGTAAAACTATTCATATGGTAGTTTATAAATTTACTACTTCAGAGTTGACAGCTTAGTACTACTTTGATTTTTTAAATCAAATTAATTTTATAATAGTTTAATGTGAGGTTTGATATTTGCCCTCCAAGCTCCGCTGCTTTGCATTAGTGTTAAGAATTGCTTGAGAAGTGAATCAAAAGGAGTAAAAGTCTTTAGACTCCTATAAAGCCCAGCCTATTGATTTTTTTCTTTTTCCTTTATTGCGTATCTGCAATATCAGATATGTCCATTTAATGGTTCTGCAATATTTTTGAACCTTTTCCCATTTTATAAGTAGTTTTATTAAGTAATATATTTAAAGGGATATGCTTTAAATTATATCCTGTTATATGACTGACACAGAAACTGGTAATGCTGATAAATATTCAGAACTAGTGTAGTTACCTTCTGCTTCTCATTCTAAAGAGTGATGAGACCATTGAAAGAGAGGAGTGTTGGTTCTCTCTGTGCTGTTTGTCTTTTTCAGCTACAGAAGGATGCACTGACCTGCTGGCACAGGGAGCTTGAACCAGGTGACCCAGTGTGATCCCTTCCAGCCTGCCCCATGCTGGGATTCTGGGACCTAGACCCAATATTAAGAACTAAAACAAATTCCCTGAAGTAGTCTTTTAGCAGATGACAGGATTTGGGAGTTTTTTTTAGAATTTTCTGCAAGTTTTAGATTTTTTTTTTATATAAATCGGTCACACTACACGGTACATTAGAGATGAATATTCTTAGTTATGTAATGAAATGATAAAATTTCACCAGCAAGGTCTTACAGTAATAATTTCAGCGTTACTATTGTTACATCTCACAAAGGCAAGCATTTAGTTGGTGTGGTTTTTCTGTTGCTGTTACCTGCCTAAAAATGAGCCAGGTTTTCAAAGTTAGTGGTTTGGAGTACAGGTCAGAACAATATTTCAGGCTTAACAATAAATTTCATTTAGGGTTGTAACAAGCATGTATTTTAAGGGTGGCTGTATGTGATCTTCACACTGTAATTTCTTATTCTACTTGTGTTAACAATGCTAGATCTAGGAAAAAAACCCCTGAAAATCATAAAGCAAGTTATTTCCAAAAGTGTTTGAAAGTAACTGTGTTAAAAAGTTTGCAGTCAATTTGGTACAGCTTTTAGCCTGAAAAGAAACTTTTCAACTTCAATAGGAATGTCTGAGTGTTTTTAAAAAAAGTTGATGTTAGTGCCAAAACTACAGGAAGCATCTGTAGGGTTGAGAGATGAGAAAGTGAAAAAAGAAATTGTGCTTAGATAGTGTCTATCTGTTTCTGCTAAATATCATGTCCTGGTTTTTTTGTTAAGCCTGTGATACCAAATACCTTCTGTTCTCCAAGTCCAGAATGACTCCTGGATAAACTGGATTTGTTTGCCTGAGCTCTGTAATAGAAATACTGGGCTGAATTTACTTTTTACATCTTAAAGTTCCAGGTTGGTAAAAATGTTTAAAATTCATAGTGCAGTAAATATTCCAGCAAACTCAAATTTGTTTTCATGTTTTAGAGACTTTGAGTTGGTTTAGGTTGATGTCCATAACTTGTAGAACTTGTGCTAAGTGTGCATTATCTTCCGGGGACAACTTGTTTTCCAGCTGAATTCCAGTTTAGAAACTGCATTTTAAAAGCTGACCTGTGGATTGTTACACTGTTGAAATGTTATCTTTTGCTTGACTGTGTAGGTGGGACAGAACTTTTCAAACTCTGCTTGTGATCTCTTATGTCTTCTTTTTAATTTTTCTAGACTGCTGAATATGTCCCAGAAAAAGTGAAGAAAGCTGAAAAGAAACTAGAAGAAAATCCATATGACCTTGACGCTTGGAGCATTCTCATTCGAGAGGCACAGGTTTAGTGATATAGGATTACATTTCCTTATCTATGGTCCACTCACACTATTTCGTTCTGGAGTAAAATCAGCATATTCATTTACATAAATCATAATACTGTAAATGCTGTTTTGATTTTCGATTTTTAGAATCAGCCTATAGACAAAGCACGGAAGACCTATGAACGCCTTGTTGCCCAGTTCCCCAGTTCTGGCAGATTCTGGAAACTGTACATTGAAGCAGAGGTTAATATTTTTACATTTTTTCTTACATAACATTTCATAGGATTTTAAGTTTCTATTTTTATAAGCATGAATAAGATAGGCACATAATATCTAGGGGAAAGGGGATTTTAAATATGCCTTGCCTTTATTTTGTAAAATAGGTACAAAGGAAATTATTAAAATGAATTCTAAAGTATTGGGTCTTTCATGAGTTGATGATTGTTGCATTATGGAATTGCAACAACATTAAAACTGTTTCAATGGTATTGGAGTGCTTTAGCCTTTTATTTGCTTGTCGTGTCAATTTATTGCCTCCCGTGTCATTTACTTAGAGGATTTTTTTTTATTTACACATACAAACTTATTTAAGTGACTTTCTCTGAATATTTGGTTCTTTTATTTTTTTTTTTTTTTTTTTTTTTGCTTTCATAGGGAATTGAATGTTTCTGTGAACAGTGTTTGCAGAGAGGGTGTGGGGATGGAAGCTAATTTCTGGAATGAAAATGCATTAGCCCAACTCATTAGCTTTTAAAAATCCCAACAAATTGTGATTGTTTCCATAATTGGGTAAGACTTATCACTAAGTGGATTGGTCAGTGAACTGTCTCTAATGACATGCCATGAAATTCCCTGTATAATCATGGAGGGGGGTGGTGGTGTTCATTTTGGTTTGATTCCTTTCTGTAGCTGGTATTTAATACTAATACACATGGTTTCTGTGGGCATCTTCTGGCTGCACATTTTCCTTGAGACAGATTTTATATATGCTAAACTTCAGGGGTGGGGACCTGTATTCTGTAGATGAGAAATGAGCTCTCTTTTTCTTCCATTTGCTGTGAAATTTCATTTCAAGTTATCATATCTTATTTTACATTAATTTTCTTATCCAGAAATGTCTGGCAGTAAATTTTGAAGATAAGGAAAATTGGGATCATGGGAATTGAACAGAAATTTTTATATTGTAGTTTATAGTAAGATGCTACGGTGCCATCTAAATTGAATGCTACCAAATTAAATATATAGAGTTTTCACTATCTTGTTTGTAGCAGTAGTTAGAGTGTTGATGTTTATTCGTGTTTGGGAGATTGCAAATGGACTAACATACAAATACATCTTTTTCCTTTTCGGACTCTGCAGCCAAATCCATTAGCCTCTTGTACCCTGAACTTTTTGCTGCAGGTTCTAGATTTTAGAATCTAATCTTATTTCATAATTTCATTAAATTGCCTGATTTCTGTGCTTTTTTAAAACCTTTACCTTTCTCATGCCTCAAATTTAAGGGTTGAGTAAGGCCATTTCAGAAAGCCAGTACTACACTGTGCATCCTTCAGCAGAAAGTCCTGTTGTCAGTAAAGCTCCCTGTCTTAAACCACGTTCAGAGATGAACTGGCAGACATCACCTCCCCTAATTTATAATCTAAGAGTATTTAGAAACCTTAACAGTGGCCAACTTGGAACAGTCTAGGGCAGAATTTTTTGCCTGTTCCTTCAAGGAGAGCAGATCAGCACCTCAGCAGTTATGGGTACTAGGGAACACGAGGTAAATCTGGGAGGGAAAGAATTGTCATAACCATCACTAGTTCTTGTGTGTCTGCTTATTAATACACTTCAAATATTAGAGAAATGGAATATATAGTTCTGTTGTTCAAAACAATGGAAAAATAGGAGCTGCAGATTTCCAGTAGAGGCTACACCTGAAGAGGGTTATATTTGAAAGGAATGTAAGAAGGTAATTTTCAGACATTTATCTTTTAACAGCCAAATTTTTAAAATCCCAGTTACGACTTAATTTTCAACTTTCCTGGTTACAGTGACATGTTACAACTGATAGTAATTTACAAACAAAGCAGTATGCTTTTCTCTGGTTTTTTAAAGCATATGTAAGCATACATAGCTATAAGTTGAAATAACTTATTTCCAAATTCCTCTGTAAAAAAGATACGCTCACACAATTGGGCACCGTTGTCAGTGTTGTTTTCAGTTGCATATCATTTGTGCAGTCCATCTGGGTGAGTTCAAATCAAAATGCTTTATCAAATGTTCTTTAAACCCTGTGGTTAAATTAAAGACTTCAGTTAATTTTTGAAGGCTGAGTAGAGGAATTCTGTTCAGGCTTCTTTTTATTGCAGCCTTAAGACGTGCAAGGAATATAAGGAAAGTATTTTCCAAAAGCTTTTTTTTCCTTGGCAATTTTAGTAGTCTTCTCCTGCTAGAAAATTTTTCTTGGACTGTTTAGAAGTATATAACTTTCTAGCCATGACTTAGTAAAATAAACCCGTGGTAGATCTTCAGCACTGCTTTCAATTTACTTTTTCTGCCTCATTATTGAAATCTGAAAATTGTAAAATCTTCAGTCATCTGTTACCTGCATTTCCTCTGATGTCAAAAAAGTATTTTACTCTTTAACATGACAACGTTTACTCTTTGCATCCCAGAAAGACAGAAACAGGGAGGGAAATGGGGGTTCTTTTCTGGCAGGTTGTCTTTCACTAGAGAATTTTGCCCTCTGCAAGACATAAATCAGAGCTGAAAAATGTTCCTTAGTTGTGGTGTATTGGAAGATGAGCCAGGGTGAGGGTTATGAAAAGGGCCTTATGGAAAAGAAATTAGCCCTTTAACAGCTGTACTCTCAAAGTTGTTAGAAGTCTTTAAATTCCCCTTTGTCTGACTTAAAAAATATGTTCTCTTTAGTCACTTCCAGTCTTCAGTAGAAATTGTTGATAAACTATCTAAACAAAAACTGCATGTGCCAGTTCTCTCTGTAATGTATAACTTGTAAGTGCAGGCTTTGCTGCTGTGATTACCTCTTGGTTTTATGACTGCGTTTGTTCAGCTTGCTGACTGTTGTGCTTTTTGTGTATGACTGTGTTCCCTAGAGGAATATAGTGGAGAGCAGTGCTCAGCACTCAGTGTATCAT
The DNA here is from genome assembly GCF_023055355.1 of Agelaius tricolor. NCBI lineage: Eukaryota > Metazoa > Chordata > Aves > Passeriformes > Icteridae > Agelaius > Agelaius tricolor. Next base: position 1,703,812 of record NW_027269306.1, read on the forward strand.
CCAGCTCACCACAACTGGTACACAGAGCATGCTGAAGTAACCAAATACTTCACATTTAGCAGTTTGTGTGCCAAGCACTGATTTATATGCTCTGCTCTCTGCATTGTGACTGGTTAAGTAGTCAGTCGAACATGAAGATTAGTTAGGAAGAGTATGCTTTGACAGTTTGTTAATGGGAATTACACTATTAAAGTTGAAATTGATGAAAAAAGTTTGGATTCTTGCACTGGTTCTTATTTCTTCTGACCTTCAAAGAAGAATTGCAGGACTTAGAAATGATATAAGTGGATGAAACAACTCCCAGCACACAGCTGGTTTTGGGTCATAATATTTGAACATCTAAGTAGAGTTTTGGATTTGATAAGTATTTAAGCAAGTAAAATAGGTAACTTGCTATTCTGCATCTCTTAAAATTTAGGAAGTGGAATAGTAGTGCTATTCTTCCCAAACTCTTACTTTCTCTAGTTACTTAAAGTACACTTTTCTTCTGATACCTTTCTCATAAAAATCTCCTCTCAGAAACTTGACTCTGACATGGCAGTTGTATAAAGGAGGGTCTAAGTCTCAGCCCCAATGTGCCATAACATTAAATCCATAGATCACACGGTCTGGACTCTAGCCTGCTCTGCTGATGTGCTGTGTCTCCCTGGGTAAGTTATTTAACCTGTTATTTAACAGATACCTACCTACCTCACAGGGTTGTTGTGAGGCTGCTTTAGTGATTAAAGTGCTTTTGGCACCTGCCTAAAAGGTGCTACAGAAATGTGAAAATAAATCCAGTTTAATACCCTATGATCCCATAGGCCCAGCTGTCTGTTGCTATTTCCTTTGTCACTTTGATTGAACCATCTTTTAGATTCAAAAAGACCTGATCATGCTTTTCATGCTCATGAAAGAACATTTACTTTACCAGTCTTGTAAATACTTCAGTAGTTCTGAAGCAAGCTTTTGAAGTTGCCCTTTTTTTCTCTGCTAGTTTCCTTTGAGAAATCACCAGGTTGAAAATCCTCTTAGGCACATTTATTAAACTGTATTCACATACTTTCAACATTTTTTTTAACAATCTAAGGAAATTTTAGTTCCAGTTACTCTGAATGGAAACTTTCCTCTGTAACTGTCTTGAATGCTTCAGGCCAGTTCACACCACAGCTTTTACCTTTTTTATTGAGTGGTACAGCATTATATCCTGGTCACTTTGAACATTGTTAATAGGGGTTGAAAGGTTGCTATAATTAAAGACATAAAAATCATATCCAGAAAACAGTTGTGACAAGTAGCCCAAGTCTAGAAACAATAAATACAAAGCTGGTAACATACATGTAAAAGGTTTGGCTGTTAATATGTATTTTTTGTCTTGAGAATTTTGCAAGACTCCTGTGTTATTGCTTGTCCTAAAGAAATGCAACCAGATACATTTGTTTAGATAACTTTTATTTCATATGGACATTTTGAATTTTAAATGTCTTGGTAACAAACAGATGCTGTGTGAGGCATCTAACGTGCAGGGGGTGGGACCACAGCTTAGGGTTGATTGTTTTGCATTTCATCATATGCAATACATCAGTATCTTTAATCCATGTAATTCACACTGGTGTGGATACTAGTCAGAATGTATCATTTAACGTACTTGTATATGAAAAATGTAAATAAAACCATTTAGAAAAATGATTGTTTTTGTTTAAAATGTCTGTGTTTCTTCAAAGCATTTTCTTCCCCTGTTTTACTTTAGTCTGGGTATGAATTCAGAAAGGAGAATGTTGTACCCATCACCAGAATTATTCTGCTTGGGGAAAAATGGGAACTGACTTCTGTCAGGATGAAGTTGGAGTGATCAGAAGTCAAAGTAGAATAGGTTTCTTGCCTGAGATTCTGTTTAGTGGTACTTTCAACTGAATATATTGTGTGTATCACCAGCTGATCTTAGTGAACTTCTTAATGGAAGGCATCCCCATGATAATCCATGCCCACCCCACTAGCCAGCCACATTTCTCATGGTAAGCTCCTGCTTTGAGAAACTGCTGTACAGGTGCTCTGTACAAATACCCATACTGCACAGTCTTGACTGCCTCAGTCTGAGATTTTCAATCTTTTTTACAACTGTATTATTTATGATCTTTTCTTATTCATGTGTGGACTTGTTCCATTCCTGTTAATAAATGTTGTTCTGTCTGTGTGATTATTGTAGACTTGCACTAGAAAGTGAATGCACCTTTTTCCTGTCTCTTCTGCTCCAAGTGTCAATACAGGTGTGTCTACATCTTGCATAGTTCCCCTGGTCCCTACAAGCTGTGTAATATCAGAAAATTGCCCACATACTGACATTTGTAGTTTGGGAAGATGCATGCAGTACAACACTAGTGGGTTTCCTCATAATTCTATTTGCTGTATTTGATCATTAAAACATACTATGGGGAAGTTTTAGGACATTTTTGAAGTGGAAGTGCTCCCTAACGAAGAGATTACTCTGAACCCTCTTCTGTAGTGTGTTGTTATTTACACATGAATAAACACAAACTACTTCCTGTTCTGTTGTATTCTTTCCATGTGGGGCAACAGAAATATCTCCCTGTTAGTCATGTTAGCTATGTGCTCTTGTTCACAACACTTCTGAAGTCTCACTTGCAAATGTAATGAGGACAGTGGAAACTTTTTGTGTGCTTTCTTCTGTTGAAGTCGTTTGTTGATTCTTTGATATTTTGAGGGGGGAATCTGAGTGTCAGGTCAGGCACAAACTTGGGCTTCTAATGTCAGAACCTGAAAGAACCAGAAGTAAAAACAGGTTTCTTGTGTATGCTGTATTTGTTATGGATTAGTTCTCCATCTGCCTGGGAGAGGGAAACTGTAATTGTAATTTTTTGATTCTTTTCTATATCTCTTCCAGCTGCCAACTGGAAGAGTTTCCTGATCTCTATTCAGATTTTGAGAAACATGATGGTTGAGAGAACACTTGCTGTTAAACCTTCTCTGCTAGTGCTACTACATAAAATAATGTGTGACTGTTTGCTGCAGAATGTCTTTACAGACTGTGGGAAGGCTTTGAGTCATAGCTGGGATGAAATCCAGTGACTTTTCTTAGCTGGAAGCTCTGTGGAAGCAAGTCCTTCCCCATGGCATTCCTGTGTCCTCTTGGTACCAGTGGTCTTCATTTACAAGAGTGCGTTGGGTTTCCTCCTCGTTTTATTCTTGATTTTTCTCACCAGTGGCTTCAGAAAGATGGGTGCTCCATATCCAGTGACAGTTTTGGATTTCTCCAATGACATGTGTACCTAACATCCTGTGACTTTTTTTGTTTGTTTCTTACATACAGCAATTCAAAAGTGAGAAGAAATCCATTGGTCCCTAACTGTATAACGTTGCACAGGTAGCATTTGCTTTGTGCACATTATGTACATGTAGTTAACTACACATGAGGAAATCTTAATTTGTAATTAAATAATCTAATTTCTAATTAGAAATTATTCTATTATTTCTATAGATTTTTTTATTATTCTGTTATTTCTAATAAGTAATTTGAATCTGATCTGTAGTGGGGTTTAGCTGGTTTGGTAATGACAAATATAATACAAAAGCATGGGAGCATTTCCAGGGTTCATTGGAACATCATAAATGTTACATTTTGAGGATAGGCAGATAAGTAGAAAGGTGTTCTTTTTTAATTGAGTTTGTGCACAGTTTTCAGTAATAACTTTTCTAGAGTAGGGTCCTGTTGCATGTTGAGACAAGACCTCACTGTTAATCTGAAGTGTAAACAGCTGGGCTGTCTCTGTTCCTTAAAAGCAGATTGGACAAGCCGTGTGACAGGGGCTGTGCATTGATCTTAAATTGCACCAGTTCCAGTGAGCACTCAGTGCTGATCTGTTGGCAGGTGCTGTACCCAGTGCTCTTGTAGATTGCTGGGCTCAAGGCTTTCAGAGCTTTAACATCTCTGACATATTCCAAAAGGAGAAGAGTTAGTATGCTGAGGATGTGTGCTAATTTTACTCGTGCTTTCACCCTGGCTCTGAGTTTCAGCAAAGCAGCTTCTACATATGTTTAAATTACATCGTTTTTAATCCTTAATTCAAACCAATCCTCTAAATCAGCTAATTTGGAAAGTTTAATATTGTGATGGAGGATCAAGTATCTTACCTCCTTTGATTCCTGTAATATATCTGGATGAAACTTTGAGGTTCTAATGAGGACAAGATACTCAGTCCAGCTCTTTATGGTTTGCATTAGTGTTTGAAATAGAGAGTCAGAAATAACAAGTGTGTGAAACTAGAACAAGAGATGACTGTACATTCTTGCTATAAACAATCTGATACTTCTGTATTGGTTTTTGTGAGAATGAATACATTGCTTAAAATACATTTCAGGTCTTGCATTTGGATTAAAATACTGCCTAGTTCAATTTATAGTATTTTCTATGTCCAGACTGTAACAAAGTCAATTTCCTTTAGCTGTTGTTCACCCTCAAAGTATGGGTTTTCAAACACAGTTTTTACTGTTTAAACAAAATGAAAATGAACTCTCAGTTTGAAATTTAGATTTGCAAAAATGGGGTGGCAGGTGTGTAGTTGTATACGTGCTGTCCTGCAGATAAAACAGATATGAAGTTAGCATGTTAGCTAACTTCATTGTGTTCAGTGGAGCTGCATTTAAACATCAAACTCTTAATTTAGGATTTTGATTATTTTAATTTTTATGGTTAAATGCAGACTTATTATAGGTTCTATGCCTGTGGATTCCTGAGGAATCTCTCAGACTATGCATATGCATCTGTGTTCATGTGTGTGTATATATGTTTAGATTATAAGGTCACACAGCATAATGTTCTTTTTAAATCATAGAGTAGGAATAGGAGTGGGTGAGCTTATCAGTGCAAATTGTCTATAGGTAATTTACTCAGGCTACCTAAAAGTGTATGGGTACTTAGAAAAGTAATGTCTGTAAAATATATTTAGAATTTCAGTGAAATGGATTTTATTATCTGCAGCTTCAGTCTGAGTGCAAAAACATGCCTTGGTGCTGTGTGTAGACGAGTGGGAAGATAGAGCTGGATTTCCTCTTCATTTTTGTTGTCTTGATCCCAGTATTGGCCTGCCTTTTCTCCATGCCTACCTACCCATCACAGTACTGTCTTTGTGTGTTTTTATGGGCAGATGCAGGAGTATATTCAGTGTAAGAATTGTGAATCTCAGGTATTGGTGGATGCTGTATCTTGCAATGTGTGCTTGCAGTTCATCTTTCAGATGATGAGGAGGTCCCAGGAGGCCTTGGCAAGAAGCTGTCACTGCACAGCTCAGAGGTGTTCTTTCAGTGCCACAGTTGTACTGACCATTTTAGATGGGGTAGCAAGGGGACTGGGGGGGAGATTCCCTAGGAAGGAAATGTAACTGATTTGATCTAAAAAATAAATCTCAAATTAATCCCCTGACAGACTTTTTAATATTGTAGTTACTGCAGAAGAAATCTGGTATTCTTGCTATCTCTAAATTATGCTTATGCAGTTGAATAGCTACTGGTTTGTAATGGCATTGCATTTGTAAAGTGTGCCAGCACATTTAACAGCCTGTGATGAGCACTATATTGTAGGAACAATTCTGAATTAATTTCTTTTAAACTCCCTGAGACATGGTTTAGTTAGTCTCTGTAGGTACTCTTTCATATTGTATCACAGGTACTTAGAAAATTGCATTGCAGCATGCAGGAGCTTGAGGTACAAGCAGCCTTGCTATTGATGTTAATGCAGCAGGGGCTAGAATGATGGGAATTTTACATATATATAGGCTTGCAGCTACTTAAAGGTGTTAAGTATTTCTAATATACAATTAATACAAGCTGAAGATGAGTGACAGTGAATAAGTTCACAGAAAATTGCTTTTGTAACACATTTGCTTTTGGAAGCTTAGCTTACAGTTTTCCTTCCACCAGCTTTGTCAATTGAGCTCTTCCCAAGATTTTTCCATGGTGCTGCAGTAATGAATAGTTTTAGTTCCCAGCAGTGTGCTTTGGAAGTGTCCCTGCACAGCCTGACAGTGCAGCCAGGTTCCTCCATGAGGAAACATTTCCTTCATACCAGATCAGAGCAGCAGGCCCTACACTGAGAGCCTTAGTCTGGCAGGGTTCATTTCACTGGGGGAATTTTGTCATTCTGGTCCTGACTGACTGTGCCTTTGGGAATTTGAAGGTCTGCCTAGTTGAAGGATTGTGCTCAGTATTCTTACTGCATGTGATGATGGCCAATAGTTGGATAAAAAGTGACTAGGAGAAAGTGCAGTTCATTTATAATAAAGAATGTGAAGTTCAAGTGGACTGGTTGTAGATAGACAGGGATAAATATTTAAAAGCAAACATAGATGCCCTGGAAAGCCCTATTAGCTACTTAAGCGGTTTTTTTTGTAAAAATGCACTCTTAAAATAGTCCCAAATGCATGACTTGTTGGTCCAAGTCACCCAAAGAAGTGCAGTGGGTGCAAGCTAAATGCAGAGCAGGGTCTCCATCCCCACTCCACCCCCTAAGAAAGAAATTGCTGCCCTGGTACCTTACTTGCCCATGATTGTTGTCCACCAGTTACCATTCCCCAGGGTAATGTTATCAATAATTGTAGCTCAACTGAAGTTCTGCACAGAAGTCCTTGAGCACGATGGGCAGGCACCTCAGAATATTCCACACTATTTCCTCCTGATAAAATATCTGTACTTGTAAGCCTAAGCAGGTAACAGACTGTATGATTTATTATTACAGGATAAAAATTTAAGTTTTCCCAGACAAGATGTGACTAAACTTAATTCAGGCCTCACTTCTTTTTGGCAGGGGAGAGGGGGAATTCAATTTCAGATTGATACACAAAAGCACGTGCTTTTTTGTATGTGTACAGGATGAGTATTGAAAAGGAAATACTGTAGAACCTTAAAATTAGCTGACAGGCTTGAATTCAGGAATATTTTTTCTGGCACTAAGCAAATGGAGGTAAGTTTCATGCTAGTGGTCTTAGCTGTTAAAAAAATTACCGTTGCATTATCAGCTATTTACAAAAGAAAAAAGGCATGAAGTTAGAGATGACATACTTATTTGTCATTTTACTGATGCTCCCAAAGTTTGGGTTTACCCCTAGAAAAGTTGTGAATAAGGTCAGCTGTGGGTTTTTTTTTTTATTTGTCAGTGAGAAAAGCACTGGTGTTTTGAAATAATTAAGTTTGATAATACTGGTTGATCTTCTGTCTGAGTCATATGAAGACCCTGCATTGAGGAGGTGTCCTTAGACTTCTAGCAGTCTGCTATTTCTGCACAAGCTTCACAGTCAAACATTTTTCACTGCTCTTGGAGTGTGCCTTTGTGCCTCTAATGCACAGAAATGTTGAGCACCTGCTGAGTTGCTGCAGCTGCTTGAACCCTGTGCTGGTGGCTGTGTTTGCCTCCCAGGCTGGCAGAGTTGCTGTAACTGTCTAGAAAGTGCTGGTTCTCACCTGTGAGCAGAGATTTCTGCTGCAGTCAGTACTGGAAGTCAGTCCTCAGGTGCTGCCTGACCCAGTCCATCACAGAGGTTTTGTGGTGATGCTTCGCTGTGTTGCTGAGCCTTCAGAGTGGATTTTTAAGGCTGCTGCCTCACCATGATGACACGTGCCCAAACCAAGCACCATTGCCAAGCCTGTTCTCTTCCAGAACTGGCCTCAAGTTTGGACCTGGGCAGATCCACATCTTTTTTTGGGAACCTTGGCTACCTTGCTGGGAGCTGCACCTTCTCAATTTTGAGGGCTTACATTATGTTTTGTAGCAGGTCTCTGTTTTGTACTTAGCAAAATATTTTCTTCCAGTTTAGCTCTTGTGTTAGTTACGTGTCCCTTTTACAGAGTGCTTTGCTATTGACGTGTGCTTGGTGGTTTTATATCCAACCTGCTCTTGGCATCCTAGCCTAAAGCAGCAAAATAGAAGAAAAAAGAGCTATCTTGGGATTCCTGAGATCCCTTATGTGCTTCTATGCAAATTAAATTAGCTAGGAGCCTACATACCCTTTTTAGCACTATGCTTTAATTTTCTCTTTGCAGGCATTTTCAGCATTCTGTAATGCAAGTGCTGTCTGAATGTATTCTGTATTTACATAACAATGCACCTAACCTAGGAGTCAAAGTCAAGTCCTGAATCAAATAATTGCTTGGTGTTCATCTACTGAAGAGGCTCTTTTCTGTAGAAAGTTTAAGAACACTACCATGGGCTTCTGGATGATCAGTTATAGCAGAAAAGCCCCAAAATGCTTGGTTAGAGGGGTAGGATAGAGAAGTATCAAACTGAACAGGTGTTCTGCTATCTCAAAACAGCAGTTCCCTACTATGCATCTCATTCTGCATGGCCAGCACTTGGTGGTGGTGGGGTGCAGAAGAAAATACACTTTATTCTGTGAAAAGCAACAAAAAAATGAGATTATTAGTACCAAACAGGGCCTCACTGCAAAGAAGCTGTAATTGTTGTGAGTGTTCTCTAGTGGGGGAGGCAGAACTGCCAGCAGTATTTATTTGTTGTGCACATTTCTGGTCAGTAAGCAGCTGTTCTTTCTAGCATATGGGTCAAGGCTGACCTTTGGCAAGGCTAGGGGTTTACCTAGGCCTTTAGCTTAAATACATGACCTTAACTCCTGGTATTTCTTCTCAGTATACTGAGAGTGGGATAGGTGGGAGGAAACTGGGAGGTCAGTGGTGTTCCATCTCTCTTGTTTAGGCTACAAGTGAGTTTCTGTACTGCTTTTATGATGGGTTTCTGCATTTCATCTTCCTCCTAAGAGGTGAAATAAGCTGCAAATGCACCTCCTTAGCTGTATGGGAAATGAATGTTAGCACCACTGTGATACTGAAATCTGTCATCTGAGCAGCTCTTCTCTCTGCGAACCCAACACCAGTGAATTTCAGATAGGAACAACATAATGAAATGTCTTTGCAAGTCTTTTGTCTTAGAATGCAGCTGACTTAAATGGGTTTTAATCCTATAATTCTGATAGCACAGAGTGTATAGGAAAACGCCCACAAGCAAACAGGAACTCACATAAAGTGTCAGTCATTTGGAGTTGACCTGTAAGATTAAAAGACTGTAGAGCTATCCCCTCTCACCTTTCAGTGGCAGTGTCACCTAAGCATGGGAACGTGTGATCTGTGGTTTTATTTTCCAACTTCAGTGCATTTCTGCATAGCCAGTTATTCAAGTGTGAAGTCATTTATTAAATTATCTTAAGCACTAACATCAACTCATAGATTTAAAAGTTGCTATACAAATATTTTTGTCTTGATCCTGGTTCTTTAATAAGTTCCCATGAAGGGAAGTTGAGCAGGCTTAGCTTTAACCTTTGAGGGCATGAAGCTGAAATTTAGGGAAGGAGAAGAGGAACCCACTTAAGAAACTCAACTTGTACAGTGTTTAAGGGGAAAAGCAGTATAGCATTTAAATATTCTAGAAACTTGAGGGGTTTGTAATACAAGCAGTCTCATTAGCTAGGAGAGTAATTACACTCAAATTCAGCTATTCTGGAAAGGGAATCCAGAATAGTTATGCAGAGCCTATCCATGGAAAGTTTTTGGATCAAGTTTTTACCAAAAAGATTTGCATTGTTCATGTGGTTTTGGATGAGGTTGTTGGTGATCAGTCCAGATATGGTCGCTAGATATTGAGACCCTGCAGTAAAACTCCTGTCTTGAAGGAAACTGTTTTACCACTGAATGCTGTTTTTATAGTGAAGTCTGTTTTCTCTTCATGGCCAAAAGACAGAAAGCTGGGTGTTTAATTCTGTGACTGACTCTTCAGATATAGTCTTTCCTTTTCCAATATAAACTTAATATTGTAGACGAGATTTCCCAGTAATTATGATTAAGAATGTGCATTTTCAAAAAAGACATGTGGGAATTTCCTTGATTTTCTGACAGACATGTGAAAGATTTTTGATGAGGGCAGCTGCCTATATTAGAAAAATAACTTCCCTGAACTTCAGCAGGAAGAAGTTCATTAATGGAATGCTTCATTCATGTAAACCAAAAGCAGCTCAGTCATCATCTGAGGCAGATTATTATCCTGCTTTAATAAATGATTGACCTAATCCTGTTAATGATTTCATAGGAAATCCATGTCAAAGCCAGGAACCACATCCCTTCCTTTAAAGATTCATTTCATGGCACTGCAGTTGAAGTGTGCTTGGTTTGGGATTAGTGGGTTACCTTTGCTAGGGTTTATTTTGTAATGCAGTGTACAACATACAACATCTTGTCAGCTGCAAATCGATGCTGGGATGCAGTTGCAGAGAATTGCTTGTGCCTGAGCATTATTCTGCACTATTAACTCTACAATTTCTGATTTATGGTTTCCTGTGATGAGACAGTGGCTTCTGTGGTCAGACAGGAAAGCCCTCAGGCGCTTTTGGAGGCTGAGGATCAGTCTAATGGTTTTGAGAACCATTCTCTGGGCCATTTCTGCTACAAATTACTGGAAAATTGTTCTTTATATTCTAAGAACAGAGGCAAAATATTTAGAACAATTTGTTCTCTGCTAACAGGCCAAGCTGGTCTTGCGCTAATATTACAAGAGTAAGAAGATTATGCTGTATGATATAATTACATCATCTAGTACTATTTTTAAGTCCTTGAATTACCTGTATTCCTTTTCCTTAGGAGAATTGCTTGTTTGGCTGGATTTACTGGGGAAAGCCTTTCTGAGACCAGTTCCATGCTAGAAAATGTGAGCCATGAATGCATGGCCACTGGATGGATTTGACCACTCAAAAGGGCAGCAGTTCTTTCTGATCTTAAGATATCTTCATTTGGGTTATCAGCCCTTTTTGCTAAGTCCCTGTGGAGGCTGCCTTACAGATGTGTAGCTTTTAAAAAATTTTATATTCTAGGATCTCTTAAAGAAGTAAGATCTCTTTGAAATTGTAAATTGCTCAGGTGTACTTTTAACATATGCTTGGTGAATGAACAGAGATTTCTTCCATAAAAATTATTATTATTTGACAGCCTTATTTTACTAAAAAAAAATTGTCTGAAATACTATAATTGACAATTTGCTTATCAAACTTACTCTTTTCTGCCCTTTTATGCAAACCCTTTTCATCTGAAAAAAATGTATCAAAATTGTAGGCATGTGATGAGTATAGTGAGAAATTATAAAACTATAAACCTAATGGGTAACTCTGTGCCCCTTAAAACACCTCATTTTCCTCAACTATAACCTCAAAAGACATAGTAAACTGCCACTTTCTTAAAGAATTTGAGGATAGCAAAATGAAAGCAGGAATGATTTTTTAAAATAGCTGTACGTTACTGTAATGGACACTGATAGACATGAGAAAGCATGATGATTTCAAATTAAGAGTCTTAATAAATTACATCTTAGGTCACAGCCTTATAGGGTGTGAGAGGAACAATTGGCTTTTTTTCCCTAGGTAGTGATGCCTCACATACCCTTTATTCCATGTAATCTGTTGCAGTGGTCTGATCCCTGCCTTGTTTCTAGGTCTGAGTGTAGCAAGGAATTTCCAGCTTGGATTATTATCCAGCTTGGATTATATTATTAATGAAAATTGACTTTTTGTTAAAATGAGATTGAGAATCTGGATATGAAGTAGAATCTGGCTAGAACGTAGTGGGTTGTTGTTATTATTATTATTATTATTATTATTATTATTATTATTATTATTATTATTATTATTATTATTATTATTATTATTATTATTCCAGCTCTGTTGGGGTAGAGCCTGTCTGGTGGCACTGGCAGACTGCAGTGGGTCTGTGCTCCTCAGACAATAGGCACTGGTGCCTATAATTTTATTAAATCAGCTGAGAAAAGCATTAGATGAGTGCCTGTGTTCAATTGCAATGGGCCCTGCTGAGGGACTGTTCTCTTTTGAAATGCAATTGAAGTAGACAAATGATGTAATTTTCTGATTTTACAAATTAGGGATCTCTAGCCCAATGAGATGGACCAAATACCTTGGCTTTAGGCTTCCCTCTTAATGAAACTTTTAAACTTCAGTGATCTGGCCAACAGCTAAGACTGCAAATCTTTAATTTATCTCATTGCATTTTATCATGTTAGATAGAGATTATTGTGCAATCCATGGGTGCTAGATGTGCTTTTGAGTCCTATAATTTGAGAGTTAAATGATAAAAAGTAAATTCTAGGAGGAAAATCACTGCTGCTTTGCATACTTCCTAAGAACTGCAAAGGATCCGAGTAGATCTGGGGATGTCACCTATCCAAATATCCAAAACCACATCCTAGAACATCCCACTGCTTCTGTAAGGTACAAGAGACCTTGAGAAAGGGAAGAGCAGCAGAAGTGAACCAAAGCACACAGGAAAAACCAAAATGCCTAAGTTGGGAAGGAAGCAAGTTTGCAGGGCTGTGAATGTGGGGTGGTGTTTTTTGCTGTGCCTTAAAGGGAGTGTGAAATTGAAGAGGAAATTACAAGCCACGGGGCATGTTGAAAATTGACTTTTCATTAAAATGAGATTGAGAATCTGAGTATGAAGTAGAATCTGGCTAGAACATAGTGGGTGCTTAGCATTTGTAAATTACTTCATACAGCTAATATTACATTCCATTTCATAATGGGCAGATTGCCCAAATAAAAAAAAGGTAATGGTTTTCCTGAGTTGGAGAATATATTAAAGAGTGGGTAGAAACAGAGCAAGGGAAAAAAGCTGGCGGTGCTGATGTGAGCTGTAGCTCTGGGAGCTTCATCAAAGAGCAGCCAGTGCAGTAGACTCACAGGAAAAGAAGACTTAGACATGGAGCAGTTCTCTTCTTCACCCCCAGTTTCTGGGCAGAAATGTCAGAGCTGTAGGGTGCTAAAGTAAAAGAGAAGTGACACTGTCTGTTTGTTTTGAAGAGCATAGAGTGTGCTTTTCATCATGATTTAAAAGGGCTGGTTTTGCAGCCTCACATCACTCCTAATCTGTGAGAGATGTTTGCAGTTCTGGGGCTCAGTTAGTCAGGAAGAACAGCAGTGCAAGTAATAACAGATGGGTTTGGTGTTTAAACATAACTCCCAGTTGAGGTGGGGGGGTGTGTTTGGGGTTTTTTTAATGAAAGTGTGTTCTGGAAAGAAAGTAAACCTCCAAAATGAGAAGAGATAACAGTAGGATGCAGAAGATAGGAAGAAAGAGAAAAGACACATGAGAAATTGCTTCTTTTTTATAATGAGATTAAAAACAAAAGAGATGTATTTGATGTCTGAAATAAATGAAGTAGGGAGTGAATCAGTGATTGCAATTCAGAATCATTCTCCAACCAGAAAAATCACTGAAGAGTTCTGTCACTGCAGTTTTGTTTTTTTTAAGGCAGCCTATAAAAAAATATTTCTCTGTACACCTAAGTCTAGTCTCTTGAGAGTGGTGCCTGAAAATTATGCATTCTTTTCAAAATACTAATATGAAGAAAGGCCCTTCCTGCAGGACCAAGAGCCAGCAGTTTTTGTAAGGGGATGGGGGCAGATGCTACTCCTGCAGATTTGTCTATTTCATAGAAGTAAGCAAATTTCTATTTCTAATGTTCTATTTAATATAAAATTAATCAAATTGCACTAAGGTGTAAACCAAAGCACAATTGCTAGTTTTAGTAGCTCTGTCTCTGAGCTCTTATTTCTTAGCAAAGCATTTGCCCTTGACACTAGAGTAGGTATTTAGGAATTAGGATACGTAGGTAGTTCTTTTATATTCCAAAATATATTATTAGTGGCAAAATTTATTTACTGCAGTGCATTAATCCTTCATCACTTCTAGATCAATGTTTGCTGTAAGAAACAAATAGGCTGTCAATGTCCTCAGGCCTTGTATTCCTGCACTTCTGGAATGCAGTTTGCTCATACCTAAGCACTTTCTATTCAAGTATTTGTATGGATTGAATCCTTTCCTGATGCATCTGAGAATTAAAGGTACTGGCTCTTTCAGTCTAATAGATTAAACAAAAAGACATCTTCCACTTGCAGTCTTTTTCAGTTGGTTATTATTTGTTTACATAGTTTTTCTAATCAAGAATGACAACACTTTAACTGGGGAATGTTACTCTGTCTGCAGAGGGGCATTTCACAAGTTCTTCTTTTGCACCCTTTTCCAAAGCTTTCTATTCTGAGCTGCTCCCTCACCACCCTCAGGCTCCCTGGGTTCCTTTCCTTCCCAGACTTCCAGATAAATCTAGTTTTATGTTTGCAGTTTCAAAAATAGCCTTTTCAAGTCTTCAGTGTAATTTTTGCAGTTAGTCAGTGAGGGAGATGTTCAGGCAGAGATTCTCCAGGCTGCTGCCCCTCAGAGGAGAGATGTTGGTAGAGTGTGTTACCTTGATATGCTGTGGTTAATTGTTTCTCAAGGCTGTTGCAGGTTTTATTAAAGGCTTGGGGTGATGAAGCTGTAATGAGAATTTTCAAGAAGTTAAGAAAATGAGGAGCAGTTTTGCATATTGCTGCCCATTCATGCAGTGGCTCTGTCTCTGCCACTGCCCTGTCCCCATTTCCTGCTGCCACTTAGCTCCCTATGAAAATTGCTGCCCTTCATTTCCTAATTATCATTTTTCCTGTAGACATGACCACTTTTTTCTGTTGAAAATGGTAATGTGGCTCAGAATTTTGCTATTAAAAGTCAGCTTTCTCACTATCTGTTCAGTGAGTGCCTGTTCAACTATTTTTGTGTGCAGGATATGAACTGATAATTGGATTTATAGAACTGCAGCTTTGCTTCATTAACAGAGCCAATATTCTCCATTACTGTACAGCTTTTTATTCTTAAATACTGTGAGCAAATTGAAAGTGTACCTAACTTATAAATACAGTGTATGTGACACCTCAAGGATGATGGGGATCAGGAAGCTGGTGGAACACTGGAACAGGCTTCCCAGAGAGGTGGCCCAGAGCCTGCTGCGGCTTAAGTGTCATTTGGACATGTAAATTACATTTAAGTGTCATTTAGCCCTTAAGAACATCCTTGAGCCTCTTGTCAGCCCTGAAGTTGGACTGGGTGATCAGGGTAGGTTCCTTCCCACTGAAATATTCTGTTCTTATGTTTCCTCAGAGGCAGATTGCAAAATAGTGGGGATTTTCCCCCCTCTGCATTACAGATGGGTTTTTTGGCAGCTGTGAGTGAATCCTGTTTTTCATGTAATATATCTAGTGGAAACAACATGACTTTTAAATTTTGATGCCATGGTTCTGGAAACTCTAGAAACAGTCCTTCTAAATAGTAGTTGGAGGCATTTAATTTAGAATAATTTTAAGGAACTTTTATGGCAGACTTTGAAATTGAAACATATAACCATGTGAATGTGAAAAATTACAGTTCTGAATGAAAATATGTAGAATCTCATCTTGCTGTCTTTTGAGAAAATGAGTTTTCCCATGGTCAGTGTACTCTATCTCTTCCTTGCAGGCTTTACTAATAGCAAGATAAAAGCTGTATTTTCACAGGGAATATTAAAACTCTGAATGAAGACAGCAGAAATACCTAGTAATTCAAGCCTTATCTGGTACAAATTGTAGCAAAACAATATATTACAGAAATTGCTTCTGCAATCACATACTAATGCTTTTAAAGAAAGGATTTGGAATATCTGGCACAAATGAAGTACATGCTTTGTTCAGCATGTATAAAAAGCATGTATAAAAGAAGTTTTGCATCCATTTCTTTAGACAGTGATAGTCCAGCCTCCTTGGATTAATGACCACAGGGAAGTGCAGTGCTAGCCCTGCCTTTTTTCTTCATTTCATGTGTCTGGGCAGAGCTTGAGTTGCTGTTTGCAAAGGCCATTGCTGTTCCCTGAGCTGGAGCAAAAGGAGTTTGCCATGTTAAGTGCTCACACAATTAGTCACTGACTGGGAGCCTCAGCAAACAGCAAAAGCCTGCATGTGCTGAAGGTAGAACAGAGAATTGGCATCTCCATCCTTTCCAGTGCCACTCCTTTGAGGTGGTCTGAACAGTTTGAGCTGCTGTGGTCCCTAGCCTGTACTTTGGAAACAGAGAAATGTGAATGGATTTTGTTACCCACAGTTCTGTACTGCTGGAGACCCAAACTGCACCCCACTGTGCTTGACAGTGGGGAGTTGATTATTTCACCCTAACAATCAAGATGTTAAAAAAAAAAAAAAAAAAAGGGAAAGTATCAATACAAATAGATTCAGTGGTCATAAATTTTGTGTAGTCTGATCTTATTTTAAAAATGTTAATTTTATTTATCTAATACCCAGTCGTGTAACTGTCAGTGAATATAGGTCCTTCACAATGAGTTCCCTTCAGTTAACAAACAAAAGCAATGTTTCCAAATACTTATATTTAGACTCTGGTTGTAATTTTGTATACTGTGAAACAGATTTTGTGTATTTTTTTAAAAAAACCCAAACAATAAGGATGGTGCGTGCCTTTTAGTGTTTGTAACAAAACCAGATTTTAGGAAAATCCTCAAAAAGGTCACACCTGTGTAGCTGTGGTGTTTCTTCTCTCCCAGTTTGTCTCTCATCAGCTGCTGCAGTCTCAGGGCTGCAGAGTGTTTCTCTTCAGGTCCAAAAGAACTCTAAAAATCCTTGGAGAGTAGTGCAGGGGCAGTGGGAGCAGTAAAGAAAGCAAGAGGATCTACCTCACCAAGGGAAGAGCTGCAGGGAGTGAATAAGGGAGTATCAAATTTTCTGCTGGAGAAAATATTTTTTTCCCCTGGGAAATAACAATTGCTAGAAAGAAAATGGAGTTGGGATATAGAAATAAATTAAATCATGCTGGTCCTTAATTATCATATACTAACTGTGCTTCCTTAGGAGCTTGAAGGAAAGCTGAAGAGGTTAAAATAAAACAGGGATGTTTTTTAGGCTTGTGATGCATGTTGCCAGACAACTAGAACTAGTATTAAGTCTCTAGATTAGTAAAATCACTTGCCTTGCATAATCATAAATGATTCATGTGGCTTGTAAAAGTCTGTTTAAAAGGATGAAGTGCTGTGTAATTTATGGATTAAGTTTTGCCCTTCAATGCTTGTGAAGCTCATTATAGGGAATTACATTGTGTATTCTGGGAAGAAATTTGATTTCTATTACAAACTCACCTTGTACAAAGGTGATACAGTAGTGACTTAAATTTCTTTTTGGAACATCAAATCTAAAGTTACTCTTCTAGCAAAGCAGGTGGAATTTCTCCTTGTCACAGGCAGAGGAGGGCAGGTTCAGGTGTGTTTTGCTACAGGAATGTCCAAGCATAGCTGGTCAGACTGGGTGGTGTTGTGTAGTCCTCAAGGATGGAGGGGGAGACATTCATTACATGGATTTTACCTTGGAATGAGGATATCCCTCATCTCATTGAGTAGGGGATGGATTTGTGGTGGAGCCACTCCTTGGTGTCAGCTTGTGAGGGTTAGAGCTGCCCCTTGAATTAAAGCAGTCAGAATGGGAATCCTGGCAGCCTTAGAAACTGGAGGATAAGCTGCTGTAAATATCTTTACAGTTGACTTTATTTTTGTTTTTTAAGGACAAAATTACAGTATTAATGTCAGTTCTTTAATGCTTTCCCACATCTCATCAGTGCCTGTTGCAGTGTCTGTCATAGGAAAACCAAGAAATGTGTGATGGGTCCCTGCTGGGGGTGGTGCTGGGCTTTCCCTGAGCCAGGGCTGCAGGGCTGTTGGCATGGGAGTGGTGAGCCAAGAAATGCAGATTCCTGCAGGAGAGATGCTTTTCTCTCATAGTTGAGACAGTCACAATACCAAGCAACACACTCCATTTTCAGAAGGCTTCAAACCTGTTTTTATTCTGGCATGAATGGTCTTTACACATTCTTACAAAACTCCTGAGTTTACACTTCACTCACAGGTCAGAAAGACAACGTGCTCACTGGAATAGGCAATTGCAAGTTTCTCTTATTTATCCTTCTTTCTTTCTTGGTTTCTATGTCAATGACCTTGGTATGAAATTCTTTCAGGGGTAAACATGGATCCTCTTATCAAACTTCTCTCTGGCTCACAGAAGTCACTGTAAAACCTCTTCCACACTTTTCCATTGAGAGATCCAGTAAGCTTTGGCCAATATTGCTTTGCTTTTCTTCTTAAATCCTGTTTGCCAGCCTCCTAACTTCACTGGTACCATGGTTTCTGAATTTTTAGATACCAAACCACTTGTGTGCATTTAACAAATATAGAATGCTGACTTGAAGTCCAGATGTGGTCAGCAGCTTTTCATATATATGATAATCACATAGCAAATATTTTGCTTTGAGTCATAACCCATGCAAATGAAGAATATACCTCCTTTTCTTAGCAAAGTAGTTTTCTTTTCAAGGTCTTTGGTCCTGGGAAGTGCTAGCAGTCTAATTGATACGTATTCCTTGTGCTCCATCCTTTGATGCTGCCTGGTGACAGTGCTGCCAGGAGCTACTAAACTTGCTGACAATGGTTTCCTGGCTGCACCTGGCAGGCAGAATCATTTTTTGCCCTGTCTGCTTACAGCTTTTCCTTCTGAGCTCTTAAAAATTATTTTTCATCTTGTTACTGAATAACCAGATGCTGATGCCTTTTTGTCAGTGGCAGAGCCATGAATTAATTATTTAATTTTCACAAAAGAATTCATACTATCTCCTATCTCACTCTCTTTAAAAAAAAGATAATTAATCCTGCATATCTTGTTGAAAGTTTCACTTAAATAAAAGGGAAAGAAGGTGCAGGCAGCTGTCCTGTGTGCTGAGGCATAGAACCCAAGATTCTTAGATTCTTTTGTTCTTTTTCACTCAGCCAAGGCTAGCAGGAGATTTTAGGGAGTAGGAGAAGAAGGATGAAGTAAAAATGTCTTTTTCTTTGCAAGACACAATTAGGTTTACCTTCCTGCCGTCCTGGATTGTGCGGAATTCTTTCAGCCTGGGTGGGATACTGCTCCAGTTCAAGTATGGTACAGACACAAGGGTCCAGTCTGCCTTGTGTGCCAATAACGTTTTTTTTCAATATTTTTTCAGTTCTTTCATTTTTCACTGATCTTTTTTTTGGGAGTGAGAGAGATGGGGATGGCTCTTTGAAGCCTCTCAGTCCTGGGGTGTTGCAGAATAGAGACACTCAGGGAAGAGGAGGCGTGGTGTTCTTATTTTAGATCTCCTGCAGTCCCTGGCTCCTGATGCATCCATTACAAATGCTGCTGTGCTCTGGAGTGGGAATGCTGTAAACTGAAATCATGAATCCCTGGTGCCAAGGGTGCTGTTTGCTACACTGTGCTCTTCAGGGAAATGGAGAGGTGCTTGTGTTTCACACCACAATAAAACTGGGAATCCTCCAAGGGAACAAAGAGCACTGAGATATAAAAGGGGAGTTTAATGCTTTACAAAAATGCAACACAGCATAACAAATCCTTATTTTTTTTATTTCAAGGCCTCTTTTAAGGGTGTTGTTGATTTTCCTTGTGTCATCAGGGTGTGTCTGTAGAGATTGCCTAGCCTGCTACCCTAGCTGGAGCTAACAAATCCATGCAGCACAAAGTCTCGTGCTTTCCTTTGTCCTGGCTGAAAGGCAAACTGTGAGCTGGGGTCTGAATTTCACCCCCTGCCCTTGTGGTGTGTGTCTGAATAAATGAAAGTGCTGCTGGCATGTGAGAGTGCTTTGCTTCCTCCTCCCAGGGAGCACGGGGGCTGGGAAAAACAGGTTCTCCATGGGTATTATTCCCTTATTCAGCATCAGCAGATTGGAGCAAAGTGCACTTTGAGAAATGCATATTCAAGTATAATACATTTATTAGCCTAGTAGTTTTGTAAATAAGTCTTTTACCCTTTACTAAATCTTGGTGTAGAAGCTCTACATCTATATCTGCTCTGAATGCATCAGGTTCCTTGAAATAAAAGGCTAAGTCTGGGGGTTCAAACCAGAAAGGAAATTTGCCTACTGGTACCTACATTTTGGAATTGAAGAATTAAAAATAAAAATAAAAAATCTGCTAATTTTGCAGCAAAGTACGCGACTTCTATATGTTTAATTATATTTTTGCAACATTATGGGGTGTTTTGGTGTAATTAGTTTAGGCAGACAAAGTACAAACTGGAATGCTATAGTACTGTATGAAGAATATATTCCTACTATTCTAAAATAGTTTCTTAAGTGATTTGTTTTTTTTCTGCTTCCCTGTAGATTAAAGCAAAAAATTATGACAAGGTGGAAAAGGTGAGTCATATTAATATATGTAATATATCTCTATAGCAAGAACAAGTACCTTGTGATTGGGCTAAATCAGATTGAAAAAACCCTGTAGCTGTCATTGAATGTGAAACACAGATTAAAAAGTAGCACTAAAGTTGACTTGTTGCTGCCAAGCTCTAATCAGTGAAATCTGCAGGGGGATTTGTCTGCTTAATTCTCTCCAGTTCCCTTGCATAGCATGGAGATGCTTTAAACAAAAGAATGAGTAGTTTAACTTCTTCTTCCTTATAAATCTCAATAGTAATTAGAAGGGCTATTTAAATTCATTTTGTATAGCTTTAAAAGTAGAAACCTAATTTCTGTGTCTGGAATCCTGATCACGTCTTCTTGATGTATTGCACAGTTATTTCAGCGCTGCCTTATGAAGGTTTTACACATTGATTTATGGAAATGTTACCTTTCCTATGTACGAGAAACCAAGGGGAAGCTACCTAGTTACAAGTAAGTTCCCAGAGTTGCTCTGAATTATTCTAGTTTTATGGTGGATCTCTTCTTGATTTTTGGCCAGGGGATGGGGAAGAGCCTGGGTGACAAATCTGTCTGGGGATTTTCTGTTGGGGAGGTTAATATATAATCTGCATTTAGAAAACATTCAAGTCTCTTTAATTGAACTTGCTGGGTAAAATTGGTTCCTTAGTCTGGATTCCTCTTACAGGATGGGATAAGAGCAGTGGAGGAGCTGGTGTAGTAATTCCAGTTCTCTGCAGATGGGATTGGTGCTTAAACCAAAAACCTGAAACACCTGAAACACATTTCTTCTTCTTTGTCCTTGCCCTCCATGTCCTGTTTAGTCTCCACAAAACTTAGCACTGGTTCCAGCTGAGACCAGTAGCAGTAAAGAGTTCAGGAATTGGAGGAAGTTTTGGAAGGCATAAAAAAAGTCATAAAATTCAGGGTGTCAGAATTTTGGGGTATGTTAATCTTCATCCCTTTTCAGTTATTACGTTTTGCTTGTTTATATGCCTGTGGGTTGAGTTTCAAAAAATATCAGTGACTTCCAGCATCTATAAACTGTTTCTTCCCCAGCCCACCATAATTTCTTTGCACTATAATTGGCAAAATGAGTAATGCATTAACAAAGAAAATAAGCAAGGGGTTTTAATTTATTTTTACATGACTGTTTTGAAACAGTTTTAGAAGATTCAGCTTGCCTTTCCTCTGTTTCTCCTGTAAATGTGGTCAAGGAGGCAATAAGGTACTGAAGTGTGTTTGAGTAAAGGAAGCTAGAAGAAAAGTTGAGGAGAGAAAAAAAAAAGCTTTCACTGAAACTTAACCAAAGAAATTCTGTAAACACTTTAAATTTGAGGGAAAATACTTGGAATTTGGGGAAAATAAATTGTGTGAAGTATTCTGGGCAGTTTCCACACAAGGGAGCTACTCCTAATTGTCCCAGCCTTCTGGGGCTCCTGGAGAATTACAAAAAGGTTTGGGGAACTCTGAGGGGAAAAACTAAGAAACCATGGGTGCTTCTGTCAGCTGCGAAGATGTGGAGAGCAGTTGGTTTCTTCTCAGCTTCATATCATATTTGTGGATTTCCACTGACTTGGGGTGGGCCAGGAACTATTAAAATGCTGGATTGCCACCAATGAATTTGTAATTCTTGAATAAAACAAACAACCAAAACCCCAACGGAATCTGAATAAGGAATTTAAAGCCATTTGAATACCAATTTTTGCTCTCACCTGTTGAATATTTCTGATTCCTTGATGTTTGGTTAGAACTTGCTGCACAAAAGAATACTCTTAAATAAAGAATTTTTAAAATACTAAACACTTGCTTTATGGTCTTTGTGGTTCTTTCCCTCAGAGAAAAAATGGCTCAGGCCTATGATTTTGCTCTGGATAAGATTGGCATGGAAATCATGTCATACCAGGTATGTTTTCTTAATCAAAACACATTTTATTTCTAACTTTATGACAAGTACAGCTAACCATTGGTTTCACCATATGTAATATTTTTTTCTCACCTAGATCTGGGTGGATTACATCAATTTTTTGAAAGGCGTGTAAGTACCTGAAAATTCACTTTTTTTTAAGCTCAGTTGATGCAATGCTGATGTTCTGCCAGTTGTGACCTGTCATAGCTGATGTTGCTCTCTCTCCCCACTGTTTAGAGAAGCAGTAGGATCTTATGCAGAAAACCAGAGGATCACAGCTGTCCGTAGGGTTTACCAGCGTGGTTGTGTCAACCCCATGATAAACATAGAGCAGCTCTGGAGAGATTATAACAAATATGAAGAGGTAACCAATAACTGATTCTTTGTGACATTCAGAAAGAAGTAATTATCCTGTAATCAAATATGGTGCCCAAGCCATATCCACTGAACACATATGTATAAAAGAGGTGACCAGCAGTATAAATACGTTTTTGTGTAGAGTATGTACCAACTCCTGTGGCAAAAAATCACTCCTGAGTGATTTTTAAATTTCTTTCAAAGACCCTCCATGAGATTCATTTGGCTGTCCCATTTCCCAGCTGGCTCAGTGGAATTGCTGGTAAATGAGTGAGTGAGGCATCATTGGAGCAGCTCAGCTGGCAGTGAGGACTTGTGTCCCCAAGGAGGCACTCACCTCCTTTCACTCAGAGTCAAATGGCATTCAGCTGGGATGGTTTGGACTTCCTCCACGGCATTAAGTTACATGCTCTCAGTGCTTAAAAATGCTCCTTACCATCCTCCACCTGAAGCCATTCCAGCATCCCTTCAGGTGAGTCTGCTCCCACACTGCCTTCAGCTCAGCTCTCTGCCCTTCCAGGCCAGTTTGTAGCTGCACCTTTAGAGTGTGTTTTTAAACACATCTGGTGACCAAGCAGCCCCAGCCAGCAGCAGTGTGAGTGGTGAGTGCAGAGCTGATGTGGATGCCCTGGTGCTCAGCACTGCCCAGCAGGGATGCTCATACAGCACTGGTCCTGCTGCTTGTGCACAGGTGTGGCTGCTGTGGCTCCCTGTGCCCTGAGCAGCAAAGAAGGGCCAGTTCCTCTTTCCTTGTTGCTAATTGTGCAAGTTGTGAGCTTGGTGCCCTCTCATGTTAATAAGGCCATGGTGCTTAGCTGCTGGGAGAGCCTCTGGGTGGGAGAGCCTCTGGGTGGGAGAACTCCAGGCATCCCCAGCCATGAGCGTGTACCATGGCAGCTCAATGTCCCATAGGTGTTTGGGGACGCCACTGCTGTTCCCAGGGAGGATGCCCAGGACACACCTTCTCCAGTGTAGGAAAACCCCCACCACAACTTCCCCATAAACCACCCCTTCCCCTCCCACACAGGCTCTCACTGCTGGTGCCTCCTGTTTTCATTGTACATGGGGAGGCTGCCAAAGCCATGGCTCAGAGCTGTCCCAGCTGAGGCAGCTCTGGCTGACACCTGGAGCTCCAGCAGCCCCTCAGGCTGTTTGAGCTGCGGGGAGCTGAGGGCCAATGCTCTGCTGGGGCACGGGGATCTGTCTGTCCTGTTGTGGCTGCTCTGACCTCAGGGGCAGGGCTGCTGCTCATGGGTGTCCTGGCACAGGGAAAGGAATGCTCCTCACCAGAAGGGCTCTTTGAGGGGCGGGATTACCCATGTCAGCAGCCCAACAGCACAGAGGCTTTGTGCAGGTCTCAGTATGGAAAGGTGATGGCCATTTGCTGTAATTTGAGCTTTCCTTCAGCTCAGCTGTAGCCACCAGGTAACAACACCAGCCTGTCAGTCACCAGTCTTTAATTAACTAAATAGTCAAAAGTGGTAGAACTTTTAGGGAGATGTGGCTCGGTGGCAAAGTGACAATCTGGCCCACAAACCTGCACAGCTGCTGAGCTGGGAGTGTATCCTGGGAGAGTCCTGCTGTACCCTCAGCCTGGTCCTGGCTTAACTGGAGCATTGTGGGGTTTGTGTTCCCCATGGCCCAGCTTGCCATCCCAGGCAGTGCCTTGGCTTGCAGTGAGGGCAAAGCTCCCTTTGCTTCCCAGCTCAGGTGCCTCTTTGCACTTGGACTGAAAGCTGTGCACATCTCCTGCACAGTCCTGGCAACCACACCAGCAAAATCCACCCAGACACAGGCATAGCCAAGGGGTGGCTGCTTTTCCTGCCCAAGAGCAGTTCTTCAAGGTTTTGTTCTTGCCAGGACCCTGTGCCCAGGGCCTGGCTGCCCCCAGCCCCTGCTGCTCTTGCAGAGCAGCGCAGCAGAGCCCTCTGCATGTGTGTGACATGTGTGCAGTCCTTGAGGCTGTCAGGCAGTGCTGACACATCTCAGGCCCCTGCTGACAAAGGCAGGAGCCTTTGCATGGAACCATGTTCCGTGTGTTGCATGGAACCTCTTCTAAGAGCTGTCAGTTCCTTCAGGAACAGAGGAGAAGGCAGAGCTCTGAGCCTGGAGGTCAATCCCTGGTACTCCTTGTACCAGAAAATCAAATTGCTCATGTGCTCTCAGTCAGGCAGCTGTCACTGACTGTCATTTAAGAGCAAAATTGTAAATCACAAATTTTCCCACTTTCACCCACAACAGTTCATGTGAAGCTCATTGTATGTTCGAGAGTGATTAAACAAGCTGAGGTGCTTCAGGTCACTTGGATTTTAGTAGTGAGTTCATCCTCTGTATAAGTTCTTACCCATATATTTATTAGGTGAAATAAATATTTTGAGATTGGTATCTTAAAATAACTTTATCTTTGCTCACTTTTGCATCCCCTTTCGAGCTCTTTCTTGTATAAAATAAGATTCATTATGTCCAAAGGGAAGTTGCACATTGCCAATTCCTTTTTTCACCCTTCTCCAGGGCATCAATATTCACTTAGCCAAGAAGATGATTGAGGACAGGAGTAGAGATTACATGAATGCACGACGTGTGGCAAAGGTACAACCTTCTGTTGACTTTTCTTTGTCCTATTTAACTCCACAAACCAGCATTAAACTTGGTTCTTACATCAAATAAAAGTGTGCACAGACTAGTTAGGCTGGCATGCTAAAATATTTCCATTTGTTTTAGGAAGCATAACCTGAAGGAAGTGTTCAATGTGTTTAAATTCAAAGCCTTGCTTCTGTTTCAGGAATATGAGACAGTGATGAAGGGCCTGGACCGCAACGCTCCCTCCGTGCCCCCCCAAAACACCCCCCAGGAGGCTCAGCAGGTGGACATGTGGAAGAAGTACATCCAGTGGGAAAAGAGCAACCCTCTACGAACAGAAGATCAAACTCTGATAACAAAAAGAGGTAATGAGATGTCTCTAGGGTGTAGAGAATTGTATTTCTCAGCTCCAGGAGAAGCCACGATGTGATTCGGTGTTCAGGGATCGTGCTGGAGTAGAAGTTGATGGAGTTTCTTGAATTGTGTGGGTGGTTTTTTATAAAAAAACAATCTAGATTTTGCTAAAGCCAAGCTGGAAGTAAGAAATGGATTTTGGGAGACAGTGCTATAGTTGTGTACCACTGAACCTCTGGTGCAGGTCAGGGAACAGTAGATTGCAGCCTGATTTTATGGCTCATTTTGAGTCAGCTGTGCTTGTTCCTCTGTGGACAATGCAGGTTTTAGCTGCTGGTTGTGGTTCATGAAGTTCCTGGCAGTATAAAAGAACTGCAGCAGTGACCATTGTATTCAAAGCCAATTAGTGTTGATGTTGTCTGATTTATTTGATGAATTTTGCATTCCACACTTGGGTTGTACAATGGTGGCACCGTTTCCAAGGAGTGTTCCTGTCGTGTTTTGCCCACAGTGATGTTTGCCTATGAGCAGTGTCTCCTGGTGCTGGGCCATCACCCAGACATCTGGTATGAAGCAGCTCAGTACCTTGAGCAGTCCAGCAAGCTGCTGGCTGAGAAAGGGGTAAGCAGCTTGCACTGGCTTTCTCTTCTTTCCTTGCTGTGACATGGTGTAGTCTCAGTTTTTCCTCAGAATCAGGGAGGGGGGTATAAAAAAATACTTGTGACATGTTCAGAATTTTCAAACGGGGAAACTAAAAATTTTAAGAAATAAAAATGTATGCACTTTAGACAAGAATTGTGAAAAATTGTTTCAATCTTGGCCAGCTTTAGGCTTGGGGGATTTTTTGGGCCTGATTTTGTGATTCCTTAAGTACTGGGGAGATGATTATCTCTTTGTTGGAGCACTGAATGGAAATTCACTGGGGCTTGTCACACACTGAAGATATTCCATAAATTGGCCTTCATTGTCACAGATGCTGAACAATTATATTATTATACTTATTTTATAACAGGACATGAACAATGCTAAACTTTTCAGTGATGAGGCTGCTAATATTTATGAAAGAGCGATCAGCACTTTATTAAAGAAGAATATGCTTCTTTATTTTGCATATGCAGATTATGAAGAGGTGAGCAAAAATAGTGATGTACTGACATTAAAATCCAAATACATCTCCCTTTAATACTGTCATTTATTTGAAACATACTGAGTACACAAAATTCTGTAGAATTAATTTACTGATTCTTCTAGCCTTATTCTCATTCAGTGTTTCTGAGATGGAGCTGACAAAAAGAAGAGGAAAAGTTATGAAAATCCACTCTCTTTCCATTTCAATATTGACTATATTTCTGAAGTTATCATAAGGGTGAAATGCTTAAAAATTTCCATTTCCCAGAGCATCAGCTTCTTCACTTTTAAAGTGGGCATCAAGGGCACCTTTCCTGTCTGATTCTTGGGGAGGTGATGTTTTTGTTGGCACGGCTGTGACAGAAGATGGGGGCCACCTTTGCTGCAGCTCTCTGGAGAAATCTCTTTCCCCAGACCACAGTGAGCCTCCACAAGGAGCAGTGTCCCAGTGGTGTTTATTCCAGCAGGAATAAAGGCTGTTTCCCACTGGGCAGATGAGGACTGTGCAGTCCTGTGTGGGATATAGTTTGCCCACTTATTTTATCTTGAAAGAATCTTTCCAGGGAGAACTTCAAGACAACAGAGGGAGGGAGAGAAGCCTTTGCCTTTAAAAGAAAAATCCTTCCTTGGTTTTCAGTGCAGCCTCCTGTATGCTGCGTTCTGGTTTTTCAAGGCTGCACAATACAGCCTGCAGGGCTGCAGCTGGCAGGGAACAGAATGGACTATTGGAAATGTGTAGGTTGGAGAGTTAAGGAGATGGTGTTCCCACCTATCTGCACATTGCTTTTAGACAGATGTAAAGGATACAGTCTGTATGCCAAACACCTCCAATGGCAGTTCTGTGCAGCATTACTACATTAGAAAAAGACTTCAAGGACTTCTGAAAAGCATGTAGGTGGCCATTAGTGGGAAATTGGTGTGGGAGGTAAAAAATGTCTGCACAAGACAGAATATGCATCTGGGTAAAGGGACTGACATACACAGTGTTCAGCCAGGGAAAAATGGGAACAGGAGAATTCTAGTTTTGTCTTCAGCTTGAGTTTTGCATTCTGGGAGGTGATCTGAAGGGAGTGAGTGAGCAGTGTGTGTGTTTGCCTTCCCCCAGAGCCGGATGAAGTACGAGAAAGTGCACAGCATCTACAACCGGCTCCTGGCCATCGAGGACATCGACCCCACGCTGGTAAGATCATCCTAGTGCCTCCACATCCCCATGGATTGGCACCCAGTGCATGCACAGAGTGGGGAAGCTCTCACAGCATTCCTTGGGTCACAGGCATGGAGAACCGAGGTGGCAGAATTACAATCTTTAACCCATTGAAATACGCTAAGATGTACACTTTCCTCCTCTGTCTCTTTTACAACAAGTAATGAAGATAAAAGATATAAAATAATTCACAAGCACCCTGTGGCCATGTAGTTTGCAAATTGCAATGCACCATGTAGGTAGCAGAGTGTTGCTGTGCCTCTGCTGCAGTGACACAGTGAACACTGTCCATGTGCCAGCTGTGGTGGTGCTGAACACATGGTGTCAGCAGTAACCTGCCCTCAAAAGGTTGTTTAGTTTATTATAACACAACAACCTCAAAAGGTTATTTAGTTTATTATAAACAGACACAACAAAGCATGAGGGGGCAAAAGAAGGTGTGAAGCCTAACACTAAACAACAGGTCAGTGTCAGAGGAGAGGTATCCATTCACTGACACTTGCCATTCTTTAGAGACACATCTAATGCTTCCCAAAGGCACATCTTATGGGAAACCATGGGCCAGTTCCTCCTGCTAAGGAATGCTGCTATTCGTGATCTAATTCAGAGTGAAGGAGAGTTGAATCCCAAAGAAATGCAAATCACAAATTGGCTGCTGAATTAAGTAGCACGTTCATTATTTCCTTGATCAGGTATAAATACTTGCAGGCAGGAGGATTTGTATCTTGGGTTGTATCATGTACAGTAAAATGCTTCATCAGGCCTTTTGGCTGTTCCTTGGCTTTATGGATGTCTTAACTTTATTGGAAAGTTATCATTTTTACAATAAGCCTTGAGTTCTCTGAAGGCACCAGCTAATGTAAATGACATTCATCTCCTTACCTCCCCTTCCTTGAAAGTCTCTGTATTAACTACTGTCTTTTCATGGGATCAGTCTTAGGCATATTCCATTTTTTATTAAAAAAAAAATCTATAAAATGTTTGCCTCAGTATTATAAAGCAAAACAACACAGAGGCACAAGACAGCCTTGTTTCTGTTTGGATTAATCTGCTGTATTTTGTGAGTCATGATTACTTCAGACATAGTAAAAACCTTAATGATACCCTGGTGTTCTTTGTTAGCACTGATGCTATTTAAATATTAATGTGCACCTTAGGTTTATATCCAGTACATGAAATTTGCAAGGCGAGCAGAAGGCATTAAATCCGGAAGGACGATATTTAAGAAAGCGAGAGAGGATGCCCGGACCCGCCACCATGTCTATGTTACTGCAGCTTTAATGGAGTATTATTGTAGTAAGGTAACCACAGGTGCTCACCCTGATCCTAAACAAGTGCCAGGAGGCTGCACAGCTCACTGAAGCTAATGACTTTTTTTTTTCCCCCCCGATGTTTGCAGGATAAGTCTGTGGCCTTTAAGATTTTTGAGCTAGGGCTGAAAAAATATGGGGACATTCCAGAATATGTACTGGCATATATCGACTACCTTTCCCACCTTAATGGTAAGCTTTGAGCTTTGAGAGGTCTAATGAAGCATTACTCAGGCCAGGTTCTTGGTGTTTAAAATCTTCATGAAGCTCAGCAGTTAATCTGAACACAAAACCTGCTGCTGGTTTGTCTGAACCAAAGCTCCAGAAGTCTGGTGACATTAAATCTTGATTCTGCTGAAGGGAGGAGAGTGAACTTTCCAAATTGTAACTCACTGGCAGTGCAGGAGTTTTACAGCATCTGGTGTGAACAGTGGGAAGTACACTGAGGAATTTAAATCCTGAGGAAAAAGATTTAAAGGAGTTTACAGTCAGCATGAGAGGAGTGAGGGATTAGCTGGTCCTGCCTAGGATGAATTTAAATTCATTCTCCCCAAGTAGATGAGATGACCAAGATGTAAAATCAGTCCTGGGCATGTCAGTCATGCTTGGAGGGTGCTGGGGAGCTGCAATGGAAAGAGCAGGACACAGGAGCTGGGAAAACTCGGGCAGGAGGTGGAGGTGGTGGTGGAAGGGCTCTGGGTGGGATTCCCTGGGGCAGGGGCTGAATGGACTCCTTAAAAAGGAAACCCAAGCTGCTGTGTGGATTATGCAGCACCAGGCACCATTCATTCATCTGTCAGGCTGCAGTTCCTGGGGTTTTCAGGCACTGGGAGTTTTAAGATTTTTGAGGGCTTTTTCTCCTGTGAGCTGTAAAATGAGAGATTTTATCTAAGTTAAAGTATATTTAATTTTGCTCTAAGTTAAGCTAAAGGTCTACATAAATATTGACAATACCTTTCTGTAAGTTGCCATGAGAAAAAATTATCTTGGAACTCCCTAGTTTATTGGTCTATTTTAATAACCCAGCAGAACTCCTGAAACCCAGGAGAGCTGATCTCTGAGCTGTAAGTGTAGGAGGTGGTGCAGTGCACAGGGCAGGAGTTGGCAGTTTCAGGAGCAAACCCACCAACCTCTCCATCCCCCCAGCTGGCAATGTGCAAAGACTGACTGCTTGCTGGGAGCCAGGTCTAATAATTTTGGGAGGATTCTGAGGACTATACAAACATATTAATATTGCCCTGATTTAAAAGGGAAATAATGAATCGAAAGGCCAAATTTAAATTTGCCAACATATGCTACTGAGATAATTCAAGAAAATTGATAAAACCCCCAGACATCCTGAAGAGATGCCAAGCAATAGCTGTGCTCTTATAAAAGAACCTGTAGTAAGATAAGTTTGTCACTATCAATAAAAACAGACTCCCAAAGAACAAATTCACATTGGAATTTAACATCAGTGAAGTTGTATGTGGGTGCTCGGATCTCTTTATACTTACTGAAATTCAAATCCATGAAAGTCAGCCTTATGCTTAATTCAATGTGCACATCTCTTTGAATGGATATATTTTAATTTGTCTTTAATATATTTTACTCAGTGTGATTTTTTTTTTCTTTCTATTTTTAAAGAGGACAACAATACAAGAGTTTTGTTTGAACGTGTTTTAACTTCAGGGAGCCTTCCACCTGAGAAATCTGGGTATGTCTGCAAAAGCAGTTTCACTGCTCTGGAAAAGATACATAACCCCTTTCAACCATAAATATCCTGAAGAAATTAGAAACATGAACAGCAGGACAAAATTAGGTACAGATGTTCCTTCCCCTCTTCATGCTGTCCAAAATAGCAACAGCTGTGACAGATTTGGGAAAGTCCCTATCCCACCTCTAGTGAAATTCATTGATTTATTGACTTTAAAACCTCACTGATGCAGGATTGTTGAGGATAGAGTGCAAAATCCTCCTGTACAGTAAGGATTCAGTGGTCTGAGCTGAGAAGGTGAGTCAGGAATTTGTTGAGGAGGGTGCTGAGTATCTCCCAGCCATGAAAATAAAATAGGAAAAGAACCAGAAAGGACTTGGATTAACCACTCACTGCCATATTTGCATTACTACTTTTTAAGTTTCTTTCTCAAAAAAAATGCTCACCAAGGCCTTGCAGTCTGAGGGTTCACTTCACCTTTATTACTCTGGTAGACAAAAGCATCAAAACTAAGGAATCAAATATGGCACTGCTGTGCATATTTGTTCTGCACTTCAGTTCTAATCTTTTGTGAAGAAATATTTTTATACCAAATTTAAAAGTGACAAAACACAAGAGCTTAAATCTGAACCTTCTTCAAAGGTGAACTTCAAAGCTAAAATGAAAGTTGAATCAAGTCCAGAAATATGGTCAGATGTTGCTTAAGTTATATATGAGATTTTCCATGGAGAAATCAGCAGTAACTATATCTATTTTGGGCTGTATAAAATTCTGAAGCGCTGCCTGTTGTGTTCTTGCCAGTTAGAAAGTGCTGCTCTGTGCAGAGGAACTAGATCATAATGCATGGTAAAGAGTCCTTCCCATGTCAGCATCAGAGTGAAGCTGTGTGTACAGGATGAGCAGAGTGTTTGATAAAAGCTCACCTCAAATGCTGGAGTCCTTGACACCAGAATTCCTTTCCTTTCTGTAACAAATTCCTTTGCAGCCCACCAGACTGAGAGCAATTACAGAGATACAGAAGGCACTGGGAGGGCAATGCCTATTTTAGATGCACCTAAAGCAAATAACAGAAATGGCCATGCACTCCCAGATGGGCTCCTCTGGCTCTGTCCTCTTGTGGGTTTTTAACTGGATTGTGCTCAGTAATCCTTCCTCCTTCAGTAACTCTCAGTGTCCTGTTCTGTTCCAGGGAGATCTGGGCTCGGTTTTTAGCCTTTGAAAGTAACATTGGGGATCTGGCCAGCATCCTGAAGGTGGAAAAACGGAGGTTTACAGCCTTCAAGGAAGAATATGAAGGCAAAGAAACAGCTCTGCTGGTGGACAGGTACAAGTTCATGGATCTGTACCCTTGCTCTGCCAGCGAGCTGAAGGCCCTTGGTTATAAGGTGAGTGGGTAAGAACACTTCAGTTCACTGTTGTTCTTCTCAGTCCTAAGAATCTTGGACAATTCCTTGTTTAGGACTTGCCTTATAGTCCTTCCCCTTGCTAGAAAAGCAGGTAAAATAGGCTTCCTCCTCCTCCTCCTCCTCCTGGTCTCATTGGGCAGTAAAGTGCCAGAGGCCAAGGGCAGAAAGGAGCCAGGACCATCAGTACCAGCTGCAATTTTGGGTATTCCTGGTTATGTCCCATCTTCCCATGGAAAGGTCAGTGTGTTAATGCCATCACCTTGCAGCTACAGGCCTCCACATCTGAGCTCCTTCAAAAACCAGAGTTCTGTGGGAAATTCGTAGGATCAGGTCACCTGTATGAAATATGGCTGGCTGTCCTTCTGCTCTGAGGTGGCAGAGCTCCCCTGACTTCACTGGGAACTGCATCAAAGCCCAATGCTGCAGTGCCAGTGTTTCTTGGGAATGGCTGAGGAAAGCTCTTGGCAGGGAGCAGTGGTGCCTCTTTTTTCAGTTTTTGCTGCCATGTGGAGTTCAAAGTCTAGGCCAGACCCCTGTATCTGGTGGTCTCCTGTTTGGTTTCTAACCACATGTATTATTTCTGTCATTTAACACTTTGGGGAATCATAAGAACAGAACAGGATGTTGGTGTACAATTTTTAAAGGCTGCCAGAGAAGTAGAAACAGCTGATTGCCATTTGCATGGACAGGAAGAGACCCCTCAATCCGTGCTTCTAAAACAGCTTCCACTTTCTTCTTACATGTATGAAAATAATGTATGAAAAATACAGATGCCATCAAAGTTAACAAAGTAGCTGCATTGTTGACCATCACAGAGCTCTAAAATAATCTGATAGGTGGAAATCAGATTCACATTGAGCCACTGAATACTGTTCTTTGAATACAGTGGGGGCAAAGTTATTTTGAGGTTAGATGTGAGCTTACAAACAAGTACATTTTGCTAAGTGCATGCAGGGCAGTGTGTACCTAAGATGGTGCAGTCCTTCTGCTTGGAACATGCCAAAACATAATCCTGTTTGAACTGATGCTTTGCATGCCTGCTGACTGCCTTATGCTTTACTTCTTTTCCAGCTAAAGCAATCTAGGAATGAAATGAGGGAGAAATGATAGCTGTGAAGGCCTAGTGGTCTGCACCTGTTCACCTAAATCCTCTTAACCTAAAAAAGGAGCCACTCCAAAATGACAAACACACGTTCAGGAACAGAAACAAGTGTTTCCATCCCAATCCATTCCATTGGGTCACTGTAGGATTAAAATCTTTAATGAAACCATGCAAGTTTTGCCCAGATGGTCTTGTGAGAGGCCATCTGAGATGATAATGAAGACAAAGTGAGAAAAAGCAACTGGTGCAGAGCGAGGTTTTGTTCTGTAATTGAAGCTAGCAATGTGATCCTGCCAAGTTCACACTCTCTAATTGGCTTTCACAGGATGTCTCCCGTGCCAAGCTAGCAGCAATAATTCCAGACCCTGTGGTTGCACCTTCCATCGTGCCTGTCCTCAAGGATGAAGTAGACAGGAAACCTGAATATCCCAAACCAGACACCCAGCAGATGATTCCATTTCAGCCAAGACACTTAGCACGTAAGTCAGGCTTTGGGGAGTGGTTGTGTTTCACCTGTGGTGAGTTAGGAACCTGGCTCTTCAGCCTAATCAGAGGTTTTCCTACTCCTCAGCCATCTAAACCTGTACTTAACTCTCAGGCTGTCATTTCACTGGCTTGCCAAAGGCACATGTGTTTTAATTAATGCCAAGGTCACATGGAAATAAGTACAAGGAGTTTGGGGTCTGGTAAATGGTAATAAGCTGTTACACACATCACAGAGCAGATGGCTGAGTGAACAGTGTGGAATTAGTAGAGGCAAAAGGGACAAGGTACTAATTATTTGTATCAAATAGCAATGCAGTGCAAAAGCAGCTCTGGCACAGCTGTCCTGCTCTGGATTCACCCAGCTTTTCTCCCCACAGCTCCAGGTTTACATCCTGTCCCAGGCGGGGTATTTCCTGTTCCACCAGCAGCTGTAGTTCTCATGAAGCTCCTGCCACCTCCTATTTGTTTTCAGGTTTGTTTTAAAGAACTCTGAACATTTCAAAAAGCTGTGGAAGACATTCTGTCATGACAGAACCACAGTGTGTATCACTCTATTGAAAATAACCTTCTAAACTTTTTTTTCCCTTTGGTAACAAATCAGGGTCCCTTTGTTCAAGTGGATGAGCTCATGGAGATATTCAGAAGATGCAAACTGCCAGACAGTAAGTTACTTGTCCTCTCTGGAGGCTGTGCTAGTGCTGCATGAGACTTGGGTTTACATATGGATATTTCTGTCTAAAACCCAGACCTCATTTACAGATTGTAATTAGTGTTTGAGAGCAGGGGAGATTGCACTGGAATCTGCATAGAGATGTTTGCACTTTTACCTGGAGGGAGGCAACAAAAAGTCAAAAAACTGCACATCACCCACATCACCAGCTGCTCTTTAATATGTTGGTGGTATCAACTGAAATAAAGAAATTAATATTTTGAGAATACTCTTTAAAGGCAGCATTTCCAGCAGCATTGCAGCTGCAACATGAAATTACAAATCTGCAGCATGGTGAGGGATAACTCTGAGTGCACGTTGCTGCAGGGCCTGGGCACAAGCTGCAGGCAGCTTTCTCAGCTCCTGCAAAGAAGGGAAGGAGGGTTCTGGAACAGAGAAACAGCACAGATCCTACAGCAGATGATAATATGCTACTCTTCACCCTCCTTGTTAGTTTAAGGAAAAAAATTATCATCGAGAAAGAAATGTAGGATTTAATTTCTTTGAGTGAAACTAAAATATCTATTTAAATTAGACAGGGTATTTTTGAGGCTTCCTCTGTTGAGAAGCAGAAACTGACTTGCTCTGCAGCCTCTCTGGTGAATCATGAACTAGTTACCCTGATTCCCAAAAGGCCTTCCTGTTTTATTGCAGCTCTCAAATGACCTCAATTCCTGTGTAAAGGGAGGGCTTGAGCTGGAGCAGCAGCATTTCCTTTGTAACTGGTGCTCACCCCAGCTCAGAGTTTCAGACAGCCAAGGCTTAATATTTATAAAACAGGGCAGGAAAAGTGTCTCATGCTGCAGAAGTGTCCCCAGGGTGTCTGTGGGTGTCCCTGCTGGGGTGCTGGGCAGGGTCTGAGTTCCCCCCCTGAGTGGCTCTGTGTGTCTCTCCCTGAAGCTGTTGACGAAGCCGTACGGATAATCACGGGCGGCCTGCCTGAGATAGCTGTGGAAGGCAATGGACCTGTGGAAAACAACACCATTCTCAACAAGGCTGTGAAGAGATCACATGAGGATTCTGATGATGATGAGGAGAAAGGATCTGTAGTTCCCCCTGTACATGACATTTACAGAGCACGACAGCAAAAGAGAATCCGGTGAAACAAGTTTGGAGTTCTGCTGTGACAGACAAAGACTTGCATTGAATCAGTCTCTTAAAAGTCAAGCATTTAAAAGGGACAGCTGCAAACAAAAAAATCCTTGAACATGGTTTTGTTACTGTGGTGCCTCTTCTCCCATATGGTTCTTGATCTGAAAACAGCCCGAACAACCTTAGAATGTGCTCTGAACAAAACTCGGTTTTCAAAACCAAAAGTGCAAAATGTCAAAACTGTATTTTGTTCTTCGAGGGTGTACACATCTACCACTTGAACTCTTGTGGGTTTTCAACAGTTTTATTTTAAAAACTGGATGGCTTATACTTGTGAAGCATTTTTAATTCACATTTTCTGGAAAACAGTTGTTCTCAGTTTGTTCATGTAGTGTCCTGCCTTATTGTTCGTTTTTATTTATGGCAGAATGTAAGGAATCTGTTTTGTAGTTGAAAATTTAAAAATAAAACGACAACAAAAGACCATTCCTTTAAAATAAAAGGATATCCATAACATCATGCCTCATTCTGATTTTATTCAAACACAACAAGGTACTTCTTAAATATTACTCAGCCACTTCAAAAGCAATGCTAATTATACCATCACAGGAAATTGATCAGAGCATACATATTAGAATGGAGCTTGGTTTCCATTTTCTAGAGGATACAGCACACTTTGGCTTGTAATTCCAGGACTGTTTGAAGAAGACAGCATTGTAAGACTAACTCAGTTCAGTGTGGGTAGTCCAGGAGCACTGGCTCACACAGCCTGGTCCTGGATACCTGCGCTGCTCTTCCATGTAATGTACAAAGCTAAATGTTAATAATCAGCTACATTGTTGCACTTGTTATCTTCAAACAAGCTAAAGAAACACTATGTGAGCTTTCCAAGCAGTTTCTATGCCTACTTCAGCTTTTAATTTGGAATTGGCTGTGATAAGATTGATAAGATCCTAAGAACCCCTTGGACTAGAGGGCAGTCGGAGCCTGGGGCAGATGAGAGCCATTCCCAGCACAGCTGCCCCAGGGCCCCTCTCCCAGGGCAAGGGGGAAGCAGCACCTGCCCCTAGAGATGGGGCTGGCTTTGGCCATCCTGGAATGCCCTCCTTGCTTTGCCACTCAAATTGCAATTCCCTGTTTCTTTTAGAGAGGATATAGAGATCCTTAAACAACCTGGGAGAATCATTACCTTGCACTTGTGGGAAATTATTGCAGTTCCTTTAGGTCTTTCCTGTTGGAAGGCCCCCAGCACCTGTGCCAGGGGCATTTGTTCCTTCTGTGTGGGCCCTGGAGGTGAGAGTGGAGCCAGGTGAGTACTGCACTGTTCCCTCATTCTAGGATCTTCCTGCTACACAAAGGCTTAGGATCAAAGCCATCCTGTGAGGACCCTGACCCCTGAATCCCAGCCCTGGGAGCAGCCATCTCCTCAGTGAGGGTTTTATCCACTGCTAGAGCAGTGCCCTGCACCCTGCCATCAGTCACACACCTCTCAAGGGCTTTTCTTTGTCCCACCAAGATGCTCCTCCCCACACCCTCGAGCTGGTCCTGTACCTCACCTAACCCTGTGCCTCTAAAGGCAGCTCCTAGGCAGGACTAATGATAAAACAACAGCAGCAATTTCTAACCTGTGCAGCTCTCTCTCATTTAGGAAAATGGAAACAGCTGTGCCTTGGTTCTCTATCCTGGTGCTAACTCCAGCAGTGATGGCTCTGGTAGCTCACTGAGGGAGTTGGTGCAGCTGCAGAGCTTTAGGCTGTGATGTGAGCAGAGCCTGCTCTAATAGCAAAGCCCATCAAGCTGAGGCAGCAGCCTTGAAGGCCTCTGTAGAATCCTTTGCTGATCCAAACA
This sequence comes from Agelaius tricolor, assembly GCF_023055355.1. Lineage (NCBI taxonomy): Eukaryota > Metazoa > Chordata > Aves > Passeriformes > Icteridae > Agelaius > Agelaius tricolor. Next base: position 1,741,112 of record NW_027269306.1, read on the forward strand.
GTGAAATAGACCCTGCTCAGAACCCTTTTTTTTCTGGCTAACCAACCTCATTTTTGAGTTCTCAAAGAAGGATTCAAAGATAGACATTCATTTGGCCAAGAGAAAAATCCCTTGTCTGAGCTGATGAACTCTCACAGGGTTTTGCTGGGTTTTTCCCTTGTGGAAGGGGCTTTGTAATGAATGACAAAAGATTTGGTTTAGAGTTGCATAGGCAAATATAGAAAAAAAGGTCTTATTTCTTCCATCCCCCTCCAAACACAAAGTTGGTGCAGCTTTATCCACACTGGCATTCAAAGGAAACTGGAAAGGGAAGCATCAACAGTGGATCATAATCAAGTGCTTCTGCAAGCTCTGTTTGGCTGATTCCTACATAAACCTGCCTGTTGGCAATACAAGGGCCCTTCACTCATTTATTTCACCTACCTTGTTTATTTTCAAGACAGCACGTTCTGGCTTGGACAACCTCATACTTGGGCCACTTACTGTGAGTAACTACAAACTTTGCTTTCACAAAACCATCAAATATTGATTACTGTAATACACAGTTGTGCTCAATCAGAGGAAAATTTCACTTACCTCCCAGCTGAGCCTGAGATTGCAATGTAAGATCACTGGGCTCTTCTCCTCTATACAACATGTAGCTTATTAAATTCGAGACCTACAAATATTCTAAGTTTCAAGAACACATCTAGAAAGTGAAAAAAATCTACTAAAATATTCCCTGTATATTCAAACTAACATCAAACCATTCACCTCTCACAGTACATTAAAATCACTTATACTGCCCACAGTGCTCTGCACATGATATTTTTGAAGACATGATTGAATATGCAACCATCCCCTGTTGTAGTTTTTAAAAAAGCCCCAAATTTTCAACCTAAAGTTTCACACACTTTAAATCCACCTTCTGCAAATGAGAATATACTTTAAAATTAGTATTTCACCTAAAAAGGAGTAAATTACTAGCAAAAAAAAAAAAGGTAAGAAATGCCACTTTTATCAAAATGTTTTAGCTCTGCCCTTTCTGAAATCTTTACAAGATATAAATACAGCTGCAATCTATAAGATTGCCACCTCTGGGAGTACTGTACATAGCAGAGGACAGTTACCCAATAACCAGAAAATTTGCTACAAAAATATATTATGTTTTGTAACATCTGCAGGTAAACAGCAAAAAAATGCTATTAAAATGCAGTAAAATACAGAAAAAACTAGTAAGCCTACCATACTCACCATAATGTTACAGTAAAGTGCTGCTTGGCTTGGTGTTTTGTCTGGTAAAGTTCATCTTTAGAATTTTAGCTTAATTAATTCTTTAAAGTAAGATTTTTTTAAAAAAACCAAATCACCCCTTCTGGGAAGAACCATTGCTAATCAGCTCTGGATAAATTAAACTAAGTTCACTGTAAATTAAGAGTTAAATGCCCTAAAATGAGCCACTTAAATACAAAGTTTGGTTCTTAAACTCGCCCTACCTATCACCAGCTCAAAAAAATCTAAAAATTGCAGCCAGAAAACTCCTATGATATCCCCTTCCCCAGGTTGCATAATTATATTAGAAATGCATCTCTCATCTTTTACCTCAGAACCCTTTTGGCATCTCCTCTGCTTCCCTCACCAGTCAGCAATCGTGGGTTAAAAGGAACCAGTATTTACACGGAAAGCTGTTTTCCTAGACAAATATTGGTACAAGTTTTATTTAATAGCTGACAATACTGTAGTGATAGCACACAGACTGGTTTTATGATTCTTCTGACTTCCCTACAATTTGGGATTCTTCCTTAGTCAGTATTTTGCCAAGGACTGCATCATAGTAAGGGCTGAAGACCATTCTGTTGTAGTTGACAAGACGAATGTACTTGGCAGCAATCTCCTCCAGCTCCCTCTGAATAGGGCCTAATCCTCCAGGAATGGCAGGCAATGATTTCTGGTGACTGGATGCAAGATAATTCTCCAGAAACTTTTGAATTCGAGAATCTGGAAAAAAAGGGGTTTGGTTTGTTTGCAGAAGAGATGGTGAATTAGAAACAGCATCACCTCATGTGAAATGCAACAAGCCTGAACATGGTCAGCAAGTTGGAAAGACAACATGGAAACAACGTGGAAACAGCAGGGAAAGAGGAGCCCTGCACATCCCCAGCCCCAGCTCCACAGAGAGGCAGAGCAGAGCACTCTCCAGACCTACCTATGAGCTTGGAGATGGAGTTATCTGGGCTGGCCACTGCCTGGATCTGCCCCTTCAGCACAGCCTCTCTCTCAGCTGAGAACGGGGTAAAGCCATGCTGGGAAAGGCAGCTGTTCACCTCAGCACACACCTTCTCACCCACAGTGGCCAGGGATTCCTTCAGGTTAAAGGAGCTAGAAAACATGAGGTACAGCACAACTGTATTAGTTACGCACTGTTTTCCCACTTTTTAAAAATAAATAATTCAATTAGAGTTGTCTTACTTATCAAATGTAGTGGGAAAAGCACAATGCAGATAAAGCCAATTATAAAGATTAATCCAATTATATATATGAAAAATAAAGCTGAGATCTAAAGCAAGGAAGTAGGAGAACATTCAAGACTTCGAGCCTGAACAATCCATACACGTAAGAGCTGACTTTCTGCCTGAGGACAGCTCTGACTAAAGCAAAACCTGGAGGTGTAATCACTGACTCTGCAGGCAGCTCACTGTGCCACACTCAAATGCCTCTTCCAAGTGGGAAACAAATCTTGCTCTCCTGTAAAAAAGCTTCCATGGAATGAACTTCACTAGCTCCATAGATTTTTATCTCCCAGGTTTTTGGGGAGCCTGGCCCAAACTCTGAGCAGGGGCAGCTGCTGGCACTCTCCTGTGCCAGCCTGGCACCATGAAAAACACAAAGTTTGTACAAACCATGAAAGAGCAGATTAAGAAAAGAAAGCTCTGTGTGAGTTAGCTGAAGAAAAACTGGACTCATAGAAAAACTGCATTTCCTGCAGTCCCCAGCCAGAAAGTGGCTTAAGCTGCTCATTTCCCAGGGTGCCAGGAGAGCTGCAGCTGCCCTGAGAGCAGGATGTGCTGTACTCACGGGAGATGCATTCCTGTCAGCAGCACCTTGACGATGGTTTTGATCCGCTCTGCAAACCCAGGCACGTCGATGAGCGCTGGGCCTGCTGCACTGAACGTGACCAGCAGCACTGTCCCCACCACCAGCAGCTGCTCCAGCTCCAGCTGCATCTCCAGGAAACGTGTCTGGTCCATCAGCAGCGTCTGCAGGGAGGGAGGGAGGGAGCCAGCAGAGCAGGGAGTCAGTCTGCAGGGCTGGGAAGGGTCAGCAAAGGGCCAGGGAACAGCAGGCCAGCAACAGGAGCACAGTGAGAGGCACTGGCTCCTCTCCCCCAGCTAAGCAGGTTTCAGCACTGGGGGACAAGTTAGAGCTGCCCCATCTCCCAGTCAGACATCAATGGTTTAGCACTGTATGTGTTGCCAGGCTACAAATCCCAACAGCTTCTGCTGTGTGCTGGGAACAGAGGAGTGGAACAAGCACAGAACCAATGTCTCTGTTAAATACCTACTTCTGGAAAAGGCCTGTTCACGTGATCCCACTTCAGAAGCTTCAGATAGGCCTGATTTTGTACAGCAGTGAAGCACAAGGCAGAAGCTCCACCAGTGGCACCATCATTACAGTGGGGAGGCAACATTTCATGTCCCAGCTTTGCAAGATCATCTGCTGCTTCTTGCAACCACTTTGTGACAAGGTCTAAAGAATCTGGAAGAGCAGGGGAAAAAAACATTTGTTGAGAAAATTCCTTTTCGCAGTTAGGTTCTTCCACCAATAATTTCCAAACAATCCCATCAGTTACTATGACTAATGCCCATGATATCAGGTATGACATGCATTTCATTTATTGCATCAAGCAGAACATCTAAAACAAAACCACACAGCTACAGGAAATCAGAGGTGAGATGATGCTGGGTAATCATGCCCTACACTGTACTGAAATTAAACTGAATATACCAAGGGCACAACTATTGTTCTGGCAGGCTTTTTCTAACCACAGTTTTGGGGCACAAGCCCAAAAATGTCATTTACCATATGAATTCTAGAACTTATAAAAATATCTGAGTTCTTTTCATGATCTACAAGCAAAGACACGCAATTTACTGGGAGGTCAGAGGGGAAGAAAGAAAGGAACAAAGTCATACTTGGCTGTTTCTCAAGAAACTCCTGAAACTTCTTTCTTTCATATTCAGCAGACTGCTGCATTAATTTTGGCCTAATACTACTGACAGCGAAGTTTGCCATATCCATTTTCATTAGGTCTAATACAGAGAAAATTGCTCTAAACAAACAAACAGAAAAAGTTATTCAAGGCTGCAGATGTTTCAGAGGTGCTGTTTACAAGATTTATTACAGGTTGTCTAAAGAAAGAGCAAAAACATGCATGGGAAACAGTAACAGCTTAACAATTTCAGAGCATGAGACAGAGAAAGCTGGAGCAAGCATGTACATGCATGCATGTGCCTCTTCCAAGTGGGAAACAAATCTTGCTCTCCTGTAAAAAAGCTTCCATGGAATGAACTTCACTAGCTCCATAGATTTTATCTCCCAGGATATGCAGTATTGTATATGAAAAGATATCTGGGTTTCCAAAAGATATCTGGTTTTCCTTGCATGCCATGGCTGTTGGCAGCCTGGAAAGCCAACCTCAGTGGGAAGTGAATAATCAGATCCAAGGGGCAAAAAAGAAAAAAACAAATAAACAAATACCAAAGAAAAACACCTTCATTTCAAAGCAACCTAATTCCTGCTGGCAATATTTCTGCTAAGTCAATCCTGAACTCCTGGAAGCTTTTCAGATTAGAAAACACCAAGGTTAATGAAGCTTCTCCCAACTGCTGAGACCTTGAGCTGTTCCACTGGGAACATGGTGGCAAAGCAGAAGCCTGGATGCTCCCAGATGTGGAACACACACTCCCTTTAGAACTGACAGGGAATTCCACAGGGACTGGGGTAAAGAGAGCTCCAGCTGGGAGGAAAGGACAAACTGGAAACCAGTAATGCTTTCCCCCTAAGCCCCTGTGTGCTTTTTTCACCTTCTGCTGTTGACATTCAATTCTGATACAAAGTGATTATTCATCTGCTACCTTACAGCTTATTTGCATTTGACATTTAAGCAAATGTCCTTCAGTGACATGCAGGAGCCAGACAAATACTCCAACTCACCAGATCAGAGATGGCCCTTGTTTATGACTCCTAGAGCATCTCTCCCCTTCACACCCACAGCTACATCCTTTTCCCTATTACTCTTTTCTTTCTAGGAGTTTAAGTTGCCCCCTCCACTTCTAAAATTATTGAAGGGACTCTGAACAGGACTAATAAATACATTTCAGTACCTGAAAAGAGGAACTATTTCATGAATATCTTTCAGTTTCTTAATGTCTTCATCTCGAGCTGGCGCACAGAGAGTCCCCATCATCCCAATAACAAATTTGACCAACTTAGAAATGTCAAGGGCCCCATTCTCTGCCTCCTGTTTTATCAAATCCAGGTCAAGAACTTCAGTAATCTGGCTTCTCAGTCTAGTATGACCAGGCAACAAGAACGACAGAAGACTCTGAAATGGAAAGTTAACAGTGCATTAGTTCTACATCAAAGACTACAAGGATCCAAACAGTTACTGAATCACCTCTCACAGAATTATAGAATCATAAAATGGTTTGGGTCAGGAGAGACCTTAAAGACCACCTAGTTCCAAAAGCCTGCCAGGGGCAGGGTCACCCCCCACTAAACCAGTTTGCTTAATGCCCCCTCCAGCCTGGCCTCGAACACTACCAGGGATTCTTATCTAAACAATAAATAATTGATTTTTTTCTTTTTAAACCAACCACTCACCAACTCCAAGTGTTTCACCTCGCACTGTGTGATACTGAAGTCACTAAGTGGCAAACCCTCTGTGGCTCAGATCACACTTCAGACTGTTGTGCTTGGTTTTATCAGCCCAGTGTTGGAGCATCTCACTGACTCCATAACTAATTCCAGTGCCATAACATGCAGGAAGCTTGCAATTATGGAACTGGTATTGTTTACCTGCTAATCACCTTACATGGTTTTGCATTTGGTTTTATATTCAAATTTCTCCTCTAGGATTATACAGCTTGTATATGTTCACAGTGATACAGTAATGAAAAAGAAGAAGAGGATTTTTTATGAAAAGCTAGACTCCAACCACTTTTGCTCATTCCTATCAGTGCAGCTACTCAAATTCAATCATTTCCCTTCATACCACATCATCTTACCTCTTTAATTTCTCCCAATAACTTAATTGCATGATCATACGTTGGGGGATCTTCCTTCAGCTGAGCTTCCAGACAATCCCAGAAAGCTTTATGCACAATATCTCTGACTTTCTTCTCTAAGCTGTGAATAAACATGTTAAAAAGAATGATACTGGTCTCTGCACCACCTTACAAAGATAACCTGCAGCTCCTGAAGCACAGCATGTAATAAAATCAATATAATGTAGTAGTAATGATATGATGACTAACAGAGATCCATCATTTAAAGTTACTCAGAAAAGCAAGAAAAACTGGACACAGGATTTGGAATGGTTTATGTCCTAATACAAGGTTACACACCAGCAAAGTTGGCTACAAAGTAAAACCCTTCAAAGTATTTATCACATGTTACATCTAGAAAACTGGACCAAAACAAAAATAGCAAAAATTACATTTTGTCTTCAAAAGACCAGTATTCATGTTCCTTTTAAAGGCCCCACTAATTAAAATCAACTCCACTATTCAAAATTCAGTAGTAAACCTAACAGAAATTAAGTAATTTCCCTGACACAAAATCTTGGGTTTCACTACAAAAGTATTGCACCTGCTCTGAGATAAGGGCTCAGATCAGTTTGTATACAAAAAATAAATGAATTCCACTGCTTCAGTACCAATTCCTAATTCAAAATAGTGACAGTTCCTGTTCACACCAGGTGTAACTTCAACACTGGCCCCAGTGGAGACCAAGTTCCCTCCATGAAATATGCACCCCCTGTCCCAAATCAAGCCAGGAGGCTGTCAGCCACACCTCACTGTGTGTGAGAGAGAGAAAAACAGAATATGAAGCTTCCTCTGCTCTCCCTCTCCCCCCTCAGCAGGGCACACAATTACTGCAGACTCACACAGGGAAGGAACGGCTTCCAACTTGAAAGGAGCAACCTAATAAAACACAGGAATCTCTTCCCAAAATATCCCTGAAGAAACAGACAGGAAAAGCTAAAATAACCAGTTTCCTCTTACTCCCACAAGCAATGAAAGCTCAAAACTTGCTAAAAGCACTACCTACATCTGCAGCCAGCCTGGGGTACTGGGAAGGCTGCAGCCTCTGAGTCCTGGGACAAGGGGACACAACAGAAACCACAGCACTCTGGGGTTTGCAACACGCATCTCCAATTAATCCAAGAGGTTCTCCTTTCACACACACACATCTGGGGAAGCAGAACTGCACAGTTACCACCTTCTTCTTATATTCTTTCCTACTTCCTCCCAGGCAAGGCACCAGCCAGAGCCTTTACCTGAACCCCCAGAGCTGCTCTGCATTCTACAAACACAATTTTATTTAGTATTTGGTACCAACCTTACCTGTGTTCTGGCAATTCAGCTGGCTTTATCTGGAAGTCTCCATTCACCACAATTTCATGTGCCAGTGCCATGTTGGTGACTCCCTTTGCTGTCTCCATGAGCTCTTCTATGGACACAGGCCGAGAGGGACTGGCTGCAAATCAATTACACTGTCAGACAGCTCTCAACAAAAGCCTGCAGAAAGAGTCTTTTGGACCCTTTCCACCTTATTGACAGTACACAGGGTCAAATGACAGCATCAGCTGAAGATTTTTTTCCTTTTCTTCCCTTCCTTTTCCCTCTGGTGGATGACACAGGTTTGGAGTATTTCAGAAAACGAAGGAGTGGATCCAGGTTGATATTCTGGGCTCAGTATGTCAATTGCTTCTACCAAGCTCTTTAAAAACCACCTCCAAACAAAACCCCCCACACAAACCAATATTTCTTTAGGATGGCTTAGTAGCATCTTGGAATCTTTCTCCACGTTGTAGGAAGAAATAATTACAAACAGCAGTGTTTTCACCATACTACTTCCACAAGCATTGTGCAGATATTGCCATTTCAGTTTTACATTTTCCAAGGAAGTGATTTCATCATTAAAGCAGTCAACAAACAATCACCATCACTGTTAAGCAGCAGCACACCAGTAGCTAATTATTCTCACTACTTCCAATGCAAATGGCACTCCTCCAAACACTTTTTTTTCCCCCCAGAGGCCATTACTCAAACAACAGAGAACAGCAGCAGTGGCAGCACCAATGCTTAAGAGCTGTTCCCCTGGCAGGCATTTGGGAGTGAGCAGGATGGGCCAGCAGCCTCAGACTGGGCCCTGGGTTAGTGACAGGGTTGGTGCCCTGATGGATCCATTCCAATCTGTAGTTCATTCACTTCAGCTACAGTCCAGGCACATAGGAGCAACATGCTAATCCCAAAAGGAAAAGAAACCAAGCAGGGATCTCCATTTCTCCCTGAGAAATGTTTCAGGCAAGCTATGATCATCTCATTTGATAGTCCATGTTGATTGGACTTAAGTAATTACACAGAAAAGATCTTTCAAAAGGAAGTGTCCATCACTTGTCTGCCATGCAGAGCTTTTCTGAGTTCATACAGCTGGGTTCCAGTGTGCTTGTTTTTCATCAATATCTTGCTCTTTTCATGCTGCCCTCCTAAATCCTTATTTTCTTCTGCTTGGAGCTCAACCTGGCATAGTGACTCTGGGAACACAGCAAGGATTGATATTCTGAGAAGAACCAGCAGACAGCAAAGTTCACAGTGCTCTTGTACAGGTGCCAAATGACTTCACTCCAGCACTGGGGGCTCTAAGAGCTAAGACAATTTCATTGGCCAAAGATTGCTCCTAAATCACATCACTTCATTGGCATACCTGCTCCCTTACAGGAGGGAGGGGTTTGAGATCAAACCACCTCTTTGTGCTACAGTGCAGTGCTAGACTGTGCCATGCTTTGTCCTTCCTCATGTTCAGAGCCTCTCTCCATACAAACACCCCATTTCCCACCAGGCAACCAGCAAGGCATGGGAACAGAAACTCCCTCAGAACATCTCCTCTGAGTAACACCACACTGAACACAACCAAAAAATAAAAAGAATGCAACAAACAAAATGTTACTCCCTACAGAAATACAGAAGCCTGGGCACTTCTGCTTCTTTGAATTGAATCCCTGGAGCCAAAAAACTTCCCCTTGGTTTTATCTACAGATATGCCAGAAATATTGGCTCCCATATTGCATCCAGGCCTTCATGTTAAAAGCAGAATGGCAATGAAAAATATGCCTTAGGAAAAATATGCAATCCTGCTTATATGGAAGTAGTAATAGGATTAAATATACAACTTTCCATCTATCTTGTGAGGGGGCTGACAGGACATCCCTTTGTTGATAACAGCCTTTTCTGCCCTGCAGTGGAACAGAGGCTGCAGCAATGCAGAAGGTTCAGCTGATAAGGCAAACAGCAGAGTCAGTTTAGCTGGAACACACTGGGGTGGTGTTCATCCATTCCAAGAGCACAAACACGCCAGGATATTTAGGATATATCACCAGGATATTTAGGATACATGTGGCTCAGAGCAATGTGGTCATTGTGTACAATTAAGAAAATGTACACGCTGTGTGTACAATTAGGGAAATAAAAAGAAAACCTGGATGAAAGTGTTACAGTTTCAAGGCATAACATCAAGAGTCCCACTGTATTTAACTGCAAGCCAGCCCAACTTGCACAGAATGCTATAAAACACTAGGATTTCCCCCAACAACAATGACAGAATTTAGGGGTTTTTTGGGGTATTTCATAAAGCAGTTTTGCTTACACTTGGGTGTATCATCTCTGTGGGACCCTGGAGCACTCTGTCGTATTCTTTTCCGGACAGACTGATCCGAGTTGTCCAAGCTCTCCTCCTCATCCTCCTCCAAAGCATTCAACTTTTCTCCACTTGAATTTAGTTTGTCAGGATTCTGAGACATTTTCAGTTGGTTCTTTACAAAAAGAAAAAAAATATGAAAAAGGGAATGAATAAGCATTTTCTGACATGGCTGAGAGGGTAAACATAACCAAGAGTCCTCTTGATTAAGAAAAAGAATTAAGAATGAAAGAATTCTTATGAGGAGTTATATGATGTCATCCCCATAATGACAGGGGACCTGGACTCAGTGACTCACTTCCCATCTTCCACAAAATGGGATGCTTTCAACACAGCTACCATTTATTTAATCTGCAGTCCCAGTCAGTTCTCAAAAATCTCAAACTGTTCCCTTGCCATAATGATACAGAGGAGAGAAAAATATACTGTTTTCTTTCCTAGCACTGCTTTTGAGAGAACAACAAAAAACACCTTCAGAACAACGCCACAAACATGTTTTACAAAATATTATGAGGCAACATTTCCTTACTACACAGCAATAAATCTTCCTGAACATAACATATCCCTGAACTATGGTCTGCCCCAACTGCTCACAGCTTAAAAACTTCCCTCTGAGCCATCCAAAAGCATTAAGAAGCAGCAAAAGAACTAGAAAGAAATTAATATATAATTCTATTCCCATATTTTCATTACATTTAAGAGTCCTGATTTATGCATAAAATATCACAGTTGTTTGGGTTTTTTAATTAAGACAGTAAAGAATAGCTTTTGTAATTAAAATCTTGGTTTATTAGACATTACATATTAAAGGATATTTATATCACATTGCAGACACCTGCAGGGTGCCCAAAGTTACACTGAAAAAATTACCATAGAAAACCAAGTCTCACCTGGTTCCTTATTTTCACTTATTTCATTCTCAGATTTCCCTAGAATGTCATTTCTACATCCACCATTGAAAACTATCACACAGGAAGCTGCTGCTCAGGCTTTAATTTAACAGAAATCTCTCAGAGAGCATATGATGTCTCTAAATTAAATAACTTAGATGTTCTGTGAAGTGGGAGTCTGGAAGAGCCTGCTTTCAAAATAAAAGAAAGCTCCTGGAAAAATAACAACTTCCTCTTTCTCCTAGTGCATCACCATCCCCACTTTCACATTTTGAAATAAACCAAGTTCTCAGCAAGAGAAAGTCTCCAGAGGCACCTCATAGCCACTGAGACAAAATATAGCATCAAAAACTACCCTGAAGAGGATGCAGCAGAAGCAAGCAACAGTGTAGAAATATAAAATGCAGCACTGAGATTTATTTTCATACAACAGCTGTAATAACCAACCCCGCTCCACCAGTGCTTGAATTGATTGCACAGTGTGATTCCTCAGGACAGCTGGAAAGCTCAGGGCATGTAAGGAACAGCTTTGCTCTACAGCAATGACTCAGGATCATCATCTTGCTCGATGCATGAGAGACAACAGCATGCAACACATTGCCCACAGCACTGTGTCATTTCTATTTTAGAAGAGAAAACAGCATGAGAAGCTTGGGATGAATAACACAGGAGAGCACCCTTGGCACACAGGCATCAGTACAGGTACTGTTAGACTCACTCCACCTCTAGATGGAGGATGAGGAGCTCTGTTAATACAAGGGCTGTTCACAGAAAAGAGCAGAGCAACCACTGCAATATCAAATATAAAATAGCACTGGTTAAAGAGAGAGAGAGAGAGAAACCTGTTGTTGAATTTGACTAGGATAAAAGCATTATCAAAAGGCTTCCACACTCATTCCAGACGAGATGGTTGTTCTTCCCATCCATTTCTTCCACAAAGCATCCTCCCGAAGTCAAATCTGAACCACAAAGATGACTCAACCGAGCCCCACTTAAGTCCTTCATGCACACAACTCCTAGTGCCTTGCAATCTCTCACTGCACTTTATCCTCACTACTCTGAGAAAAGCAGAGAAAAACAAAAAATCTCATAGAGGGGAAGCTGAGGTTTGACTTCAGCTGCTTGAGGACTCACAGAAGATAAATGACAGGGACAAGATCATCAGTCTGATGATTCCTAGCCCCAGCTTTGCCCAGTAGGCCATCATTCCTACCATGCACACTACACCCTGAAGTGTTGCCTTCCAGAAAATGGCAGCTCAAGAGCCACAGTTTCCAACCTGGCCCAAATTTCATTTAATTACCATTTGTTTCAGAAAAATCCTATTTCAGCTACGGAGGGCAGGTATTAGAACTCCTGGGCCATTCTACCAAATGACTGCTCAGCAGCTGATGTAAACAGGCACACTTGCTGGTTTAGTTGTTTAGTTTGCAGTAGTCTGCTCTTTTCTGATGGATTACTGCTATTATTGCCAGAACACATCTAGAACATATCCTCTTTCCACTGGCTAAATAAGCTTGACAATACCTCTTCCAGAAGCATGACTGTCATCCCTTCTTTCACAGAAACAATTCCAACTCTTAACAGAGCAAACTCTACTTCTTGCTACTTCCCTTGCATTTATTTTTAATGAGAACAGAAACGCAAGAAGAAAAACACAACAAATTGAAATCTAAACAAAACATTTTCCACAGCTTCATTTCATTACAGCTCCTCAAACCATGTGATGGGCACCTGCACGAAATAAACCTCACTGTGCTGTGCTGGAGCACACACAGGGTGGGCATGAAATAAACCTCACTGTGCTGCCCTGGAGCACACACAGGATGGGCATGAAATAAACCTCACTGTGCTGCCCTGGAGCATACACAGGATGGGCATGAAATAAACCTCACTGTGCTGCTCTGGAGCACACACAGGGTGGGCATGAAATAAACTTCACTGTGCTGCCCTGGAGGACACACAGGGTGGGCATGAAATAAACTTCACTGTGCTGCACTGGAGCACACATAGGGTTGGCATGAAATAAACTTCACTGTGCTGCTCTGGAGCACACATAGGGTTGGCATGAAATAAACTTCACCGTGCTGCTCTGGAGCACACACAGGGTGGGCATGAAATAAACTTCACTGTGCTGCTCTGGAGCACACACAGGGTGGGCATGAAATAAACTTCACTGTGCTGCTCTGGAGCACACACAGGGTGGACATGAAATAAACCTCACTGTGCTGCCCTGGAGCACACACAGGGTTGGAGCAGCAGCTCCCGGCTCCCAGCGCTGTCCCCACCGTCTGAGGCAGCCCTGAGCCCCGGCCCAGCACTCCCGGCTCTTTCCCCAGGCGCTGAACTCTTCCCTTCCCTCGGTTCCCATGCCACACCACAGCTGCTTTCCCTCATAACCCGCTGGCAGGCAAGCCGCAGCCTGTCCGCCGTCCCCAGCTGAAGGGATGCTGCGGAACCCCGCTGTTTCCTCCGCCGCCGATCCCGTGTGAGGCCCTGCCAGCCCATCCCTACCGACAGCTCGCACGGCACCGTCCCCATCCCCACCGGCCCTGCAGCAGCGCCGCCGCTCCCGCCACGTTTTCCCTTCGCAAGACCCGGGAGCCCCGCGGTTCATCAATGGGCGAAGGGGGAGAACGAGCCCGGGGGGCCGTGGGTTGCCGGGCCGAACGGGGGAGATGCGGTGCTGGGGCCGAGCCGGCCCGGGGCCCCGGCGCTGCGCTGCCCGGCCGGGCCCGGAGCCTCCGCGCCGCCCGCTCGGCGCTGCCGGGCCCGGGCCCTGCCCGCTGCCCCCGGCCCCGCCGCCGCCCTCAGCCCCGGGCCGCCCTCAGCCCCGGGCCACCCTCCGCCCCGGGCCGCTCCGCCTTACCGCCCTCGGAGCAGCCGCCGCGGCCGCCGGCTCGGACGGGCCCGGCCCCTCCTGCGGCCGCGGAGCGGGGCTGGGCCGGCGCCGCAGCCCCAGCGCTGGGCGGGCCGCGGCAGCTCCGGGGCGGAGCGAGGGCCCCGCGGCGGAGCGGCTGAGGGGGAGCTGCCCGGCGCCGGGGCACGAACGGCGCTGAGGAGCGGGTCCCGAGCCCAGGCAGAGCCCCGCGCAGCCCGACATCGATGGGTGGATGGATAGATCGGGGTCTGCCCCACCACACAGGGGTGGTTCAGATCAAACCCCCAGCAACCCGGGAACGCGGTCCTGCATTGTCCTTGCTGTCCTTATACAGGTCACAGAGTGACCGCCAGTTCCTCCACAGAGGAGGCTGAGGTACTCAGATTCCCTTCATCACCCCGAAAAGAGCAAGGAGCGTGCTGACCCTGCCCTGTGCCCACCTTTGAGTGCCCGGGCTGCTTTTCCGCAGCCCGACCCAACTTGGCACCGGGGCCGGCCCGGTGAGTCCCAGGGCAGGGGATCCGTGACTGGGGATTCCGTGACTCGGGGTTCCAGCAGGCGATGCCCACCGGCAGCAGCTCATTTCCCAGACAGGAATCTCATCCTCCTGACCGAGAATGTTACAGCAGGCAGCAGGTGGAAAGGGAAAATAATTCTGCTGAAGAGCAAACCAATCCAACACCACCACTAATTTAGGATTTCCACTCCCACATTTTAAAGACAATTTTTCTGAGGCATCCATAATAAAAACGTTTCAGTCAAAACTAAGAACTATAACTACTATAAAGACTTGTGCTTCCCTGCTAGGTTTCAGGAACTGATTATTTTTAGAAGTCCTTTCTAATTAACCAGAAGAAGCTTTTGACATTTTTGTCTTCCATCCCCCATCAGGACACAGTAAAACATTGTCCTGTTGCACACCAAGTCCTTCAGCTCCATTTCAGAGAAACACTCTGGCCCCTGGCAGCAGACACCAGTAATCACTGAAGCATTAGTTAGTGAGACATGAGAGTGACAGAAGATGATGCTTTTTAAGAACAGCTCACCACATGTGTCTGGAATAGTTATTACTACTTTGTTATCATAATTAAATTAGTTTTTGCTCCTAAATAAAAGAACAGAGCTCAACACTTTAAACTGAACAAAACTTAGTTGGTATTTTTTTTTCCAACAGCAGCTGTAATGAAGTTTTGGTGATATCATTCTAAAGATAACTCCACAAGAGTCAAAATTAGATATCTGATCATGTTAGAGATATATATACACACATGTGATTGCAGTTGCCTGAGTTGCAAATCTTGGTATTTCCACTGTAGACTAGCCATGAAGAAGAAATGCCACAGGAAAAGCCAAAGGCCCTTCATTTGCTCCAGCACTTTTCTAATTACAGCTGGTGCCATCAGTAAGAGTTACAGACAGAGCAAAACCCTGCAGGGATGAAGATAACCAGCCACTGACAGTACATCCTGTGGCAACCAAAGCCAGACTGACTTAAAAATCCAGACTGCCTTTACCACCCCAGGAGAGCCAATTCCTCACTATGGTGCCATTTGAGCTTAAAGCAGCACAGCAATTCAGCACACACATGGGTTAGTTGGCTGGCAAGCCTGAAGAAAAGCTGTGCTGTATTAAGCAGAACATATTTTTTAGCTCTCTCCAGCACACAGCAAGTCAAAGATCAATGTTATGTCATACACATATAATCTAAGGCAAATTAGGGAAAAAAAACCAACATAAAATTCAGTGCTGGGGCAAAAGGTGGCAGAGAGATTTCATTCATGGTGACTTCCATCTCAGTGATTTTTGATACTTGAATAGAGGGAGTACTTGGCTTTTGGGGAGGAAAAGGAACTATTTTGGTCCTATAGCAATTAACAATGAGAAAAGCTAAACTATAAATAAAGGTCAAACTCAGTTACTGTTGGCATTGGTAATAATTGCATAAATTCCATCAATTTCCACAAAATAACTTTATTAGGCAGATACATGAATATAAAAGATTTACAAATATATTAGTGTTTTCACTGCTGGGGTATACAAAGTAATCAATATTTACACATATTAGTAACTCTGTCTCCAAAATACTGCATAAAAATACTTGGATTACTACTATGAAACTGATCTAGCAGCCTCTTTCTCTCTTTGTCAGAGAGCTTTGAATCTTCATCAATAGCTTTCAATAGAGAGAACAGCTCATCTTTTGTGGTCTTCTCTGTGTTGGAGCGATACTCTCTCTCATCCAGCTTTTGGCAAAAGGTATAACCTGAAAGGAAAGGTGAGACACTCAGAGGATTATCCCCACACTCCACCCACCCTCCTTTAGATCCCATCAGTCCTTGTTACAAACTTTTTTTTTTTTTTTTGCACCAGGCATTTCTCATTTGGGGGCATGACAAGATTACAAAGCTCAGTGGGAAGGGTTACCTGATATCTTGCTGGGATCCTGGCCCTTCTGCAGGGCCAACAGTTTATTGCTGACCATTTTGTGCAGTGCCCCTGGGATCTGGAATAGAAAGAGAGGACAAGGCAACAGCAGCTTTTCCATGGAAGTTCTCCATCAACTTTCAGACAAACAAAACCTGACCAATTTTCTAGCTCCTACCTTCAACACATCTCTCTGGTTGTCCACAAGGAACAGGATCAGGAGGTCAGTTTTCCCTCTGGATAGGTTTTTATTGTTGATAATAGCTTTAGAGAACGTCCTTTTCACAACCATCCTGTTGTCACTCTACAGAACAAAGGGAAATAATGACCAGAAGAGGAGAGTTAGTGTCCACCTTTGTTCTTCTGAGACATTGCTTTTCCTGTAGTCACAAATTTAAACTACAACGGTGTTTTCTGACCAGTCTGGATTTCAGAAAGAGAAAAACAACTATCAAGAATGCAGATTTACCTCCTTCTGTAGCTTGAGCTCAGAATTATGTGCTGCAACAGCCATGAAGTACAGCAGTCTCCTGAACTCCTCCCTGACTTGGCTGTCTAGGAGCTTCAAATAGAGCTGAACAGCTTCTAAAGACTGCTCCATCTTCCCATTCACTGGGGAGAGAGAAAGGGATCCATTGCCATATTCATTTAAATCAATGTTACCATAAAACACCTGAATTAGCCACTGAGGAGATGCCCATCTCTCTAAACAGAACCTGCCAAACACAGCAATCCACTCTCACAAAAACCTCTCCCAGGCTGAGGAGAGCTGCTTGCAGAGCCTCTAACATCCTACACACAGACCTTCAGCCTGGCATTAAAGCTCCCTTGTAATGAAGTTCAATTACAGTTCAGCCATCCTAAAGGGGGTGAGAAATACTGAAAAAGGAAAATGGTTCTATTAAAAAAAAAAAAAAAAGAATGACCTCTGCTTGTGGTAATAAAGACCTCACAAAAACTGAGGAATATGTCCTAGATACATGGGCTAGTTTGATGAGTTAATTGCAAATTACTTTGTAGAATTTTGCTAAGTTTTAATCTGCCTTACTATGCAGAATAGTCATTTTAGAGTTATGAATTGTTTAAATGAAGTAGGTTGTACTAATATCCTTTATCATGTAGAGAGGAAGAATGGGATATAAATGCAAAGTATTCCAGTTAACATGAAAAAAAGTGAATAATCAAGGCAGAGAATTTATGAAAAATAAGATCTGGGATAAAATGTTGAGAACTAAAACATCAAAAGCTTTCTAAAATGCTGTCCAAACAAAATTTAAGAAACAAGAAGAAAAAACTAAAATTTGTCAATGGGGTACCAAGCATCTACAGCTTTCAGTTTAGCTCTTACAGCCTAAATATTTACTATTAGGCTACATTTATATTTCATTTCCCATGGACTTCCATGGATACCAGCTAGTAGCAAATAACAACACTCTGGTTTCACAGCCATTCTACACAGACCTGAACAATGATTACAGAACTGCATGCAGTAAGAATCAAAATGTCAAAGAACAGTCTTTATGACTAGAAATTTCAAAAAAAACCCAACCACACATAAAACCCCCAAACAAACAAAACCAAACCAAAAAACCACTTGTAGAAGTCAGCTTTTAATCTCAGCTCCTGAGGTAAACACTCAGTTTCTTAGTTCATATCTCACATAAGCATTGGAACACAGCTCTATTTTACTTACCTAATAGTTCTGCAATTCCTAAATGAATTTCAGATGCATGGCTTAAGAGTGGCTCCTTCTTTTGGCTGTAATATCTCCCAATGTTTTCAAACAGCAGCAGCTTCCAGGAATCTGCTTTGTCTGGCTGATCAGGCAGGTTCCTGCTAATATCCACCACCATATGATCAGGAAGATATTCCAAGCAATCAATTGCTGCAGAGAGCCACTCGTCTGTCCTGGAAGACAGAGGGATTTGGGGTTGTACCTTTATGTGTGGATACCCTTCAGAGCTGGCTGCAGAGCTTTCCAAAGAGAGCAGGCAGACTGGTTCCTTCATCACACTGAAAACTGCAGGTGTGGGCACTAAAACCCATTGGAAATTCACACACAAGACACTTCACCTGACACACTGGGGCAGATCACAGCCATAAGCCTCTGTGTTATGTATTTAATCAAGATGAGAAATTAGTAACCCACAAGTAAACAGGCCTAAGCGGTAAAACCCAAAGTCAATCATGTCCTCTACTGTTAGATAAGGACACAATTATCGTTGGATAAACAGAAACATGAACCTTGATCTGATTCAGACTGGTACAAGTTTTTCTGAGAATGTTTTCAACTCTATGCACAGTTTCGAGCTCGACATTCTTAGCTCTTTGAATACAGTAGGAGAAACTAAACTAGTTCCTCACAAGCAATGTCTCCAGGAAAAACTTCCATGAGGATTACAAACCCTCTATTCTTCCCTCAACACAACAAAGAATTTCCCCTCTGAATACCATCAACTACTGTCATTGCATTCAAAACCCATCCCAGTGTTCAGCAGACATTCTCACTAAGCAATTGATATTTACCAGTTATTCCAGTCAAGTCCAACAGGGAAAAAGGCACCTGCTCACATCCTTTCTGCAGGACTGAGACTGCTACATTTGCTACATCCCCCCAAAGACCAGCTGTTCTTTACACTCCCCTGAAAGCAGGAGGTTTTTCAGAGCTGCAGAGGACAGCAATGATCACTTACTGAGAGTCACTGAAAGCCTTGAGGATCTCTCTGTCCAGGTAGTTGCTGGTGATGACATATCCAGGTGCCTTCCTGGGCTCTGGCAGCTGAGGTCTGATCTCCTGGTGCTCCAGCAGACACTCCAGGAGAGGGAGGTCCACCAGCTGCAGCAGGCGAGCAATTGTTTGCTCTTGCCACACTTCATTAATAACTGGGAAAAGTGCATACACAAAGCACAGGGAGACTCAGCATGTGCAAAAACCGATCCCAAGGAAGATAACTCCTCTTCCTCCCATCGGGCCTAACCTAACAGATTGATTTTACCAAAGTAGAGACTTGCAATAGCGAAGCATGTGGCTCTTATCAGCTTGAAGTGCCTTTTATCACCACAAAAAGGCAAGAATTACCCATTTGTTTAGTTAGCTACAAGTGTGGGAGAACTGCTTTTCGAATAAATCTGAAGTGCCTTACACTCTTTGTGATCTAATTTGCAAACAATCTTTGTTCTAGATAAGGGATGGAAAAAAAAAGTACAACAGTGACACTCTCCTTATCACAGCTTCCTTGAATATTTCCCTATGATGAAACCACAGTTTCTAGGATGCATTAGCACTTTTAACCAAAGGAAAAAATACATTAGATCATAGTTTGGTCTGAAAGACAAGCCATGAATTGTCAAGAAGAGTTTCACACAATACTGAAGGAGTGCTGTATGTGCACATACACAATTCACTTCCAGCTAACAGCAGACTATTTGCCCTGACTAAAACCAGCACAATCAGTGCAGGTAACTGATAATTATGAATATTTCTAACTCAAATCAAGCTCCACACATTGGGTATTCTTCTCCAAAAAGTCAATGCTGATTTATTTCAATCAAGACATAATGCCTCTTGTCTGATGAAATAAAAAGGCAAAAGGCAAGCCTGCAACAAATATAATTTGCCTTTTCATGACATGGTGTTCAAACCAAAATATTGTGAGTGTCAGTTTGCCTCCCGCTCCATCCTGAGGGGCGCAAGTCTTCCCAGTCCTGCAGATGGATTTTCCTTCTCCCACAGACAAGGACTGGGGCATTATTTGGCTTACCTCGACGGGACAAGCTGTCTGAGATGTTTACTTGAGGGCTGCTTGCAGGATTTAGACTCAGGTTTTCCCAAAGATCCTCCAAGCTTTCTGGTTTGAATGGGGTATTGTAGAGCAACGTGCTGTTCTCATATCTGAGATTAAAACCAGTTTATATATGTATAACCATATATATGGATAACCAAATATATCATGCAACATACAGATATGGGTAACTGTACCAAGATCAAAAATTTTCTCCTGTATAGATATTTACATAATTCCCCTCGTCTCCCCTGCCTGACACTTCCTCTGTCCAAGTGACCCAGGAGAATGTATCATACCTGCAAAAATTATTTGCATGTAACAAAACCACTCCAGCCACAAAATTACTGTCTCTCCAAGCACAGCTGTATGATTTCAATTCCCAACTTTTCTTTGTTTTGGGGCACTGCAATATCTTTTTGATGTCCACTATCTTTGACATGGATATGCATGTATTGACAGAGCTGTTCCTTTGACTAAATGAAGAAATGTCACCCAATGGATCTGTGCCCTGCCCAGAAGAAAAACACCTTTATTCTACACTAATAAAACAGGAATAATCCTGTTTAATGACTGTTTGTTCAATGTATTCTAAGTCTCACTCTAACAGCTCTTGTGATGGAAATATTTTTAAATACCACATATAATTAAAGTGATTTTAATTTCTCATGAATTCTCTTTTTAAATAAAGACTTGGGACAGTATGCTTTAGGAAAGAACAAGAGCTAGTGGGAGAGAGAGGAGAAGCAGGAAAAAGGAAATATTTTTAATCTGTGTTCCTCTACTTTTTTCATCAGGGTTGATGCACTCAAGTTCACATTTGCTACTCACAGGAATATGTCAGTCAAATAAGGAATTTTGGGTCAATACCATTTACAATTTCCACAAGTGCACATTGCTAAAACTACTGCATTAAATACATCCACAGAGTTTCTTGTAAGACTATGTCAGAGTAGGTGAAGAGATGAACTCTTCACAAAAACTGTGGAAGGGAAGTTATGTGGCAAAGTGGCATCTACACATTCTGCTTTGTGTGGGGTTAGTTAGCACCAGGGATTTCTTTGCCCACTCCTAAAGGGACAGGGAAACAAAAAAACCTCACCATTGCACTTGCCTCTGGTTCTAGGATGGAGTGCAATAGCAGAACAGCCTGCTACCCTGCCTGGGAACATAAAGAAACAGCTAAAAAAGGAGCTAAGTTGGAAGCATAGCAAAGTGAAGATGGTGAAAGGAGAAAACATTTTTTTCTTAGAACATTTTTTTCTTTATGCCATTGCTAGATGTGCAGTGACTAAAGATTGCCCTGTTGCCTGTTTGATGCATTCCAGCTGGTTATATTGATTTAGATCAGTATGTAAATGTACTTAATTTCTACCCTCTCACCTCCCTCCCCCAAGGCAAGGTGATAACAGACAGAGAAAACAAGCAGCCATGTAGGCTGTGTGGTTTGCTCTCTTCAAATTGCTCTTTCCTACCTGTCTTCCACCCACATCTTCACAAACATCTATGCAGTGCCTGTCTATTTTTACCCCTTAAATGTACAAGTTTGCTTTTCTCTCCCCCAGAACACATAATATTTTCCTCTTGTAAATAATTTCTCTTCACCTCCACGTACTAACCTCTGCGGGGCACACTGCTGGTAATCTTTCTCAAGCTCTGGCTGGTTGGAGGCGTTTGTGAATCTGTAGAGGCTGCAGCTGCTGTCCTCAAACACGGAGCGTTTGTCTTTACCAAAGACCCTCGTTGAGACGGCCTCGAACACTTTGCAGTCCATCAGCGCTTGGCACACCCGCACCACCTTAGCCCGGGAGATATCCACGTCCCCAAAATACTTGTTCTGCAGGAGATGGGCAAAGACAACATCCACCGCATCCGAGCCAATGAAGCAGTCGTGGTAACTCTTGAGGTTCTGGCGGCGCTTCTTCACTTCCACTTGAGTTTGGAGAGCGCTGATGATGCTGCTCCAGACGAAGGTGGCTCCGAAGGGCTTCTGTGCCAGGCTGAAGCCTGAGAACACACACAAAGCCTGAATTCATGCTGCAGCCACAGAGAACAGCCCCCTTTCTGCCTTCTAGCTTTCGTCAACCTCGTAAGGGTTTAAAAATCTTTCAGACTTCCACTTTGGCTCGGGTTGCTCAGGCATTAACACTGTATTACTTCCTCAGCAAGTCTGCCTGCTCTGCACCACTGTCTCCCTCCCTCTCTCTCTTTGGTGGTTTGCAAAAAGCTTTGCAACCAGGAGTTCCTGTTTTTTCAGCCTCTCACTTTGTCCTTTTGTGCGTCTCTTGGTCACCTGATGGTCACCCTTGCAGAACCACTGCTAAGTCCCACAACCACAAACCAGCTGCGTGCACTCCTAACACCCCGGTTCCTCCACAACACAGCTGGGCAGGGAACAGGGAAGCAGGGATGAAGAGACTCCTCCCAGCCCTGCTTGCCCCAGGACTGTGCACACACACAAACTACCTAACATAGTGCTTAGCACACCACGAACAAGTCAATGGATTCTCTGGAGATGGCACTGACACCACACTGATGCCACCAGAGAGCCCTTTGCCACCAGGGCTCCCTCTGCCACCCAGAGCCACTTCCGTGAGCCAGCCCGTCTTCCCTCCCCCAGTGAAACCACTGAACTATTACTCATTACCAGCCTGATTAGAACAAAATGCCAGCAGCCAACAGTTCGACCTGAGGCTACACTCAGCCTCCACAAGGACTCAAAAACACACCAAGTTTGTTTTTAAGCAGGTGGCACCCAACTGGGGAGAACTGCAGCCACCAGGGAGGCTAGAATTAGAACATGTTTTTCAGCAAGTCAGATGAATAATTTACTAAGAGTGAAAGCAGAGGAAGAAGAGGGAAATCAAAAGCTGAAGGACAAAATATGGAAGGAGGAGTTGGCAGCAATCCTACAGAAAGCCAGCTGGGATTGTGACAGACCTCAAACCAAATGAATTAACAGTGCAAGGCAGTGTTTGAAAAACACAACAACATGCAACTCCTTCTGGAACATATTACCACGAACGTTTTCCACAGAGATGCAGGAGGTGTTTTTTTTCTGCTCTGTTTAGTCTGAAGTGGGCTTTAGTTGGAGAGGTGTATTCCAGTTTGGGGCTCCAAATCACCAATCAGTTTTCAGCTGAACCCCAGCTGCAGGAAAGCCCAAACTGGCAAAGTAGCAAGGGGAAAAGTAAAGGTAGAGGGGCAGTGAAGACTGGGAAGAGGGAGAGAAAGCAAGGAACACACCACCATTTGAACACACCAACACTTCAGAAAGACAGCATCTTTTGTTTCTGAAAAGAATCAAGCCAGGGGGGGAAAAAAAAAAAAAGAGAGAAAAGAAAAGCAGCTTTCTAACACACAGCATTGAACCAGCCAAGGCAGAAATCTCCCAGAACCTCCAGTTTCCAAAGCTTTCAAAGTACAAGACGGACAAGGTGCACAACTGCTGACACTTTAACCCGATGACACCTTCAGGAAGGCAGAACAAACACAGCGAACACGGAATTCGCTTCCTGCCCTACATTCCAACAGCCAGCTATGCTCTTTGGGAGGGAAGAACCCCAAACCCGGCACCACCAAACACACAACCACGCTGGTTCCTGTCGCTCGAATAAACACAAGCACGTACAACCTGCGATGCTTTAACTACCACTCACAGCCTTACCAGCGCTTCCTTGCACAAACAGAGCCTTCGGATCTTTCCTGAGGGAAGCGGTATGAAGCGTGCCATTAAGACAACAGCTTTCCACAAAGTTAAGGTAGGGAAAGAAAAAGGCCAAAGGCAGGGAAAGAAAAAGGGCAAAGGCACTTCCCAGCGAGCGCGCCCGATGTCACCGCTTACGCTGCGCTACCGAGGCACCTGCTCCTAAAGCGAGCTGGGGCCAAGCCTCCCGGGCAGCCACCCCGGCAGCAGCTCCGAGGGCAGGGCAGGGCAAGGCAGAGCAGGGAAGGGGAAAGCACGGCAGGGCAGGGCAGAGCAAGGCACGGCAGGGCAGGGAAGGGTAAGAAAAGGCAGAGCAGGGAAGGGCATGCAGGGTCCCGGCGCTGCCGCCCGGCCCGGAGCAGCCGCTGCCGCCGGCACAGCCGGGACGGGATCCCCGCGGAAGCGGCTCCCGGAGCGCGGCCAAGTTTTGAAGCTCCCAGAGCCGGGAAAGGCGCCGAGCGCAGGAGCCGTATCCCACGGCGGGCAGAGCCGTCCCATCCGTCCGTCCCGCCGATCCCGCTCCTCCCGCTCCCATTCCCCGCTCCGCTCCCATTCCCCGCTCCGCTCCCCGGGGCTGGGCCGTACCCGGGGGCCTGGCGGCGGGGCTGCAGACCGCGCTGAGGCTCAGAGCCGCCGCCTTCTCCCGCACCGTGGCCATGGCGAGCGCGGCTCCGCGCATCTGCCGCGCCGGGGCGGCTCTCGGAGCTCTCGGGGCCCGCGGGGGCGGAGCTGCCGCGCCCCCGCCCCGGGGCGGTGCCCGGGACCGGGGCAGAAAGGGCAGCGACGGCCCCGGCTCTGCCCGAGGGTGGCTCCGCTACCCTGATAGCCACGGAGCGATCACCATGGGTAGAAGGGATCGCTAGAGACCATCCGGTGTAATCCCCCTGGCGAGGTCACACAGGAACGCGCTCGGGTGTCTCTGGAATGGCTGCTCCAGTGTGCTGCCACCTTCAGTGGAAAGAAGCTCTTCCTTGTGCCGAGGTGCAACTTCTGGTGTTTTAGTGCTCCTCATCCGGTCCCTGGGCATGACCAAAAAGAGCCTGGCACCATCCTCTTGTCGCCTGTCTTTGAGATGTTTATATGCATTGATGAGATCCCCTCCAGTCTTCTCCACACTGAACAGGTCCAGCTCCTGCAGTTCCTCTTTTGAAGAGAGATGCTCCAGATCCCTGACCATCTTTGTGACCTTCCGCTGGACCCTCCCTGATAGTTCTGTGTCTGTTTTGCAGGATGTTCACAATCCACTGAAATGAAGTTGCTTTCCATTTCAAAACTGGGAAGAAAGTTCTGAATGATGGATAAATCCGAGGAAATCCAAGTCCTCGATAACAAGCATCTTCAAATATCAATTCCATACATTCCCATATATATATATATATATAGGCATATAGACACCTGAACCCTGTCCTTGGCTCTTCCTGCGGGACACACAGCTTGAACAGCACATGTGGTTGAAGTTTTCTTGTGATGTCTTCCATGAGCTGTTCATTATAGTAGCTGGCATTTCTCATTGCAATGAAATGAAAAAATAAATTCATTTTCAGAGTAATAAGTGGGTTTTTTTCTACTGCCTGCAGCAAACTGCTGAGAGATCCAACATAATTTTCTACTGTGTACAAAGTATAATTTTCTATTACAAATCAAGGATTTTGATATTCTTACTCAATGGAAGTGTATTAGAACAACATAAAATAATTCATGGTTTTTGGATTGATTTCCACAGGAACAGACAAAGCCAAACTGATCTCCATGGTACATAGACTCAGAAGAATGTAAAGCACATTAAAGACCAAATAATACAATGTTACAAGTGATTCAAAAATCACTTTGACTCATCAGATTATTGAACTTTAGCCTGTTCTGCGTCAAATTCTGTGCTAGCAGGTGGAAATGCAGGATGTTTGCTATCCACTGAGGCTCAGGGCAGCCTTCTTCTATCCTCATTTGTCACACTTACAGGTAGGGCACTGCAAGTTTGTTCATTGTATGCAAATAAATAGACAATGCACTGCATTTGAAGCTGTGAAAAATTACTGCAGGCAACTAAGGTACCACACACTTGTGGCAGACCAACATTTCTTCATGTTTCATTGCCTGAGTACAGTATTTGATAAAGGGAGTTCTAAAAATGGAAGTTTTTGTGGAATTTTTCAGATAAGGAAGGCTTAAGTCTCTGGGCACAGAGAAAGGAACCTATTCAAGCTGTAGGAAAAAAAATAAAGTTCATCTTGTTTCCTGAACAATAGGAAGTGACTAACAGAGATTTATTTGTTGGGGAAAGAAGGGAAGATAAATCCCTTTTAAAAAAAAGTAGTCCTGATTCACGGGTGCCAATAAGAACCCAATAAAATAAGATATAATGCACTGTTTAATTATTCCCTGCTTTGCAGCAGTTTGATGCTAGAATTTTTGATGCATTGCCAAAATATAACTGCAAATCAATAAATACTGAATTAATTTTAATTTTTTTTTTTTTTGCACAGTTGTTGAAATATAGTGATGCAGTCAATCATCCTGCTGTGGTTCACCTAATCTTGAGAGAATTCAAACCCACAAACATTTTGGAGTAGGAGGTGCAGCAATCAGAACATTGCACCTTACCTTGGAGAATGGTTTGTCAAACTCTGCTTGCAGGGAACAGAGCAAGGACAGCCAATGCACTGAGGGCTGCTCATTGAGAAGTTTGTAAGGTTTTATTCCTGTATTTTATCATCAGGGGATCAACAGCCTACCCTGGATTTCTGCCTTTGCCTTCGTGTTTTGTGCCATTGACCACAGCCCTGACACCCCAGTGTTGACAGGGGCAGGCAGCAGATACTGGCTGGTCAGACAGGATCTGAGAAATGCCATCTTTTGCTATTTCTTAAAATAATATTATTATAAAATGCTTTCCTAAAGCACAGTTAAACTTGTATGCAATTATGAATATATACATAATTATTGACGATATAATAATTTGTTTATAGCTTTATTTAGTCACTTGAAATAGTGCAGCCTGGATGGTCTTGGCTGGGGGAATTCCTCAGACCATGGTGGAAAGAGCTCAGGATAAAAGTACAACTCCCTGTATCTGGTTTCCCCTTTCCCAGCAGATTCCCCCAATTAACCTCCATAAAGCTGAACACAGGATGCACAAGAGAATGCCAATTACAAAGACACTAAATTATGTTAATTTATTAATAAAATCATCTGAGACCAATGTATTTTAACAGAAGTCCTAGTCCTAACAAAAGTCCACAGTTGTGTCAGATTCTTTTCAACTGTTATAAAGTTCTTTTATAGCAAGGAACAGCAAAATAAAAAATTATTTTCATTTATTTCCAGATCATCTAGAAATACTCCTACCAGCTACAAAAGGATCAAGAGAGTGGTTATGTTTTGAAGAACTTAAAAACTTCAGTTTTCAAGAATTTCTGAGTCTCATGTAAGACCTGTAGGCTTTAATTGGAAGCATAATGCAGAAACAGAGTATTTAAATTCAACAGCCACAATTTCAGGCATGTGTGTTGATTAACTTCCTCATGTCAGTTAAGTGTTTGCTCAAGGATAAAGACGGTCAAGGATAAAGACCCACGTTCAGGTCTTGCCTGATCATGGAGGGAGAGAAGGCAAAATGGAAACCTGCAGCTCACAAAGGGAGCAATGATGCACACCTGCATGCAAAATGCAAAAAGCTTTTCCCATAATGAACCTGGAATCTGGGCTGCCAACCAGGATGGGGAAGTGACAGCACCTGTAATTTCCAGGTATTCTGAGCACTATTCTTCCAGGAGAATAGTGCTCAGGAGAAGTGAAGGAGATCTAATTGGATATAAGACCTTACAAAAAGTAAAAACACGAGAGGAATACCAACAGAAAATATTCTATTTTATAGGAGTGCTGTTCTTTTCTATTGGGGTGCTTCTGTTTTATCTGCAACAGATCAATGCTTGGTTAAGTGACTGGGAAATGTTATGTGTTCTTGAAAAAAATACAGGAAAAAGTTTTAATTTCGTAACTTCAAAAAAAAAAACTGGAAGGACACTAAAGCTGGAACATAAGCTGTTCTAAAACCCAGAATTGTTCAGTGTCCCAATTATTATTCAATTTTTAAATACCAAAATAGACAGTGACTTATCTCTGAAAATTGACTAGGAAATAAAAAGGGATTTTTGCAGAACAATACCATCCAATTTGTTATTTTCAAATGAATTTTGATCCCACTTTTTTGAATGGTTAACATAGAACTCTGCATTTCAAATGCCTCTCTAACATTTCAAGCATGTCAGAAGGCTGTCTCTTCTATACCAAACTTTATTCTTTAGATTTCAAATGTCTTCCCACAGCAATAAAGCTTTGAAGATTAAGTGTATATCAACACAACTTAAATGTACATGTACATAAAATTTATTGCCATTGTCATCAGGATCTGTTGAACCCAATTGTTTTCTGTTTCTGAAAATGCAAAGCAATTAATAATTACCATAAAAATTCAGAAAAAGATTCCAGTTATTTAGAACAGTTACACTTCTGTTTTTTCCCCACTTAAATATCAACAATGCCTGTATTCACTACAGTGGTGAAGTTGATGAAAGGAGTACATTATAAAGGGTAACCCTTAAAATGTTGCTCCATTCCACTGACAAATGTCGAGACAAATTAAAGTTCAGCATATGGTTCACTGTCGCACAGAGATCCTCATGGAAGGGAAAATCAACAGCTTCTGTTACAGAAATTGCTACAATTATGAGGGTATTATCAAATCTGCTCTACTTCAATGCCTGAGGATACAAAGTTTTCAGTAATGAAAGAGACCTATAAAAATGGGAAAACTCTTCTCTGGTGTGAAAAACGCCAATCACTTGTTTTTAAAATTTTAAAAGTTTAATAGTAATAAAATTATTATAAAAATAGTAATACAATTAAAGGAATAACAATTTGGACAATTTGGATCAGGACAATATGAGACAATAAATACAAAGAGTTACGGACGTCCAGGTACCTTTTTCTGGGCAGCACAAGCCTGAAAAACGACCCACATTAACAAAGGATTAATCATTAAAAGCAATAACCAGTTGCATATTCATACACTTAATCCATGATGCATAAATTCCATTCAAACACAGGATTCTGCCTGGTCATCTCTTCCTCCGAATCCTAACAGCGCCTTCAAGGCAGGAAGAAGTTTGCTCCTTCTGATAAGAGGGCAATAAATTCTCTTTCTCTGAAAGATTTAGGTGTCCTGTGTCTGCTATCTCACTGTGAGTCCTTTCTTTAAAAAAAGTATCCTACACAGCATAGTTTCTATTTTAACATTTTTTTTTATAACCTAAAACTATATTTAACACAGTACTTAAGAGAATTAATACAGCATCACTTTCTATCACAACACATATAATATTCATTTTAATATTTGTGAAAAGCCAATCATAAAACACACATTTTTCACATCTGGTAGTCTCAAATTTAAGAACACGAACAGCTATTCACACAATACCAGAGTGCAAAGGGCTGCTTGACAAGCGGGACAGATCTGAGGGTGGATTACAGAGCTGGCACAGATAATCTCCCTTAGTTCTGACTAACAGGTTCTGCCATTTGCAGCTCAGAGCACCAGCATTGCTTGGGGCTGAGCTCCACAGGCTGCAGAGGACAGACACTCTCCCTTAGGATGCAGAGCAGGTTACTCACAAACTCACTCTGCTTAGTCCCATTTCCCATCCTCACAGGAATTACAAAAGAGGACGGCACAGTGTGGCCACAGCTCTCTTCACAGAGAGCAGCAGGCACAAGTTCCAAGGATTTCTCCTAGGGAAAGGCAGTGAGAAGCTCAGAGAAGAGAAAACAATTCGTATCTCTACTTGCTGCTCCTGTTTTTCAGCACATGTGGAATGTGTTATGGAGATTGTTTACCAAAAGTGATTTGTTAATTGGATTCTGCTGAGGGTTGTTTGGATCAATTGGCCAATTGGATCCATGTGTGTTGTGACTGTCTGGAGACAGTCACAGGTTTTTCTTTAGTATAGTATCTCTTTAGTATGTAATTTAGTATAACTAATAGCTATATACTTATAGCTTATATACTTATAAGCTATATACTTCTAGCTCTATAGTATATAGCTCATAGTATAGCATTTGTTTAGCTTTCTGAACCATGGAGTCAGAGCACATTATGCCCTACACTGGGGTCGCCCTGCATGGACAAGTGTTCCAGATTGCAAGGCAAGATGTATTCTATCACCATCTGTATGGCAGAATATCTTTTGTCAAGTGGGCAGTTTGCCTTATCTCTCTCTTTGAGTAACCACATTCACACCTCCCTTGGGAGGGGACATCTGCTGATAACAGCTATTGAATGTCACTGCGTGGCTGATAAGAACTACAGCATCCCATTGGGAGATGTGAGCCCAGAGGGAGGAGCCAAGCATTCCTACCCAGATATAATCTGGAGATTCTGGAACACCAGCACAGCTTCTGCACTGGATTCCCCAGAGGAACAGCAGCTGCCTCTTTTTCCACTGGATCTTCAGAGGAAGAACACATCCTTCTCTACAGGATCCCTGCTCCAGCAGAGCCACCCCTGGCACTGCAGGAGGGCTGCAGCCACATTTCCATGGGACTGCCACCAACACCCTGACCCACAGGGTGTCAGGCTGGGTTCTGACTCTGTCAGTGTTGTTCTAGTGTACTGCATTGTTTATTTTATCCTTTTATTTTTCTTCACTATTAAAGAACTGTTATTTCCTGTTCCTGTATTTTTTTTGCCCGAGAGCCCCTTAATTTAAAATGTATAGCAATTTGGAGGGGTGGGGAGGGTTTACATTCTCCATTTCAGGGGAGGCTCCTGCCTGTTTTGCGGAGATAAACAAAACTCTACAACTTTTGTGAAAGTCGTAAAGCCGGTATGTTTATTACAGCGCTGGACGCACGTGGGAATGGTTCTCCCAAAATGACATGTGTACTTCTGGGAACCTCAGGTCCCTTTTTATCCCCCTCTCAAATACATATGCATACAATTTCACAATAGGTTCATACATATTCATTTTTACGAATTTCACGTGACATTTGCCTCTACTTCTTTATGGGAAAGAACTCCTCAGGTTGACCTGCTCTCACAGCAGTCTCTGTCTCTCTCTATCACCCTCTGTCTCCCCCACCCCTTATCTCTGTCTTTCACTGAAGCAGTTTCTCTGAGCTTAGACTTTGCAGCCAGGTTAAATAGCTATGTTTTCTAACCACAGACTCAACTCAAAAATGTACATTTCACCTAAATCAAAATGGATTTCTACCCTGCAAAATTTCCACTCTGCCTCATGCCTTCCTTAGCAGACTCCTGTCTTTCCAAACCAAGACAATAGGTGCAGGTTCTGAGGGATACAATGATTCCATCTAGTGACCACAGCTCCTGCCCCACCACGGAGAGGCTGCTCCAGAGCACACCTGGCCTGGGTGAGGGCACCCATTACTCCTGAAGGGCCGCTCTGGAATGTTCCAGTGAAGTGAAATCTGTAAGGATTCCACCCTGGCCTTTCTGAAGAGCCTGGAACAATAAACAAGCTGCCAGGACAGAAGGTTCTGGCGACAAAGGGAGCATTGTCCCGGAGCTCCATGCTTCCACTGGCGGGCTGGAATAGCGATGTGTCTGCGGGAGCACGGCGGGCAGGGCAGGCTGAGCCGGCTGCTGCACACTGACCCCCGCTGGAACATGGGCGGCATTCGTACAGAGCTTCTAGAAAGCTTACACATTTGGATGTCAACTTAGAGATAAGAAATGCTGACCTTAGAAACGTTATGGAATTAGGATAGATGTTGTTGAGAGAGAAATGGAGTTAGAAAAGAGTTTCAAAAGATGGTTTTACAAATAAGACTAGATACTTTAGAGAAATAGAACCATAAAAGATGTATTGTAGTAAAACTCACGAGGAGTAGTTTTAGATTAGTTTTCCTTCAAAACTTCCTTTTACTACTGGTGTAGTAAAAAACTGATATAAACACTTGTAAGTGTATTGTAATTAGAAAATAGCTTCTGTCCCATCACCCTAGGACAGCTTCTAATTGTGATAGCATGAACAACAACATCTGTATTGTCTCACTTTTCTCATAAGACTAAAAATAGAATAAAAGTTTTTAAAACACTCAGTTTTCTCAGTTGCCCCACCTCTAGGTTAAGAAAAGAGTATTGTCACATTTTTTGGACAATACTATTTTTTCGACCTAGAGCTCTCTACAAATCCATTTCCCACACTCCAGGAGGAGCCACAGCAGCTGGCACACACTGGTCCTCCAGGTGCCTCACGGCAAGGAAGTGGGAATGGAGCAACCTCACCACACTTGTGATGTCACAAGCCCCCATTTCTCAGTCTTAATAAAGATAAAAGATTTTGTCTCAAGTGGATTTTCCCACTTTTCCCGCTAGTGGAGGTTTCCTGGGACTTCAAGCACGATTAGATGCTGTTACCAGAGACTGACTCCACTGTCCCTAAATGAGTCTTGGCAGTGCTGTCTGGATTCCAGTTCTAAGAAAACATTACACTTCTGTCTCAGGTATGGGCTACTATGTATTAAAGAGATCCTGGAATGCATATGAATAAGTTTTCTCTTAATATTTCTACTTGTAATATATCTAGAATGACCTAGGAGATTCAAAGAATATAATCATCCTAACATTCTAGGTCCAAAGCATACATAGACCACGAATTTACTAATATCATAAGCAAATTTCAGCTGCAAAGTCTTTTAACAGATTTTAAATTCTTAATTTAAGAGTTTGCACCTGTCAGCATTTTAAAAACCTAAAAGTCCCCTACTAAAATCATTAACAAATTTCTAACTTCTAACACAAGTATATTACTTACACTGATACCATATTGTCAAGCTATAACACATGTATGTATGTAAAGCTATAACACATACTAACTAGAAAATTTAAATACCTATATTTCTTTAATTATTCATAAGCTGTTCATGTTAAAAAAACTTTTCTGCACTATACAGAAAACCTCTCCCAACCAATTTTATAGCCCTGATCAAGCCATGAACCTGGCTGGTAAAGAAAAATAGTATACAAAGACTCCTGTCAGAACAGTGAAGGCTCAGTGTCCTGTGCAGGACAGAAACCTGCTCAGCCAGAAGTGCAATCAGACACTGTGAATAACTGAGGCGGCAGGAGTCACTCTGTGCCCAGCTGGGAGGGGCCATTTCCTTACTGACCGAGTGTTAACTCCGCTGTTTTACATCACAAAACGCTGACCCCCGTTACTGCTGGAAGGGGCTTGGGGTCAGCTCAGAATTAGGGCAGCAGCTCTCACCAATTCACAGCTGTGCAGAGCCACAAGGAGCAGTGATGTCCACCTGAAGGAGTGAAATTACCACTTCACTGTGGGATAAGTTCCATGTTCCTCCTCCCCACTGAGCACTTGTAGGAAATTGTAGAGTATTCCTTAAAGTTTGACAGGAGGCTTACATAGTATGTATTGTATGTAAAGTTTGAGATAAAAAATGTTGACTTAGAAACGTTATGGAATAGGATAGACATTGTTGAGAGAGAAATGGAACTAGAAACAAGTTTTAAAGAATGGTTTTATAAATAAGATTGGATATTTTAGAGAAATAGAACTATGAAAGATGTATTGGACTTACCAGGGATAATTTTAGATGATTGGTTTTAAGGTCTTTATAGCATGGTGTAGTAAAAGTTGATAAGAAACACTTATGTATTTTAATTAGGAAATAGTTCATTACTGATTGTGATGGTGTGAATTATAACATTTGTATTGTTTCACCCTTCACATGAAACCGAAAATGGAATAAAAGTTTTTAAAATAGCTCTCAAGTTGCCCCATCTCTGGGTCAGAAAAGGGCGTAATTCCACAAGCACTCACTAGTGGCACCAGCTTAATGGGATAGCAGGAGCTAGTGGGTGAGGAGGGAGAAAAGTGAGAACTCTAAATGGATTTGCTGAGCAAAACTGAATTCCTGATTTTGACCCTTTGTTTTGATTTTCTTAGAAAACAGCTCCAGATCCTATATACTCTAGGGCAGAGAATCAGGATTATTGTTTCTGTATGTTAGAAGCAGGAATCCATAATTTACCTTTTATATTACTGTACAATATGCTGAGGCCACCTAGCTCAATTATGCCATATTTTGCCAGGCCCATGGTTTAGGATAGGAAAATGTCCTCAGAAGCATCCTGCAGAATTTTATTACTCCACTAAACTCAAAGGGAACTTGTACAGTTCATGTCAAAGAGAAAGTGACAGTCCCTGGCTGAGCATTTCTTGTTACCTGGTTTCTGGGGTTTATTTAAGGCAGCTGGTCCCAGAATTGCAACACTTGGATTCTCACAGAACATGTGAGCACTCTCTTCAACTCCTTCAGTGCAAAGTCCATTGACTGTGGTCAAACTACCCCTAAACAAAGCTGCTGGATGCCGCACTGAAACAAATAAGTGTTCCCTTACTGTTTGTTAGGAAAGCTGCAGGGACAGGAATTTCTGCATTCTGACCAACAACAAAAATCTGGGAGGTGTCAGAAGCCATCAAAGCTGCTTTACTTAGGGAAGAGCTCTAAATCCTCATTCTCCCAGAGCTTTGAACAAGCTGCCCATTTGACCTAAGCACATAATAAAACATTGATGCTCCAGCTTTTATTCAATTATCATATCACTTACCTTCTGTTGCCACAGCAAAAATATCTGATACATAAATAATGCACAGACAAATCACACTAGCAGCCAGCACAGTTAGAAAGGAAAGGATGATGCAAACCAACATAATTTTACTTAAAAGATCTTTCTATCACATGTTCTGGGAGTCTGAGAAGGCTGCAACATGTATTCCCAAGTTTACAATTTCAAATAACACATTTGTAAATAAAGACTTCATTTATTCATAAAAATGAATAAATGAATAAATGAAGGATCTTAGCTGCTCCTTCAGTCCTGCTCATGGACTCTGCTGCTTCCCTCTACCCTTTGGGCATCAGGTAGCTAAAAAAACCCCAACAAAACCAACCAAAATTAAGCACACACAAAGGAAAGAAAATGCCCAGTGGAACTTTTAAAAGCACACACAAAGAAAAGAAAATGCCCAGTGGAACTTTTAAGAGCAAGAACCCAAGACATACTCAGGATAAATGAGAGAGTACAGCCCTGAAATGTTTTTTGCTGTTTTCCCTGACTCACCATTTATTTTTCTCCTTTATAAAAAGCTTGTTCTCTGTATTTAGTGCTGTATTCTTGTAAGAAACCAAATGAAAAGAATTTTAATATGGTTTTCTCTTCTTTAGTTTCTAGAAATGAAACAAAGATTTGTTAGGTTATCTATGGAAAAGGCAAATAGCTAATGCAAAGCAAGAATTTTGATTGCCTAAGATACTTACCCACAAACTGCTGATAGTAGGAGCTGCTTTCCTTTTTTAAAAAGCTCTGTGCATTCAGCTTCTTTTTTTTTTTTTTGGAAAAAGAAAGAAACAAAACTTCAGAAATTAAAAGCTGTATCTGAAACACAGCATTGAAATCTTCAGGATTGCAACTGGACATTCTCTGCCTACCTGCTTCCCAAAGTATTTTTTTGAGAAAACAACAATCAATTGCATGGGAAAATGACTCATTTTATATTCATCTTGGTTTGGGAAGAAGCTTATACAGAGGGCCATGAAAAAAAAATATTCCAGCCTCCAGAACCTCCTTTCTCTGCAACCAAGGTGCTCAGAGAAGGGCTGCTGTGGGTCTTGTGGACAATATCCACAGCATGGGATGGGGTTCAGCCCTCTCTGTGAGGGAAAAACAGTGCTAATGATATCCAGGGTAATTCCTTGTGGCTGGGGGGCAAAAATCCCAAAACTCTGTGAGCACCTTTTCTTCTAAGGCACACAGAGATGACATTCTAGTCCATCAAGAAAGAGAACAAATGAAAGGACTGAAGTTCAGGTGAACCCCACCTGAATCACAGCAGCAGATTCTCTCTTGCCCCAACAGTCTGGCTCCTCACTCACCACAGCAGTGGAAGATCTGGCAGCTGTATTGTAAACATTAATTCAGAACATTTAGAACCCAGAATTAAAAAATCCAGAACTAAAATTTCCCAGAAATAAAAAATCCAGATCAACCATACATGCTCAGTTCAGGCAACATAATGGAAAAAAACCCAAAAGCCAACTGTAGAACTGTATTTCTTCATGCTGCAAGCAGAAAATACAGGAAAAATTCCAAAGTGCCAATTTGTTTCCAACAATCTTAGCTTTTCAAGACTTATTGTTTTAATAACAAATGACTAAGCATTATAAAGTTTTTGTTTAAAAAGTGTTTTCACTTTAATGGGTTTAGTTAATAACATCATGAATGGTACAAAACTGTCCTTTTTCACATTTCCATACATTGTATTATGGACCACCTGAAAATCTGGACTAAGAATGCATAGTGTCTCTTAATTAGCCCTAGCTTCATTTTTGCCATATGTAGAACAGATATGCAGAAAAACATGCATTTATTACCAATGACATGTTAATATTAGCTTAAATAATAAAATATGGCAGAATGTGCACTGTGAAATGCACAGGTTCATAATAGGGTAAGAGAGACCAAATGTCAAGTGCTGGCAACAAAATAAGAAATGGTTGGTGACACACTGACATTTTGTGACCATAGTATTAGCTTTCCTGCTTTAACATTGTTTTAAATAGTAGTAAATATTTAAATAATATTTAAAATATATTTCCTATGGGAATCATTTACTTGGAAGACAGCCTGTAAGATCTGACTTTTTAAAAAGTAGTATTTCATTTTGACAATATATGAATACATTACATGCCACAGAACCTCCAAGACCCTAAAGTCCTTAGCTGTTCTCAGAAACAATTTCTCAATCCAATTTGTGTCTGATTTTTTCCTAGCAAAACTTTGGGAGTAGCATCTCAAAGCAAACCTGTCTTTAAGAGCAATGCTGTATTTGAACAAAATCAAACCCAGTGTAAATTGGGATGCCACACTAAAGGAAAGAATAGTGGAATTAAAAGCCAAATAACTGATTATGCAATTTGTTTCATTCCTGTTCTGCTAATTCATAGTCTAAGGAGGGCTTTGTTCCTTCCCAGTGCATCTTCTCTTGCAGTCAAATCAGTGCTCAATTTCCACTGTCATATTAAAGGATGAAGACCTCACTGTTACTCCAAGGGGAAAAAATCTGAGGTGTGGGTGCAGACTTCATTATCTAAAATGCAACAAAACAAAGGATTTGTGCAAAAAAAGGAAATTTGTACATTGACTTTTTCATTAAGTTTGCTTCAGTATAAAAAAAACTGTTCAATCCTACTAACAAAGCTTTGCTTTGATTTATGACCCTTCAACACACTCAAGAGTTTCATGTTTTTACTTATTCTGGTTTGGTAAATTAACAATCCAGCCACCATTTCTGCACCCCAAGACAAAGATGGAAGCTCCATTATATTAATCTTTAATAGTCTGGGGCAGTTAATTTTATTCAAGACAAGTTTTTCCTGTCTTCTACAGGCACAGTGCTTGTTTAACTGGCCTTGGGAACAAAACAGCCAAAAATAAGCCAGGTCACTTTCTATGGCAGTGCAGAGCATCCTGGCCCCCCACCCCCTTTTTTTTTTTAATGGTTGTTGCTAAAATTACTTCCTTTTTAAATAGGGACAAGCTACTCCAAAAGCCTCTCATTTCTTTTTTTTTTTTTTTTTTTTAGCTTCTAAGGACTGAAAGCAGCTTTCTAAAGCTACTTTGAGATTAGAAAATCCAGAGTAAGTACACAGTAGTGGTAATCTTCTAGAAAGCACAGAGAACTCTCTCAACTCACTGCTTCATTAGGAAGGGGTGTGAGAGAGACAAAGTCTCTTTACTACACCATCGAGGAGCTGATTCCAGTGTTCCCTCAGTCTGTATCCTCGTGATTTTTAAAAGCACAGACAAGGAATTTCCAAACTGTAATGTGACCACAGAACTCTGCCTGGCCAAGTAACTCCCTGTCATCAACCTGCAGGCACTGCCAGCCATCCCAGTAAGGGATGGAAATTTGGGAATGCCCACTCGTGATTGAGGAGTGTACCAGCATGTTTCTACTGCAGTGTGCACATTTACATTAAAATCATTTTATCTGATTGCTGCCAAGGCTGGTAACTCTGCTGTTTGGTTTCACCCTCTAAACTCACAGGACTGAAACCATAGAAATTCCTTAATCCCACAGCTACCCCTCTGTTCACTGTGGGAATTAATTAGCTCCATGATTGCTCTAACAATCTGCACATTCTGCCTAACCCCAAACCCACCTCCTCTCCTATGATATTTGCAGACACAGCAGTAACACAATGTGTCATTAACACGACAGTGACCTCCCTTTTTAAAGCTAAACCACCAGGAAGAGGCTTTTAAAAAGGCAAGGGCACATACCCATTTCTGTTCATCGTAGTCTGCACACAAATTGTAAAGGAGAATTATTGCTTTTTAAGGATGAAAAGCTTTGGAAATATGGTAAACATCCTACAAGGTTCTAAATCTAATCAGCTAAAATTCTGTACATACTTTAATATTCAAACCTCTATTTGCTTACTCAAGATCAAATAATTTCATTTTCACATCTATTCATTAAACTCTTTATAGTTCTACGGTCTAATGAATATTTAACAACTAAATAGGATCAAAACATGGGGGAAAGGTCACATGGCAATGAACATTACTTCATTTGGCCAATGAATAGTGAACCCTGCTCTCTTGGCTGAAATTAAGGCACTAAGTGGCAGTAAAAGGATAAAGGAATGAAGGTTTTTCTGACATTTTCTGAAAAAAGACCAACATGACTTTTTTTTTTAGGACGCCAGTAGAGTACATCTCCATTCTGAATGACTCAGTAAGGCATTCTATTGGGAAATTTAAAGAAAATGTTCTCCTGATCAGAGCCCATTACATTCATTGTCTGAGTGTGACTAGTGGCACTACTAAGTGTTAACAACCTGGAGGGGGGAGAAAAGCTACAAAGATGTCTGAAGACTTGAAAGGCACCAAAAAGAGAACAGCTCTGCAACTGCCAGTTCTACAAACAATTATGTAAGCTGTGTTTAACACTGCATATAGTCTATTTTCAATCAACAATCTTTGTTGACCAAGATAAAGTGTAGTAGCTCTTCATTTAAACTCTCAGTTAATCAAGTGCTAGTTTAGTAAGAAATTTATTTTCACATACCAGAAAATAATTGCAGTGTCTAACACAACTACACTTAAAGCAAAACTAGTCTAGTATGCATTATGCATTATTCTGGTTAACACTGAAGCAAACCTGTATAAACAAAAGGGTTACCTCGAGATACATAGTTTACAATATAAAATCAACATATAAATGAATAGGATTTACTGAAAACAATGGAAAGTGTATTACAAAGATACATGTAACAACTTTAACCACAATATTTCCTCTGTGAAAAATACAACTATTAGTGAGATAAAATGTACAATTGATTTTTTTTTCCAAAAGAAAAAAAAACCACAGTATAAAGGAAAATATTTTTTTCTTCAAAACAGGGAAAATAGTTAAGGTCATTGTCTTTCATTACAATATAATTTGACACAAAAGCAGTCATAGGATTGCACCAACTCCATGTTCGGTCTCCCAAACATGACAATAGTAAAAGGAGTCCATAAAGCATAATGAAATTTCTGGATTTTATGATGGCAACATAGATATGCAGAAACTGATGTCACTCCAGCTCTGTTCACAAAATGTACAAAAATCTAAATTTGGTGGCCAGACATGTAAAAATTAGTTTGCCCCAACGCTGACTTTTCTCTCACTTAGTCAGGGATGGAAAAATCTGTAGTATTTTAAGTGTTGTTATCTGTTGAGCAATAAAAAAGAAAAAAAAGTATATGTAGTGCATGCTTCATCACTTGTCAAAAACATTTCTGAAAATAAAACTAAGTTATCCAATAGTTTACAAAATTGAAAATAACTCTTCAGGTTAAAAATGTGGTTAGGTTTATGTTTAGTTCCATCTCCAAAGGACAGATTTCCTTGGCAGCATCACTTTTCCTTAGCACGAGCCAAGGCACAGAGTTCATAAAGAGAAATAAAAATGGCTATGAACAAGAATGCAGTCTGGCATTGTGAAAGAAATCAGAGCCTCTCTCTGAGCTTTCTGTTCCATCAGGTTAGTGCCGTAGAAAAATCTGGGATTTGGGACACATTTCTGTTAGGAGCATTTCTGCTGGACACGATTCAAGAGTTCACCAAACTTTTCAAAAAGATCCTCCACCCATTTTATGTTTTTCATGCACAGCTGCACGATCTCTTCCTGGCCTAGATCTGCACTCGTCTTCTGAACAGAAGAAATCTATTTAAAAAAGAGAAGGAGGGGGAGAGAGATGCACACACACATTAGGCTGCCAGAATTGGAGAATTTTCATTTTTATAAAAGTCTGCAGTTAAATATCAACCTTCTCTGCCAGAAAATCTTTGAATTTTAACAACAAGGGTAATGCCCCCCAAAATGCATTTCTTAACAACTAAGCCAGAGCTCAACTCTTGTACTTCTGCTACCTGAAATATTTCCAGCAAGAATTTGCAGAAGAAATAAAGGCACAACATTCTAAGACCAAAAAAATCCTTTTAGATCCAAGGAATTAAATACACTGACAACATTTGTTTTGTTTATTTTGGATAGCAGTGAAGAACACTTCAGGGAATCCCACAAACCTTGCAAGCCTCACATCTGAATGTTCTAAGCAGCAGCTCCCATTAGGGGCAACCCATGTGGTCAGTGAAGCCTTTGCTTCCCATAAATAATTAATTAAAATAGGAGGCCTCAATCCACACTCATTTACCAAGAATGAGAGAATAACCTCTCAAGCTGGACTTAATTCCCTCAATGAATGCAAAGAATGAGAGCAATACTTACCTCTTCTTTACATGTTAGATATATGTGATATTTGTAATGATGGAGTGAGTGATACAAAGAATACAACTGTATTTTTTCTGGATCTACTGTAAACTCCTGCAAAAAGAACAATTATTTTAGGAAAATTCATGTTATTTACCAGGAGACATGACAGACATTTTCTTCTGTAAACCATTTTTTTCGGCAATTCAGAAATTGAGTGCTTGATTCAAATCACGATTGTGACATACCTGGCAAACTGTGATTCCCTTATATCTTAATTATCTCCTATCTCCACTTCCCATGTTGTTTTATCAAAACCAGGTGTGAGAATGCTTTCAGTCATCCTGAATGCACTGCAAACCCAAAATGGGTAAGACACACCCTTCTCAAGAAGTACTCCAAGAACTACCAAAGTTTAACCATTATTCTACCAGATTGATGGCTACCATTGCAGAAGACATAGACTTTGTGCATGAAAAAGCTGATTTAGGTGCTTACCTAAAAATTAGGTTAATTTGGCCAGAAATATGAGTGTAAGCTATATGTACAGGTCATTTGTCAAGCCACTATTTACTCCAGGGAGCTGAAG
Organism: Agelaius tricolor; assembly: GCF_023055355.1. NCBI lineage: Eukaryota > Metazoa > Chordata > Aves > Passeriformes > Icteridae > Agelaius > Agelaius tricolor. The sequence continues at coordinate 1,782,210 of NW_027269306.1, forward strand.
CTAAGCAAACCAAATCTAGTTAGTGCTCCCCAGGAATTCTATGGAAATAAACAATATGTGCTTCTCAAATTTTTTTCCATGTTGTTTTTTATTTTTTTTAATTTAAGATACACACCTTCATTCCACCATGGAAAATGAGGACTGGAACAAGATAGAGCTCAATTTTTAAGAAGTGTTATCTGATCTCAGATATTACAAGGTTAACACTATTTTTATTAAATTTTTGATCTAGAAGTCATTGTATCATTTACTTTGCAGCAAGTGTAAGAAACTGTTATATAATTATTATATATGTTGTTATTATTATAATATGACTTATTATGATGATCTACAGCAGCAATGGTGAAGGCAAACTGTTGCCCAGGAAGCTGACAAACCATGTTTCACATCTGAGTTATAATAATGACTTAATGTACTCCTTTAAATGTTGGGTTTTAACATTCCCTTGTTACAGAAAAAGCACCTCTCTCAAAGATTTTAGATTTTGATCAACCAACCAAAGCAGCTAACATATGAAGCAGTGTTTTATATAAACATGGTTATCACAGCACAAGTCAGATGGTGGCAGCAACAAACCCTGTGAACACTCACCTGTGCTGATTTAGTGGTTGATTTAGAAGCCCTCAGTGTTTTCTTGTTGTAAGCTTTACCATTCATTTTGATCTTAGACACAGATGTCCCTCCACACTTTGTCTTGGAATCCCGAGTGACCACTGTCAGTTCAGGAAAGTTTTCCAAAGCGTTCTTCAACAGAGCACATAAAGACAAAGGATTATGAAAAAATCAAGAATGGCCACATTGGTGATAAATTGGCCTTCTTTAAAAAGATTAGAGTGCAAGCTATTAGGAAAAAATTTATTCTTCCACAAAGACGTGATAAAGTGTCTTTATCAGATTATACAACCAAATCTGGTTGGGAAGCATGACCACCTGCTCGTGACTACTGGAATTTTTCAAGACCAGCAGATCCTTTCACTGTACATCAGATTAACATCTGTGATCCTCTCACTAGAAAGAGAGGGGGAAAAAAAAGCTCCACAGGGCAATTTTTAACTTCTAAATTACTTTCCATTCCATTTCTACCCAAGAATTTCTAAGGCTAAGTTACTTGAAGACCTCTAAGTATTTCATGCATAGTCAGGCATGCGGGCACTGGATGCCTAAATATCTTCATAGGTTTTGTCCCATATTTTGCAAATTACAAACTAACTGCATACCATCAGATCTGTAAGGCAGAAAAGCTTATGCACAGTGAAGTAGAAGGCAGGTTCAAAAAAGTACAAGTTGAAGACATTTTAACTCATGAGAGTGAACTGCATTTCTGTCAGCTTCAATTCTACATTATTTGCATGAGTAAATTTGAATCCAATTTTGTTGAACAAATACAGCATTATGTTAGCAGCTGCTTTGAAATAGTCCTGCTATGCTACATAATCTGGCCCTGAAAAATATGTTTCACATTAAAAAAACATCTTTGTATTACACTCCACTGTGAGGCAGAAAGACAGACATGTGGAAAAAATGAATCAATGCAGCTTAAGGACCTTACTGGGACTATTGGGTTAAAATATGAAGTTGACTCCATTTTTATATTTTCTTTTAGTAAACAGTACCTGACTACAACAACCTCCCCTGCCTATAATTTATTAGCTCTTTATCTATATCAGCCATTTTTTACTTTATTAAGCAAACCTCTCAGTAAACAGCTATTAAATCTCCTGCACAGTGGTAGCATCCAATCTGTGCATATCCAGTCTTCTTTGCAATACTTCCAAAGTGGAACAACTTACACAGGTTTGAATTATTTAGCTTTGCTATCCACTAAAATTGCCTTCCTCAAGGCTGATTTGGAGTGTCAAGGGGCTCTGGCCACTTCTGGAGAACTCCTAAGAACCAGAACAGTTCCATGGCCACATGACTGACCTACACCAGACAAATGTGAACTGAAATGAAGAATTAAATACTAGTGATTACTGCATCTTTTGGATGATCAATCCCAAATGTTCTCCAAATGCCACATCATTATTTTCAAATGAAGTTTACACATTTCAGCTGAGCTGCTTCACTTACTGATCTTCAACTAAAGCAACAATTATATTTCATAATTTTGTTTGTAACAACTATTACCCAAATGATGCAAAGAACTGTCAGAACTACAAAAAACGTTACAGGCAAAACTACCAAACACTGACTGCTAACTTCAGTGTCTGCTTTGGTCTGTAACACAGTGCTAACATATTCCATATTAACTGTATCCAGTGGAAAAACAGTATTAAATTCATCCATGCCTATCAATGCAAAACAGTAAAAACATTCAAACTGAATGGTATCAGTGAATGACAAATGAGGTGGAACAGAAACCCTCTGTATCTTAAAGAGCATCAGACACATTTTCCTAACCAACACAAGCACTTATGATGACAAGTAGGCATTTCATTTTTATCCAAGACATCGACCCAAGGATGGCACATGTTGGCACTGTCACATCAGAAGAAAAACAGAAAAGGTTTTCTGTCCTGCAGATGACATCACAAGCAGATCCTTTCCTTACATCCATGAACTCCATTAACATCTTGCAGATGATATGATGGAATAGTCTGAAGTTAACTTCAGAGATATGATACATAATCTGCTGCTAAGTGAACACACAGCAAAGCTATTGTATTCACTATGAACTCCAGCTTAATTACATGTTGGAATTCATGTTGGTATTACAGAGAATTATAGTAGCTTTTCCCCCTTAAACTGGGAAAAAAAAATCAAGTGTGGCTACCTCTCACTTTTTGTGTACTGTGAATGTAACTGAAATTCTACAAATTTGTATCTTCCCTTAACTGGTCTATCTTCTCTGCACAGGCAGGTCAAAAAGAGGTATCTATATTAATAACTATTAACACAAAATTCTTACCATGACAAAAAAAACAAGAAACGGAGGGTTAACACATGCTACCTCTCTGAGGCTCTGTGCACTTGAAATTACACAGCCCTCCCCAGGCCTTTTTACTGTAAGGAGGAAACCACAAGTAATTCTGTTCAAGGAGGTACAAATTGTTCAGCTGTTGGGAAAACATCAAAACTAACATAAAAAAAGTTCAAGAATCATGTGAATTGCAGCTGTTTCTCTGGTTGATGGTGGTCTCCTCCCTGAAACAAAGCCCCCTTATGTACCACAGAATTTACCAGACATGGAATGGGGGAAAAGGTTTCATGATGGAAAAGAGCAGAACTTTCAAGTCTGTTATTATCCCCCTCCTCACCTAGTTGTCAGATATGAACTCACAGCAGTATAAAGAACAGCACTCATTCTCCAAGTGTCCCTGTGCTGTGGGACAGTACAGAGGAAAGGGGGACAGGGAAAGTGAGGCAAAGAACAAGTTTGGTGATGGTGTTCATAGTCAGGCCTGCTTTCCTGTTGGCCTCAAAACTGTTACAAGAACAAATCATCAGTCTGATTACAGACACTGACAAAAGGATGTTTTATTCCCAAGCAGCAGGACAAGAGAAAATGGGATATTTAGAGTGGATATTACAAAAGATTTCCTCACCAGGAGGGTTATGAAGTACTAGAACAGGCTGCCCAGGGAAGTGGTGGAGTCACCATCCCTCAGAAACACGTGCAGCAGATGTGGTGGCACTTTGGGGCAGGGTTTAGTGGTGGACTTGGCAGTGCTGGGTTAACAGCTGGAATTGATCTTTTCTAACCTACATGAGTGAAAATCACCTTCCTGCACTTGCAAACTCTGCATTGCTGCTTGGAGGGTGGGTGGGAACAGTGGGAAGCACAGTGATTATCCTCCTGTTTACCTTCTCTCTACTGAGATGGTACGGCTTCTCTCTTCCCTGGCCACATCCAGACCTGTTTTTTTATTACCACGCCAAAGCTGCTGTAATATGGGCTTGTTATCCACACTTTTCTCAACCTTCCATGCTGAAGATACATGAAAGAGCACACAAATGAGTTGTTCTTGCATCCCTCTGTCCTGGTTTTAAACTCCTCTGATCATGTTCTCTACTTCAAAGAGGTTCAGACATCTGCTCCACAGCATAGCTATTTCATGTAAAAGTTTATTTTTAGGCAATACAATCACTTAACCAAAAGCTCTAGGACAGGAAACAGATTTTCTTTTGGCAAACTTGAAAAGCTTAAAGGAAAAAAATGCTTGAGAACGAACCAGAAAGTATGGGGAGTAAAACTAGAACATCACCTTTGCAGTATGAAACTCCTCCATCCCAAAATGTTCTCCAAATGCCACATACAAGCACTAAATTTATAACTGCTGTTCCAAATGAGTTTTAAGCTGTGCCTGCATGGTATGAATTCAGTGATTTACCCAAAACACCACTTTTAAAAGCTTTTAAATGTGAAAGAGAGTACCTTGAAAGCATGATCCAAGCGCAATTTGGACAGCAGCCTTTTCCTGTTGTCATTCAGCATTCCATCAATCTTTCTCATGTGAGGCAAAAGCAGCTCATCTAAAAGACACATCAAAAACCCACAGCAGTTGATTATTAAGAGATGTACAATAATGAGATTCATATTCATTCTATACTTTGACCCATTAATATACAATGTGGGAAGTAAAAAATAAAGCAATTGGCACATAATCTAATTTCAAATGTGAGAGAAAAATCTTTCTTTTTTTTTATCAGCCCACTAAGCTGGTGTAGATAGGATGAAGTTTAATTGCTGACTGCAATCCTGCTCCTTCTCTGAGTTTCCTTTGCTGCAAGGATAAATTCAGATAGAGCAATACAGAGTATAAATATTAGAGACAATTTTACACCAATTCCTAGATAATCCTCTTCTGTGCAATACAGCTGGCAGTTTTATGAAGACAAGTAGGTGGTTTTGACATTTGTTATTCCATTTTACAAGAAATGGTCCTGCTGGCATTTATAACAAAAAAAAAAAAAAAAAAAGAGGAAAGTGCTTACTGATGAAAGTTATCTGATAAACCACTGTGAATTGAACAATATACAGCTGAACATAGGCATGTGGCCAGGAATAAAAATTTACAGCTCAGTATGGAGCATTTTATAAGTAAAGTCAATTACTTTGATTTTAGTGGGACTACTGACATAATACATGGGTCTGAAATCTTGAGATAAGTGTGCACTGATGCACACTCAAATCAAGAGAGGCAGGAGAGGAGAGGCTAGAAAAGATTTTTTTAAACATAGGAAAACAGAATATAGTACAAAACAACAGCTTGCAACTAAATAATACATGAAAAGATTTATCTTTTGGAACTTTCATCTTTGAACATGAGTGTTTTACTAAATTTTGAGAAATAGGAGTTTTGACTTGTACCCTGGAGTCTACTAGGATAAACAAATCCAAATATTTTGTCTTCAAAGAAAAAGTGTGCATAATATCATTTTCTTTGATCAGGGTTTCAAGATTTCAGAGTTTAAAAAGCTGCATTTTTAATAGTAGGAGGAATCATATCTACTTATAGTTATATGTCTATTTCTTCATAAGAAAGCAAACAGACTTGAAACTCTGATTTTAAATAAATCTTTGCTAAGGTTTGAAGTACAGTAACTGTAGGAACAAATAGCTCAATTCTGACATTCACAGCAAAATTCTAATGCAGCAAAGAAGATAAAACAATATTTCCAAGTTACTTTGACTGTTCAAAGAGATAATGCAAAAATATATATATACACCCATAACATGTGTAGATTCTTCAGCTGAGGTTGTGTAACTCGAATTTTGTTATGTTTGTGGGGTTTTTTTTAAAGAACACTTGCTTTATTGATTAATAACCTTAAGATCTAGTAAGAACACACAAGTGTTAAACATACTGTACCATTGCTCTTTTCCAAGGCTTGCATTGTGTCTGGATCCAAGGCAATGCTCACAAGCAACTCCATGTAGCTCTTGAAAGTCTCTTTCATAGCTCTTGTGTTCAAAAAACGAGTAACAAGTGGAGCTGGAGGTACAACCTCTGAAAAGTCAACAGCACAGAATGATTTTTTCCCCTTCAATATCCTAAAAACACTTGTATTTTTCAAAACTGAAGGTTTCTCTCTTAAAACAAAAGTGACCCCTACTGGTACCCCAAGAGATGAAAATTCAGTGCAGTCTACTGCAATAAACTACTTACACATCAAAAACAGGGGCAGACACCAAATATGGTAAAAATGGTTCCATTTTTAACTATCAGTATTTAGATTATATTTTAAGGAATTAAAACATTTTCCTATTAGTGTAGATGAAAGTTCAGAGAAACAGGATAATTTATCAGTTCAGTCAAGTGAAGTACCCTAAGTGCCCTAATTTTCATATCAAGGCAAGTACCTCCCAAAATTGCAAAATTTGAAATCATCCAAAGGAAAAATAATTTTTGAGTACTAATGATGTCACCTAGGAGCCTGCATACCATTGAAACAATCACACCTCATTTTTAAACTCACAAAAAAAAAAAAAGGTAAAAAAAAATGCATCAGTGAAGAGATATACCTATGCTTCCTCTGAGAAAGCTTTTATTTTTTCATAGACAGCAATTTTAACATGCACATCAGAACTAGGAAGCATTCTGCAGCTTTTTATAGGCTCCATGTCTGACACCAGGGTTTTGCAGTGATTCAGACAGCAAGGCTGTTAAACTCCCTCATGGATGACCATAATCACACCAGGTTACTTGAGGTCTTAAATACGGAGAGTGTTACTTGGGCAAGTTTGCTTGAAAATTATTTCAAAGGTGCTGTCCTCAAAGAGGCAGTGTGCCAGTACACCAGTGATGGTGTATCTATATTTAAAAGTCACCAGGATGCTTTAGAAATGCAGCAATAATAAAGTATGAGCAATCCACAGCTTTGTTTCAAACACACAAGAAAGAGAAGCCTGCAAAATGCACTGTAAATCTGCTAGCACAGGTAACCCCTATAAACACTGGAAACTTCAGAAATCCCTTTTTCTTCTGGAGAGCTCCTGCAAACATTGCATCTCAATGTTCTATCGATGTCTTAATAGCAAATCTGCTCAGCAGGCTACATTTGAACAGCTGGCATTCAGACAAGCAATGGAGCAGCCAAAAACTCAACTGCTTTTTCCCCTTGGTTCTGAAAAAACAGCAGCATCTGAATTCTGCCCACTTCTGAATGCAAGCAAACACTACAGGAATGTTATTTTAGACATGACGTTCAGTTGCAAAGGAAAACTAATGAAGAATCTCATTGTTAAGATTTATTCAAAAAACAAATTGGTTTCTCCTCCTCCAATTGTACCCATTACAGACAGCAAGTGGTAAAATATGTACTCATGTAGATAAACTAATTTGAAGTAAATTCAGTTGTACACATTCGCTTAAACACCAACAGCAACTGAAAAGTTTTAAGAAACTCATTTTTCACAGCACTGTTGGATTTTATATTTTCTTTCTGAGGCTTGTACAGAAAAATGTGCAAGATCAAACAATGTAATTTTATAATACTCTTCTCAGTTCAGTTCAAAAGGGCCTGTGTGGCAGCAATGGTATCTTACTCACCATCTTCTTCACTCTGGGCCTCAGGTGAAGAATCAGACTGGGAAGATGAAAATTCTTCTTTCCACTTTTTCCTTTTCTTTGGTGGTGGTTCAGCCTTTACCTTTGGCTGTTTAGCTTTGGGTTTCACAGAAGAGACTTTTGTTGCTGCTGGTTTTGGTGTTGGTGGATCAGGGGGTTTGATGTTGCTATTACTAGGTTTGCAGTGAATAGTTCTGCAATATTATGAGGAGAATGTTTATGAATATAATTACCACACAAGTTTTGGCAGTAATAAAAATAGCTATAATATTTAACCAGAATATACTCCCCAAGTGATGATATACACGTACTTCACTGTAACTGGGTATTAGGTTGTACCCATTTTATATACTACTATATTTTTGAAATAATACTTGACCAAACAACGCCTTTCTCCCATCCCTCAGAACAGGAAACAAACAGGAATGTTAATATCAGAAACACAAAGTTCTGTACTTTAGGACTGATAACACAATACAGTTATGAGAGCATGGCAGGGAATACAATCTTGGGAAGTGTTAAGAGTTTTGTCAGGATGGGAAAGCAGTGATATGTACAGCAGAAACATTGCCAGTAACTTCTGGAACACTGAGAATAATTCTAGACATCTGTCAGAAATGGAGATTTCAAACCAAAATGGATGGAGATAACAGACAGAAGAAGGATGAGAGCAATGGAAAGTCTGTCCCAAAGGAGGAAGCTGAAAGACCTCACTTAACGGAGATCAGTGAAACACACACAGAGGTGGGACCTGACTGATTTCTCCAGAAATACAACATGCAGTACAAACAGAAAGAAAAGCCAAAAGCAGTGTTGAGAGAACAGCAGAACCATAACAAGCTCATCACGATCATGTTTTGTTAAAAGAGGGGGTTGCTTCAGAGCACTGCAAGAACAGGTACTGGAACAGGGTTCCACAGCCCAAGAAAAAAGGAGCATCAAAATGCCAGCTACTTTTAGTAGAACAGGATTATTTCACAAAATTGATTATCTGATGGCACTGCTTTCTTTGAGAGCAAACTAGACTTAAAACTCCAGTGCTTTCCTGCATAAAGAGCACTGTCATGAACATCTTACAGGATTGTGAAGAAAGCATGGCACTTCCAGTATACCAGGACAGAATGGTCATTAAGGCTACCCAGAAAAAAACTACCTAACTAGTAAAGTCCACAGGATATGAGAAAAACAACACAAAGAAAATTAAAATCATTACACTTGCAGGCTTGTAGGGCAAAGGATGACATAGAAACAGCATGCAAAACCCTAACACCTCCAAAATAACTGATTATGGAACAGAATAGAGTAAGGAAGACAAGGCAGTAATTTATATTTAATTTCTTAAAGCAAACAGTTCTCAGTTTCCATATGAAAGCACAGTTAATACACTTGAAAGTTATAACTCCTGTTTATTTATACAGGTGTGTTCTTAATATGAAAACAATATGGCAAAATGAAAAACAAATTGAAATAAAATACCTTGCTGACTGCACAGGCTTGATTCGTGGTTTTTTTGAGCATACTCTGACATATTCCTTTTTGTTAGCATTTTCAACAAACTTCACATACACTCGTTTGTATTTTGTCTTTGCATCCCCAAAGTACCCAAGATACTAAAAGGAAAAAAACCCAAACCACAAGTGTTTATGTTAAGCAAAATTTGTCAGTTTTAACAAGTAAAAATTTCAATACTAAAGAAAAAAATCAGTTTAAACTCCCGCATGCTTAAATACAACAAGCCACTCTACAGCATTTATAATTTAAACAAAATTATCCATCAGATTTCCAGATAATAATTAAAACAGAAGACAATAATGTAAGGGGAGGTATTCTGGGCTTCTTTTTTTTCCCATTATTTTATTCTCCACATGTGTTATCCCAAAAGCATTATCTGCCTGGCAAAAGGCTGCCTGTTAAAATTGTATCCTCCCTGTATCCCTCCTATTGCAGAAAGCAGTTGGTTCACAAGCTTTTTTCCACTGATTTTATTCTGGACAGGAAAACTTGTTCCTTTACAAAAGATATCAAAGTGATATCAAAATGATATCAAAGACACCATACTAGAAAGCAGAAAATCAGTCATGGATGTCTTTAGGGAGAGTTTGAGCTGGAGGGGGTTTTCCCCTCTAAGATGATTGCTAAGAATGTATGCCAAAATCATATTCAATTTAGTCTCCTAGCCTTGCATGAAGGAAAGCTGCTCCCATAAGGCTTCCCAAGGAATTCTGAGGACTCACACTGTTAGTAGCAGCAAACTCTCTGTGGCCGTCACGCACTTCAGGAACAAACTTCTGCAATAAAGCCTTCTGTACTTTCCAGATAGCTGGAGGCTCTTTTCCTGTCTGCAAAGCAACCTGGAAGAACATAAAATTGTTTGCTAAAAGCAGTGCTTATTTTTCTTCCAGAAATGTGTTTGTGCATCACGTTTTCGAGGAAGTAACCCAAGGATAAAATGTAAATAAAGTCATTTAAAATTCCAACACCATCGTTATTAAGTCCTGTTTGCATCAAGGCAAGTGTGTAATTATCGGCTTGAATGAGAATTTTCTGTAGATCCTACAAATAAACTACTAACTCAAATAAACCTTTTGGAAAATGTAGTCAAACACTCATAACTTTTTCATGACTCCTGAACTAACAAACTTAAAATTCAAAATATCTCCGAACGTACCTTAATCCCTTTTATAAGTGACAAGGGAATATTTCAAACTGATAACGCTTGTCTTGTGTGACAAAGCAGCATTACTTAATTTAAAACTGCACCTTAAGAGGACAAGCACAGAACAAGTAATCAAAAATATTAGAAATTTTCTAACAGTAAGAACATTGCTGGCTATGATAGCAACAAAAGGAAAGATCAACACACAGAAGAATTAAAATGGTGAAGCAACAAAACCAAACCAAACAATCAAAGACAACAAGGAAATTCACATAAATTCATGTGAAGTGTTGTACTGGTTGCTTATGGCAATAATTGCTTGTTGAAATACAAAGCAGATCCTCTTACAAAGAACCAGAAGCCAATTCCATTCAAGTTCTTTTGCAAAGTTTCACTTGAAAGTCTACTCCTATCTTAAAAAAAAAAAAGTAGTCAAGAGCCTTTGAAAAATTTATGCTGTTTAATATTAAAATAGGTAATTCCAAGTTCTAACAGAGGTTTCCAGCACACAGATTTACTTTATTATGTATGTAGCATAAAATGGGTCATGTACATTCAAGACATGTTTGTAATCTGCACTAGAAAGACACCTTTAAGGCATTTTGGCAGCAGTCAGGGAATATTAGAATAGAAAGAGAAAACTAATCTGCAGCCTTTCCTCTTCTGGTAGTTCCTTGAGGCTAAATTCATATGCAGGGGTTTTGTGCTGTGTTTCCCCCCCAGCAAATATTCAGATTACCTTTAGTGTCTCTATATCTTCAATCTTCACTACAAATTCATCACGTTCTCTGTACATCCCCTCTCCTTCACTGTCCATATTCTCCTCATCAGTACATCCTTCTATTGCAACAGTCTCCTGCATTTTTGCCAATTGTTCTGAAGTCACAGCATCCTGTTGAGCTACTTTTAAGGGGTCAGCTGGATTCATTTTCTCCTGCACATTGCCTACAGGAGCAGCTGTCTGTGGAGATTCCTGCTTTACTACAGCACTGGTGGTGGTGGCAGCAGCAGTAACAACTGTCACTTTTTCAGTTTCTGAAGAAAAAAATCCAAATTTCAGTTAAATTATCAAGGATTAGCAATGTAATATGGAGCTAGGTTTCTCTTCTTTTCTGTTACAATTTATATTAAAAGCAACTATTCTAGGAAAAAATACCTGTTCTAGGAGTTAAAGTAGAAGCAGTATTTGACCACAACTAAATCTTAAACAAAACCAGAATACTGTAACTAATATACCTCTGTTTGTATTAAACTGCTACATCTGTTAGCATCTGGAATTAACAAAACTGAATGCTTTGGAAAACAATTTGATAATTATAGACATGATCACCAGGCAATACTGCTGTACTTTGTGACAATAAGCAAATACAACAGTAAAGGTTACAACATCTTGTTATCTGCTGATAAATCTTTTGAAATTGGATTGCAGAAAGATAAATACACATGAAATATGAAAACATTTTCTGTGTGACTTTTGGACATTTATAATTTATATCTTGTGATAATGTAACTGGAAGTTCCAGATTAAAACTTTAGCAATAGCCTAATGATTTTTAATATTAACAGAGGTGACCAATGAGAACTGATGATACAAAACAAAGAAGGGAAAAGAACATTCCTTTCCTCCTCTATTCCAAAGAGCCAAAGAGAAGTCCCACCTTTCAAAATTATTCTTTCCCACCTGAAAAAAATTAGAATCCTCTTTAGATATTACTTTACAATCTTCTATGTGTGTTAGCTTTAACATTGACTTGCTGATCTAAAAGAAATCAAGTTATATTAACTATAATACCATTACTAATATCACTCAGGAAACTTAAACCACTTCACAGTTTTGTTACAATCACTGCTAATTGTTGACTTTTTCACTTGAAAAAATATACAAAAGATAATGTAACATATTTTAACAAAGGTGACTCCAAACAAATGAGTTAAATGTCAAATTAATGTGTCAATACAAAAGCTATATACCTAATTAAGTGAAGATTCACTAAATCCATTCAATAAAATTGTTAATTTGGAATGTGAAATGTGTTCTTCCAGATACATCACCTCACATTATTGAAATATGTTCTATTTCTTCAGTGAGAGAGAGCTCTGACAGCTTTAATTAGCCACACCATTATTAGTTGCTCATGTATATTTACATATTTGTCAGAACAGCAGATGAAGGTACATGTACTACTTAATACTATCAACAAAAGACTATGTTTTAATATTTGTCTGTCTGTACTTATTTGCAAAAACAGACAAAAAAGGGTATTACCAGAAAACCTGCAAAACACCAGCAAGAAAGGAAGAGAGATGTCATGGTTGAGCATCTTGTACAAACAATCTTGTGTGTCACAAAACAGGAAGGTGAATTCAAGCAATTGGTGACATAAATTTTACATCCTTATGGATAACAAAGAAGATACAATCATATCGTAAAAGAAATCACTGCAAAGAGAACACTAATGGAAATGCTCACTAATGGAAATGCTCACCCAACAAAAAAACCCATTTGAAAGATTTCTTTGGACATTGTACACAGAAATGGCTTAACTAAAATTAACAAACTTCAGCAAGAGGCTCATGCCTTGGCACTGCCCAGATTTCAGCTTTCTGGTAAGAAAAACAATCACTGCTTTCTTGTTTGAAATATATATTCAACTGAAAGACACAGAAGGAACTTCATCTTCTGTAAGAGCCTTTTTGAAATGCATGCACTTAACGTAATTACATAGAAATAGCCACAGAAAAAACCAGAATAGCAATTAAGATAAAGCATTGTTCAGCATCTTAATGTATTCTGCAATGATTTCCCAGTATCTTAGGTGTGATTATTACAATTCAAGTTTAATTTTGCTATCTATTTTTCAGTAGATCATGTCACACCTAGAGAAAAAAAATTCTCCCTTTCTCCTTTAATCTAAAAAGGGAAACCATTAGTTCATTCTCCCTTGTTAAGAATCAGCTTATGGGTCACAGGTTCTGAATCCTGAGAAGAGTTAAAGAAATGTTTCATTTTCTCCCTGTGATTATTTTGGAAGACAATGGTATTTCTCTGGAATTAGTACAATTATATGATTGCCTGGATTGTTTCTAATTGCTTACCAGAGGGGGAAAAAAAAATAAATCTTTACTGAAGAGACCTGTCCAGGCAAAAATATTCTGTATGCTGAAAATACTTCAAAACAAAGCATCATCAGTTAAAAGCTCTGAACATGGATGTACAGCATGGATGTAACACAACTGAAACTGAAAAGTGTGGGAAAAACTAATTACTACTGTGATCAGTGACTGCTGCCTGCCCCTCCCTGCCCAAACCAATCCTTCCCAGGTTTTGCTCTTTTGTTAGTAACCTATCAACACACATGGAGCTACAACACCCCTGATCAATATGGCTCAAATGACTCCTACCTTGGACCATGAGTAGCAGTTTACAAGAGCAAAAGTTGTTTCACACACATATCCAGGGCAACTTGATTGTCACAGAAAATGAGTGTTTACCTAGCAAGAACTTATAACCTGCTGATGGCAATTATGAATATTCCCTTGCTAGAATTTTTTAAAAATAGGTTTAGAACCTCTGACATGTTTTGTTAATGTTCCCAGATGAAAATCATATTTAGTGTTTCAAGCCAGAATCGAAGAGAACACACACATTATTCCAACTCCAGGCTAAAATAACTTTTTGGCATTAGTCCTATTTAAGTAGCATGAAAAAGTTTATTTACATATTTTCTAATTGTGGAAAACACTATTTTAGTCCATAGTCAATACACCTTATGAAGAAAACTCTTAATTGTGGCCAAAATCAAATCAAATTAAAACCTTTACCTGAAGAGAGATAAAATTATTCTTTTTTTTTGTCCCATCAGCTACAAAAATCTCCTTCAACATATGCACCTATAGTAACCCTTTTACCTGATTTGATCTTTTTGTCAGATGTTTCATCCAGGGCTGACAATGCAGTAGAGATGCTCTTTTGAAGATCATGGTTGCCACCCACAGAATCATCTTCATCAGAAGAAAATGAAGGCAGCGTTTCTAAATTTTTCTTAAGTTCCTCATCGGCTTTTTTGGTTGGACTTTCTCCACTGACCTCAGCAGCCACAGGTGCTGCTGCTGCTGGCTGAGGCTTTGCAGAGGGCTGCAGGCAAGGGGCACGAACTATTTGTGTGACTGGTCTCCTAGTCCTGTTTGGCATTCGTACAGCTGGAGTGGAAAACTGTTGCCTAGGCCCAGACTTTAGAAAGTCTAAAAAAGATGCAATAAATCCTGTTCTGACTTCAGGCTGTTTTTCTTCAACTTCTTTAATCTTTTGCCTCATTCTTTCCTGATGTTGGTAAGTATCATAACAACCTTCAGAAACAGGAGAAGAGTATGTGAAACACGCATCATTTCCTCTTGAATTTTGACGTTTACACTGTCCACTTCTTTTTACCTGTTTCTGGGTTGCACTGTCATCTTCTGCAGCATTTTTGTTTTGGCTTTTTCCTTTGCTTTTTTTCTTCTGAAGGTTCCCTTGAGTTAAATCTTGGCATTCTTCTTCAGTTCTATTAATGGCTCCATCTGCACTTTGGGGCACAGACAGAGGCTGCAATGGAACCTTAGACTGGTTACCTGCCACTGTACCATCATCACCACCCACATTAAAATCATTCTCCGAAGCAGCACTTTCCTCACTTAGGCTCCTACCACTTGAAACAAACTCTGTCTCCCTTGCATTCAGTGCACCATCAACAGAAGCATCATTATCTTCTTCAGACTCGTGACTGATGCTAGATTGTTTCTTCACTCGAACAGCCTCCTGCTCTTCCTGACCAGGACCAAGGGTGGGAGAGGTCATTCTTATTGGTACAGTCTGATCAGAAGTTTCAAGGTGCTGCTGATCCAGGTTCACAGCTTTTGTCTGTATTGTTGACACTGGGGTAAGATTTAGAGTAATTTGGCCTCCATTCAGAGAAATATTATTTCTACTTGCTGGCTTTCCAACTACAGTAGGTGAGGCACTGAAAACAGAAGACACGTGTCTGGAATCCAACGATCGGAACTGCGTTTTAGACTCCTCACTATTCTCAACAGTTTGGATTTCCTCTTCATTAGAGGCTGATTTGGCAAAGTCAGATGGTGTCACTCCACAGGCTGCTGCTGTTGCTGCTAAGATGTCATCCACGTTGGATAATATATTCCTCTCATCGCTGAGAAGCATAGATTCTGGGAAGCATATCGAACTAAGAGAAACAAACTGATTTTTTGCATCATGTTGATTTGTCTGAGTAAAGTGATCTTTTGCTGTCAAATGCTGCTGTAGTGGTTTTGAAGACTCAGAAATGTCCATTTTCATTACTTCTGAATTCTGACTATGAAGCTGTTGCTGAGAATGACCCCCATTACTTTGAACAATGTGACCATCCATCTGAAGGAACGGATGTGCCACCTGCTGAGGACTCTGTATTCTTTGCACTTGTGGTGATGCCTTTGCTTGTCCTAAACCCGACTGCAGGATTGACTGGTGAAGAATCTGCAAGTCACAGGTTGACTCCAGCAGTACCTGTGCACTGGGCAAGCACAGCTGATGACCATGTCTTAAAGCATGAGGCTGCACCTGTGGTGGTGTGCTAATGACTTGGCCCTGCTGCTCTTGAGCTTTACTCTCATGTACCTTATGCATAAGGGAATGCTGCTGGTTTAGTTCCTTAGCACTCACAGCTCCCTGTGTTGTTCTCATTAAATTCACTGTCTTTTTGATATCATGGCTTAGGCTGCTGATATGGCCAATGTGTTGGGAAAGCTGTTCCACAGAACTGACCATTCTTTCATCTTTTTTTGTTCCTTGAAGAGTAAGTCCAACAACCTGATCTTCAAGACGAGAGTTGCTTCTGATTACACTTTGAGAGTATCTGTCATTTGCTTTTGAGACCCTGTAGGATGCATCCTGAGCATTGATCTCCTCCTCTGTTAGGCTTTGAGTGGAAGATTCAAGAGCAGCTTGCTGTTGCAATGCCTGCATGTCTTGCATTGATAATTCCTCCTCCTGTTTTGACGAGGCGTACAAGTTAGAGTCAGACTTCCTTTTAACATAGGACTTTGTTTCTGAGGAAGGTCTGTTGTTCTGCAGCGTCTGGGAGTGAGCTGGGGATGCAAAAGGAGACTGGACAGATGGCAAAAACTTTTGAGACTGTGGAGAGGAGGATTCTTGTGACTGAGAGTTCTGAGAAGAATGTAAAGAAATATAGCTTTGATTAGGGCTCGAGGCTGGAAGAGTTTGTACCCGAGGAGAGGCATTAAAGGAAAGAGAAGGCGACGTTAATGTTAAGGACTGCCCTGAAGAATAGCTTTCTGAAGGACTAACAGCTGCTAAAACTTGTGACTGAGATGAAAAATTAACTTGGGACTGGGTAACTGGAGATAAACCCTGAGAGTGACTAGAAGAGTAGTTCTGAGCTTGGCTGACTGAAGAGAGTTCCCTCATTTGCCCAGAGTAGTTCTCATTTGGAACTGAGGTCAATACCTGTTCCTCTGAGGAATAATTTAGAGTCTGACTGTCAGAAGTAATAGCTTGTGATTGCCCAGAAAAAGTCAATGTTTTATACAGTGAGGGCAGCTTCTCAACCTTACTGGATGAGAAATCCTGTGAGTGGC
The DNA here is from genome assembly GCF_023055355.1 of Agelaius tricolor. Lineage (NCBI taxonomy): Eukaryota > Metazoa > Chordata > Aves > Passeriformes > Icteridae > Agelaius > Agelaius tricolor. The sequence goes on from NW_027269306.1 coordinate 1,799,007, forward strand.
TGACAGGTGGCACATTCTGAGCCTGGCATGAAACGTAGTTTTGGGACTGACTGACTGACAAGAGGCTGGGGAGCTGTGCTGTAGAATAGATCTGTGCTTGGCCTGTAATGACAGAACTCTGGTTTTGTGCAGTTTTGGCATAGCTTTGTGTCTGCACAGTGGGAGCTACACTCTGAGGTTTGGGGGTCTTTGTTGACCTCGGAGGCTGCTTCATGGAACAGTTTTTCACTTTTGCAGTGGAAGCAGAGGGAAAACCGGGCGATGGAATTGCAGATGTGTACGACTGAGCAAGTTCCACTGTGACTTGAGAAGTCTTCTGCTGTGGTCCTCCATTGCTCACCTGAGTAACATCTCCAACTGGACTGCAGGATAACGCTGAGTGCCTAGACGTATCCTGAAAGTTAACTCCACTTGTACTTGTTAAATAGCTGTGTAAGGAATGCTGTGAAACAGTCAGTTGAGGCTGGACAGACTGAGTACTGGAAGGCCGCTGGTGGTGTTTAATAACACTACATTCTCGCTGAAGTGCTCTGTCCATGGAAGCAGTGGAACCAGTGAAGACAGATGTGCTGTAGGCCTGAGACACCTGCTGGGCTCCTCCAAGGGTTGAAGGCAACAAACTGAACTGAGGCTGCAAAAGATGGGGTGCAGATTCTTGAGCAGAACGATATGTTGATGACTGGGGGGGTACACTGGTACTCAGAACGGAGCTGCCCAGGCGCTCGAATGTCAAAGCGGTTGGAACAGTGCCTTGGGATGTTTTAATCTGCAATAAAGGATCGTGGGCACTTAAGAGACCGTTGGATGTAGCACTGAAAGTGGCATCTTGAAGAGTAAGAGAAGGGGTAGTAGCAAAGTTTCTGCTGCTGAAGGTGTTGGGATGCTGATACGCTGACAAAGCAGAGGTTGGTGGAAATGTTCCAGAGGTTGGCAAAGCTCCAGTAACAAATAGTTCTGTGGCTGTCGAGGAATGCATACCTGGAAAAAACAAAAACAAAACAAGGAGGAAAAAGGAGCATAAGAGAGCTTTAAAAGTAACAACATTGCATTTCTTCTTGCAAGCTCTTACAGCACTTACAAATACAATGTTCTTTAGAATCACCATCCTTTTAAAAAACCCAGACATACATAGGGAGGCACTTATCATGGGTAATTTTCAAAACGGAAATGCAGGGTTTTTTAGAATGCCAAACTCTATAGCTGCAGTGAATTGCTGAGGGAAAACCTCATATCCTTAAGATGCAAATTGTTGATTAAAATGCTTGTACAAGATTAATTCTACTTTGAAATGGAAGGTTCTTTATTAGTTTTTATTTCAGTTTAAAAAGGACGTCATAGTGAACTGATCAAAAGCCCTGGCCACCTTTAATAAACAGTAAAAAGGCAAAATTACACCTTAGCAGTTGTTATACATACACAGTTTAAGAAGCAATCCCATCTCCTGGAGTTACCCTCACCAATAATTTTATAACACTTTATGGGAAACATTTCAGAGCATACAGTGAAATAGCTAATGGTCTATACACTCAGCAATTCATTTTCTTAAAGGAGGAGTTTGACTTTCAGTACAAGCAGTAAATATAATTTGTATGCTTTCTGAAGTGAGAGTATGTCCCAAATATCCTCAGACAGCAATTATCTGCATGGTGCAGTAACAACTATCCAAATGAAAAGCATATTTCTTATTTGCATCCAGCCACTGGTATGACACCCTGGCTTAAACAAGATTTCTCAACAGAATACACTACTCCAGCTGAAACAGGAGAATGAAACTCCCTTGCAAGCTTTGAGACTTAGAGCAGTGATCCATATCATTCACCCTGTAACCCTGTAATCATTCACCTTGCTTTTCACCCTGTAACTTGCAGACACTGGTGAAGTTTGTGTACTGTTTCCAAAGTCTACCAAGAAAAGCGAAGAAGACAAGTTTATTCCCAGAGAAGCTTAAAATTTTTGCAAAGGAATCAGTTTCCTCTGGGAAATTTACCAGGGTATGCAAATCAGTTTGCATTTTAACAAAAATTAAATTTTTTGTGAAATGATCTGACCTTTCTAGATTCTTCTTGCACACTTAAAACACTTTTTAGCTTAGCATCATTCAAGAACAAATAAAAACTCTCAGTAAATAAAGTTTGTTTTGAAACAAATACTTCAATTAAAAAAAATTTCATTTTACAATACAGTAAGTCTTCTTAAGCTGATTGCAACTTAATCGTACAATCGCTTTTGAAGTTTCAGGTGAAGCTGAGAAATAAATTCTTTGTTTCTCCCTTTCAGTCCAAGACAAACTGATATGAAGAGATGTGATAGTGAAGGAATGCCAAGGTATTTTTCCTTAGTCAACAATAAGGTCTTTCTAAGTGAGAAAGCACAATCAGTGTGATAATGCACTTTCCCCCCCTATTCTAAAAAACTGCAACATCATGTACAGCTGGGTTCTCTTTTACTGATCCCTACTGCTAACACAAAGGAAGGGCCATCTGGAAGCCTCAAAGAAAGGGAAGAATTTAAACCTGTTTTAACTGCAGATGTTCATTTCTCATCTAACCTGTATTTTACCTTTCTCTTCCATAAATCAAAACCCTTCCAAATACCCATAACTTCTTAAACCAGACAAGAGCCTGTCACAGGAGCACTACTATGACAGAACTGCTGGGCTTTATATTCCAATATTTGTTCAGAAGCAGACAAAAGGCATGGCAAAGGTACTAAGTTGCATGCACAGACACACCCTCACTACCCTAAGAAATCAGAACCCTGATAACACAGATCGAAGAAACATTTGGAAGGACAAATATAACAATGTTCTTCTTTTTTCCCCCCAAAATCAGCAGTGGGAGGTTTGGAGAAAACCTCAAAGTAAGAAACCCTTCTGAAAACAGGTCACTTTGCAGAGTGAAGAGCTCTTGCTTTCCCTCAAAGAAGTTTGTGAAGATAAAGCTCTCAATAGACACTTGGGAGGATCAAGGGTTACAGAAAAGCAGCAAAAGTATTAAAGGACAACAGAAAGCTCAGAGAACTGTAATAATGAAAAATGGGCTTACTAATGAGTTCTTAGTAATGAGTACTGAGAAGTCTCCCAATCATTGGTACCAACATCAAACCTGACCCACAGCATGTCTCCCCCTTCTTCACAATTCACTGTTAGGCAGGCTGCAATGGAGAAATGCTAGGACAAAGAGAAAATTATTTCTTCCCAGCTGACATTCTGATGTGAGGATGGGTCATCATAACTCTAAACTCACATCTGATTTTTATATTAAGGTTGTTTGCCAGATTAGCAGTGTGCATCTTCATCTGTGCTCCTACATATCTGTTTTTGTCAATAGTGAGCTAACAGCCACAGTCTCTAGTCTCAACTTTTTGAGCAGCTCTTCACAGAATGCAGCTGCACCTTACCCTTAACAGAATGAGTGCAAACTGTCAACAAAAGGACTGCTCCACTCTGGCTACCTTGTGTCTCCTCCCCAAATCAGAACAGCAATCATACAGCTGCACTGAGACACAGATCAGCCTGCTGATACAGAGGAAAACCATCCCACCAAAGGAAAAAAGCCACTCAAACATTTTCTGCTAGATCAGTGAATAGAACCAATTCACTGCACAGCTGCACAATCACTCCATAAGATTAACCAGAACTTGAAGCTACCCACAGATGCAGTAGCAACACTTATCTTGGTGTGACTGTCTACAGCAAGCTCAAAATCTGCAGTTTCCTGCTCTGCACAGAAGGCTTGACAGATGGGGGAGGTTTGTGGAAGGCAGTCAGTCTGCCAAAAGAGATGGCACGTTTGTTCAGTTGTAAATTAGATCCCTTATTTCTATCTGACATGCACCTCAGACCTTCTTTTTGGGAACACCTTGCTCATTATTTGTGTATAAAGGGGCCAAGCTACCCATAGATTTTAGTACTAATACCACAGAAAAACTGTCATAGGGAACAGAGTTTGAGAGTGAAAGATTTGCTAGGAGGTACAGGTAGTGTGCCTGAAAATGCTTGAAGTGTTAGTGAGACTAATTCCAAACAAAGCTGGGGATATAAATTTGACTTGTCAGACAGAATAATATCCTACGTATCTAAATTCCTTCTAAACAACCAGAACTTCTGCTCATATAAATCCTTTGCTAACATAATTTCATTGATATTGAAATTTTTAAATATGGAGATGTAAAAGAGGTAGAAAACATGCAGCCTTTTCAGTTAGTCAGAATATTTTTGTTTCAAATTCTCCCTAACATTCAATATAACAATGACAAAATTTATTTAAAGAGAAAATGTTCACCTGTCTGCCAGGAAGGAGCCCTGAATTGTGGTAAAAGGGTAGATCCTGAAGAGACTGCCTGAGCAGTACGAGACTCAATAGCAGAGAGAAAATTCATAACTGAAGAAGTTTCCTTAGTGTTACCTCCAGCACTGTGCATACTGGTATCAAATATTCCTGAAAGACCTGGATGATAGCAGAGAGAAATTAAACAAAACAGATAACTCAGATGAACTTCAAAGAAGCAAAATGAAATAACAGATATATGTTCATAATTCACTAAAAAACCCCACCTTATGAAACATTAGCAAAGTAAAGTACATTGATTTTCTCTGTGTTTAACTGTTATGCAGTGTTACAACTGTAAATTGAAACTTCAGTATACATTCTAAAACCTATTATTAAGTGTATGTCAAATATGATGCTTATAACAGTACTTAGGTTACACCAGTAAAATGCTTCCCTTATCTGAAGATTCACTGTTCTATTTTCACTTGGTTAAACATTCAGAATTCCTCCTGAAACATGTCCAACTTTTCTATATCCAGTTTCTCCCTTTTGGGCAGCTTATGGAAGTTTGGACACATCTATAAACTAAAGGGGTTTTGGTTGCATTCCCTGTTTCAACAAACACATCCATGTGTTTCCCATTGCTCAGACCTTTCCATAGCAGGGGGCTCAATGGGAAGCACTGGTGAGATCCAGAGCTGTGAATAACTGAGATTGTCTTGAGACTGCAATTCCACCCCTCCATCACCCTGATGAAGGACCTGGCCAGGAGATACAGACTCAGCCAGCACATGAGCTCACACACCTTTCTTTGGAACCTGGGTTGCAAAGTGAGCATGAAGAGGTCAAGCCCCATCTTCTGGGGGATCCAGAGACAGGATATCATCAGGATCAAAGGCAGACCCCAGTGCAGCTGTAACACAGCCTGAGCCACTGCTACATTTTAAATGAATTTTAACTTTTCCCCAGCAGGGTCTCGGTGTGCACATGGCAGTACAGCAGCAGAGTGCTCCAGCTCACATCAGTTCTGCTGTTTGCTTTAGCCTGGAGGAGCTGGCAGCATTTCTGCCACTGGCCTGAAGGTACACAACTTTTGCCCTCATACATAGGCCAAATCCTGAAAAGCTGTATTTTAAAAAATAAGTCCAGCTTTTCCAAAAAAGAAGATTCCAAGCATAACCTCCCTTTATAGTTTCCTTTCTACTTACAACATTTTGATAAAAAGCTAACAACTGTTACCTTCCTGCTACACACTCAGCTATTCTAATACCAATTGCCACCACTTATATGACAAACTCCCTTTGATTATAAAATTCATTGACTTTAATCTAAATCACATAACAGTTGGTTTGTTTTTTTCTTTTTCCTCTGTAGCTATTTAAGCAGTATTCTCATGATCAGGACAGTTACCAGCAGGATGTTGTGTAGTTGAGTATCCAGGAAGCTGATGAGAAGCTGTGTATGTCTGTCTGTGAAGGTCTGTTTCTGAATGTGATGAATGTCCTCCTCCATAGCTTAAACTAAGGAAGAAATGAAACATTATTAACAAAATGTACACCTATAGAAACAAAGAACAGTTATGAAGTATCAATCACAAGCCAAGAAGTTACAGAAAGACAGGGAAACAAAAGCCCAAGATCAGATAGATCTAGTTGTGCTAGAATATCACAAAAAATATTAAGCAGATTAAAAATGTACTATTGAAACCTAAAAAGCCAAAGGGTTTAGGGTGGGGAAAAACCTTACAAAAATCAAAGCTGACCACATAAGAGTTTATAAAGGTCTAGGTCAGAAAGACAGAGTTCAACTGTGAGAAACACTCACTGGGCACTTTTTGTAATGATTTACTGATAGCAAGTCTGCAAAGCAGATGACTATGAATACATGCCCACTTTAACATTTCCATTTTTAATTCCATTGAAACTTACAGGACCTCATTTAATTAAAAGGCTGAAATGACTAGGAAGCTGTAGGAGCAATAGTTTTTAAAACGGTTTTGGTACTTTTGGTACAATTTAATAAAATTGACAGTGAAAGCACTACCAAGTGACAAATCCATCTTCAGACCTCCTAGCATTAAATGCAAGTTAATGATTCACAGCTTTTATTTAACATTTTTAAGTGAGTCACCTAAATTAACATGATGTTTCAATCAGGCTTAATGGAAGCACACATAAAATATAGATTGTCTGGGTCCATGCAAAACCAATAATGCAGAAAAGAAACAAATGCAATCTAAACACCAAGCAACCTTAGGAACTTGCCAAAAGCCCTAATGATTTCCAGTTTAAAAAGCAGAAAAGAGAGTGAGAAGCAAAACAAAACCCCAAACTTTCAAGCTTCCCCAGACTCAGCTCTGCATACCACCTGTCAAATGGAAGAAAATGAAGGCCAGCACCACCAAGAAACCATTTACCTGTTTCTTTTCTTGCTTTTGGACACCAAGTTTATGGGTAGCTGCTACTTACTCCAGTGCACATGTGAGACTGCTTCAATTTCAAAATTCAAGTGTAAACAAATGCCAAAACAACCCAAACAAGAAAAGCCACAGCCCTCCCTGCTGCCTGCTCCAAGGGAGACTTCCCTTATCTTTCATCCCTGGGGATGAGGGGCAGGCACTCTGCACCAGGAAAAATTAAACTCTCCATGCCAGGAACCATGACATCATGGGAAACTTTTATAGAAGACACCAAATAATATAAAAACTGGCAACACTGCTGGCTTTGCTTCATTTTCATTAAGAGGCAGATGAGCCTCTTAGAGCATTGTGACCTGCACACATCATGAAGCAGCAAGAGCCTGTCTGTGCAGGACTTTCCTGCCTGAGATGCACTATCAGGGGATGTATTTTCCACTTCAGCAATGCTCTATAGTGAGCATGCCAGGCTACAGCACAAGCCTAAAGAATGAACCAAAATCTTTTGAAAAAACAAAGAACCTCGGCTACTGCTTTTCTCAGTTGTGCACATTGTCTAGCACTTTAACACCTTTCACAGCAGTAATTGCAATTTAGAGAATTGCCAAACCTAAATTCAGAGTCAGCAGATCCCTGTGCTTATGCTGGAGAGGACAGATCTTTGTGCAGTTCAACTCTATGCATCAGCAACTGATTTCTATTATATGCTGACTGAAATCTAACTATTTGCATCACTGCTATGGACAACTGGCAGACATGATTGCATGACACTGTAGATTATTTTTTTTATTTACAGCATTAAACAATTTCTATTATTTCCAGACAAAAAAAAAAATTGCTACAGTGTTCTGCACATAAAACATTATGCAAATAATAAAGCCAATTGAAGTGCAAGTATTTTCACAAAAAAAAAAACCATTAAGGTTAAGGTAGTTTGGGGTTTTTGAACAAACTTGCATAGCTGGGGAAAAAACCCCTAAACATAGAACTTCAGGGACATGAAGCTTTCTTCGGGTCTTTTTAAGAAATAATAAAGCACTACATGAGAAAATAAGTTTCTAAACTGAAGCATGGCAGATTGCTCACAAGAATTATCTTCACTAACAAAAATGCCGAGCTTGTGGAAACTTTCCTGCAACAGCAATAGGTTGTATTTAGATTTTCTTGCAAGTTTACCTAAAACTTTTACCTATATAAAAGTATGTGGTGCTGACTTCTCTTTCATACACAATTTAAAGGCAAACTCTAAAGTCCTGCAGCAGCACAGCTTCCTTTTCCCATTCTGTATTTTCAGGTGAGAGGCACTCTGGTGGTGTTCAGGCAACCGGGGCTACACTTGGCACCAAAAGCTCTTCCAGATGAGGCAAGACCCTAAACCCAGTACAGTATATCAAGCAATTTCACTTCATTCCTCCTATTTAATTGTAAAAGCAAAAGGTCATCAGCAAAAAGTGGATGAACTTTAATTAATCACCTGAAAATTAAAAAAATTCGTTGCAAGGGTTTTTTATTTGTTTGGGTTTTTTTGTTTGCTTATTTTAAATTTCTATTTATTCTGGTTGTTCAGGACTGTGATTAATTTCTCCCCTCTTCATTCCTGTACAATAAACACCTTTTTTTGGTAAAGGGCAGGCACAGTACACACAAATACCACGAGACACCGTAACACAAGCCTGCAGACCAGAGGCAGAATCCTCTGGAAGATAAAAGTAACTTGTAAACCAAACTTGGACAAAGACTTTGTAACAAGGAGTGTGATAGAATTAGCACTGGGATACAAAATAACCTCTAGACTTCAGAACTCAGAAACAGTGTTAATTACTAGAACCTCAAAATTCTAGTAATGCTGGGCACCAAGTATATGATGGTGCCTTTTTTTTTTTTAGATACAAACTCCCAGCTCATAGTTAATGCAACCGCAACCTCAAAAATGAATCTGTCTTTCAATAAAAAACATTGTATTTATTTGAACAGTTAATTGTTTATTGTATAATTACTGCTTGCTGGAATGTAGATTCTTATCTCAAAAAGCCTTGCATATATGCCTTCAGTTTACATAAGCTTATCCTAAACAAGCACGGCAATCTGAGAGATTACTGCCTTAAGGTTTCTTTTTATAAAATTTAACTTTTCAACAGATGCATTTACACAGCATGTAATTCACATATCAAAAATACATCCAGCATGGCAAACACCCTTATGGCTACCAAGCTCTGCATGCTCTTGTTTGGAAGTTTGTTACAGTTGTGCAAGTTGTTACTTGTCCTGAAATGTCAGATAAGTTACTGAAGAAACATTCCCATTACTCGGTACTTTGTTATGCACTGCTCCAAAAGCACTTGGCCCTTAGCACTGATTATCACAGTGATTTCCCACTCCCACTGTCATAGTGAACTGCACAATGGAGTGATCACTGCTAGGAAATAATATTAATTTGACACACTAATTTGGAAAAGAGTTCCCCCAAAGTATTTTTCATTGAAAAGATAACTATTACTCTAAATGAGATATCCTGTATAGAGTTATTATTTGTCATTGCTGTAATAATGCAATCAAAAAGTGTGTATGACAATGGAAGTTAAATGACTCAAGTACTAATCTGATTTTTTTCAGCTGCATCAGCTGGGCTAATAGAAGATTTTTACTTGTCCAGTAAAATTTCTGGAAGAAAACTGTTGAGTCGTTGCACTTCATTGTTACTAAAATACCTCAACCTTGATTTACAACTCCTTTTTGTTAGCTCAGATTAAATCTGTCAGGAATGGACCCTTCGCACATCTGTTTGCATCGTTATTCTCACGATCATTTCTTTTCAAAGCATTCTTCAATCCAATAGTTTCATACAAATTCAGGTCTCCATCTGCAAAAGGTTATCCAGTCCCACTGCACTCACCACCCTCCTCAGGTGCCAAGGCAATTATCAGGTTTATGCTTCACACAAGTGAGGGATGCATTTCCCAGCTTCACACTCAGATTGAAGCATCATTTTTACATGGGAGCAAAATTTAGCTGCAATAAACACTGGACATAGAAGTAAGTACTTTTATTTCTTTTACTTTCTTCAAATAACCATGCTCTCCTAGGCACCCATACAGAATAAAACAGAAACAGAAAACAAGCACTTTACATAAGTATTTTTTTTTCCCCTTTCCATGTAATGATACTCCTTTACTAACTATTAAGTAATTTTTTTTTTCATTTTTTACTTTATTTTCTGGGTAAATCTTCATTACAGCTCATCAGTTTTTAAGGTTGATTGATTATTTTGATTTGGTGCTTTCTGGGGGGTTCTTTGGGTTATGTTTAGTTTAGTAGCAGCAATCATTCAAGTACCAGGGAAACTCACAATGCTTACGTGGAAAGCAGACCAGAGGGTGCAATCCCTTGTCCTTAGGCACTTGTACCTCCTGCCTCTCACAGAAAGGAAAAGTGCTACAGAAACCCCCAGATTAAATCCCAGAGCACTTCCAAAGCTGTGCTCCAGGTGAACCTGGACACCTACAAGACAAGTGGGTGCACAGGGAACTCCTGGCTCCAGCACCCTGAGAAGGGAACTCAGTGCCCCAGCACAAGTCTGAGACCAAAACAACCAAGCCCAAACAACAAAAGCCACCAAGCCAGCATGCACACAAGGCATCAGATGTGAGGCAGAGCAGAAATTTGATCTCATTTTTGCCTTACTGAAAACAAGAGCTCCTGTGAGAAGATGACTCGGCACAGCCCCCTTCTAATGAAATCACCACAAAGGAGATTAAAAAGAACAGTGATAGCCTCATACTGGCAAGAAAATACCTTTAAAATCACACTTTGCAGTTTATCTTACTTGAGACATATGTGAAATAGGGGAAATATCAAACTTCCCTCGCTATCCCAAAGCTCAGACACTTGGCAAAGGTGTCTCTCTCCAACCAGCTATTCAGCTGTGCTATAGCAAATTCCACTCAGAGACAGAAAGCAAAGCCATAAAACTGACAAATGCACTGCTGAATATTGAAAATGTCATCCAAAATATAAGATACAGAAACTGACACACAGCTTACATCTCTTTTTGTCCACTGGATTTGATTTTAGATGTGTAAAATGCAGTTCCAGTTTGTATTACCTGCTGGCAAGTACATCGTTAGGATTAATATTTAATAGCTTTAATATTAGATATTAGAATATACAGTATATATAGAATAGATATTATAATATATAATTAGAATAATAGCTTTACTATTAGATACAATGTTTATTACTTTCCTTAAATACTTCTCTTTGTTATTTTGCCTTTACTCAACATCTCCTGGAGAAAGAATGGAAGAGCATTACTTGAAAACTTCACTTGAATTTAATACAGATGAACTAGAGGGTAGATGGCCCTTCAGCTGCTCATTTTAACAGCAAGAGTTCCCTGTTTGCTACAGTCACGCTAGAATGTAATTCAGCACCCAGGGTTATCTGCAGCTCAGAATAAAATCAAAATTTAAAAGCAATGTTACAGGTAGATTACTTTAATCCAGAAATAGGTTTAATCTTGTATTTTAAAAAAGCCATGACCCTAAGAAGCAGAGGAGGGAGTTGCCCAGGAAGAAAGTTCAATACCATTAGTAACACCAAGTCACTCCTGTCCAACACACTTATGGAAGTTTAAAAGCACAGAAAGCCCTTAAAAACAACAGAAAACAGAAATGGAGGATGTCCCAATAGTTAATTCCAATGGAAAACAAATGCCTTCTCAGCCCAGAAACTCATTTCAGTGCAAAATATTTTTTAAATGTATACAATATGTGATTTTTCACTTCTATTTCCCAGCCACAGACATACTGGAGGGAGGGGGAAGACAGTGCAAACACAAATTTGGGTTGAAGCCTGAAAATGTTGGCAGGTTCAAGAAAAATAGGAAACCAGCCTACTCCCTGCATCTAATTCCCTTGATCCTCTCATTAGATTATACAAGACAAGACAAACCTTAACATCATATTTGCAAAAAGAGAAAGAATATTTAACAATCCAGACCAGCTGCAGTGTCCATATGTCCTAGGGTGACTCTATGATGCTGAATTGTATCCCCATTCATCTGTTTAGCCCAGAAATCAGTTTTGTGCCTTTAAACCTAGATCTGAGAGTGAAGCAGGGGAAGGAAAAGGAGTGGAATTTTATTTTTAACTGTATTTAAAAACATAGAGATTGCCTGCACACAGATATGTTTGCTCTACACTACAAGCAACAAAAGAAAAAAAATTGCTACTTGAAAAATAAAGCCCACTGCTGAAAAATCAAAAGAAAATAATCTCAAACTAATACCTTAAGGTACATAATGCATGCTTTTAAGAACAGCATACATCTCTAGCATTTGCCTAGCCTGTTCTTTTAGTATAGCAAGAAAAAATAGATATTGATATTTTTAATTATTATTAACATTATTCTTTAAGGTAGATACTTTTGGAAAGATGGAAAATACAGAATGAGACTGCAGTACAGAGGGAAGTCAGTAAAGCACAGAGGAGCAGCATTTACTGACAAGCTCCAGTGTCTGTTGGTTATGGCACATTCTCCCTTTTAATGCAATTACACACTACATACCCGGTATAGAATATATCCCATCCTAACACACCAAAGGCAATCACCCTCCACTCTTTCATTAAAAATGAAGCTATAATGTTAATTTTCCCCTTCAACTCAAAGGCAGAGCCAGCAAGAGCATGGCTGAGGCTGCCACAATGTGGGCCAAGGATTGCCTGGAGGTACTTGTGAGAGGAAACTCTCATTACTTCCTCGCTTTCTAGGAGCAGAGATAAGGAGCTTCTAAGAAATAGATTTTGAGGTAGAAAATTACATGCAGGGAGCTCCCTCAATAAGCAAAAGTTCACACTGTTCCTGTGATTCTTCACCTGAATATGTATCACTTCTTAAGGAAATAAAGATATTTTATGACACAAAAGGTCCATCTCCCTTTTATTCCCATGTTAATGTGTCTGAACTCCTTATGCTTGAACCTTTTAAAAATGAAAAACAGGAATGCCAAAATAGTCTTACTGGGACTTCAATACCTGAGTGCAAGTGCTGGCTTGTCTGATTAAGTAACCTGCAGAGTTCTTAACAACAAAGACAATATAATTCTGTTTAAAAAAAAAAATCAGTTAAACTCTGTCCTGAAAATATGTATGTGAAAACTAATATTCAGATAAAAACAAGCTATTTATAAACTTCAATTACTACTAAGTGACTGGACAAACTACTTTATGTCATTTTTTAATGCATGCAACCTAAACCAGCTTTCTTTATGAGGTTATTTATGACTGAAATGCAGTACATATGACAAAATAATTTTTTTTTAAAATCAGAACCGGTAAATTTGGAACCGCTTCTCTTGGCTTTGACAAAAAAAAACTTTGCAACTTAACCAAAACAGAAACTTTGCAGCTTACAAAAAAGAAACTAAAATTCAACTACTCTACAATGTCAGTCTAAAGCTCCTGATGCATATTTGAAGATATCAAGGTCTGGAAAGGAGCTTTCAGTGATTTCCTGCTCTGAATATTCAAGACTAACTTTGATGTCCTTATTAAGACAGTATCATTTAAACAGACACTGTAACACATTCCTCCCAATTTGCATTATAATGCAGTGTCAGAAATAATTTTAAGACATTTGTTTGCCAAGCAGTGCTTTGGGGATTCATACATCTTCCCTGACAGCTTCTACTCAATCAGTGCCTGCAGAAACAGCAGTCCCATTATGGCCTGTGTAGCTTCCACCACTCTAAGGTCTGCAATCTTATTTTCTTGCCTTTTGAGACACTGGATTATTTTGTCACTACATTTATTTATCTTCTTCTCTTACCTTCCCTCTGTGAAAGAACTTTTGCTTTACCCAGTATAAAGAGAATAGCTGCGATTTTTATATAAATACTTCTCTCTTAGAGTTTTACTTACAATTTCAAAAGATTTTTGTAGCAGACAGTAATGGAAATCTAACACTTTCTCTCTGATATGTGATGCTATTCTGTTGCCAAAAGTGTACTTGGGGCATATTCAAAACTCTTCTCTAGATCATTCCAGTACTAATGGTTGAACACACAGCATAATCCTCTATTACAGCTGAGATACACACAAAAAGATTCCATTACTTTTAATAACAAAATTTTATTTCAAAATATAAAAATCAGCAGAGCGTTATCTCAAGATGTGGGTTAGCCACATCAGAGCCTTAATAAAATCACAATTCATTTTACCTATTGAAATGCTTTTCAACCCTCATCCTCCCAGTTATTACAGCATTGTATTTTGTGGCAAGCTTGAGACTTGCCTTTAGGGTACTAGAGGAATACTTGATATCCCATTTCTTACTAAGCCCTTTATTTTCCATTTCTATGGAAAGGACGATGCTGAAGCTGAGGTTTTCATCACAGAAAGAGGTAAGAAGTGCAGATACATGTGTGCTGTACACTGACAGAGCCATCTTATGCTGTCAGTGGGTTCCCTTCATCACCAAATCTGGAAGCACTTTCTAGTTCCACAACCCATGGAATACCTTGTGCTTCAGCCAGGCACAAGGAATAATCACTCTGATTTCGAGCCCCCACCACTGAGTCTCCAGTACTGAAAAAAGGCATTTTCTCCAGGTTTTGTCAAGTTAAAGTGCACCCCTGTGAAGAGCAGTGGTCTCATGGCCCACAGCCACTGGCATAGAATGGGGCAGCTGCTCAGTGACCACATCTGAGATCACACATCCTGCCACCCTACAGCCAAAAATCCAGGGCCATTAGATGGGCTCTAAGCCTCCCAGCACATCCACATATCCAGCACAGTGTTTTTTCCACATCCCACAACAAACTACAAGGGCTAAGCAGCTCATATGAGCTCCTTCAGATTCATAACAAGAGGTATCCCTATGACTAACACCACTTCCATCCCAATTTGGGAGGTGTGCCCAGGAAAGATCTAACATGTTAACAACACAGTTCATCATAAAACACAGCAGCAAAGAGTCCTTTACATTAAAGGAAGCATCACAGGGTGTTATTAACCAAGTTTATAAGGAAAACTAGCATAGCTCTTGAATTTAGCTCTTAAACCTCTTCACAAGTGCTCTCCTCATCCTAAAACAAGTTTAAATTTACATTTTTAACCTTACAAAGGGGACCCTGGCTATCATTTCATTTGCAACAAGTCACTATTTAGCTGAAAATACCAGATGAACCCAGTTGCTTGTGAATGTTTCAACCAGAAAACGTGCATTGTTCCAAACTGTAGAAATACAGTCACAGCTACATGGCATTTACTTTGAGATAGGAAAAACTACACTATATTAAACAAATTCATTGAATATGCCCCGATACTGATTTGAGCTTTCATGATCATCGTGTCTAAACAAAAACAAGTATTAACCCAGATCAAAACAGCATACACACATGAACTGAAAAAATATCCTTTAGTTGGTGAAAAAACCTGTATCCTCTTAAAAACAATAACAAAAGGGAGTTTTTTGAAGGGGAAAAGATGAAAATCCCATCTCTCTCCAGTGGTGCTGACTATCAGCAAACTCCAGCTCACCAGTGCCAGCAGCTGAAGGTAGTTAGCACATGGCTGTGTTCAGAGTAGGGAGGAGTTGGCTTTCTACAATCACTCTTTGCACAGCAAATGAACAAATGTTCAGATTCAAGAAAAACTTATTGGAAATCCTGTTCTTGGCAGACTCAGCAGAACATCATGAAATGGGCCGAGCATGGGGATTGAAGGATTATTCACTGTCTAGCACTGGAATTTTTGACACGAAGATGAGAGAAAGTAAACAGGATGTGGTGTGAAACACCAAGCTGCCATATTTCTGAGAGGGATTTCCTGGGCAGGAAAAAGGGCAGCATGGAAGGTGCAGCACAGGCTGGCACACCCAGCCTGGCCCAGGCTGTGACCCTTTGTCTGGCACGTTCTGGATGGCTAAAAGCTCCCAGAACAGCTTGCCAGACATCTGGAATGCTAAATGAAGGACTGGAGCCCTCCAACTCTTCTCCCATAACACTGCCAGCTGAAAAAAGAGGGATATCTCCAAGGAAATCTAGCTGTGTGACTGCCCCAAGTAGAACTCCTGCAGGATTATTAAGGAATAAATGCTCCTTAGTATCCTGCTGTGTAAACACTATTACTCTAAGATAAGGATGCCTAAGGGTGCCTTCTTCCTGCTGAGCATAATTGGTTGCATTTTTCCCAAGTCCTAAGCAAGCAACACAGGTAGGCATGTAGAAGGAAGATGATAAACAAGAAAAGCAATATGGGAAAGTAAAAGCTTGTCTAAACAGATGTAGGTTCTTGCTGAATTGTTTTGGAATAAGAAACTTTCAAGTGCGCAGAAATCCAGGAATAAGAGCCCCCTGCCCCTTTTTGTAGCATCATCAGAGAGGTTCTGAAGAGGCTCTAAAGAATGTAAGAGTCCACTTAGCCCCAGGTGTGTCCAGGGCAATGAAACAAAAGAAGTCATGTAACAATGACAGAATAGCAAGCAGAAGTAAACCTAAAACCTATGAAATCTGCCCAGTGAGACAAATAAATCTAGTACTTAATAACCATGCATTCTGTTCTCTCAGAAAGTATTTCTCTTTGCTTAAAAATTCAAAGAATTTTCTTTTCTCTGCCACTTGCATGGTACAGCAAGAAATGCTGTGCTGGAAAGGCTGAACTCTGCATGCTGCTCAAAGTTATTTTTGTCACAGTTAAGGCTGCTAAGGAAAGTCTGAAGTGAGACTATTAATGTATTGCCTTTTGACTGGTTTTTGTTTCGGTTTGTCTTTTCTTTGTTTGTTTAATGTATGGAATAGGCACTCGCCAGCAAAGCAGCTTCTTGACATGCAAATTTGTGAAAGCTTTGACAAAATACAACAAAGATATCCATGCAAAATACACCCACTTTATAAGAGCCCTAGCATTGTTTAAAATTACTACAGTTCAGGCATAGGTGCTTTTTTCCTGACAGGAACAAGGATTTTTCTAAAAACAGCCTCCTTCCTATGACAGCTTTATGCCAGAATCAGCAGCAACTCCAGGAAAAAAATAAAAGGTGGGCAAAAGTACAGAAGAAACAGGGTGAAAAGGTTGCTCTCTGTTGGTGTAAGGTAAAGACACCTATGATTAAAGTTAACAGGGTGAAAGGCAAAATACACACATGGGACTGAAACACTTTTTGCATAGGTGGTGGAATACAAGCCCCCCTTCTTGCAGAACAATGTATTCTGTACCCTGTGTGGAGGATGTTGGCTCCATGGGAAAGGGCTCCCATCTGAAATGTCATTGTAGGTGATCTGAAGACAGATCTGGCACCCAGCTAACAGACACTTACCAAGTGCTCCTTCCTGCCAGGGAAGCAGGCAGCACAATTTCTGGGGGATGTTCATCACAGCCAGTGACATGGCAAGACTGAGCCCATCCAAACCCTGTCCAGAACAACTGGGAAGAATCCCTGCCAAAGCCACACAGCTCTGCTCCCTGCTTGTCCCCAGGTGCCACCTCTGGCTTCCAGCCCTCCAGCACAGATATCCAGCTCAAGCCATTCACTGTTTCAGCCAGGAGAGTTTTCTCATGGATTGACAAACAGGACCAGCTCCCTGTGCAGTTGCACAAACACCAAACAAAGACAAGGGAAGAGGAAGGGAGCCCCTTTCAGCAGCAGTGAGCCTGAGCAGCCCAGTTCAGCCTTCTCAGGTAACTACACCCTCACACTAGGTCTCAGCTCACTCCTTCTGCAGATAGTTCTTTATCACCATTTCTCACTGCAGCAGAATGACACACACTGCTTGAAATCGTCCATGTAAAGCTGGCATTAAATCTCACACAGGTAAGCAGCATCTAAATCCAAACAAGCCTGCCTGGCTCATTTTGAAACTTCAGCCAAGATTTTGCAAGATGACCACACATCTGCACTGGGGAAAAGCTATGGGACACAGAGCAAGAATGCATTCAGCTTCTGTTCAGCCAATCTTTGACCTTCCCACAGCTGTGATTTCAGTGTGTGCTGAATGCAGGTGAAAAAAAAAAAAAGAAAAAGAAAGGAAGCCAAACAAAAGCCAGCAAGTCCCTGTAAGATATCTGCACTATACCATGGACTACCTGTGTTTATTTGGCATGTATAAATGTTTCAGATATAAACTATGACAGAAAATTTGGTAAGATTTTAAAAGTGACCTACCTTTTAATATGTTTTTAAAACTTATTTAATTTTTCTGTGCCTTTTAATACAAAATTTCTATGTATATTCCCAGATTATGAGCTTTCCTTTCAACACTTGAAATACTACGCCATAGGGAACTTTCTGTAGAATGTGTTTAACAACAAACATTGGTTTCACCTCTTAGAACAATTTCATTTGATGAAAGAAAGTGTTCTCATCTTTTCTAAAATACTCTGCACTTAGAGTTCCTATAGCTATGCAAAAACCCATTAGAATTTAAAATTGAGCCTTAACTAAAACACAATTATAACACAGCTGTTACAATAAGCATTAGTTTGACAGCTATGCAAAAATGAGTTTAAAAACCCATCATAACCATTTATCATAAAAGTGTAAGTCTCTCATATATGTAAGTTTGCAAATGAACTATCACAGTAACTAACTCTTTATCTTAGATTAGCTGTTATAGGCCACACTAACAATGTCAGTGCTAGCTGTTGTAAAGAACCATACTGAATTAAATGACATAAAACCCCATACACTTGGGTAGGACAGAGATGGATACAGACATAAAAGAACATCAGAGACCATGGCAATCACCATAAAACTTAAAGCAACAACAAAATAATTGTGACTGGCTTTTAATCACATGTAGCAGATTTGAGTCTTAGAGCTGTGGTAAAAACAGAACAAGAACAGTGAGATCTTTCCACTAGTAAAAATCCTTTTCTAAATGAGTACTCCCACATCAGAGAAACTGAACCAGAAGCCCCATCCATTATCAGGTGTCTTCATGTCTCTTTCCATGTAATTACAACCATTTCTCACACTACTACACATCACCTGGTTTCTGAATACTCAATAATTCCTGAGCAAGCAGCAAGTAAGCATGGCACACCTTATCTGCTATTCCACAGCTTTTGGCCAAAAGAGGGTTTAAGCACAGAGGCAGGGTTTTCTGACAGCTACAGTAAAAGGCCAAAAGTGGCAGTGCACTCCTAGAACCACCAGAAATTCCTTCAAGATGCTGACAGGCTGTGCAAGGGGACTGGGAGTCAGGAGCACCCCCTCAGCCCCTGCTACCAGGCTGCAGTGTCCCTGCTTAGGTACCAGAGTGATCCCAGTGATTTCCATCAGCTTCCATCCCAATTCACCATCTCCTATTCCATGGGAAGAGTTATGTCACAGCAGGCCTGGTAGAAATGTCCTTGTAACACTTCACCACACATTTCCTTTGAGTTGATAAGAATGGAGGCATTGCACAGACCAAACAGTGCCTGCAAGAAATAAGAAGCAGGATAAAAACCAGATGGCTGAAGTGAAGCACAGGAAGACAGGAGCAATGCTTGTAGGGAGGAGAAATCATTTTGATGAGCTGAGACTGTGAACATGGCTCTCCACACAAAGGGAACATAACCTGCCACAACACAGCCTGCAAGAGCATAGCTATGAAATTTGAATGAAATATTGTCATCCAGATCACCTAAAGGCTGAATTCTTTTCAAGCAAGTACCAGATGAACATGACACACATTTTTTAATTTAACATCAGGCTAATGCAGCTTCAGCTGTTAAGATGACTACCTGTCAACCACAATCAGAAACACCACTTTGAAAAATGTGATGTGATCTGTAACACAAGTTGAGGGCATGGACAGCATATTCCTTTACAGTACATCTATACCTTCACAATTTCTTTCCAGGCTGCTGCAAGCCTTGGCAGTGACAGGAATGACTCTTCCATCCCCATTCCTCAGCAACTCCATCCATACAAAGACAAGTGCTATCAGCAGTAGAGGAATCCACAAGCACCTAAAGCCCAGACTCTACTCATCACTGTGTCCAACATGTTCAAATCTTTAAATCTGGCCAAAGACAGGGTATATTAACTCTTATTAAAATGACATGGACCCAAAGAAGCCAGTTCAGGAGAATTTCAAGCACAAAATATGATTCATTATTCAGTATTTTCCCTGTTCTTAGTACAGTTAAAGAAAAAAGTTTAAATGTTTCAGCCAACAAATTTTAAATGCATCATTTGTCACCACATATAGAACCTGGAGATGAAATTTCAAAGAACTAAAACAAAGTTTTCTCCACATTGTTTCCTGAAGCATAGTATAAATATTGCCATATCATATAGGGATGCAATAATACTAATTTGATTGGTATAGGCAGCAGGCAATGATCTAATGAGCTTCTGCATGGTACTTGTCTTGGGATTTTTCTCCATGCCATTTCTTGTAAAGAATTCCCAAAATGTACATTAATACAGCAGCTATTAAAAAAAATTGCAAGGTATGTTGTAAAACCAGGGGATTATTTTAAATATTAAAAAAAAATCATCACGCAGTTGTATTTCCTGTAAAATGCAAGAAAGATCCACTTCTGCTTCTGCACTACCTATTCTTAAATGCCCTAGGAAATCCAAATCACCTCCAAAGAGCTGGCATGACCCTCAAGAGGTGATGAGAACTGGCAAAAGCAATACAGAAAGGACAGGTCACTGACTTCCACTGAAATCAACATTGCAACATGACCAAAAGCATGATCAGTGATTAGGGAGAAAAATTGTAAAGAATTATATGGAGACCTGACTTTGCCATGCAAGCAACTCCTCAGAGAAACTGCCTAAAGAGCTTCATGGGGCAAGGGTTTGGCCAAAAAGCTGCAATTCTCTGTGAAGCAGGGAATGTACAGCCTCGCATGCCAGGGAGCTCCTGAGATCTTCTCACTGCCTTAACTGCATCTCAAATGCGATGTGCACAATTCAGGAAGGGAAATTGACAACAACTTGGAGGAAATCTGGAAGAAATCTGAGAGAATAACTAAAGCAGCAAGAAAAAAAATCTCTGGCAATAAACTTCAAAAGATTATGTTCTTTCTATCAAGAAAAATAAGTAAAGCAAGAAATTAATTAGGATTCATAAGAATTCATACTCGACATATTTTCAGCATTGATGAGGCTATAACCAAGACTCAGTGACCAGAAACTAAAGGCAGCCCTCTTCATATCAGAAATACAATATAAATCAGTCACTTGTATACTTTACTAAGAACTGTGCTGAATTTTGCCTCATTGGAAATTTTTAACTACACCTTCTAAAATGTAAGCTCTATTTTCAAACACAGATTGGGGAAAAAAACCAAAACGTTCTGTAGCCTGCATTATGAAGAGGTCAGACTAGATGATTGCAACAGTCCTTCTGACCTGATAATCTATTAATCTTATCAGACATGTCTGACCACTTTCAGAACCAAGTGCAAAGTCATCTATTAGCGCACCTATTTCAACGGGATATTTTTAGCCCGAGATTCTCTTTTACCTTTAAACGCCGTCGAGATGGGAACTGCAGATAAATCAAGCGAGAGACATAAAAGGCAGGCGATAAGGAAAATCTCATCGCCTAGAGAATACTCCTTTTAGTTGGCAGAGTTACACAATCAAAAAGCAACGCAAAGCCAATAAGATACCCTGTATTTTCCCCGCACTTCCCGGAACTTTGCAGAACTCTCCGCGGGACTGAATCGCTCCAGACAAGTTTTGGCTGAGAGGAGGAGGCTCCGCACGCCCCGGAGCAGCGCTTTAGAGCAAAGAGGCTCGCCCGGCTCAGCGGAGCGCACACCGGCGGAGAAATGGACGGGCGCGGGGGATGCTGGCGCGGCGCGGCCGCCTCCGCCGGCCCGGTGCCCCGGCGGGCAGCATTGTTCGGCCGGGCAGCGCCGGTGCCCGCGGCCCCGCTTCCCTCCGGGAGCCGGCCAGGGACGCGTGAACTCTTGAACCCGCGCCGCAGCCCGACGCGAGCCTCCGGGGCGGAGAGACCGCCCGCCCCGCCGCCGCCAGCGCCGCGGGCCGCCGGGGACAGCGGGGAGCCCGCGCCGCCGCCGCCCCCCGCCCGCCGGGACGCGGCCTCCGCCGCCCCGCCCGGCCCGGCCTCCCCGGGGCCGCCGGGCCCCGCTCGTCCCCCGCCCTGCCCTGCCCCGCCGCCGGGGCCCCCCTCGGCCGCCCTCGGCCAGGCCCCGGCGCGGCCCCCGGCCTTTCCTGCCGCTGCCCCCTCGGCGGACCCTCCTCACCTGGGCTTGAGGCTGCCGGCGCCGCGCTCGTAGGCCCAGGAGGCGGCGGGCGGCGCGGTACCCGGGGCCAGGGGCTCGGCGAAGCCGGGGGTCGCGGGGTAGTTCCTGTCCATCATCGGGGCCGCGGGGGCTCCGCGGGGGCCCTGCGCTTTTGAGGGCGGCGGGGACCGAGCGGGGCGGGGGGGGAGCGGCGCCTCATCCGGGGCGGGCAGCGCCGCGGCCCCGTGCGGCCCCCTGCGCTCCGCTCCCGCTCAGCGGCGGGCGGCGGGCGGAGCTGCGGGCGGCGGCGGGGGCTGCGCGGCCGCCGGACCCATGTCGGGCTGCGCGTTCCCAGGATGCTCCTCCCCCGCCAGCGCACTGGGGCTCACGGGCTCCGTGGCCGGGGGCAGGGAGGCCGCGGCGGAGGGGCCGCCGGGGCCGCCGCCAGCAGCGCCGGCGGGGAGAGCGGGAGCAGGAGGAGGAAGAAGAGCAGGAGGAGGAGGAGGAAGGAGGTCTGTGACTCGCGGACGGGCGGCCGCGGCCCGAGGGGGAAGCGCGGCGGCGGGAGCGGAGCGTGGCGGGGGGCGGTAGCCGCCACCGGGGCGGGGTGGGGGGGCTGAAGGCGGGGACGGGCGGGGTGGCGGTGTCGGGTACGGGGGAGGCCGGTTCCTCGGTGAAGCGAAGCGCTGGCGCTTTGTTGGAGGAACCGGGGCGGGGCCATGTTGTTCCCGCGGAGGGGAAGCGCCGCCAGCCGCGGGCTCCGGGGCGGCCGCCGCCGCCAAGATGGAGCCCGGCAGCCGCCCCATTGTAGGGCGCTTTGTGGGGCGGCCCTCCCGCCCTGGCACCGGCACCGGGCGCTGACGCCGCTCCCCGCGCCCGGCCGCCTCCCCCCGCGGCGGGGAGCGCCGAGCCAGCGCCCGCCACCGCCTCTTTATGTGTCTGTATGTCAGAGCTGCCCAAAGACTCGGGCATTCCCCATCGAGAGGCGGAATGGAATCGTATGATGGCATCGCAGAGTGCTTTGGATTGGAAGGGACCTTGAAGATCATCCAGCCCGATCGCCCCTGCCATGGGCACGGGCACCTTCCACTAGATCAGGTTGCTCAAGGCCCCATCCAACCTGGCCTTGAACACTTCCAGGGATGGAGCAGCCACAATTTCTCTGGGTGTTCCAGTGTCTCACTCTCCTCACAGTAAATAATCTCATCTTAATATCTCATCTAAACCTACTTCCAGTTTAAAGCCGTTGCCCCTTGTCAATTACCCCTTGTATATTCTCCTTGTCAATTATCCCTTGTCCATTACCACATGCCCTTGTGAAAAGTTCTTTCCAGCTTTCTTGTGTATGCAAAAAGTCAGCTAGCAGGAGAAGAGAAAGAATATCTATTTATTCTTTCTTTATTTTTATTTAGTCTAAATTTAAATGGTAAAACTTCTAGAGGACTGCTTTAGCTAGGACTGGCTAAAGCAGTTTGTTTTTATTTAGAGCAGCCTAAGCCACCTGGTTTGTAGATGATAAATTCCTGTATTTTTTGCTGAATGCTTGTTAAAACAAAGAATAAGGGAGACGGGCACCATCTGCACGGAGCAGGGTAGCAGCAAAGGAGACATCAGGATGATGAGTGAACTGTGGTGTCTTGCTTTCCCTGCAGATTGAAGATAGGCAGGCCGAGATGAGCAGGAGGAATGTGCCTCAGAGGTGAAGATGAGGAACATGCTCTTGAAAAGAGGGTGACTGCACCTGAAGGCACTGCTCAGAAGAGGAAGGTGTATGCTAATGAGCAAGTAAGTCTTTTGAAGATTCAGTTTGTAGCACTCCAGGCAATACTGAACCACAGACTGAAATGAATTCTGTAGTGAAATGCATTTAGAAACTTGGCTACAGCCAATCAGATTAGATGTTAAAAAAAAAGCTGCAAAAAACCTCAACATTGGAATGAAAAGACGGAGTGATCAGTATTAAACGAGAAAGAAGAAGAGTATGAGACTTCAGGAGGAAAAGCTGAGGTTCTGCTTTTCTCATGCCTGAGTTCAAGAAGCAGCAGGAAGAAATGCAGCCGTGGATGGGGAGAGAAAGAAAGGTAAGTGTGAAAGTCATCAGCACTGAGGAGAGGAGTGAAGTCACCCAGAGGCCAGGGCAGAGGGTGGAGGGAGAAGCAGCAGCTCACCAAAGCCAGAAACCAGCAGAGTGAGTTTCCTCGTGTTTGCATAAGTTAGCACCTGTGTTGCTTGCAGCTGGAGGAGCCGTGTGGGGGGTGGGAGACTTTCTCTCCCCGGGAAACGGGAGGGTTGCTGTTTTACATATGAACGAGGCCTGATGACAGAAAATGACTCCAGTTGTATGCTAATAGTGCAGCGTTTGCCTGCTGATGCTGTTGAAAGTGCCATTTCCAGTGGGGAAGGACCCACAATTTTTTATTTCCCTGCAGGATGTCCACTAATCGCCATTATATTATTACACATTATTATTATTAGAGCACATTGCTTCCCTCAAGTGGGGCTGAGAGGAGGGTGATACATGGAACTGATATGAAGTGCCTTTTCCATCTACTTGTAGTGTCTGGTTTTCTAGAGTGAACATGTTGCTGTGGAGTTTCTTGTCCTAAATTTGGAAGGATGTGTTAATAAATTGTAAAACTGCTAGTGTCTTGTTTGGTTTTTTTCTCAAGTAACGGCAACATGAACTGCAAAGAGTGCCATTATGTTGTTTATTTCCATTACAGAACTGCTCTAAAGACAATGTGGGGGTGGGTACATGGCTGTAAAATCATGTTACATGAGAAATCACAAACAAGAACCCGTCCAGATTTGCAGGCAGGGAAACATAGACAGTGCCTTCATACCACTAAATGAACCACAGACACAGTGCTTCCCTGAACATTGCTGGAGTAGATCCTTTTTTTCTGGCAATCAGATAGTGAAGTTGAGTGAAACAGAATTTGTCACAGCTGTTGTTAAGTTTAATTTCTTTTACATGGTTTTAATAGAGGTGAGTAGACTAAAAGCTTAATCACTGATGTCCACAACCATCAGATAAAGTCAGTTTTTCCAGTGATTTGCTTTTCCTGTGTATGAGATAAATCTCGTCCTGAGATCAGGCAGTGAGACTTCCGCAGCTTTCTCATTAAACTGACCCCTGCTGCTCCTTGCTGTCCTCTGTCCAGGAAATCTTCCTCCAAGTTTGTGCATTTTATCTTTTTGTAACCAAATGGAATTTTGTAACACTTTTCTCTAAGACAACAAAAGAGTATGTTGAGAGTAAGTGCTTTTACAGTATCCTGGTACCCAGGAAACTTATAAGCAGCTTTCTGAAGGATCTGTTCAGGGATAGAAAAATTCCTTTGGTAGATCATGTTAATTAAACTTTTTTTTAATGTTTAGATTAAAGTGTACATATTAAAATTTGTACTTAGCAGTCATGTTAGGTGTGTTAATGGTTCTGAAACTTGGACTCTTGTCTTAATAAGGAATGGTTTTGTTTCAAATGCATGTTGCTGTTTAGGAACTGAGCTTTAGTGGGCTAAAATGCCTTCTGAACTGTAGTGCATAACTTAGTGCCTGTAGCTAGTAGTGATATTGTATGTGCTTCTCTCTGAAGTCAAGGATTTAATATAATAAAAATATCTTGCTGAAACATAATACAATTTTTCTCTCTACTTAAGACCAAAATCTTGAGTTGAAGCACTGTAACACAATCTGTGCAGCGTACCAGCCTGAAGCACTACTGTTTTTTTTTGTTTCTCATTTCTTTACCTAAACCATGAGTCTCCACTTGGAAAAAATAAATCCTTTATAGAAGCAAAAATATAATTTGATAGCTAGGAGACAGATATAAGTACTTAAGGTTACAGTTTAATGGGAATCATCTGCTTAAAGTCTGAGGAATGATCTCCAGTGCCGCAGCATGTGCTGCTGCCTCCAGATGTGGCGTGGCAGCTGGGCTGGGCTGCCTCAGCTGCTTGCAGACAACTCAAAGAGGAAAGCCTCACTGTCCCTCCTTCCCTTCTTCACCCTCTCACTTCTAGTGATGAGCTCTGGCCACAGGGTGAGTCATGAATTCACTCCACTGGCTTCCCTTTTTCACCATTACCTTTTTCTGCCAGAGGTGATTTTTCTGTAATTTTGCTGAGCTGAGTCAGCTTGCCTTCGTGAGAGCTGGCTCAGCTGTAGTGAGCAGCCAGGAGGAGATGACAGGGAAGTCTTACTTCTGATGGTGACACGTTGTCTTGGCTGGTGGTATATTCCACATGGAAATGTCTAGAGTCCAGGAGAGCACTCTGCAGACAGTGCTGGGCTCCTCTGCCTGTGTGACACTGCAGCCAGAATCAAGCCAGCTCTGTTGCAGAACTGTGTGAGTTCACACACACTGCCCCTTTGGGAAAATTTCCTGCTTCTCTTTAAATCATTCATTGTTACACAAGGCTGAATGGCATTATTGCTTTTTGAGGTCTGGTTACATGTTTAGAGTGAACATATATCAAATGAAATGCAGGATCAAGCTAAGGAGTAGTTGGCAGTTTTCTGTGATTTTATCATAATTAAAGCAATATAGCAATCACAGATCCAGGGCCAAAATCATGCTCCAGTTCATGATTGCCATCAATGTATTTATTTGTAACTGTTATATTTATTTATTGGCTTCTTTGTTGCACAGTGTGCTAGAATTATTACATATGTTACCAGAAAAAAATGTAGGCCAGCGTTTGAGTGGAGTGTGATTGTTTTTTTTATATTGTATATCATAGAATCATAGAATGGCCTGGGTTGGAAGAGACCTTGAAGATGATCCAGTTCCATCTTCCTTGCCATGGGCAGGGACTCCTTCCACTATCCCAGGTTGCTCCATCCAGAGCAGACAGAGCTCCATGCAACCTGGCTTTAACACTTCCAGGGATGGGGCAGCCACAGCTTCTCTGTGCCAGGGCCTCCCCACTCACACAGCAAGGAATTTCCCCCTAAATCTAATATAAAGCTACTCTTTTTCATTGTAAAGCTTCTCCCTTGTTCTGTCACTGCATGCCTTTGTAAAAGTCCCTCTCCACTGCTCTTTTCAGGCACTGGAAGGCCACAGTTGGGTGACCCCAAAGCCTTCTCCTCTCCAGGCTGAACAATCCCAATTCTCTCAGCCTGTCCTCGTTTGAGAGGTGCTCCATCCCTTTAATCTTGGTGCTCTGCTCTGGGATCACTGCAGCAGCTCCCTGTCCTTGCTCTGCTGGGAGCCTGGAGCTGGATGCAGAGCTCCAGGTGGGATGTGAGCAGGGAGAGGGGCAGGATCCCCTCTGATCTTGGTGGGATCACTGCAGCAGCTCCCTGTCCTTGCTGTGCTGGATGCAGAGCTCCAGGTGGATCTGAGCAGAGCAGAGGGGCAGGATCCCCTCCCCAGCTGCTCTCAGGCTGCTCTGGGTGCAGCCCAGGCTGGGATTGGTTTTCTGGGCTCCAGCTGCACACTGCTGGCCCATGTCCAGCCTCTCACCCACCTGCACCCCAAGTCCTTCTCCCCAGGGCTGCTCTGGATCTGCTCATGCCCAGCCTGGACTGGTACCAGGGGCTGCCCTGGCCCAGGTGCAGCACCAGCCTTGGCCTTGTTAAACCACAGGAGATTTCCATGGGCCAGTTCTTGAGCTTGTCCAGTCCCTCTGGATGGCATCCTGTCCTTCAGAAGGGTCACCTGCACCACTGAAGGATGGGATGTACAAGACTGGCTGTCACCATTAGGTCAGACATGACATAGACATAAGTGATCAGGGTCCAAGAAGAAGAAGTTTTTATGTGTGTTCTCCAGCTTATATACTCTTAACAAAGCATTATCTTAAGTCACTAACTACATCACAATAACTTATTATATTCTTTGGTGCAAAGCAATTAGTGTCAATGTAATTGGCAAATGTTTTACAGAAATTTAATATGACATGTATAAACATCTACTTATGAATGTAGTCTAGCTTACAAAAATTTCCATGTACCTTTTCTAATCTGTTTCCATGCTGACAGCCTTGTCTTCTTCCTTGCTATGGATACACTGGAAAATCATCAATTGTTTTTTCTTCCATTAACTCAGCTTTGCTTTCAGGCCAGCTGTCAAGCCCCTCCATAGCTGGCTCTGCAGAAGAATGATGTGGTATGTTACAGCTTTAATGGTATCATGGGTGTCAGAGCACCACTGGGGGTCCTTGTGCTTGGGGCAGCACATGCTGATTCTTCACAGGGCCAGCACTTGCTGCCTGTGCTTTTGGCTTTCTTTTCACTGCAGGTACAACAAACCTGGCTCTATGCTGTTTTTCCAATGTCTCTCTATCCCCAGTGCCTTCTTTCACAGAGGGCATTGCTCCTGTACTTTGCTTTTCCATAACAGGTGATGCCTGGTTTTGGTCTTGTTCTGGCTCTTCTGTTGCATTTCTGTGCCAAAATATTTTTTTCTTCCTTTAAGAGGCTTTCAGCTAAACCTGTAAACTGGGCTTTGCAGCAAAATTCTTAGTGTGCTTTAGGGCAATTTTTGGTGGACTGAAAAGAATCATGGAAGAATAGTCAGATGCACATGCTGGATCAGCAGCTTCACCTGTTGTTGATGGAAGAAATTAGTTAATGGCAGAATGTGAAGTTAATGGTGCAAGTCTGAGATTACAGCTTGGTTGTTGCAAATGGACAAAAAGGATTGTATTTCAGCACATCATAGTACTTTATTTTAGAACTATCACAGTATCATAGTTTGCTATCATACACAAACACCCTAGTGCTTAGCTTTCAGTGGCTAACCATGTGTCAACAAAGGCTTTAGAAATAAATTTAATGAATAGCCTTGTGCTGAGAGAATGAATCTTCACAATTGTTTGGAAACAGTGTTTTGGAGACTTGAAGACATTCTTTTTAAAAAACTAATGTTTCAAAGATAAAACAATCAAATAACTTGAATGTATCTAAGCAGATGAAGTTTGAAGAAGTTCAGGCCAAAGCTGAATTGGGTCTGATGTATCACACATTGTGAAAAGTGCACAAAATGAGATTTCTGCAGCACATGTTTCTGTTGAGCACTGTTGGGCAGCTACACATGCTGGATGCAGCACCTTTGTGCAGGCTGTGGCTGCTGCCAGCCTGTGGTATCCTGCAGGAGCAGGAATGAGTGAGTAGATCAGATAGGCAGTAATAACATGAGTTTTGGTTAGGCTTGTTATTAATCACTGACTGCGTTGTTTGTTGCTGTAATTGGGATTCTGACCAAAGCAGAAAATTGCAGTTGCTTTAACAGATTAGAATTTGCATTTAATTTGGCATGTGGCCTCTTTAAACATGAAGCTAGGCATTAAGATATGTGAATAGGGAAGAGAGTGCTGCCTTTCAAAGAGCACACTCTGTCTTGGAACCTCACAGCAAATGCTCTCCTTTGAATTTCTTCACTTACATTGCTCTGTGCATTTATTTGAAAACGAGTATATGTACAAACAAATGAAGCAAAATCTTCAGAATTCATTGTATTGAGCTAAAGCTGATCTATGAAAGCTTGACTTCTGACATGACAAAAGATGATGGAGCTGGTGGAAAGCTCATTGCAGCAATGAGGAGAAGATCTTGCTTCTTTCTTGTTCCCAATCCTTCTCCTGGTCATGTGCTTCCACTCCTTCCAAGGTGCCACCACTGCACTTGTGTTGCCTCAAATCACCCAGTCCTGAGAAAGCTGTCTATGTTTTCACTGGATGATTTGTGAAAGGATCTAGTAAGGACCAGAACTGGTATAAGGTAAGTGGGAGAAATGTGCAATGACATTTCACATAGGAAAAATAAAAAAACCTAAATAAAACCTTTGATCTTGAACAAACTCATATTTTTAATAGGGAGTGTTTTATTTTAACTCTTACTAGAAGATATTTTCCTTTGTATGATATCAATGCTGGGTGTTTAATGTGAAATGTTGGATGTTTATGTATTCAATACTGCTGATCTTTAGAGAAATTAAACTGAAGCTTGAACTCTATTGAGCAATCAGAGGTGTTTCTTAAATGAAGTAGGCACTGCTTCAGAAATTAAAACGAGGCCATTTCAAAACTTATGTTTAACTGCACCAATTTCTAGATTGAAATATTTTTTCAGATGCTTTGAAGTTTGTCTGCTCCCTTTAGAGTGTGGGGCTCCCAGAATGTAGGCAGCAAAATGCCTGCATCTGATGGCCCCTACTGCTTCAGTGCTTCAGTAGTCTGGGTGCTGTGGAAAAGCACCTAGTGTTACCAACCATACCATGGAAGAAAGTGTTACCAACTCCATTTAAAAGAAATCAAAAGGGTTGTCAGAGGTTTTTTCATTTTTTCGTCATAGGCTAAATTAGCATTTTCTCTTTTGACATGATTAATTTATATAAATGGAGTGAAAGATGGAATTGTTGTCCCAAAACACTTAATGAGAATGAAACATCTATCCCATCAGCTGTATTTCAAATATCAGCTCAGTTGACTGGTTAAAAAGCTTCATTGGATGTTCAAATATAGGAGATTTAGGTAGTCTGTGGGGAGCTCAGCTCCTCTTGTATGGTTGGAAGAACAAACACAGCTCTGACTATTTTTTTCCAGAGGATAAATCAAAAGTGGCTTAATTTAGTGAAATTCACTGTGCTCCATATTTGCTCTGTCTAGCTGCTCTCCTGCCTCTCTAAGGAATTCCACACACACTGCATCATGTGTGGCTCCACCTCAGATTGAAATTGCCATTATCATGAGGAACTCCTGCTTCCTGCCTCGCTTTTGCATGCCTGTTCTGCTCCTCACTGGGGGATATTACTTATTTCACTACCCCTAGGAAAGGGGTATTTTTTGGTCATACCATCGTGTTAAATCTGCTCACCAAAGGCCTGACAAAAGTCAAGGAATTTGGAAGGGTTAACACCTGGTTAAGTCTTGAGGAGTTCATCTTCAGTGCCTGCAGTTCATGAACCTCAGATGCTCAGCTAAATTGGAGCACTGGAGCAGGAAGATTTTGTCCAGAGTAGAAATTGCCAGTGTTAAAGAAAACAAACCATAGCCCTTTTTCTCTACCAATAAGTTCTATATGGCATGAAGAATCATCTAACAGTAAAATGGTTTGGGTTGGAAGGGAACTACAAAGGTCATCTAATTCCAACCCCCTGCCATGGGCAGGAACACCTTCATGGATGGAGCCCCATCCAGCCTGGCCTGGGCCCTTTCCAGGGATGGATCCTAAACTTCTCTGGGCAACCTGTGCCAGTGTTTCACCACCCTCATGGTAAAAAAACCCTTCCTTATATGTAGTCTAAATCTCTTTCAGTTTAAAACCATTACCGCTTATCCTGTCACAACAGGCCCCGCTAATAAGTCTGTCTCCATTTTCCTCTAAGCACCCTTTAGGTGCTTTCAGAAGAGTTGTTACCAACTCAATTTAAAAGAAATCAAAAGGGTTGTCAGAGGTTTTTTTCATTTTTTAATCATAGGCTAAATTAGCATTTTCTCCTTTGCCGTGATTAAACATTTATTTGGAAATTGTTTTACAAAATAATATAGAGACTAGCAGAGCTTAAAATATTGCTACCCATCACCCAAAATATGACAGCACTTGAAATCAAAGTTAGAATTAAATATAGCCAGTGACAAGTTCATTTAAAATGTTCTGACAGATGAGTAGAAGGAAATATGTTCATAAGATTAAGTAATTGTTTATACAGTTCAGAAATGATTGGAAATAGTCAAAAATAGCTAAATAAAGAGCAGGTTATTTGAGAAGATCTACTTAAGATTTTTGAGAGGAAAACACATGCAAGTTCTTTGTTGTGGAAATGATAGTGATAAATTTGTAGTGACAGGAATTAATTGAAAGATCTTTACAGTATGGAAAGACCATGCTTGAAGTGTTTGAAAATGGCTTTTAAACCCAGAATTTCCTTCCTGTTCTCTATACATCATGGGACAAGCAAGGATAGCAGCAGTAAAACTTCTGTTGGCAGGAGAGACTGTGGATAGAAAAGTTTGGTTTGTTGCTTGTTTTTGGGGTTTTTTATTACTTTGATGGTTCATTTAAAGCTAGAAATAGTGTTGCTAAACTGCAGGTAATAAATTAATCTTATTCACAGCTGATAATCTGAGGAATGATAAGGAAAAATGCTTTTCAGATTTCAAATATAACTTTTAAGGGCAGATCAGACTGAAACATTCCAGTTAATAGAAGTGGGCATTATAACAACAGAATACTCTGAACTGGGTTTGGCAACAGCATTGTGGTAAAGAATTTGGCAGAGCATTATACTTTTTATTACCTGAAGTGATCAGTTATCTCATTTTTTGCTCCAATCTCAGTTCAGCTGCAGCCAATAAAAACCTTGACAGGACCAGAATCAAATGCTTCAGAGCTCACATTTTCATCAGCTGTGGTGAGGAAATGCACTTCCACGTGGTACTTTGGTTTCGCTGTTCTAATGAATTCACAAAAACCCCAACAAGCCCCGGCCCTATAAATGCATAATTGATAGAACACATAGCAGGCTTTCTTATTGCAGCAGTAAGCAGGTTCAGTGATTTGTTTTTCAACTGACACAGCCAGAGATCACTTTTCTGACCCTTATTATTTGCCCTAATTAATAAAGTGTCTTGTTTTGTAAAAGGTTGCATGCTGTAATCTTCTGTGATGCTGAAAAGGCTGTTCTGGAAAATTGTTCAAGGCAATGGCTAACGGCACTTATAGTGACACGTTTAAAACAGAATATTTGTGTTTACCAGTGTTTTGTTTGGACAGTTCTGTTTTCAACTGTCATGGTAGGTAACTATTAAATCACTTAAAATCCACTGTCTTTCCTAAAGGTCCTGGAAAGAAACAGCAAAATCAAAACACTGATAGTTTACATCTCTATACCAGTCAAGTTAACTTGCTCCTGGCTTTGCTCCTCAAAAATCTTCCTCCTCCTCTTCCTACTTAATAACAAAATGCTTTGGATTGGAAGGGGCCTTAAAGATCATCCAGTTCCAGACACCCTGCCATGTGACATCTTCCACAGGACCAGGTTGCTCCAAGCCCCATCCAACCTGGCCTAGAACATTTCCAGGGATCCAGGGGCAGCCACAGCTTCTTCACAGGGCAGCCTGTGCAGCACCACCCTCACAGTAAAGGATTTTTTCCCAATATCCAATCTAACCCTGGTCTCTGTCAGGATTATTTGCTGTTACAAGTACAAGTCATTTGCTGCTTTATGTATTCTAATAGCAACTCCATTTTTAAAAGAAGCTACATGTAAAATTTGCAAGGGTGGCAAAATAAATGAATCTGAATTTTAATCTAAATTCATAACTCCCCGTAGTCTCTCTCTTGTTGATCTTCTCTCTGTTAACCCTGTTGAATCATGATTTCTAAAAAGAGACAAGATACAAGGTCAGAGTGGGCCAGTAGTCAGTGCATGAAAAAAGGAAAACAAACTCAATCCAGACAAGTGCCATTCAAAGGAATTCTGTCCCTCTACAAGCAGAGGTAAGTTTACACTGTATTCAAGTAAATTTCAAACTTTGCTCCTTCTTTGCAAAAGGCAGCATGTGTCTCCCAAATTATCATGCTATGTGCAACCAGTGTTTGAATGTCAGTCCCTGCACATTCTCAGGGTCTAAGGTGCAGACTCCTTGAGTAAATTTGAGTGTTTTACTCTACTGAAAGGGCACTTTACTGCCCAGAGCACTACACCATTGATGTTTAACAGTTACACCCTCTTAAGTTTTTTTAATTAATTATGAAGGATGAGATTTTTTTCTTGCATTGGATGGAATCAGCTGCAAATAATTCGTAGGAACAGTAGAAAAAAATCAAATTTCCAGTGATTGAATGGGATTCTGTACGATTTCTGTAGTGTATTTAAAATTTGGCTTTGCCAGATGTCTGTAGCAACATTAAAGAATCTCTGAATGGTCACAAGCCCTGTGAAATCCCTTTGCTTTGCAGTGCTGCTGTCAGTTCCATTAGTTAGTAATTTTTGAGTCCCAGGAAAAATTTAAGTAAAAATGTGCCCTAGAGCTCAAAATGCACATTAAAAAAATTGAAAAATTGTTAGCTAAATGAAAGGGAAATATGGGAGAATGTTTTTGCAAGCTTATGATCGCACAGCTTGTCGTAACCTTGTATTTTGATTATCAACAGTGACCTCACACAATTCATTTATTTCAGTCTTACAGAACTTGAAGAACTACAAAATGCTTTCACAAGTAGGGCAAAAGTGAATTGAAACATCCCAACATGGGGATTCCCCCATCTCTCAACAAAAAAAAAGAAGGTGGAGAGAGATTGGTGACTCGCCAAAAGCCAAATTGGATGGTGAAGTTTTGTGAACAGGAACACCAATGGCAATGCTACTAACTGCATTGTATTTGTTTTTCAAAGGGCAAGACTTCATTGAGTAGCACTGTCAGTGCACCCCCTTTACATTCTAAGATTTGGAGTGTTTCCATCATTACAAAGACATTTACAGATTGAAAATCTCAGACCAATTTTCTGCATCTTGCTCAACAACACTGTAGCTTCCAGTATGTTAAAAACAATAAGATTCAGTGAAATATTTCATATTCATTTCAACCCTTAACCCTTTAACTTATATTATAAAGTGGATTGTAGGCACCAAATTGAAATAGAATTTGCTGTTGTCAGCATTGACTCAATGAGGGGGGAAAAAGGGGGGGGTTTGTTTCATCTTAAAAAATTCTTTAATTGTTTGTGCCTTAACTGTACAGCCACTGTCTAACAAGAGAACAGCCTTTCCTGTGAGACTCTCTGCTCTGGCTTCCTGTGCTGAGGAGGGGACACAAGTGATGGGCAGCAATTTGCTCAGCAAGATCTATAGGCTGCATAATGCTGGGGGTTGATATTTTAATAAGATGTAAAATTCACGGTGGCTACAGCTGTAGATACAGAAACTGTCTTGACACAGAGAACCAGTAACTCCCAGGAGTTCTTGGCTCTTGATTTTTGATCTAATATGATGTTTCTTTCTACTTAAAGGTATCATTTTGTCATCCCTGTAGTGCAAGACACACTTATTAAGGTGCTTCTAGGAGGTAGGTTGGGCTTTGGTTTGAAAGTTAAATGTTTCTCTCTACATTTCAGCCTTTAAACTATGAAAGAAACATTAGCTGTGAAACCTGGGTAGCTTTTTAAAAAGGGACAAATCTCTGGCTTTTTGCTCAAAATTCACTGGTCCACAGTATTCTATTTCCTCTCTTTGACCTGGTGTTTACTGTTCAACATCAAAACAATTTGATGCAAGTGTACTTTGCCTGAATTGGTAGTGTGCCCCATAATGAATGCTTCCTTTTGATGCAAAATTATCATCATAAAAATACAAGCAATTAAGTTGTGTGACCAGCAATGTCTAAACCAAACCAGTGTAATCCACTAGCAGTACTATATATATACATATATATATATATATATATATATATATATATATATATATGTATATTTGGCAGATCAAGCCATGAAATAATTTTTGCACTCAAGTCTATTACAAGAATGAATAGAAAATGCGCCCAGGAAAGAAGTGAATATGTCAAACAACAAAGTAGATTTCTTATGGTGGTTTAAAATATTAAGTCACAAAAAATAGCTAGTGTCAATATGAGCAATTAAAATACTGTTCTTTCTGAAGAAAAAGAAGATGAAACTATTAATGAAGAATCAATAGTTTGATGGGATGGCTCATATGGAAGAGGGCAGCAGTACAAGACTTTCTCTTTCTGCATTCTCTCCTCTTGGCACAGTGCCTTTGTGCAAAGAACAGTCCTGCAGCCTTTGTGCCAGGTGACCTCTTTTCCCACATGGGAACTTCACTCCTCCCTCGTTGTCCAGAAGATCTTTCACATTTCTGTAAATCATCTTGCAATATGCAAGGTAAGCACACACTTTTTTCAAAAGCATGTTATGTTCCAGCAACCCCCCCTGAGCCCAGCAGCAGGTTTGTGCCTAGGGGCCAGGGAGGGACATGGACTTTCTAAAGAGCCGAGGGTGCCTGGGGGGCCCTGGGTAAGGGGGTGGGGGCACGGCGTGCTGGCCATCAGAGGTCACTGCCTGCTCATAGGTGGGCAGCTCGGAGTCGTCGGGAAGGGGGTTCAAGGAGAACTCCTCGTGCCTCCTGAAGATGTTGGCTGAATTCCGTCTTCTGCTCCTCACATAACCCATGTACCTAAACAAAGGGAACAGCAGGTAAGTGGAAAGTTCTGCTTTAAAGGGAAGCAAGAAGATGAAGTATTGTCTTTATGGGATGGCCCGATGAAGGGAGGAATGATGAATCTGACTCCGTGTTCTCAGAAGGCTAATTTATTATTTTATGATACTATATTATATTAAAGAATGCTATACTAAACTATACTAAAGAATACACAAAGGATACTTACAAGGCTAAAAAGACAATAATGAAAACTCCTGACTCTTTCCAGAGTCCTGACACAGCTTGGCCCTGATTGGCCAAAGAGTGAAAACAACTCACAGCAGAATCCAATGAAACAATCACCTGTGGGTAAACAATCTCCAACCACATTCCACAT
This sequence comes from Agelaius tricolor, assembly GCF_023055355.1. Lineage (NCBI taxonomy): Eukaryota > Metazoa > Chordata > Aves > Passeriformes > Icteridae > Agelaius > Agelaius tricolor. The sequence goes on from NW_027269306.1 coordinate 1,835,392, forward strand.
GTGAGCACAACACAGGAGAAGCAAATGAGATAATAATTGTTTTCTTTTTCTCTGAGGCTTCTCAGCTTCCCAGGAGAGAAATCCTGGGTGAAGGGATTTTTCAGAGAATGTGAATGCCACAATCAAGTCGTAAGCATAAAATAAACAAAACCTCAAACAACCCAAAAAAACCCCACAAGAGAAAAACCATGCCTTCAGTGATCACAAAGACCAGAAGCCAAATACTCTCTCCAAACCACAGCGTAAGAACAGCTCAGTGATGTGACATTTATAGGGAAGAGGAAGCACAGAATCCTTTTATATTCCTTTCAAGATTAGGACAAAGGAGCATTCAGGAGTAGAGACTTGGTAAAAAAGCATTTCCTCCACATTGCTTCATCATCTACTACCACAACTACTTCACATCTGAGGTAGAGCACATGCCATGAGAGCATACAGCTTATTTGAAAGAACGAACAGAACATGTTAGACTTCACATTGCAGGCCCCCACCTACCAAAATTATTCCACCATCTTAGTAAGTATATTTTGAAATGAAGAACACACAAACAGACAGTTAAAAAAAAAGGCAAACCCAAAGGTTTGGGTGTGCAATATTGTTTTATGTTTTTGTGTTATTAACTACGGTTGGTGCTCACTTAACTTTGCTTCTAGGCAAGTAAGAACTCGAACTTCCACTGGATTTTCTGAGAATACAATAGTTAGACCAACCCAGAGTGATTTTTAAATGCCACTCTTAAGCAAGAGCTTGTTTTGTGTGCGCTTGGGTTTTTTAAGCAGTGAAATTCCTTACCCTGGTGGTTGCCTTGATTTGCATCTGCTCTTGCAGCAGTAGAAGATAATCAGTGCAATTATAACCAACAGCACTCCAGCAGCAACCAGGCTGATGAGCAGTCCTGTGACATTAATCTTCTGCAGTGCCTCATCACCTGGAGAGAAAACATGGATGATTTTCGTTCTGTTCTTTCCATCTACCCAGCCTGCAGTGTACACTGTAAAATACTACTTTTGCACTGTTATTAGGCTGTTCCTTCCACAAATGTCTAAGCTGCTGTAAGAAACTGTAAATCTGTGCAACACAACCCAAGAGAATCATTCACAGTCAACTTAAAGCAAAAGGGAGTTGATGCCCCCTTTTCTCTGCATGAAACTGTTGAGATGCCTGTCTTCCAAAGCCTTCCAAATATTCCTTCATGTACTTGTGACCTTGATCAGGTGCAACTGACCATTTTTTATTAAAATAAAATTATTAAATTAATTAAAATTTATTAATGAATTATTAAATATATTAAAATTATCTGACATCAGACTACTCTGAGCCTAAATCAGGCTGTTATGTATTACTGTTAAAGAAATAGGGGGGAGACAAAACAAAACCAAACCACAGGAGCAGCCACAGAATCACTGCCAAGTTTTCCAGTTGTGTAATAAAGGAATGGTCAAGGAAATTACCTACAGACCTATAATGGATCCCACTTTAAGATGCTTCAGTTTTATCATATCAAGAAATTAAATATATTTGTACAGTTCACAGTGATCTTCAGTAAAAAGATAATAGATCATGCAATTAGTTAAGGAAATCAGAAATTAAGAACATACTATTATAAGAACCAGAAAATATTGCAATATAATAAAAAAGTAAAAAAATGACTTACCTAATTTTATTTTAGGGCCTTTAGTTGAATAGTCTTTCCAAAAATCCATCTATAAAACCCAAAAAGAATCACATTTATATGAGATAAAGAAGTTACAGGCCTATTGACTTGTATTTAATATGGTATCTTGGGCAGAATTTAACAGTGGCATAAACAGAAATAACTCCTGCTAAGGGATTTGTATTTACTCATCCCATGGTATTTTTCTTCTACAACTTTGCAATAAATTTCTCAGATCCCAGTTGGTGAAAGAAAAAAGTGCATTTAACTGTACAGTGTTACCTCATATTTCTGCCAGATTACAATAGAAATTAGGGTATATTCTGACACCAAAAAATGCTTACAATTACTTTTTTGCAAATCCCTACAAAACAGTATTTGAGGCAAAGTTAAATTCTTAAAATTCCAACATTTGAATTCACATTAGCTAGGAAAAATAGTGGGATCCATTTAAGAGAAGAACTTTAATGTTTTATGACCATCAGGCATTAAATATGTTGAGTTATAATTTTCACTTTTGCTACCAAGCAAAAGACTCCAGCAATTCAATTTAGCAATTTGACCTTTTTCTTAGGAAATTGTTAGCAATGGCAAGCTAACACTTCCACCTTTAGAACAGGGGTGAATTCCTCACCCTTTCTGCAGAGCACACCTAGAATCACAAAAAGATTCTTGCTGCTTGTGCAACAACCCGTCTTCAGACAATCCTCACATTCCTTTACTGAGCTGAAAGGTTTCTCATTGTTTCTTTTTATGTATTTATATACCAGGTTTCTTCTCAGCCACATCTAGGTGGGGAGTTAGAATGTGGTGCGACAGGAACACTCAGCAATAGCTGAACTGCAGCTTTGCTCCACACTGGCCTCTTACAAACACTTCTGAGCATGACACAAGGATGCAATCAGCCAATTAATACATTTATAATTAATAATGTGAAACATTTACACTGGATGCTGAGAAGTTACTAAAAAATCCAGAAATCTGAAAAATCCAGGAATAGCCACAAGTGGGACTTCTGAAGCTTCATTTCTATTTGTTTGCAGAATTAAAGGCAACATCTAAAGTCTTTAAGACAATATTCATATATTAAGACAACATTGATATATTAAGACATTATTCAACATATTCAAGTGCATTCACTGTGTATCTAAAGCAAGAACCCCTTGTAATTGGGATATCTGCTTTTAGAACAAAATAAGCAGTCATCTCTCAGTGCTGTGTTAGAGGAGTTACAGTGTTTGTGTACAATGATTTATGTTACAATAATTTGTGTACAAAAATACAGTTATTTAGCCAAGAACCTCCCTCGCTAAATTAAATTCAATTTGAACTGCTACCGTTTTATCAGGGTCTTCAAAAATTTCTCTTGCTTCTTCATAATTGCAGAGTTCTTCATTGCATTCCCTTTCCAGGTTATCGGCTGTGAATGCTTCAAAATCAAATCTGTTGTTCAGAAGATGTCGTCCAATGAATAAATTGGCCTCCCTTGCAGATGTGAACACTAATGAAAAAAAAAAAATTAAGTTGATTTAAAACAAGTTAGGAAGGCTAAATTTGGTATTTTTAAAGAATGGTAAAGATTTTAAAGGAGCACTTTGGGATAATTTCTTCCCCTAGCATCTCTCAGATACATACAAGGGAAAGATCAAAGTCTCCTCCTAAAATTTTTTCTTCACTACTATATTTTCTAACTATGTAACATAAAATAAATGTATTTGCCTTTCTCATAAACCATCTCAGCTATTCCTTATCCGGGCCAAGAGAATTTGATTGTCATGAGAACTGTTGGTCAAGTTTTGGTGTGACCCCTGGTGGGATGTGAGCAGCAGTTTTTACTGGAGCTCTTAAGAACAAAGAAATTGTCACATAAAGCAAAATTCAGCCAGATGCTAAGTAAGCAACACCCTGACCTAGGGGGAGAAGGAGGCAAGGGTGGGGGAAGGAAAAAAACCAAATATACATTTATCAATATTCTGGTATCTATGAGTTCCAAATTTTATTTACAGAATTTAGTTTTTAAATCACATCAGCAGACTCCTAGTCATTCTACAATTGTTCTCTTTTCACAATCGTGGCACCAAACTTTACATAAAGGTGACTTATTGCCAAGTTTATTTGTTTTAAATTTGTCCATGACATGAATTTTACTGACAACATGCATTTCTGAAGACTTCTGAGAAGAAGAGATTCTCTTCTTTTGTGTTCCATGAGGCCTCATGGATTAAGTGGTGAGGTGAGATTCCAGAACAGTGAGTGAAATTATAGAAGGCTTTGGAATACAGGAATGTATTTCCTCACTAGGCATTTTCCAAAGTCAAGTTTTAGCCTGCTCTTGCTACAGTTTCTTATAAAAAAAAAAAAAAGGCAAAACCAAATTTCTAGTGAATGCCTAATCTATGTCCACAAAATTCAGGCTATTTGGTTGAGGAAAATGACTAAAGGATTATTTTTGCAAGTGTAATGCAGAAACAGCATTGTTACATACCAAGCAGGATGGCTGAAAAAGGAGATGAGATTCAGGATAAAGTTATTCAGCTACAAATTAGCTTTGTGTTCTTGTTAGCCTGTTTGGCAAGATTATCACATTGCTCTGGAATTTTCACCCTAAGAGTCACTGTTAGATCTTGCAGTGCTATCTCATAACACTTTGCTCTCTGAAAACTGGAAAAACTGCAGCATAACTTACATATTGGTTGTTTATGTCTTTAATATGATAGAATATTTAAGGAATATGACAGCATATATTTATATAATTTGCACAGTTACACTGTGTACTGAAGTAGCTACATATGTGCACATGCATTTATTTTTGTTATTCTAAAGCAATTGCAAGAAAATCTAAGCTTAAAATATTTATACTATACCTAAAGAGTAACCAGAGAAAAAGACTTAACAAAAACAAAACAAAGGCAATACAATCAAAAACCCCAAACAAACAAAAACAGAAGCCAAAACCAAAATCAAAACTCCCTCAAACCCACAAGTAGAAAGGGAAAATAATTACATGGGGAAAAAAATATTATCAATATTCTTGGTTCAGTGCAAATTACAAAAGTACCTTCAGTCTTCTGAAGCAGAGATCTTCAGTTTTGCTCAGTAGTGTTTCACTCTTTACCATGCAAATAGTATTAGCTGTCCTTTGAATTAACTTAGAGAATTCATGCATTTTGTTTAAAATGGAATGTATAATCAAACTGCCTGGAGCCTAGAACCCTCAATTCCCAAGGATACATGGCCCACTTTTTCTTTTCAAGAATTTTTATCCATTTATGACTTTTTTCACTTTGTCACATATCTCCATCTCCAACTTACTTGCTACCTGGTGATTAAAACAGTATTTGAAGAATGAAACAGATGGATTTGAATTGAGCCCTAAATGTGAGGGGCCTGGATGCAGTTCTGCAGTCCTTGGTTTCAGAAAATGATCCAGGCAGTTTTAGGATGCCCAGCATTTAATTATTAAATTAAAAATTCAGCCACACAATACTCTCAGTGAAGCAGCTCTGCTGGTAAAAGATGTTCACAAAATGCTGAAGGGGGACCTCTCAATGCAGGTACCCCATACCTTTGGCAACTGTTCTTGCTAAATGATTGGATTTTATATATATATATATATATATATATATATATATATATATATATATATTCTCCAATATTTTTTGATATTATATTATAATATTAATATTATATTGATATTAATTGGATACTTCTCTTTCCAACTCTGTCTTTAAAGGAGGAGTGGTCTGGGCCTACTGTGAGGAGAGAGGTCTCACAGGAGTTCACAGGGAAGGGGCAGCCTGATGTTTTATGCCCAGAGCAAGATGGATTTTAACAAATCATCTGTCACAAGCATTTTTTTGCTAGCCACGGTTTCAGCTCCTCATGCTGCCCTGAAGGAGCCTCCTGCTCCATGTGATGACTTTTTAAAATCTGTCTTAAGGTTTCAGCACTCCTTGTCCACTGAGAAGACTGGACAGCTAAGGCAGAAATTTATTTTTGAAGCCCTTAAAATGGTAACCAGCCTTTGCTTTGTAGTGCTTGAGTCTCTGAGGGGAATTTGTTTGTTTTCACATGAGCTCCTCCCCACTTCTCTCCCTCCCTCCCCAGGGAAGAACTGCAAAAGCAGCACTATGCTTATCTTTCCAGGTGTTGTAAGGGGGCCTGGCATTGAGAGCAAATATCAATTGCAAAAAACAACCAAATAAACCCTTTCAAATACAAAGCAATTTCAGATATACACATACAACTGTGATCTGCTCAAATAGTACCAAAACAGTACTGTCTTAACACAGGCTTCAAACTTTTTGAATTTTGATGTTACTTAAAGGATTCTGGTTGTATCAACCACAATAATCCCAGAGGTCTGGAAAAACTTCAGTTGTCCCAATCTGCACTTACGACAAGATCTGATAAATACTTGATATTAACACCAAAGTCAATTATCGCTCATTTCAGCAAGAGGTATTAAAATAATCTGAAATTAAGCATAAAGCAGCATAATTTTGTCATAAAGTAAAAAAACCAAAAAAAACCCAAAAAACCAAACAAAAAAAAAAAACACCAAAAAAACCAAAAGACCAAACAACTAAACCATAAAAAACCCTGAAACAACAACAACAACCAAAACAACAATAACCAAACAATTAAAGAAGCCAGCAAAGCAAAGTTAGAAACAATTCTGGAAAGCACAAAGTCTCGTTAAACTAAGTTACCATCTTTCCGTTCCGGTTGCTCCAAGTTCTTTAATCTGCCAGGGCAGTGAGGAAACGCGAGCACCGTCACAGGCAGCTGACACAGCACCACCAAAACCGCGATCATGGCCGGGATCTGTCAGACAGAAACTAACGTGAGTTAAGCAGGAACGACAGCGCAATCCTCTGAAGTGTCAGCGCTGAGCCCTGAGTGAATCCTGACTCTGAAGTCATCCAGCGCAAGCACCTACACGCACTCGGGGCTGATGGCTCCTGGAAGAGACACCGACCCGAACAGGTCCTGCCTGTCTCTTGCGGGGCTCTGGTTGTGTAACACCCGCACATGTCACATCTCCGGCCGCCTCCTGCTCTCCTCTCCCGGCCCAACAGAGCGGCGGCCCCCGGGGAAGAGCCCCGCAGGGTGCCCCAGGTGGGCTCTGACACCGCAGAGCCTTTGCTGCCTTTTGTAGGAGGCAACAAAATCTCCCCGACGGGAACAGGTACAAAGCCCGTTTGGTCAGAGGAGTGAAACAAACCCGTAACTCTGCACGGAGCCACCCGACACGGGTAAAAACAGCATCGCCGCCCGAGGCGGGGACGTGCCACAGCCACTGGGGACCACGGGAGGGCTGGGGACAGCCTTTCCCTGGGGCAGAGCGCTCTGCCAGCCCCGGGACACCGGGGCCAGGTCCCGGGGAGCGCCCGGGACAGAAGGAGCAGCCAGCGCTGCCCTACCTGCCCCGGCAGGACAGCCTTTCCCTGGCTGTGCGGATCAGGAGCTAGGAACAACCTTTCCCGGCTGTGCGGATCAGGTGTGGATCAGGTGTGGATAAGCCTTTTCCTGGCTGTGTAAATTAGGTGCGGATCAGCCTTTCCCCGGCAGTATGGATCAGGTATAGATCAGCCTCTTCCTGGCTGTGTGGATCAGCCTTTCCCCGGCAGTGTGGATCAGGTGTGGATCAGCCTTTCCCCGGCAGTGTGGATCAGGTGTGGATCAGCCTTTCCCCGGCGGTGTGGACCTGGTGTGGATCAGCCTTTCCCCGGCGGTGTGGACCAGGTGTGGATCAGCCTTTCCCCGGCGGTGTGGACCAGGTGTGGATCAGCCTTTCCCCGGCGGTGTGGACCAGGTGTAGATCAGCCTTTCCCCGGCAGTGTGGACCAGGTGTGGATCAGCCTCTCCCGGGAAGGGCGCGGCGCAGTCCCGGGGCCGCACCGGGGCCGCCCCCGCCCGCGCTGCCGGGGCGGTCGGGGCCCGGTCGGGGCGGGGCCGCCCCGGGGCGGGGCAGGAACGGCCCTGGAGCGTGGGCAAAGAGAGGTCATGGGGAGCCCCGCGATTGCTCCAGGGGTTTTCCCTGGGCTTTGTTTCCAGACCCCTGCCTGACCTCGCAGCCCCCGCCCGGACCCCGCATAGGCAGCCGGTCCTTTCTGCTCCTGCGATCCCCTTCTTCTGCTCAGCCTGGCTTTGTGCGCCCGGGGCTAGCGGCGGGGCTGAGAAGCTGGTGGGGGTTTTGCCCCCGGAGCAAGGCGCTGATGGCACAGCGGCCGCTGTGGCTGAGCCAGAGCGGGGCAGGGTGTGTCTCCCCCACCGGGCTGCTGCTGCTCCGCGATTAAGCAAGCTTGTACCTATCAGCAAGCATTTAGCCATCAGAGAGCCTTGTCTCCACCGAACTCTCCGAGCCCGGCAGCTGGAAGGACCAGCAGTAGCTTTATATATGTGAAAACAATGGTTTGGTTCCTTTTTCTGTTTGTTTTGGTTTTGGTTTGTTTGTGCGTTTTACCGTTTGGGGTTTTTTTGTTTGTTTGTTTTGGGTCAGTGCCGCTAAACCTTAAACCTTACAGGCTAGAAAGGGGCAGAAGCGGCTCCCTGAAATGCATGAGGCTGGTTTGCACTAGCACACACCTTAATTAGGAGCTCCCATCACTCTCCTTCCCAGAGCAGAGGCCAGGCTGAGCACATGGATCTGTGGCTCTTTTGGCTTCTCCTTCTTGGCTTCACATGTCCTGTAAGGATTTGTTTAATACTGCGTGCTGGGAACATGAACTATGTGAAAAATTTTGGGATAGGCTGGGTTGGGTTAAAAGCTGTACACCAAAGAAACTCCGGGGATGTGTGAGTGTTATGGTTTTGCTACCTCCAGGAAATCCAGGGGCTGACAGTGATTGGTGTCTGTGCTTGCGTGTCTCCAGTAGTGATTTTGGATTGTGTTCTTTATTTAAGTGCTGGAGCGACTTGTATATACAGAAACAGGAAAGAGTAGAGCGAGAGGGTGTTGGATAACACTAGTGGAAGTGATCAGAAACTCCCTGGAGAAAACCAGAAACTTCTGATGTGTGAAATAAGGGGAACTGTTTGGAGGAATGATGACTGTAGTTAAATATTTACTTTATGACATCAACACGCTGCCGTTTAGAGGTATTTGACGAGCATGTAACTTACAAGCTGGGATGACTCTAATGCTTTTTTAGCTGGTGGAGATCTCAACAGAAAATTCTATTTTCTGATTGTGTAGGTGCTTGTAACACAGTGGAGAATTTAGATAAGAATATTTTAGAAGAAAACAGTATAGAGATTGTTTATTATCTAGATAATACTAAGGAGATAAGAATACTTGGCTGCTACTTGTTGGGAAGGCAGCAGAAACTAGCATTACTTTGTAAAGGGCCTTACAGCTTGGTCCCATGCCCCTCTACTCAACCCTCATGCTGAGTTCCTACCTGAGTGTCTCAGAGAGGGTGGAGCCAGCTGTGAAATAGCTGCTGACAGCTCCGGTGCAAGGGCATGAATGTACAAGGGCTCTGCGGTGCATTTAAGTGTAAGTAAAACACCTGCATGCCAATGTGGGAACTTGTTTTGTGTGGCAACAACAGCTTTGTGTGAGGAAACTCAGCTGTACAAGTAGCAGGTAATCTCCATTGTGTTCCGGCAGCATTGTCTATCACTGTTAGTAGAGGGGGGAAGAGATTTTTTGGGAATTGCTCGTGTATGCCTTCCGGGGAGTGGATGTGAATACTTCCCCTGGCCCTGCCCCTGTCAGAGGGGAAGGCTCCAGGTGTTAAAGGACTGAGACGGATGGATGAGCCCCATCCAGACTCTCTGCTGGATCTCACCCCTGCTCTGAAGGTGGAGGAGCAATGCAGCAGCAGAACTCTGCTGGGAGAGGCCCTCAGAGCTTTAACACTCACCAGTGGTTACCCAAATGCTTCTGACTGTGCAGCTTTTAGCAAAAAATTTGTGTCTTCTGTCTGTGTGTGCATGGGTGCTTGTGGAGGTTTTTGAAAACCAGCTTAGCTTATATATTATTGAGATGTAACAAAAAAAAAAAAAAAAGTTGTTACACATTGGTTAAACAGGACAGTGCAGTCTTTTGCTTTGGAGGAGATTGTAACTTTCTCCTGTGCGTCCTGAGCTCAGACTGAGTTTCCAGCTCTGTGATTTTGGCAGTGAATTCTCCCTCAGGGTGGCTGTGCAGGTAAATGGATGTGTGGAAACTTATGCAGTAGGTAATGACTAGAAGTGTGCCTGAGCTCTGGTTTGCTATGAGATCATAGAAAAGGTAATAAGTAAAAAAGGGTGCTGAGGTTAAACAGAGTATTTCCCATGTACATGCAGTTTTTAGCATGGCAGAACACTAAGTACCTTTTGCATGTAACTTTGCTACTTGTGAAGTATTTTTTCAGGTAAAATAGCTTTGATTAGCAAGCTGTGTAATGAAGATGCTCAGAAGGATGGAACCATCAATTAAGATATTACTTTCATCAACTTTTCCAGATAAACACTAGTATACAGTATAATAGATACATAATTAAAAATATTTGGGGAGGTGGAAAATAGGAAATTAATTTACATCACTTGCTTTTAACATTGGGTAAATATACAATTAACATTGTTTCTAAAAATATCTTTAAATTATTTGCCATACTAGCTACTACACTTATTTACCTGTATTTTAGAACTTCACTTGTTGCTGTGATGGTTGGTAAAATATTGTTGGAGAAATTAAATATGGTGCTGTTGAATTGAACCAGGACTGTGTATCCCTCACAAAAGGAAGATGGTACCAATCTATGTTTATGCACTGATCATTTGATTTTGAATATACTGATTATTTTGCTGCAAATAAACAGTGGTATATTCATTTTTACTATTCAGGTATTCATTTCAGTATAGCAAAGAATAATATGCTTTACTGATTTTTGATTAGGAGGACTTTGGATGTAAATATATCCTATGATAATTCAAGTAATAAATTTCTCACTGTTCAGTTTCTCATGCAGTATTTATCAGTTGATCTGATAATGAAAAAACATAAATGTGTATTTAAGAATTACAAATCCTCTTATCAAGGATATGTGGAGTTGTGTGTATCTGGTCTGTTCTTTCCAATGGTTTATTTGATATCCTGAATCACATGGTATAGATTTGTCCTTTACACGAAACTACTTTAAGTTCTTAGTTTTGTTAACTAAATTTCTGACCAGGCAACTTGATTTAGGAGTAATAGTTTTTTGCTAGAGGTAATTGAATGTAACAGAATTTAATGATAGATTTTCTACAGTTAACATCAAAGGGCTTTGACTGTCATATTTAGGAATAAACATGTCAACAAGCAAGTGAACCATATCAGTGTCTTGGAGAAATCTGGTATCCCATTCCAACAGTACAAGCAGGAGGGGTTTTCCTAGATCACGCCATATTTGAAAAAACTCCTTTTTTGGGTACTCCCTGGTGTCCTTTACAACTTCCTGTAGAAATGCCTGGTTTTTCAGTTAAATTGGTTGGTGTAATAAAAGATAGAATAAGTGTGTGTGTATATATATATATATATATATAACTTATACACAATAAGTTATATATAATAACTTATTATATATAATAAAAGATATATACTTTATTCTATATAGTATATATAATATATCTTATTATATATAATATATAGAACAGTTTTAAACAAGATATAGTTTATTATATGTAGTATATATAATAAAATATCTAATAAGTAGTATATGAGATATGAGTATATCTAATAAAATATATAATAAGTTTTATATATATATATATATATAAAATCTTTGACAAATCTGTCATCAAGTAAATCTTTACTTGGAACCAACATTACTTTTTAAATTATGTTATAGTAGTATTTTAATTATGCCTCAAATTCAGATAGACAAATAATTTAATTTTTAGCTAAGGCTATCATGAGATTCTTTACAATTAAAAATTGAATTTAGCTGATTAACTTCTGCTGAAGTTCTTGCTTTTCTCCTGCAGAAGACTGCTAGTGATTTTTCCAATTGAAAAAGTAAAATTCTGGCGGAAATATCCTATAGCAGCGTAGGGGGAAAAGCAACAAACATGGAAAAAAAATAGGGGTTTAGTAGCAAAATAACTAGAATTTTAGGGGCAGGTTTATGTCAATGTCAGTTGTTAAGTTTTGGAATGAAACTTAAGTTTCAGGCATGGTTTTTGAAAAATATTTTAGGAAAGCCCACACATAATTTAAGTATTTGGTTATTATCCACTAGTCTGTGAGATAATTTGTATTGGTCAGAAATAATCATAGACACTTGTAATAACACAAATAACAAAAGTAATTCTACATTCAAATAATAAAGTTGTTTCCTGTCATAATATTCTAACCTTTATGGCAAATTTATTCAACTAAAAATGCTTACAGGAGGACAGAAAAACCTTTCAGGGCTTAGCTTCCCATACAGCTGCTGTTGTATTTATTTAACAGGGGATAGAAATGTCACCAGTGCTGAAGGGGACACAAATCCTCATTCTGATTTCACTAATGGGCACAGTGCTGGCAGATCCCACTGCAGGCACTGAGAATGCTGCTTCTCTAACAGGATTAAAGTTCGGCATGGTCACTTGCTCAAAATTTTTTTAGATGCAGCAAGTTTAATAGGACCAAATTTTTTTTTCTTTTTTTTTTTTCCCCAGAAAGAAAGACTATTAGGTTGTGAGACTTCTACATAGATGTCCTGATGTGAGCATTCCACAAAATAGTTTCTGTAAAACTGTCACCATAAGCTGGTTCCTTTGAAACCACGTGCTCCCAAATATATGGGAGCCTACAAATATAGGGTAAGTAGAAATATAGAGTAAAAAAAATCATATCAAAACCTTCTAGCAACAGGATGAAAATCCGCTTCTGCCTTTTTTTGGTACGGTTTTGTTGTGTTTTGGTGAGCTACTTTTTGATTAGTGAAAGGAACCCAGTTGGGTTTGGTATTTAAGGTCCCTGGGCAGGGACAAAAGCTCTTGGCCTCATGGATGAGGGGAGGATGTAAAGGAGCTGGAGCCAGGCTCTCTGCCCAGTGACAGGACCAGAGGCAACTGGTACAAACTGAAACACAGGAGGCTCCTTCTGAAGGTAAGGGAGCTCTTTTTTTTCTTTTTTAACTGGGTGTTGGAACCCTGGTTACTGAGAATTTCAGGGTTTCTGTGCTGGCAGGCACTGACCCCCAAGAGAACACTGCATTTGACCTGAGGCTGTGGAGAAGGCTTCCAAAATGGAATGATGAAACTGGGATTGTGGGTGTGGAGTTTGAATAGACGTGTGTAATATCACAGGGGGGGAAGACTTAGAGTTTAAGGGTTTAGAATATTGTAATATATATAAAGCAAAATGGAGATTTTAGGGTGGAGGCTGCTCCTTCTTCTTCACCTTCTTCTCCTTGGGTTTTGGTGGGTTTGTGTAATTGGATAAAAAGTCCACACTGTGGGCATGGGTGGTTGGTTATTGGGTTAAAAGTGAAAATAATTTAGGTGTCATTTCTTAATTGGACAGTTTATCCTTAAAAGGCCTTGTAGAGAGGGAGATACAGCTCCATTTTACCTTGTTAGAGTGAAGTGCTGTAGAAATCTCAGGGTTTGTGAGACTGCAACACGGATAAGAACTGGCAAACATCTGAGTCCCAACAAGAAATACCATCCAACATATTCAATCCTGACCCTGGCAAAAAGAAGTTAAGACTCCACAACTGGGCACTGGCACAGGGTGCCCAGAGAGGTTTTGGTTCTTTGTCCATGGAGGTTTGCAAAGCTGGCAGCAGTGTCCCTGCCAGGGGTGGGAGGCACTCGGTGACTGACTTCCTTGCAGCCTCCCCTGGTTCTGTGATGCTGTCTTCTTCCAGCAGAGCCCAAGCCCCGATGTTTCCTCTTGATCTCAACTTTCTGAGCTCTGGGGTTTCTATTCAGCTCCGTAGCCATTTCTGCTGTGTTCCCTGGTTTGCCTCACCCATTTCGCTGTGGAGTTGAGATCTTGGACTTCACCAGTTTCCTTTCCTGGCTCGCAGTAGAGGGAGCTGTGTGGTGGCCTCTCAGCTTTCTCCTGCAGCATTTTCATTTAAAATTTGGAATGTTCCTGCTGAGGATCTGTTATCAAAGCAGGGAAGGCAAAGCTGTGTCTAGGAAAAGTTTCATTTCCTAACAAAATGGAGCTTGTGTTGTTTGCAAGTGAAGTGGTGCAGCAGCAGACTGGCAGCTTTGGGTGTGTTTTAATCCTGCTCAGCTGCAGCATCAGATGTGCACTAATGCAGAAGATATTGATGTTTCTATCATGCTTGGCACTTACTGTGATGGCTGTGGGGATCTATTTGTAAACTTTGTGTTTGTTGCTGTGATACAGGCAGTTTCTATTTGGTATGGATTTGGTTGATCCACAAGGAACTTGTTTGTGATTGTGGGAGAGTTGCTTGAGGACTTACAATAAAAAAGGGATTTTTAAGTTTTTGTTAGATATGTAATCTAGAATTTTCAACTTATTTGCAGTGGTGCATAGAAGACAACTTTAACTGAGAGGTGCTTTTATCTAAGCACATGGAATGGTTATTAGGGTTGATAATAGATCACACTTTTACTCTTTTCCATATACTTTTTCCTGCATATTGCACTGGTTTTTTACATTGATTTCTATTGATTACAGTTTCTGGAAAATGACCAAGGACATTACAACCATATAAAGAGTATAGTGAATATTACTGATTTTGAAGAAGTAATCAAACAAAAGTTTTGGTGGTTTTAGTCCAAATGAGAGAATTCCACACGTGTGAAGCAAAGCCAGCTCTGTTGAGGATGAAATCATTCTTTGCTGTGTTGTAAAAGCTGGTTCTAAAAACACTTGTAGACCAGACAGAAGTTTTTCTGATAAATGTTATTAAGATCAGAGATGAAAAGTTGCCTAAATAGTCTCTCTGCCTAAGAAAATATGCAGAAAATTTAGTTCAGCAGTCTTCCTATGGAGAGTGTTCCAGCAAGGAGTAGTGGTACAAAGCCTGTCTCTTTTTGCTTTATGGATCCCTCCTTGTTTCCAGCAGAATTTAGCTAGTTTTAGAATTCAGTTTAGTTTTAGTGACTGCATCTCAGGTGTATATACAATTCTTGACATTTCTATCAAAGACAAAATATTTCACAGTGAATGCCAAACTGTAATGCTTAGTGAGAGTCCCTTCTTGGGAACATAATCTGTGTTACTCTGGGCTGGTGAGCAGGCAATTAATTGACTTATTCTTTAGAAAAACCTCATGTTGTCACTTTCATACAAAGCTATTGGTGTGTGTTGGAGAAGGTTACTGAGCCCTGGCTCAAGATGTTTTGAGGATGCTTTCTATAAAATCCTTAATTTCCTTTTTTTGTGTGTGTGTGTCTGGGGATTGCAGAGTTGAATATGGAAAGTCTTCTGGAGTTTCCTTGCTTCTGGATCTTGGAGAGCAATTTTATTTTTTTAATTTAAAAAGATGTCTTGGAAGAAGGGACTTAACATGGTAGGTTTTGCTGTGCCTGTGACAAAAGGAATTTGTGTGACATGGAGGATGGCAGGGCCTTCAACAGAATCCTTCATAAATGCATGAGGCAATTAAAACAGCAATAAATAACTGGGAAAGGTTCCAGTCTTTCACATTGGAAGGGGTCATCTTAATTGTGGTGTGGCTCATATACCAGAATCTTTTCTTCTCTAAGGAACAAGGGTTTTGGTGATGCTTCCTTTGATTATTTCACCATTGTCTCATTTCCTCAGGTATTTGAGATCTTGTTTGCTATTTAATTTTTATCCAGACTTCCTTTGTTGCGTTTCCTCATGTTCCCCTAAAGAGGAGCTAGAGTTGAAATATTTTTCATCTCTATGCTTTAATATTGTTTCTCTGGATAAAGATGTATTTTGTTTTGTCTTTGTAAATTATTATTAACCTATTAATGAAGATGCTCTGTGGGCTCACTCAGTTTTTTTCCTTAATAAGCTAGTGATCAAGCAGTAAATTGTATAAACAAGTGAATCAGTTGTTCTGCCTCTTTCCCAGGTGCATTTTGCAAGTTTGGGATTGGCAGTTGTCAAAGAGCTGCGCTATTCCAGTGGAATGGATTAAACAGGAGGGTTGAATCATGGTGTGTGAATGTTTTTGAGGCAGTCTTGCTTTTGTTCAACATAAATCTTGCATATTTAATCCCTATACTCTTTGTGTCCATAATTAAGATGTTGTTTGTTTTACTAAACAAACAAGTGCTTCCTATTAACTTCTAGTGAGGATATCAGCTGAATTTCCCCTCATTGTTTAATTATTTACTGTATCCTACTTTTTCTTTTCATACCAAGAGTTTGGGTTTATAGTGACTGCAGTTTAATTTCAGAAATGAAACCCTTTTGATTTATTTCTTAGATTATTCTCTAAGAAAAGAATAATACAGTAAATCATGCAAAATATAGTAGAAGTTGAAAAGTTGACTGTTAGAGTTTGAAAATAAAAAATTAAGTTTAAATAACCTGTGTGTTGATAGAGTTTTGGGCATGTTTACTTCTTTGTGTAGGGAGACAGAGGCCCCATGGCATAGGACAGACGTTTAATTGTCATTGAACAAGGGATGAGAAATTCTGTTCTCTGTTAAATGCTTTTAAGGCACACAAGGAAAATTAAGTTTTAGGATCCTGTTAGGAATTTTCTTGCTCTTTTGAGCCTCTAGGCCACAAGTACGTGAAGGATGTGATGGTTTTAAAGGCCGGGCAAATTTGATTTTCCTTTATAAGCTCTTAGATACTGCTGTGATGGAATCACCATTATCATCAGTAGTTTGGGGTTTTTTTCCCCAATGCTGAACTGTCCAAGTTCTTTAGAAAAATGCTTAGAAAAATGGTTTACTTTTTTTGTATAAGGTGTTACAAAAATGATTATATCTTAATTCAACATCATTATTATGCAAGGGAAGGCTAAATAACAATACTACTGGCATAAGGTCACTTTGAGGTGGTTGATTTTTGCACAAAAGAGTACTGAAGAATCTAAATAAAAGAAAATGATGATGCCATGGTGTAAGTACACCACAGGAAATACATGTACAATACAAACAGATATAAAAACTGCAGGTGTAGGAAGTAAAGTGAGCAAATTTCGGAAGTTCTGTAAATTCCTTCAAGAACCAACACACACAAGAAGGCACCTCAAGGCACCTTGCCTCAACTTCAGGCTAGGTGGGTGATGCTTTTAAAAACTGTGGTTTCCTGTAAAAGCAATCCAAAGCTTTTTTTTTTTATGAATACAGCTATATGTTGGAAAGAATAGACATTGAAGTGCACAATGAAACCTTCAAGAACATAGGAACAAAAATGATACAGAGTAGGAAGCCAGGAAGATTATAAAATTACTCTTTATAATAAAGACTCTTTTCAGATGATTTTCTTCTATAAACATCTTTACTACACACAGGGTGATCTGGTTTTTTCATGGTTTTTTATGACATCACAAAGTGAAACAATATAAAATGACCATGTGCTACCAAACTGCTACGAAAACGTCTGTTTAGGATTAATTTAGAGAATTCTTTCAACCAAAAAGTATGTGTACATATTTATCACTTTAATAAAGATATATTCAATTAATTTTGAAAACCAGAGTAGAAAATTAATTTCCCTCCCACAGCCTTAATGAAGAAATAAAGGAACTAATTTCCCCTTGCTGTTAGAGGGGTAATCCACTCCTTCACATATTAAGAAATTAATGTAATGCATCCAGTCAGCCAAAGAGTCTCTGATTCTTCCCCTCCCCCTAATCTCTTACACCAGCTTATTTTGTGCAACACAATCATGAAAAACAAAATTAGAAGAGACTGAAGTCCTTTTAAGTATTTCAGATTTCATTACATTCTAATTTCAGATCTGTTGCTGTTTCCCAGAATATCATCCCTTGACTTTGATGGTGTTTGCTAGTTTTGGTTTTCTTTTAAGAGAAAAAGAAGGAAAATTGTTTATAAAATAAATTTATATATTTTAAAATATATAAAACAATATATTATTGTTTATAATAACAATAAATATTTTTTAATCCCACACCAATTTTTAAAAAATGCCAGAAAATTATTAAGGAAGTATTGTGATGGGCTTTATATGCCTTTGTAGCATTTGTGGGGTTTTATGTGATCAAAAAGTCATCCTTTTTATTTGAACTAAATACAGAAGAAATGTATTTTCTTATGTTTATTTAATTTATTAAAAAATGGATACCATTTTGTAATTCTAGGAATATGTGTGAACAGAGTTTTATAATTAAAAATCAGGTCAAGATGTTATTTTAAGGAATTGGACTTGGGTAGTTGAGAGATAGATGTTCAGAATTATGTTCTTAAGACAGATTTTTAACCCACATAAGCAGCTTTATTTCTTTATTTATTAAATGACACTTCCTGCACAAGTGAGAGTGTGAGAGCAGTTTATGTCCTTAATGTAAGAAAACCATGAAGTGATGTAAATGTTCCTTTAAGGAGACAGTTCTCATTAAAAAAAATTAGTTTTTATACTTGTCACTTGTAGCAGGCATTTTGGGGGGGGGGTTAATCTTTTTTTGATGGTGAGCAGTGTTCAGTGAAGCAGCTCATTGTGTACACAGCTTGTGAATAGCATCATTGATAGCAAAAAGCTACAGGGTAAGTATACATTTAATTGATTTCTTGATCAAGAATGCTTCTGCAACAGGCAGAACAATGGAGCTTTATTACTGCTTGGATAGTTGATGTGAATGTGGAATAATTCAGAAAATGGGGAGATGTCCAGAACAAGAAGCTCTGAAAATACAGCTGCCCTAAGGAGATCTAACATATGAAGCTTCTTGGGAACAACTGAGACCACAGAAACTGAAATTTGATTTATAAATCAAAGATAGGAGTCCATAAAAATGGTTTTGGTGTGTAGGACTGCTGGAAATAAACAAAATTCTCTCTTTGCATTCCTTTCCCCACCCCTTGGTTTGAGCAAAAGGAACAAAAACAGTGTAGGAAGACCTAAGGACCCATGTAACATGGGAGGAAGACACAAGTATTTATTCTCTTCATAAAGGGAATATTTTATTTTTCTTCCATATCATATGCAACATAATGTCACAGTAGTTATCTTTTATCTATAAGAGCCATTGTTTCCAATAGGAAAGGAGCAGTGTGTCTTTCAGGGCTGTATTCCTGGTTTCTCTCTGCTATCATTTTGATATTTGTATGCAGCTGTATGAATTATTTTCAAAAATTAATCCCAGTGAGAAGGTCTTTTAATATTTGTGGTAGATCTCATTCACAGTATTTCAATTTGAAAGTATTTCAGTATTTTCTTCTACAGATATCTTTCTCATAAACTCATTTTACTTAGTCAAAAACCATCACAAAAAGACTGATGTTGAATTAAGAAGCAACAGTCTAAATGCAGTAGTTAATAATTTGGAAGAACATAGCAAAATTTTTTGGGACAAGTGCTGTGTTGTGGTTCTGAGAGCTCGACACAAAAAATGTGAAAGGCTGAAGAACTTCCTGTAGTTCATCTGTAATGGAATTTTCCTTTCAGATGCCTGGTCTGATCATATTAAAGAGATACAGAAAAATTATTATTATTAATGGAAAATATTCCATTATTAGTGGAAGAATAAAAGAGTTTTGCAAGCCAAATAGGAGGACTGTTTCCATTTTGTCACTTGGATATCTTCACCATCTCTAAACTGCTTGTATAACACATTAAGGCAAGCTCAGCATTAAATACCATCTCAGTACATTTTCCCATGTATTTTTTTAAATATATGGGAAACTCCAATTGCAGCATAACTTCAAGAATGTGGAAATATTAATATATAAAGTTTGGAATTGTATCTGGTTGTTACTAAAGTAAACAAAAAAAGTACCAGTTGTATTAGCTGTAAGAATTTGTGCTTCCATTCTCTAATTTAAAAATAATTTAAAGTGAAAATACCAAGTTAATGTTTTCTTTGGTGGACTATGTTCAAATTACCCCAGAGTTATGTTTGTACATGAGGAACTTTAAAACAAACAAGCAAACTCAACCAATGCAATATAAACTGTGATAACTGCAGATATTACTTCCTAAAAATAGGATTTGATGGACTCCAAAATTGCTAAATAAATCTCACATTACTGTTGCATGAAATATCTCAACAACTATACTGTTGGTTTTAAGTATAAATTAATGGAATTTGGGTTAAATTTAGCAATAGCATTTTGCTGAGAAAGAAATTTATTGAAACATAGCATTTGGTTGACATGTTTCACTATCAAGTATACATTCTGGTTAAAAAATGGGGATATGATCTAAGGAAGGTATTTACAATAAAGATGGATGCAGATTTGAGATGACACCGGAAGATTTTAAAATCAACTTGTTTTTTCCTCTAAAAAGGGATTGTTTTTTTGTTCTTTGTAAGCATACACTTGCATGATTAACACTTGGAATTCCTGGTGAAAACCATTAGAGGGATGAGGAAGGTTTGCTTGGTGTGTTGATCTCCTTACACTGCCAAGTGTATTTTGAGGATTGGAGTGCTGTGCTGAGTCACAAACATCACAATTTCCAGCAGCTGCTGCAGCCAATACGTGCTGATCTGTTTTCTTTTGTGAATTTCAGTCCTCTGCTCCAGCTGTGGCCTTGGCAGGAATAAGTCTCTTGTTGCTGGTGACAGTTCAAATTTCATCCGTGTCTGGGAGATCCAGATCACCATTTCAAGACTTCTGCAGATGAATGCTTTTCTGACCTGTGCTTTGGAAAATGTTTTATTTCCAGGTATGGTTATGGCAAATTATTATTTCAGGCTCTGCCAAGGAAATCTCAGGATTTCAAGGGGGGAAAAAAGGCAACTCATTCCACAGTGACTGTGTTATCTTTCCATAAAGTGTGATTTATGTGTGACATGAAATATGCATAATTATTTGCTGTGGATTTTACTGAAAGACATTGGCAACATAAAACTTAGGGAAATGATGCTTTCGTATTGCTGATTACAATAATCCAGTGAAATACAAACCATCTTAAATAAAAACCAACTTTTTGTACATTTATATTTGAATTTTAGCACAGAGAGGAAAAGAAGTAAAAAGGTTTCCTATATTGCCTTAAAATTTGTGTTTTGTTTTCTTTAAAACAGCATATGTATTTTTGCAAGTCAGCTCTATTCCCTATTGTCCAGGAAATTAAATAATTGCTGGAAACCTATTTATTTCTCATGTTCTTTATCCCACTTATTTTTGCCTCTTTCAAGTTTCATCAAGCAAAATTAATGGATCCTAACAAGCAGTTATTAGATAACTTCACCTTGCATTCCATGTTAAACATAAGTCCTTGATAAGTAAGTCCCTGCATAACTTTTCATTATAGCTCTTATTTTCACATTATACTTCCTCTCTTATGCCTTCTCTTATGTCTTATGCCTGACTTGTATGACTTTGTATTCCCTTTCTTCCTCCTATGTCTAGGCCTTCTTGCATGCAGCTTTTCAGCGTTGATTTATTAATGATATGTTGATAATTATGATAATGAATGTTCATGAATGTTAAGTTTATAGTCATGAATGTTAAGTTATTCTCAATTGCATAGTTTGAGAACTGTTTAGCTGGTAAAGTCATAAGCTGACACTATGGTAACAACTAGCAGCATACAATTTGGAAATTGTTCTGAATGAAAGTTTAAATTATTGTGGTGTTTCATTGTATAGTGTTATTAAATAAAAAAGCTGGATATGATAATTTCAGTTTTAATTCTCTCAACATTTTCTGTGAATGTTGCAAAGCAGAATTTGACAAACCATTCTGAGAATATTCCTTTGGTATTTTATGCTGATGAAGCTGCCAGCCAAGAAAACAAAGCTTTAATGAAAAGTTATTTGGACTGAGTAAGAGTACAGTTCTGAGCATCATCATCATTCTGCTTATCATTGTAATAATGTTCTTTCAGGTAACTCATTAAACATATGTCTTTTATAGCTTGAGTGTTTTGGAAATGTTGATTTTGTTACGAGGCATTTTCCACATATGTTCCAGCAAAGTTGGGCTGTTTTCAGCCCAAAACTCAAATCACCTTCTCCTTAGTGTTGTGTGCATTTTAACCAGCCATCAAATTGAACAAATATTGTCATGGCTTAAACAGAGTCAAATAGGTAAATCTAATTTATTATGTCAAAAAGCCTGAACCCCAAAACAAACCTGAACAACAAACCAACACACGTCTGGGAAAAGTAAAACAAACTTGCAGCAAAATATTCAATTGTGTAGTGGGAGGTGTGAGATGAGAAAAAAAGTGTCTGGTATGTCTTGAAAACCAAGTGGGCTTGAAACCCCGTTAAAAATGTGTCTTTTACAGCTTGAGTATTTTGGAAATGTTGATTTTGTTACGAAGCATTTTCTTTACCACCTGTGTTCCAGCAAAGTTGGGCTGTTTTCAGCCCAAAACTCAAATCACCTTCTCCTCAATGTTGTGTGCATTTTAACCAGCCATCAAATTCAACAAACATTGTCATGGCTTAAACAGAGTCAAATAGGCAAATCTAATTTATTATGTCAAAAAACCGGAACCCCAAAACAAACCCGAACAACAAACGTCTGGGAAAAAGTAAAACAAATTTGCAGCAAAATATTCAATTGTGTAGTGGGAGGTGTGAGATGAGAAAAAAAGTGTCCGGTATGTCTTGAAAACCTAGGGGGCTCGTGGCTTCCGTACACTTTAAAAGACATGGACGTGGTGTGAGCAGAGGGCAGAGTGGGGGATTTGAGGGCAGAGTGGGGGATTTGGGGGATTTTAACTTTGATGCTTTGTGAGCGTGCCCCTCCCGAGGCCCTCACGGTTCCCGTCCTTGGCTGCGCTCCCTCGGGGCACCAAGCGCGGTCGGCCCCGGCCTCGGGCAAGGGGCGGGGGGTTGGAATTAAGGCTCTGCCGGGGACATTTGAGCCTAGACGGGGCAGGGTGAGGCGTGTTGCTCTCATTTTCCTGGAACAAGGTGAAATCGGTGTAACACGGAGCCGCGCTGCCTGTGCCGTGCCCCGCCGGGCCCTGAGGGCAGCGCGGCCGCTGCCGGCGAGGTTCCGCTGCGGCTGCGGCTGCTGCCCACAGTGCGGGGCAAGGGCTCGGTGCTTGTGCTGCTGGAGAAAAACCTCCCCCCTGGAACTAGGGAAAACAAGGTGGGTGTAGTTTTATGTCTTTTTTGTAGTTTTTTTGGTCTTTTTGGAAAAAAAAAGCAGTTTTCCAGCTGGGCCTGGGCGGCCGCAGCGCTCTTAATATCTTAGGCCTGCCCCGAAGAGAGCAGAGAGCGGTGGCTTTCCTTGGTTTTAATAAGTTGGGATTAGTGTCTTGCTTTTCATATGGATTGTTTATGCCGTGCCCCATCCAGAGTGTGGAAATATTGCTTGAATTTGGTCATATGGTTGCTTTCATCCTGTGAGGAAATACCTGAACACCTAGGACAGGTTTGGCAGTGCTGGCGCAATATATGTTTTCTCTAAAAAAAAACAACCCGAACTAAATGTGTGGACAACGGTAGAGCTTTGAGCAGAAAAATTAAGGAAGTTTTAATTTGTCATTCACTTAAGAATTAGAACAAATACAGAAGGCATCCACTGGTACTGAGGATTTCTAGTAAGATCTCATTCGTATATTTCAAGGCTAACATGAAAGAGCTCTGAAAGTACCACGTTCAGGATAATTGTGTTATCGTCAAAGTGTTGCTGGTTTTTTTTCTTTCTTTGCCTTTTGCATTCAAGTTTTTCTCACAATGTAATGTAATTATGGTCTTCTAATGCATTCTTACAGAAAGTTCATGCATCCTGCCTTCTGTACCTGTTGACTGTGTATCAGGCTGGGTACCCAAAGAGGGAGGAGGACTCCTGCCTGCTCTCTGCTGTTCTGAGATTTTGGGGATTCTGTGGCATGGAGAGGAGATATAAAAGTTTGTGTTCGGGTGCAAGGCTGCTCCTTGCCTTCTCCTGCCGTTCTTGGCCTCCTCTGGGAGCTGTTCCAAACCTGGTGCTGCAGGTACATCCTTACTCTAACCTAGAGTGAAATGCAGACACAAAAAATTAGGACATTTTTTCCTATGATGAGAGTTGATTTTTTGTCACTAATATTGACATTATCTATAATGTTCAGGCAACAAAGAAACAATTTGCATACATTATGCCCCACTGAGATAACATAATTCCTTCTGAAGCTTTATCATAGGGATACCACATAAAGACCAATACCACATAAGTACCAATACCACACCAAGAGCAATGTTGGTATAAGTTGTGTTGAGGAATGGTTTGTGGAGGAAAAAGTAATACTTGGCAGACACATTTAAAGGCAGAGAGAAGATAAAAAAAAAGGAAACAAGCCAGCCTTCAGGGAAATCAGTTTTTTCTGGATATCAAGTAGATACCCTCAAAATGTTTGAAACAGGTTAAATATCACTAGTGCCTGAACTTGCTGACACAGCTCAAATCTGTTAATTGCTGATATTATATTATTTTGGACTGATCCCTTACTCGGTGGTACTAATTATTTCCTTGTTTACACTTGGTAGAGGTATTGCACCCCTATCACTACAAACAAGCAGCAGCTTGGAGTGCTCCTTGAACACACACACTCTCTTTGCAGAGAGCTGCGACTGTGCCTTCTTTGTGCTGGCAGGGCACTGCTGCCGGACAGGGAATTTAGCTGGAGCTCTCGGTGCTTTTGGTGGCTTCGTCTTGCACTGATGTTTTTTTTTGGAGAACAGTTCGATTTTTATGCCGTGGCCGTGGCCGTAGCTGCAGCGCACGCAGGACAGCACAGTTCAGGTGGATGTCGACTAGGTGGCAGCATGGTGTTTGGAACGGACACAAGCTGCCTTTCGGCTGGCTAAAACGTCCCTGGTTTCATCCCCTGCCCGTAAAATCTGGGTAAACCTGACTCTGTCAATCCCTTCGTGTCTCTATACCAATAGCTAAGAGGATGCTAACGAAATACTGAAAAGTATTAGGGTGGAAAGGCCAGGGAGGAGAATTTAATCCCACAGACAAACATGCTGGAAGCGGAAAACAGTTTTACAGTCTTAATCAGAGGGCTGCTGGTCATGGTTTCCTCTCTTAATTTGAGCTGAAATGAGTAAAGATCTCTTTTGCTAGTTTATTAGTAATATTTTACTTGTGGTTGAAAAAATCTTCAGTTATTATTTATGGTCTTACTGTAGTAATGTCCTATAAAAGACAAATACAGTAATTAGTTTTGATTACAGAAAGGATCCTGATAATATATATCTGTGTTGGTTCTACTAACCAAATTATGTGATATGAAAAAATTAATCACCTGGTTTTGGAACATGCTGGCCAGCTTGTGAAAGATTATATGTTTTCATCAAAAGAATTCAGATTACTGAAGGCAACCTCTTGTAGTGGGGGCAAAAATGCAGATCCCAAGCAATGTAGTACTTGGGCAAGCAGCTCCAGAGCTCCAGTTTTTTAAATTTCATCCAGAATTCAACAGGCAGCTAACACAGAGCAACTGACAAAATTCTTTATAACTTCACCCTTCAGTTACATTTGCTATAGTTCTGTGTTTGATGGGAGTAATCTTTACTGCATTATGATCACAGAAGCTGAGTTGGAGTCGTGCAATAATTTCTTGGAACCCCTGTTATCACATCAACATGAAGTATTGCAGGTTGAATAAAAAAGGGCTCTCAGAGGGACTTTCCCATATGCTTTCTGGGTCATCAGTTTGCTCTTCTCTGGAATGTGTTGTTCAGCTTTCCTGGTTTTTGTGGGTGGTTTTTTTTTTTTCCTCTTCTTAATTCACATGTTGAAACAGAGCTGGAAATGTGGAGGAAATAAAAGGAAAATAAAAGTAAAAAATCCACTTAAAACCTTCTAGAGAATCAGGAAAAGGAAAACAACCAACCAAGGCCCATTGCTTCTTGACAAAGAAAATCTGAGGGTTCTAGCAGCTGAGAGTTCTTTGTTTAATGCTTTTCCCACAATTCTATTAAAATCTGAAGCTTTGAAAAGCATTATGTCATCCAGCAGATTGTTCCTGCAATCTGAAACAATCTGTTTCACGAGATTGCTGACAGAAGATTCTGAAACAAAGATTCCCGTGCAGCTTTTTAAGGACAATAGTTTTGCTCTCTTGTGGGACCATTGTTGGTCTCCCACCCCAAAAGGACATGATATTTTCCTAGGCTTTGAGGAAGGTAACTTCAGAACAAGTGTACAGCTTCCACACTTAAAATCTTTACACTTATCTAAAAGTTAAAGAAATGCCATTGATTTTAGGCCTGAAACTGCTAGTACCAGAGATAAGGACAGTTTGATGTGACTAGGGCTGTTTTATCTTTGGAAAACAAGAAGCATGAGTGTATTCACAAATCTTTTCCTTCAATAAGATGTGCTGAATTGTAGGATATCTCTTATATGGAGTATACATCTGTTATTTTAGGTCTTCAGCTGCTTGAGTGGCAAACAACATAACCTTTGCTTTCTTTCCTTTGCATTTTATACCATGTCTGTTTCAGAACTTCTGTCACAAGCCCTCTGGGTGATTCTGTCCTGTGTAGTTACAGTAAGCTAATAAAAATATAAAACTCAATATATAGGGAAGAAAATGGGAAAGGTAAATACAGCTACCTTTTAAGAGTGGGTGCAGCAAAGTAGTATTAATGCACCAGTAAAAGGTTGGAGAATGTTCTCCGGAAAAGCCCTGGAGAAACAGTCTGGTCTCCAAAGGCATTGTCCCAGCACAAATTCACACTGCTGGTTATGTTGTACTTGACTCTTACAGCAGAAAAAGCAACATACAATCCAAATCTGTGCTTGGGACAGATTTAAAAATCCCCTCGGTGCAAAGTCAAGGAAGAGAATTACTGTTCACTTTAGTCCAGTAAAGGAGAGTTTTAACTGGGTTTTTGTTCATTATTGATAAGACAGTGAGGTAGAAAGACCTTTTACACAATGTGGGAAAAGTGTTCTTACATTGTGTGTTCTTATATAATGTATGAATAAAAGATGGTTCTACAGAACATTAGTATAAAACAATATTTATAATAAAATCAGTGTAAAGCAGTCCTTTAAGAACTTTGCATTGACAATGCTACCTGATTTACTGTAAAATTTAAAAAAAATAATATAATTCTCTGTTTTCAAAAGCCACAAGTCTGCCTCATCCCTCGTTGAAATGATTTTTGATTTATTATCATCTGACTACAGAAATAAAAATAGGTTTTTATTGTCTTCTGGTTTTAAGTCTTTAAAGAGTGCACCTTGATGTTCTATTTTTAAGAAAAGCATAATTGTTTGTAAATGAACATCACAACACTAATGTATTGGTCTTAGCTTTTAGAGTAAATTGTCTGGTAAGATTGGCAGTATATTTTTGAAAACTGAAAAGTTTGGGGGTATTTTGAAAAGTGATTAACTTCTAAAGTTTTTGAGGACTGTGAAGGAGGTTTTTTTTGTCTTGTATGATTCTATAACAATTTGTAGATCATCGTAATTGCGGATGGCAATGAGTAAATACAACGATATTTTAATACAACTGTAGAAGGGCATCTTTAAAATAGAAGTTTCACAGCAGATCCCCTTGTAGGAAGGAAGGGTTTTTGTTAAATAGCCCCATGTTGTATGCAGAGATGTAATTTCTGGAATTGCTAGAGGTATCACTGCCTTTCTGAGAAGCTGCACTCCTGTGCAAGGTTTAGCTTATTTGCTTTCATTTTTATGTGTGAATGGAGCCACTCTCAACTAATACCCAAAAGAACTGCAATAGAAACTACCTCAAAGGAGACAAACCAGAGACTGCACCCAGCAGAGCTCACTGAAGAGGGTGTGTACAGCCCCTGATCTGGGGTGTGCCCCTCATGATGCCACTTGTAGCCCTCTGCATCCAAAATCATCCCAAAATCACCACCCAGTCCTGGGTGGTGGCTCTTTCCCAGCTCAGAGGAGCTGCACAGATGGACTCTGGGTTTATCCAGATGGACTCTGGGCCAACCCAGGGAGCTGGTTGGCTTTGGGTGGTGGCTGCTGCACACAAATTGCTGCTTTTCCCAACAAAGATGGTATAATTCTTGTAGGAAGATGTGGGATGGGGGAGAAAATGAAAAATAACATTTGTCTAGCAGTCCCTAAATTGAAGGATCAAACTTCAGGCAAGGTCAAACATAACTACATTAAATATTTTTCAGCCTGTAGAAGTTTAAAAATAATAACCCTACCTACAGAAAATTTCTGGACTGCAAGTAGAAAATAAAAAGCACCAATAGTGATAGAGAGAAAGCTGCCTTCAAAAATTATAATTATTTTTTAAAATAAAATTGAGCCCAAGAAATTTAAGACCTAGTAAAATACACGTTAGGCTACCTAAACCTTTACATACAGGTTCTTAGCAATGGTTCTTAAAAAAATGTGTCATAATCTCGTTGTCTTTTGTGTAGTGTCTTTACCCAATTGTTCACAGTCCACATTTTATGACACTGGGTGCCAGCAGGTTTTTGTATCATTCAGGAGTCCCACCTGGCTTATGTGAGACAGACATGATGTGTGGAATCTGGAAAACAATGAACATGTGATTTGTTTTCCCAGTTCCTTCTGGTGAGCTCTTCCTAGCAGAATGATGGAGTCTGGGCTTTTATGCTCCTTTGCTACAGCTGGCTGCTTGTTTTCAAATTCCTAAACTTATATCTGAACTATAACTTCAGAAAATTATAACAGAACCTAAGGATTTCTCTAATTTTGGGGTTTTTGATGTAACAATGGATTCTGGGCAAATCTGCTTTTAGTTGTCTCCAGTACAAGAAGGTGTGTCAACAGTATCAAAAAGACATTTCCTTGAAAAGTGAAAATGTATTGTAAGATTTACTGTTTTGTTTTTTATCAAACAGGCAGATCCCCTAAATGTATTTCAGTCTTGAATGATCACAAGAGGTACCTTATCCTGTGTAGGGGGATTATTTATTTATCTATAATAATTATGTCTTGTATAAAATTCCATCATACTGTGCCATTTTTTGCATAAATATTTTAAAAATTAATTTCATTTAAAAGCAAACCAGTGTTTTATTCTCTTCAGTTGAACATGACAAAAATCTGGCTTATGCTTTGTTACCCAGTAACCTGACTCGATGGTTCCCCAGCAGCACTAACATCTTGACCACAGAGTAACTCAGCATATTTTGGTTTAAATCCTAGCTGGAGACACCTGTTTATGTGGGTGTATTAGGTATGCTCTGTGCCTGATGAATTAATCTCGGTTGCATAAATTTTGTACTGTGTTTCACAAATAGTCATAGAAATGTTGCTTACAGCTAAAAGGGCAGTTTTAGTAGGCTACACCTGAAGCACAGAGGTGATAGTGCTGATTCTTGTAACTTGTGTGTCTGCATCTGGTGGGGATAGTCATCTTTTTATGGCCATAAGAAGTTTTTAATAAGTTATTAGATTTAAACAGGTGAACTTTATCTATTATTATTTTCATTCCTGAGTTTCATCAAGCACAGAATTTCATACTTATGCTTCAGTGTAATTTTTCTGGAGGCAGCATTTGCAAACACCTTAGGTTATGTTGGAGCAGATGTTTTGTCTCCCTGTGTGTAGATAAGTACTGATAAACAAACAAATAAAATCAATTTTTATTTATTAAGGTAGAAACAATCTCAAAAACTGGGCCAGCCTATACTGAAATGGCATAAATCACCCTGTTTCTAAAAAGCAAATGTTGCAAAAGCGTACCTGAAGGGGGTTTTGTAGAGAAATACTATCCAATGGTGCCCACATGCCCTGTTGGAATGTGTTAAGTTAGAGAGTAGGGGGAAGGTATTTCCAGGCAGTTTTTGTAAGCTATTGCTCTCGGTCGCACTGCTGGCGTTTGGGTGTTTTAGTTAATATCAAAGCCTGCAGTTGTTATTGTGCTAAAGTGATAGTGTGAAATTGATGCTGTTATACTATAACAATAAGGACGTGACTCATGTATTTTATGTACACATGCATTCAACTGTAGTGACAA